>NW_026693108.1:10005000-10697500 GCF_021218885.2 Marmota monax
GGGCTCCAGAGCACATCCTCATATTTAAGGCTTAAGCTTTTAATCAGATGGTTTTAGCAAGCTGTCATATGCCACATTAGCTTTATGCTGTTAATTTAAATGTTATTACATTGTAGTTTCGTATTTGTAGATTTGTTTTGCTTTTATAGTTACATGAGAAACAAGGATGTATTTCAAGTATTTAAGTTACTTCAACCTAAGAACTATTCAGGCCCCAGGGGGACTCTGTGCTACTTTTTTAAAAGACTTCTAATGTTGTTCAAATGTAAATTATTTTACCCTCACCACGTTACCCTACAATAATTAAAACATTGTTTAAGCATATGTCTGCTCAAACCTTACTTTTTAATACTTTTTTCTACCTTAATTCATTTGCCAATAGCACTGCCCTTACCTCTCACTCAATTTCTTCCTCTCTCCACCCAGGGTCATTGCAGACATGCTGTGTTTGATCACTCATAGGACGTAAGCCTGGGTGCTCATGCACCCACAGGGACGTCCTGAGTGTTTGTGTTCTGTTTTAATCATCAGGTAACACTCTTCCAAAGTTTCCACATTGTTTGGAACAGAGTTGTACAGATGTTTAATATACATTGATTTGCACCTAAAGTACTCTAAGGAATAGTCAGATTTAGTTATTGGGTAACAGAAGTTTGTCTTGTCTTCTGTGGAAGAGTGTCTTCTATGCCTGAAATTCGGTTGGTCCATAATAAAATACCTGTAGAAGAAAGCCATGTATCATTGGCCATCCCTCATACACAGCTCTTTAAAATTACACCTCGTCTGTTTTGGCAATATTAGGGTATACTTAAAATTTATACCTAGTGCTTAACTTACTGTTAACTAAAGATACCCGATTTATAAAATTAAGTACTACAAACCACACCTTTTCTCTTTTTTGGGGGGTGGGGGTGTTCAAAGTAAGAGTACTGAAGCTGTGATTTCCTGGTATTGTCCACTAATTTTATGGACCTAGTAGCTTGTCAAATGTATAAATATGAATATAAAATATTTCAGATATTTAATTATTTAAGATATAAGTATAATGTAAGTATAAGATTATATTCTTAGATGCCAGTACACAGGTTTCCAAGTTTTCCTTTAATCTCTCAGCTGACATGTAGTGAACACTTAGGATGAGTTTTTCACTGCCCCATGAGAAAGGAAACAGACAAACCAAGCTCAGTGCTAGAACACCCCTGGGTTCAATCTCTAAGGCAGGAAAAAAGAAAAATAAAGGGGTGGGAGGGGGAGGCAAGCGCAGATAAAGAGACCAGAACATCACTTGGGGATACCAGGGAAGTCTGGAAGAAGAGAGGGTGGGAAACCATGTCTTGATGGGAGCATGTGATGTATGGCAGGGTGTGGGGAGGAAGGGAAAAGATTTCACAGAGAGAAAAGGAAACCTCTGGGATTCAGAGGCGGGAGCAGCCTGGTACCTGGAGAACTGTAAGGAGCCAGAAGTGGCAGGTCCCCAGTGCTCACAGAGGATTTGTGAAGAAGGCTGGCTGCCTTTTGTAGGGCCCGGAAGCTCTGCGAGTTCCAACTTCATGCTGTGGGAGTTTTTCATCCACCAGTGGCCTGGTCTGATTTATGTCTGAGAAGTTCATTCTGGAGATGGCCCGCTCCATGCAGTACCAGAGAGAGAAACTGAAGCAGAAAGTCCTTCTGGAAAGATCTAGCTTTAATTTTTTTTTGTTGTTGTTTGGGTTTTTTGTTGAAGGGATATATTTGTTTTAAGAATTCCCATATTTTATACTTCTCACGCTCCAAGGTGCCTGCCAACTAATTCCTGGTCCCCAATAATTTGTTTCTAATTCCCTCTCCACTAATTCCTCTTTTTGGAAGCTTTCTGGCTCACCAAATCCCCAAAGGTGAAAACAAGACATTTTAGATGATATGTGTTTGTGCTGCTGCAGATCATCCCATGTATTGAAGGCTGTGAATTCTTCAAACAATTCTCAGTTGTCTGTTTTTCATCTAGCAATAGACCTAGGTAAAAGTAACATGCATCTTTTGAGCACGGTTGAAGTAATAAATAATAAAGCTAAGACACAGTGACAGATGGGCCCTGGGAACTGGGGACAATAAATCACGCGCTCAAGAAGCTATACCAGTGCATATAATTTTGTGGCTACAAAATACAGCCCTATAAATGTGTCTGGTCTCTCTGCTTGCTAAAGACTTGCAAGGCACTTTAAGTTACTTTCTCATGCTAGATAATTGATTGGCAGGCTCCAGCTGTTTACCTTTATAAAAATCAACAGACAGTTCTTGAATATCTATCTCATCTACTCAGCCACCAGTGTACTGATTTCTGTCCATAACTGGAGCCGTCCACTTTCTGTTTCTCATTGATGCAAAACTCAAATTACATCCTCTCTTTTGTGGCTGAGGTGCTAGAATGTCTCTCGTAGCACCAGGCATTCAATTTCCTGGCTTAATTCTGGTTACTTTTTTTGGAAGCAGGGATATAGGATGATTTATTATTTACAAATAATATTATAACTAAGGCATCAGTGAAATAGGCCTTTTAAGGATCTGGATGTGCTTATACATCAAATTACAACAACTTTTAACCAATTTTGATAAGGCCTTTGAAAATAAAAACTGAAAAAAAGCCCAGATGATTTGCTAGCTGCCTCAGGCATAAAATGTAATCTGAGATTATACTTCTAATGCCAGATGTCAAAACCTGTGTTCATTAAAAATATTTTAAACTTATTAAGCCTTACTGATTATTGATAATGATTAAGAAGATAGTAACTTCAATTCCTACCAGTTTGATTCTGTTTAGAATTTCCTTGCAAAGCATATTATATAAACCTTGCCCCTCTTCGTATTTGTACGGCGTGTTCATCTCTGCTTATTCAAGCTGTACTAATCCAGGAAATACCCAACAGTCATCTCCTAATCTCATCTGTGTTCTTTCATAATCATGCAAGAGGAGACTTAAGTTAATGATATTAACTCGAAAGGCAGTACATCTTTCTCTCTTTGCCAGAGGGAATAATTTCCTTTTAGAAGCAATATTAGTAGTTTTAGCAAGTGATGGATGGATGCGTTCTCAGGCTTAATTGGCTTCTTGCTGTATACATAGCAATCTATAGAAGCTCTGTAAGATGGTTCATGCAATCAGTCATCTATGTCTGCTGTATATCATACACTGGGCTAGGTCTTGGGACTACCACTCTCAATTACCTGGTTTAAAAATCTTAAGGTATTGCTAATCTTCCTAATAAATGCAAACATTTACCGCTGGATACAGATTTTTTCTTTTCTTTTTTATGCAACAAAAGAACCAGTTCAGAGTTAATCTATGTAGGAAACTCAAATGTCACCATTAAATCTAATACCAAAATATAAATCCTGAAACAACCAATAGAGCTGACAAAAGATTATTCTGTTCATAACACAATGTGAACATTATTTGTATACAGGAGCTGAGTGGTCTGTTGCCCTAGGTATACATTAAGGTGATCAGAGTAAGCTGTGGTTAGCTCAGAGTTGGGAGGAAAATCAGGCCAGAAATTTTGAGGAAGACAGAAAAGCATGGGAAAAAAAAACAAAGAATGCTAAGAGATCCAAGATGGCAGAATAGAGGAGGTCACCTTCCAGGCTGTTCTGTGGCGTGAAACCAAGAAAGAAAGAAAAAAACAAAAAATCGGTGGGAGGAACTTTACACGAACTAAAATTGGACATTCAAAGCAAACCAGGGGACACAGGAGGTTGGATATAATAAAATAAGGAAAAACTCCCTGGGCAGGAAGTTTGGCCAGAGAGGTCCCTCTGTGAGCATAGTAGAGGGACAATGGAATTAAAGGAAGCCACAATCTTGGGAGGCCTGAGGTGTGTCTGGGTACCGAGCCTTTAGAGACCAAGACATTGCCTGACAAACCTGAAGGACTCACTGCGGGATACTGTGTGTGGGGAAAGAAGCTGCCACCTCTCCAAGCTGCATGCAGAGGACAAAGGAGGAACCATAGTGAAGCCGACTCCTGGCAAACAAGAGTTTGGTTTAGTCCTGCTAAACACACTCTGCATGACACAGAGTGTGCTTAAGTGACCAGGAGAAAATCAGAGATGGAGAGAGGGTTACAGAGGGGACAAATGGTTATGGAAACCCATCCTCCTCTTCCCCTTTCCCTCCAATCCAAGTGCTTGCAGGACTGGCTGGGAGAGACACATCTGGCCTGGAACTCTGAAGTGTGAGAAACTGTTTGAAGATTGAACCTGAGACCAGGAAACATAGGGTCGGCAGTTGACATAGGGGACTAAGAATTGGGTCCCCCACAACATGAGTGGAACCCAGGGGAGATCCCTGATGTAAAGTTTTCTAGTGTGAATCAGCAAGTACTGAGAGCTGATGGGTCTGGTTAAAATCTCCAGAACAATTAGCTTTCAGGGAAGAGCCTGGAGCCTACCTGAGATTAACCCTGCCTCCAGGAACTCACTAGGATCACCTCTGTCACTCCAGCAGTCCAGAGGGTGGAACATCACACCCCAGAAGACCCCACCTAACACTGCTGAGAAGGGAGCCTCAGAACATTTTGAACTCCAATGGAAAGAATTCTTTAACTTTTCAAGATGTTTTTTTCTTTTTTTAAATTCTCTTTTCACTCTTTAGTTGTGGCCTTAATGGTACATGGACATTTATATAGTTTCCTATTTTTTTTTCTTCTCATATCTAGCATTTTTGAAGCCAGTTATATTACATGGATTCATTTTTGTAAACTAGGACATTTGACTAGTATATTTTGGTTTTGTTTTGTATTCTTTTATTTTTTTAGAAAATTTGCTTTAAATATGTTTTCTTTTTCCTACCTGTTTCCATTGAATCTCTGTTTTGTTCTGCTGACAGCCAATCTCTATTGTTCTCTCTTTCACTCATCCTTTAATCATTTACTTCTGTCTTCTCTCTCTCCTCCTACCTCATAATCATCACATCCTCTATCACTTCTGTTCTCTCCCTCTCCACCATTTGAAATTGTAAACCCTTTTGCAAACTTGTTTCATATCATTTCTGTTTATTGTGATAATTAACGTTGTAGGCATTACAGTAGGAACTATTTGGTTTAATGCTGTATATTGTTTGCATTGGTTGTTCTTATTGTTTCCCCCTCAACAGTGAGGTACTGGAAACCTTCAGGGACGCTATCAGTTCATACTATTAGATAAGTGGACACACAAACAACATAAAAAAGCAAGGGAACAAATCACCCTAAGCAAACCAAGGTACACCAGTAACAAAATCCATCAACAAAAACAGTGGGAAAAATGTCAGAGAAGGAGTTTAGAATGCACACAGTTAAACTGATCTGTGAAGGAAAGGATGACGTAAGAGAGCAAATACAGGGAGAAAGAGATCACTTCAATAAACAGGTAGAGATTCTAGGGAAAAAACAAAAAACCCTAAACAGGAGTCCTTGAAATGAAGGAGACAATAAACCAAATTGAAAATTCAATAGAAAGCATATCAACAGAGTAGACCACTTGGAAGAAGAACCTCAGGCAGTGAAGACAAAATATATAAGCTTGAAAATAGAGTTGACCATGGAGAGAAGATGTTAAGAAACCTTGAAAAGGAATAGTCAATCAAAGGAGAAACTCTTTCAAATTTAAAGCTAGAAATAAACCCAAATGAACGGGAACACAAATCATATATCAATACTATCCTTGAACATTAGTGGCCTAAACTCATAGATCAAAAGACATAGACTGGCAGATTGATTAAAAAACAAGACCCAACAATATGCTATCTCCAAGAGACTCACGACATAGACAATCCACAGACTGAAGGTGAAAGGATGGGAAAAAACATATCACTCATATGAATTGCGAAAACAAGCAGGAGTTTCTATCCTCATATCAGATAAAGTGGACTTCAAGCCAACGTTAATCAGAAGGACATTTCATACTGCTTAAGGGAATTATACAGCAATAAGACATAACAATCATAAATATTGATGCCCATTTATGCCCCAAGCAATGGGGTATCTATGTATATCAAACAAACCTTTCTCAATTTCAAGAATCAAATAGACCACAACTGGGTAACTTTAACATGCCTTGGTCACCACTGGATAGATCCTCCAGACAAAAACTAAATAAAGAAGCTATAGAAGTAAAAAATATCATTGATAATTTAGAATTAACAGACATATATAGCATATTTCATCCATCTAATGACTTAATACATTTTCTTCTCAGTAGGGCACAGATCCTTCTCTAATTAGACCATGTTATGTAAACTCTCACATATGTTGGCATACAATCGTAATATTACCTTAATATATTTTTAGCATCTGAAGGGTTATTTTGATAGCTCCCTTTCCATTGATATTAATTTTTGTGTTCTTTCTTTTTTCTTGATTAGACTTTTTGGATTTGTATTGTTTAGCTGTATTATTTATTTTCTATTTCATATATTTCTGCTCCTACTGTTATTTTGTCTTTCCTCTATAATTCTAAGTTATAGGTGTTCATCTGAGTACCGTTTCACCCCAGATATACTGATATTTTAAGCTTTTATTATCACTTAGTTCAAAGCACTTTTTATTTACTTTTCTTGTACTTTCTTCCTTGACCTCTGAGATATTTATAAGTGTGCTATTTAATATGGAAATAGTTGACATGTGGGGGTGGGGTTTTATATATCTTAAGTGATTGATTTCCAATGTAATAAATCATGCAGGAAACAGTCCACATAATTTCAAATTAAAGAAAATAATAATGGAACTGCTTTTCATATTGATTGTATTGGTTACATACATATCAAATTGATCAAATCGCATACTTCCAATATGTTCATTTTATTGTACTTCAGTTTTACCTCAGTAAAGCTATGGAACAAAAAAAGAATGCTAAGAAGAAAAGGTTAAGAAAGAAAAAAAGAAAAGCACTGTGTGTTACTGGTCTTTGTATTCTGGGTAACTAATACTGTTTTGTAAAAGTGTTTATGAATATTTTTTGAAAACAAATTAAAAATTATGCACAGGGAATTACTTCCATATTTAACAGGAAAAAAGTAAAAAGAGATCAGGTCTAATTGATTGTTGCGTGCCATCCAGCATGCCGTGGGGCTTGTTGGTGACAGCAAACACCATGACAAACTCTGGAAGGTCGACAGCAGAAACCTTTTCCAACAATTCAATTAAAATCACTTAGTAATTAAAAAATAGCTTTCTCTGTTATCTAATGAACATTTTGCTAAGCCAGTTTTCACAGTATGAGGTCATTTTGAAACTAAATATTTATATGCTTTTGTGATCATCACCCATGCTTCTAAATTGGCTAAAAAGTAATCCATCCTTTTATGTAGTTTGGAATATATTGTGGATTAGCTTTTCCACATCAATTTCCTTAGCAAACAGATTGATGTAGTACATAACAAACAAAAATTCAGTCACCTCTGTTACTGATGAGCATGCATTCTGAATTTGTGAGGCCCAAATGTTAACATTTGACTCTATTTCTGACAACTGAAAAGGTGATTTTTTTTTTAAGGCTAAAATGTTCACCTTTCTATAAACTTATTTTTGGAAATCTGTTTTAAAAATTGTCGCACAAACATAAGTAAAACACACAGACACACGCACACACACACACATATACATCAGGACACATTGTAAAACTATATTCCCCTTCTGCCACAGGTTTCTGACACTCCCTGGCTCCCAGGGAAATATGATTGTTTAAACTCACATGTTACATTTTAAATAATCCTCAGTGTAATGACAACCTCTCATCCTATGTCATACTTAATTTAATTCATGACTAAAGCAAATTATGAGCAGTAAAAAAGGATAAATGTAGTGACTATATATATATATATATATATATATATATATATATATATAACATTTTTAATAACAAAAAGAAACAAAATATTAATAGTGATTTGGAAAAATGTCATATGAACTTATCCTATTTGGGTACCTCTGTATCCAGTGATCTATAATTATTTTTTTCCTGCCTAACATTTACTTTTTAATTGTTCTAATTTTAAATAGATCTCTAATGAGAACTATTTTCATCTTCTTTTGGAAAATTAACTGAGAGTGAAAACTATAAAAGGGCAGGAGTTTTTTGTTTTTTTCATTCCTTAATCACTAGTTCTTGATCACTGTCCAAATTCTAGAAGTATTCTATACATTGAGTGGATGAGTGAATTTGGAAAGCAACTTTAAATAATTGTTCCATTATTGTTTTGAATGTTAATCAAAATTAGAATCAGATAGGATTCAACTTCATATTGGCTATACTGCTATAATGTATGTATACAAATTACTATTGATTTATATTTTCATATAATTGTGCAAAACAATCAGACATGATGCTCATAGTAAATGAGGTTCCATGAGACTTTGAAGATAACTAAATGTTTAAAATGGTTTTATATTCAGTATGTGCATATGTGTTTGTGTGTACACACAGCCTGCAGGACCCTCAGATGTAGTTTTTCTCTTCTTGGAGTATAAATCATAAGTATAAATTAATGAACCTACTAAATTAGGTTCATTGTCCTCCTCGTCACCCAGTCCCAAGCCTCAAGAGTTTGCTTTCAGATATCTCATTTGTGAGTTTTCTTGAACACCTGAGTCACCAGCTTTGTTGATTGTCTTGCCACTGATAAAATTATTTGCACCTTTATTTGGAAGCTGTGAACTCTCCACAGAATAAAGCTTCTCATTTCTCCCACCATGTTTATAGCTTATTATGTTTATAGTTATTCTGCTCTGTGTATTAGTTGGGTTTGTTCATATCTGTGTTTCTGCAAAAGATGCTGGTGGTACAGTTGTTGGTGGTGGTGGTGGTTTTGTGTGTGTGTGTGTGTGTTTTCTAGTCATTCATTAGACATCTTTTGTCAAACAGGCTTGTCAAATTTATATTCCATATCGGGGCCTGAGATATGAAGTTATTGAAATTATCTGAGATAACTTTCATTAAGTGTTTTATCATATGATATTATGAACAATATAAATTGTACCTGGAAGTTTTTCAAGGAAATATTTTAATAATCTATTTGTTACTAAAGGTGGAAGGCTATGGAAATTATTTTTTAAAATACCCTGCAAAATATTTCATATTCTATTTAAAATGTTCACATTGTGCTCCCATTTTATTTTCTTAGCAAGTTCAGTCCAAGATGGTAATGATCTACGTGACTAAATTGGGAATCGAGTTACATGAATGATTGAAGGACTAGTGACTTACTGGGAGAGTCGTATGAAAGCAAAGGTCTCCAGTTCCAACTTGATGCATCTTCCCTATTGTTATTCCAAAGGAAATCATTGCCTAAATTTTCCACTTTTTATGCAATATGCATTCTAGCATCAGAATAGATTTCCTATTAAAAAAGAAATGAATCCATCTTTTTTATCTTTCTTTTACATACACAATCACAATTAAAGAAAAAGTCAATTATGCTTTTCTTTGTAAATGAGGCACATATTTTCTTCACTTGAGCTGACTTCCCACTCAGGGTGGTTGATCAAGCAGTTCTAATGGCTGTTATGTAGACCAGTGTGTGCTATTGTTCTTGCAGGAAGAGCTGGCATGGAACCTAAGTGGCCTAGTTAAGAAAGATGGCCTCTGTTGCTTAAGCTCTAGAATTTGTGTGGTTAATTGAACAAAGAGTGATGTTTTCCTTTTGCATAAATTAAAAATTTTACACTCAAAATTCTGCAGTTTCTCGTAGTTCATAAATAATTCTCCTTATTAATAATGCTGCTTAAAATGCCAAAAGTATTCCTCTTGAAAGACTGCTTATTATGATACGAAAATTATGGGTGAGTTTTACTGAATTAACACTTGCTATTCCCTCCACAGAATTTTTTTTAAATACTATTCGTTTTACCTGATAATGCTATGTGAAATTTATTTTTAGGGGGATAATTCCTATGTGAAAGATCGCTGGTGTGTTTTTGATGGATTTATGGTCTTTTGCCTTTGGGTTTCGCTGGTGTTACAGGTAATTAAATATTTTTAAATCACAAGGGGGGTATTTTCTAAAATGGGCATTATTTTGCATTGAAAATTTAAAAAGAAATATTAAAGAACATATATCAAATGTGATTGTGTAATTTCCTATGACATTTCTTTAAATGTCTATTGAGATGAAAGTCTAATTGTCACATTTTAATTAGTGTTGGTTACGTTTGTGAATTATTTCTCACTCAGAAATGGAAATATAGTCAGTGAAATAAAGAAAAAAGATGTGGGGTACGATTTCTGTATTTGAAACATAAAAAACTGAAGAACACAGCAAGAGATCTACCTTTTCAGCAAAATTTTAAGTGCAATACATTATTACTGACTATAGGTAGAATGTTGTTCAGCAGATTTCTGGAGTTTATTCACCTACTCTTCATTTAAAATTTGAGACTAAAAGAAATTCATAGGCCATCTTTCCTAGTCATCTGTGGTTTTTGATAACCTGTCCTTAATATAAAACGCACATCTCCAATAATTTAATTTCATCTCACACATTAATTTAGTAGCTTGTGTGTTAGACAAACATTTTCTAATTAACATTTATATATATTAGTGATAAGATTCTTTTCCCATACTTTTAATAATATTTTGATGTTTTTCTTTCATTCATTTATTTTCTATGTATTCAAAAATTACCACCAAATAACATTGTTCAGTAAGAAAGCCTTAACAACTTATTCTGTTCTGAGTGGCACATACTTTTTAAATAAAAACTATACCTCATTTAATTAGGAAATAAACAGGATTTATTGCTCTTTCATTAGCTTATATATTTGTTTCTCCTTATATAGCTATAGCTTTATAGGGGAAGAGAGAAAGGAAGGGGAGGAATCTCATGAGAATCTAAGTAGAGTAGAGGAAAGGGAGGCACAGGGAGAAGGGAAGAGAAAGGAGAGCTCCTGGGAAGTGATATTGGCCAGATTATATTGTTATATCGTGTGCATACACGAATGTATAACAAGGAATCCCACCATTATGCACAACGATAATGCACCAATAAAAATATGGAAAAAAATACATATTGTTTCAAAATGTAGCCAGAAGAAAACTGATTTTGGTAATAAATAATGTGGGGCTAAATTCAAGGTCCAGGGTGTGCTTTCTGCTGTTGTCTGTATATTCCATGACTATAAGCAATGCTAAAGGAAGATCTAAACTTTTTTTAACTATCACTTGCAGGTGTTTGAAATTGCTGATATAGTTGATCAGATGTCACCTTGGGGCATGTTGAGGATCCCACGGCCACTAATTATGATCCGGGCATTCCGGATTTATTTCCGATTTGAACTGCCAAGGACCAGGATTACAAATATTTTAAAGTAAGCACTGCTGTTACCTAAGTTAAGGAGGAAAGTTTATGAGATGTTTTGTTTTTACCTACTTACCCTGTTTTTTTCCCCCTAGGCGATCAGGAGAACAAATATGGAGCGTTTCAATTTTCCTACTTTTCTTTCTACTTCTTTATGGAATCTTGGGAGTTCAGATGTTTGGAACATTTACCTATCACTGTGTAGTGAATGACACAAAGCCAGGGTAAGTTTATCTCGTGGCTGCATTTTAATCCGAATGATTAAGAGGGCATTGCTGCAACTTTTGAGAGAAAAAAATCTTAAGGCAGTATTTATGGAGTTTGTGCTGTGTAGTCTCTGATTCCTCAGTATTTTTTGGTCCACTTTTTAAAGCCAAGTGTTCAACACAAGCCAGATTGAAAACTGTAAACTAGTGGTCAGGTACGTTCAGGAAACACAAAGGTACGCTCAGATCCCTTCCCCCTATGGCCAAATAGGGAAGGTGTGGACAATACCGAGGAAGTCATCCATGGGGTCAGAGTGGGTCACATGTTAGAAAAAAAAATAATTTCTATCATTAATACCTCTGGTCATCCTTCCCTAAACAGTAACCTATGTGATTACTTTATACTCTCCTTTCTAGATGAAACCGTGTAGTGTGTTAGAGGGTTGGGGGGTAAGAGGCAACCTTCATACTTCATCTGCTAGATACTGTGCAGGTAGGGCCCCTGCTCTCCTCCTTGGCTACTCAGTGCTAATAAACAGCCCAGGCGTAGAGTGACAGGGAGAGCACATCAGACTGTTGTCCCTGCACATACATGACAGAGAAGTGTCCCCTAGGTGCTGACTCGGTGTCAGTCGGGGATTCCGAGCACCACCCAGAGGTGCAGCAGGTATGGCGCTGCCACGTTTCAGGCCAGCAGGATATGGGGGAGGAAAATTTACCACTTATATTCGGCTCTTGGGAGGGTTCGTCTCTTCACAAGTGACGAACCCGTCTATAAGTTATGGAAAAATAAAATCGATTCAGATCAGAGATAGTAATTTCACAGCACTTTATTAAATTTAAAAGGAGATTATAAGCAGCCATTCACCTATTTTAAGGTGTCAGTATCAATTTAATGATCGAATGCATACATAAGAGCAATTGAATTTAAAAAGTATTAGTTTGTATTTTCTTCAAAAAGACTTTTTTCCATAAAGCATAGCTACTTGTATATGTGAAAAGTAGCTAAGCCATAGATAAGTGAATATCCCTGTGAGTGAATACATACATATATACATATATACATGTATACATTATATGCATGTGCGGGTATATATATATATATATATATATATATATATATATATCTTATGATAAATTTAATTCAGTTCTAACTCTTTGTCCTGTGAGCTTGTGATAGTCATTTAGTTGATGGCTGTGTGCGTGAGTGAGTGGAATAACAGGGCTTACTTCCTAAAGTTGGCTCCAAGAGCAAACAAGGGGATGAAGGAGAAGACCTGAGAAAGATGAGCTTATAGTGAAGTCCTCATTATATATGGTTGTCATAAACAGAGGTCTAAACTTACCTGTTACAAAGCCTCATTTCCCCTGTCATTGTAATTGTATGCCTCTTTCCACCACTTCATTGAGGTTTCTTTGGCATGTAAAATCCTGTTCAGATGAAGGTTCTTTGTTTTTTCTGTAAGAATTACATCCTCAGAGTAGCTTATATCATTTCCTCTATTACATCCTAAACACTGCGATCCTTCTTGAATCCATTGTTGTGTTTCTTGTAAAGGAGGGGATGAGGTGTGCTCTTCATCTGGTGGTGAGAGCAGATATGGACAACTTAGTTCTCAGTGTTTCCATTAAGTACCAAATCAACTGTAGAGTTTCCAAGGGAGATAGTTACTTTTAATTCCTACACTGTGTGGAAGTGTGTCAAATTTTGTCCAGTGCTTTTACCGCAAATACTGAATTAATAAATGTTTTTCTCCTTTATTCTGTTGACGTGATTCATTAAGCCAGTCTCCCATTTCTGATGTGTAGCCAAGTAGGTCATGCTGCATTCCTCTTTCAGTGTTGAAAGTTTTGGCTTCCTAATGTTTCACATTGATGCATCTTTGTTCATGAGAAGCATTATTCTTAGTGTTCTTGAAATGTCATCACCAAATTTTGAAATCAGGGCAATACTGTCTTTATGGAGTAAACATGTTTCATATTTCTGTTTTTTTTTTTTTTTTGAAGGAGGGTACTAGGGATTAAACCCAGGGGTGCTTTACCACTGGGCTATATCCACATCCCTTTGTTTTTGTTTGTTTTTTTTTTTTTGAAACAGATTCTTGCTAAGTTGCTTACATCCTTGTTAAATTGCTGAGGCTGTCTTTGAACTTGCAATAATCTTGTTTCAGCCTCCTGAGCCACTGGGATTACATCTTCCTCTGTATGTTTTAAGAATAGAACTAATAAAAGATTGATATACTTTTTACTTAAATATTTGATAGAAACTCTTTAGATCTGAATTGTTTGTGGTTTTTTTTTTTTTTGAGGTTTTTCATTACAAATTAAATGTATTTACCATAATGGGATATTAAGTTTTTATCTTTCTTGTTTTGTCAGGTTTAGTAAATTTTGTTTTTCAAAAACTTATATATTGTTAAAGATTGTCAATATCAGCATAATGTTTTTAAAAATACTCTCTTGTTTATCCTTTTGATAGCTGTAGGTTCAGTGGGAATAAGCTATTTTTTATTCCTGATGTTAATTTTTCTCATTCCTTTTTTTATGTTTTGTTATCAACTCTATTAGTCTTTTCATACACAAAAACTTTCCGGCCCATTTAAATTTCTGATTTGTTATTCTTTTTTTCCATATGGATTCCTTCTTTTATCATCACTGTTTCCTTCTTTCTGTCACTAACAATTTGTTTTAATATGAGAATTTAGAGTTTCCCTTTGAACACTGGAGTGTTCAGCTGCATCTCTACAATTTTCATATTTTGTTTTTAAATTATTATTTAATTTGAATATTCTCTGTTTGGCCTATACTGTGTTCTTTGACCTATTCTGTGTTCTTGATATGTGGGTCATTTGGAGGTATGTTTCTACAAGATTGTGACTTTCTAAAAAAGTGTTATTTTGGGTGTGTGATTTTATTCTGTTGTTATCAGACACAAATCTGTGTAGAATTGAACCTCTGGAAGAATCATAGCATCTAAATTGGTGAAAATTCCTGAAAATTTGTAAAGACTATCAAGTCTGCCATTTTGGAATGATACTATAGAAAATTAGTGTTTTAATCCTTCCTTTTTTCCCTTTTTTTTTAAATCTTCTCTATCAATTACTGAAAGAGCATTATTACATTTTCCAAATATGACAGAAACATTCAGTCTCTCTTCTAGTTCTGTTGGGTTTTGCTTCAGGTAATTTACAGCTCTAATTAGGTGCATGAACCACAAATGTCACTGTGTCCTTCTTTCTGAAAAGCTGACCTTTTGGTCATTATACATGTGAAACTTATTTTGAGTTAACTCTGTGAAATCTGGATGTGTTATGGATCAAGAATATGACCTTTAAAATCTTCCTTTAATAATAACAATTAGATTTTGTAGCTCTGAACTGTTTTTAAATTTAATCAGCTCTTATTTTTTGAACAATTGTTTTCCCACAAGAACTACAAATTAAGTGTAGCTTGGTCCATTCCTGGACTGACAATAAAAGGAAGCACATGGCAAATTTTTCGTTAGTTTTAAAGTGTGAGCCACATAATTCTGAGCTCCCCCTGGAGATGATGAGGCCCAGTGATTGAGGCTTAAATTGAGGAAGAAACTCAGCAGTCAGAGGGTCTGGCACATAGTTGTTGGTTCGACTCTCTACTTTGCAATGCTCATTCCACTGTTAAAACCTTGGCACTTTGGGGTTTTTTTGTAAAAGGGAAAAGACTGCAGGTGTAGCTCAGTGGCATAACCTTGCTTAGTATGTATGAGGCTCTGGACTGGATCCCCAGTACCTAAATAAATAAATATAAGAAAAATGAACCAACCAATAGCTACCTACTTTATTTCATCCTCCCCAGCAGTGTCTGGCATATAGCATGAAGGAGGGGAAGCAACTAGAACGCCTGAGTGCTATTAGTGGGAATAGGAAATGATACAACTACTTCAAGTAAAAGCTTGATAATTTTTCAAAAAGTCTAACAATCCCATCATTCCATTGGTACTTAACCAAGAGAAAGGAAAACATATGTCACTTACACATAATGTTCATAGCAACTTTATTCGAAATAGTCCAAACTGGTGACAACCCAAATTTCCACCAATTGGCAAATGGAGATCTGTATTATAAATACATTTTAACAATAAAAAGGTCTATTGACATATACCACATATTGGATGAGTCTCAAATTAATTTTGGTGAGTGAATAAATTGAGATGAAAAAACAATTACATATTCTATAATTCCATTTACATGTTAGTCAAGAAAATTCAACTCTTATCTATAAAGATAGAAAAACATCAGTGCTTGCCTGGGACAAGGGCTGGAGTGAGAATAAAAGATTGAAAAGGGGGGGGGCTAGGAAACCTGTGGGGTTGGTCAATATATTCATGATCTTGATTGTGGTTCTGTACACATGTCAACATTCATCCAACTGTGTGTTTTCCTATGTGTGGCTTATTGCACATCAATCACACCTATTAACTGCTTAAAATGGGTAGTGTGAGGCAGAAACCTAATTCTTCTCAGGGTTAGGCAATTGTCTCAGCACTATTTACCTTGCACTGCTGTGTTACCACTGAGTGTGCTGCCATGGTTCTCCTTGACTAGATCCTTGTCTGTAAGCGAGTCTGTTCCTCTCTCTTCATTGTGCTTGATGGATCTGTTTGACAATCTCCTTCCAACATCCTGCCAGAACTCCTTTATTATGATCTGGATTTATGCGGTGGGTCATATTTTCAGATTTCTGTCTTACCCAGGCTCAGGAGTCCACCTTCTGCCTATGTGGGCATTGAAACCCAAGCTCTTAGACCCTAGATACATGATCTGATTCCTGTTCCCATTTTTCCAACTTGAATTCCTTGTGTTGCTACCCATGGACTTCCTTCTTTCTCTGGTTTTGACATTTGGGAATTATTTTTTTTTTCTTGTGAACCTAGATATGCAGTCTTAAGTGTAATCTTTTATTGGACAGGTTAGTCATTTGTAGTCCAATTAATGTAGTCCATCTTGCAGAACCAGCCTTCTGACTCTCATGGCTAGTACTTCCTCCTTATTTTCGTTATTATCCCATGAGATCCCTGAGGATGCATAGGAAAGGTTGGAGAGGATACTGTTAATTTAATCTCCTTATCCTTAGTACCTGGCATCCCAACACAGAATAAGTACTTGGTAACTATTTATTAAAGTGTGGTAGATAACACATTAAATTTTGACAGATAATAACAGCATTATGGAAAATCGACAAAGAAAAGGAAATAAAAAGGGAAAAGAAAGAAAAATAAGTCTCTAAGTGCAGGAAGGGAAAATGATTAAAAATAGAAAAGTTGCATTCAAAGCAGAGGAAAGCAGTGATTTAGTACAAGTAGAGGCAGGAAACTTGAAAGAAGCTGTGAGTAGCGGAGCCGGCTGTGTGGGAGAGGGAAGAGACCAACGTGGGAAGCAAAATCTGTAGGTAGTTTTCAGTTTTTGTTTTTTCAGTGTAAGTAGACTGTCAGATATGTCTAGATTTTTCTAAGAGTGAACATGAAAATGGAAAAAGATTTTGTATGGGTGGGAGACAATAGATATGGAGGCAAAGAACAGAGGGAGCCTCTGGGTGAGGAAACCCTGTGTGAGAACTGCAAAGCATGCAGAGGCTGTTTCCAAATTGAGCCTAGACCGGCGTCACGCTGGCAAACCGAATTCCAACACAGATAAAGTAATGAGGAAGACAAGCACATCTAGATTATACTTAACATTGACACAGACTCTATAGCCCAACTGGAGGAGACCCACAGAGTGCCTTCCCAGCCCGGGCCCTCCAAACGCTTCCCATGGCCAGCTTCATGCTACATTGGCACACAGAACTGAGGTCGAAGACCTCCTGAATTCCAAATATGTGCCCTAGTTCATTTCATTATCCTAAAAATAGAATTCATCATGAGGAATTTCCTCAATATTGGCAGAAGGTTTGGCTGGGTGTCTCATTTTCTCTCTCACATTTGCAAAATCTCCCCACTAGCATGATCTTCACATGCATCCTGTCCTCTTTTATATGACTCTTAATTTACTACTTGAAAATAAGATAACCTAACTATCGCATGTTAGTAATTCTGCTCATAATCACAGTTTTCAGAGGGTTGATGATTCATTTCGAGAACCAGTCACTGTTTTCCTTTTAATTTTTAGCTCGGTATTACTGAGTATTAAAGTCCCACGCATAAGCAGAAAAGCTGCGAACACCACCATTAGTTCTAGCCCAGACATCGATTTCATTTTATTTTTGGAGACTTAAAAAAATGTCCACATTCAAAATAAAGCACAGAAAATATCAATTTTTTAAACAGTTTTCAACTTTTCTGTTTCCAATTGTGACTTCTCAACTCTGTGACTTAAAAAAGAACAACATCCTGTCATTTGCAACAGCATGAATGAATCTGGAGGATATTATGTTAAAAGAAATCACCCAGGCACACAAACTCTGCATGAAGACATATGCAGAATCTAAAAAATTCAATCACAGAGAGAGGAAGCTGTTTGTCTGTGGCTGGGGTGTGGCCGGGGCCCCTAAGTGACAGAATGGGCAGTTATTGGTCAAAGAAAGACAGGAAAAATAAGTTTTGAAATTTATTGCAGAGCAGGATGACTATAGTCAACGATAATGTATATTTCCAAATAATAATAAGAGTCAATTTCAAATGTATCATGGCAAAAACAGAAAGTAATGGAGGTGATGGCCTTGTTGATTAGCTTGACTTAATCATTCTACAATATATTCATATATCACACATTCTTCACAAATGTAATAAAATGATGATCTGTCAATTAAAAACAATATTAATTTAGAAATAATTTCTCACCCATCTGAGTTAGATATTAAGGTGTGATTAATATCTGATAGTTGTGATTCCAGCTGCCATGTATCGGGACCCCATTTCTCATCATCATTGGCCTTTAACATTTGTCCCGATGTCTGTCTAAATGATTTTCAGGCCCTGCAGCCTAATAGTGGGAGAGTTTCCAGATCAGAACCTTGTATATCTGGGTAGCTCACCTCCAGAGTGGATTCTGTTTGACTTATGAGGCAAACAGGATAAAAGGAGAAGCAACTCAATCCATGAAGTTTTGTTTTTAAATGGAAAGTATTTCTTGTAAAACATATAGAAAGGAGTCTTAGCTCTGCCTTCAACAGAATTACCAATAAAGTTTCAGATTCCTCTGTGATAACAAATGGCAACCTAAGGCAATTAGAGAAAAAGTAATGAGATCTGACTGAGCAAAGCAGTTCATTTCCAAAGAAAGCTGAGAAGAACAATGGCCTGTAGCAGAAACAGGTACCGTAAAATACCAAAAGTGATGGCAGAAATCTCCCTGGAGCTGAGATAGGAAAGTGGAGAATGGAGCTGGCAGGTGAATGGAAAAGAGGAAGACTTACCTGACACCTTATTATCATCCTGAGAATGTAGGGAAAGGCATTCATAGCTTCATATCCAATAACGAAATCTTATTCACAAAAGAGATAATTAGAATAACTTTAAGCTAAGTGAATGTAAATGTTAAATATATAAGAGTTTATTATAGAAAGAACAGGATCTGACCAAGGATTCAGGCAGTCACTTGTGGTGGCTGGAACACCCTGGGTAGGTGTGGTCACTTTACTTTAAGAGGTAAAGTGACCACACCTACCCAGGACCTTCTGGCTCATC
Source organism: Marmota monax (assembly GCF_021218885.2). Classification (NCBI taxonomy): domain Eukaryota; kingdom Metazoa; phylum Chordata; class Mammalia; order Rodentia; family Sciuridae; genus Marmota; species Marmota monax. The sequence goes on from NW_026693108.1 coordinate 10,024,172, forward strand.
CCTATTGTTCCAGAATAATTACTAATAGTTTTGATTTCTGCCATAAGAAGAAGTACATTCTATGAATATCCTTCCCAGGAGCAGCTTATAGGATTTGGTGGGATTGTATAACATATCACTATGAATTATACTAGAGACAATATAAAATTGGAATTGGGACAGTTTGCTATTGCTGGTCTAAATAAAATTTAATTTCTCTAAGGAATAAAATTAAATTTTACTTTATAAACTCTGTTCACAAATAGTGCATGGAGATTCCTTGGAAAACTGGGAATGGAACCACCATTTGACCCAGCTATCCATCTCGTCTCCATCTAGACCCAAAAGACTTAAAAACAGTATACTACAGCAATACAGCCACATCAAGGTTTATAGCAGCACAATTCACAATAGCTAAACTGTAGAACCAACCTAGATGGCCTTCAGTAGATGAATGGATAAAAAACATGTGGCATTTATATACAATGGAATGTTAATCAGCAATAAAATAAGAATAAAATCATGGCATTTGCAGGTAAATGGAGTTGGAGAAGATAATGCTAAGTGAAGTTAGCCAATCCCCCCAAAATTAAAGTCCCTGTTACATATGGTCTACATCTTCCCCCACATTACATTCCAGGCAATTAGTTTCATCTGAATGTATAAAATCCTGACATACAAATATGTCATATAAATTTATTAATCCACACATCTCTTTTAAAATTGTCTGCACATCAGTTCCCAACAGATGAGTCATCTGAGCCACCAATAAAATCAACCTTTCATATGACAATAATCTTTTAAAGTAAATGTAAGAAAACACTTCAAAATAAACAGAATGTCCCTATGAAAATTAATATGTGTGTTTTGTGTTTCACAAAAGTATGTGTGAGAGTCTTCAGTTTAAGAAAAGAAACCTGTGCAGTTTAAAAAGAAGTCTAAAAGAAATTGTGTGATGGCTTATGATGAATTCCAAGATTTCTTTTGATCATATGTTTACTTATCAAAAATGGATAATATAATTATATAGGTCATAAGACTTTTGTTGATAATTAGTGGTAGATAACATTTTTTGAACCACTGATCTATGTTATTGTCTCATTTGATACTTCTACCAACCTTATAGTCTGTGCTCTGTTTTTACTTCTGTATCACAGGCAGGGAAATTGAAGCCATAAGGTTAAATAAGATGATCAAGGTGAAATGGCTTTGAAGCATCAGAAGGTTCTTGAACCCTGTTCTCCCTCACTCTCATCTCTATGCTTTCAGCTTTGACTTCTCAGTGTATGATATTATCTTCAACATTCTGATTGCATTCTGGTATCTCCTGACCACCTGCTTTTCCCTGTGATAGAAACTATAATAACATGCAGCAATGTGAGCCTTTCCCCTAGTGCATTTTGGAAATGAATTTCTAAGACAAGAATATTTTGGTAGAGAAAACCATTGGGCGGTCTTCATGAAAATATTAATTCTGAGTCACATCCTTGAGTTCATGTTGATTGGGGGAGCTGAGATTCTCAGATTTGACTGGGTTAAAAATCAATGGTTCAAAACCTTAGTTTTGCATTAAAACTCTCAAAGCTGTACAGTGGAATACCAAAGTTGCGTGGTTTTGTTTTTATAGGCAGATCCTGAGTCTTCACAGAAATGCTTTGCTTCTGGCTAGCCTGGGGGCAACCAGAGTTTCCTCTTCCTTTCTGGCTGTTCCCCTGGAAATGTTAGCCTCTTATTAGTCTCACAAAGAAGCAGATTTATCCATGAGTTCTGAGAGCTGTAGAGCAATTGTCGCAATTTTATTCATTCAGCAACTTTTACATATTTTTATTCCTAGAGATTAAATTGGGCAGGTGCAGGTGGTGACTGAGGGCAGAGCTGGGGCCAGGGCGTTCAATCCTTCCCTGACCTTCACTTGTCATTTGCTAACCATTTTGGAACCCTCTACACCTCACCATCCCGCAGGAGGGAAGCCATTGAAGTGGGAGAGTGCTTCTCTCCAGCCTGAGAACTCAGGCCAACTGCATCCAAAAAACACGACCGAACTCTGAGCTTCTAATATGTAAGAGATGCTTTATGTTCACTGATGCTAGTTAGCAGTGCACTCTTACAGCCGAGGTTGTGATCCTCATGAGGAAGCAAACAGCTTGGCTCCTTGCTGCATGTGACGTTGTTGGCTGAATCTCCAATTCAGTCTCTAGGAAAAAAATAAGTAAAAATTGCCGAACAAATAAAATGGAAACATTTGGCCCAGTTCTGGTGGCCTGTTTCCATTGAGACAATGGACCCTCTGTGCACATAACTTCTCACCCTGCATCTTCCAGCTCTTAAACCAAAGGCAGAGGACCTGCTGTTTGAGAAACTCTTGACCCACACTTGAAATATAAGGAGCTGACTTCACATTGTCTGTGTCCTCATTTGTTTCTAATACGATTTGCCTATGAGCCTCTCATTGCCTGCCCCTGACTCGGCTGCAACCTTGGTTCCTGTCAAGGGCACCATCTCTTATCCATCTTGGCAAAACAGTGATTGATGTAGAGAGCAAACTTGGGGAAAATATATGTAACTCTTAAGAAACTATTCAGCTGTAACAAGGTAAGATGACTATTGTATTTCTTTAAAATAAAACCAACCATGTATTGTCATTTAAAATTTCATAGCCAAAATATTTGAAAAATTTTTCATTTTTACAATTTTTATGCACAGTGTCTACAGATCTCTACAGCTTTGCCTGCTGAGCTAATTAGGAATGACTGAAGATTGAAAAATCATATTAAAATACTCAGTTTAACAATAAAGAGGAATTATTTCATGGAAGTGGTGCAGATTAACTTGTTTATTAGAATAGGTGTGACATCAATATTATTTCTTGCCTCAGACTATTTATCTTGTTTTGCAGCCCTACTAAAAGTTTAGGTCGTCTTTTGAAAATCTTTAAAAATCTTCAAAAATCAATAAATAATTTATCTCTACAAATAATATCCTTGCTTTCCAAGGTGGGATTAGTTTTCCAAAGCTGGCAGGATTGAATGAGCTAGACCCATTCAGAGGAGTTTTTAATTAAAGCTGACAAGAGGAGGCTAAATAGAAGTAAGAATGAAGCCAGATGACTCTATGGAATGCCTGGTGACAGCCAGAGAAGGTTCTCTGTAGGCAAATGCGGTGACAGGGACAGCCTCTAAATTTAAGGGTTAGTGTTTAGCAAGACAATGAGCCTTGTTTTCTTGCCTGCCACCAAGAGTAAGACAAGCACTACCTAAGGTATCAGAGGCCACATTCACTACTTTCCTGGGTGTGTGTGTGTGTGTGTGTGTGTGTGTCTATACATCTTTCCTCTGGGCTTAATTAGAATTATGTTTTTCAGTTTTTTTCTATCATACAATGTAAATTGAAAAGACACCTTACAAATACAATAAGGAACAAATGCTCTCAGATTGTGTAGTGTTATCTGTTGCATATGGATTAGACACGCTAGACATGTTTGTCTGGGTTGCCAGCTTCAGAAATATATTGTCTGGGTTGCCAACTTCAGAAATATATTGTTGCTCTGCCCCTGTGAATATCTTTTTTACAATGAATGGGTCAAATTTTGCTCATCAAGAAGTCAACATTATCCTGCTGATCTTCAGTTCTTCAAGGAGCAAAAGTAATAACCATGCAAACTAATTTGCTCTCTGTGAATTCACATCACAGGTATTATTATGTGAAAACCTTGGAGGTAAACTTAGTAATAACATCTTTTGTAAAATAGTGTTTTTTGACCTTTTTGGCCTTTCTCACAACTAGGAACAGGTTGAACAGTCAGTTCATGGTATGTCAGTAATAGTGTGCCAATTTGGGGAAAGTCTTATTCTCTTTTCTGTAAACGTATAGCATGTAGTTTAAAAATTATTTGGGGGGCTGGGGACGTGGCTCAAGCGGTAGCACGCTCACCTGGCATGCACTGGGTGCTGGGTTTGATCCTCAGCACTACATAAAATAAAAATAAAGATGTTGTGTCCACCGAAAACTGAAAAATAAATATTAAGAAATTCTCTCTCTCTCTCTCTCAAAATAAAATAAAATAAAATAAAATATTTGGCATGGCAATACCTGTTGGTTTACAACCTGAAAAACAAAACAAAACAAAACAAAAACACTGACGAGCCGTAGCTCTCAGTGAGTGGGTAATAGGTGTCTCTGTCTGCCCTCGTCTTCCTCCCGTGTACCCGTGTATGCTGTGTTACCCAGCTTTTCATTGCTGTGACCCAAACCTGACAGGAACAACTTAGAGGAGGAAAAGTTCATTTTGGCTCATGGTTTCAGAGGCCTCAGTCCATGGTCAGTTGAGGTCACTGCTGTGGGCCTGAGGTGAGGCAGGACATCATGGTGGAAGAGTGTGGCTGAATAAAGCAGCTCAGGATATGGCCAGCCAAGAAGCAGGGGGCAGGGACTAAATCTACCCCTTTGGGGTGCAACCCAGTGACCTATTTCCTCCACATAGGTGCCACCTCCCGGTTGTCCATTTGGTTCTCAGTGGATTATTCCATCAAATGGATCAATCCAGTGATGAGGTCAGAACCCCACTTCTGAGCCCTGCTGTATGGAGTACCGTGCTGCCAACACATGAGCTCCTGGGGACACTCCAGATACAACTGTAACATATGTATTCACAGGTTTCCACACTTCCACTTCCAGAGTGGCATGTGTAGGCCATCCCTGGAACTTGTGCCTGCTGTCCTTTCATAGCAGTCACTCCAAGCGGCAGCCTTCCTTGAAGGTGCTCCGTACCCACTACCACGTTCCATGGCCACATTTTGTGGTGTGTCACAGCACTTCAGAAACACCTGGAACATACCTATCATAGATCCTAAAGCAGCATCGTGACATCTTGTGACCTTTCCTCTCTCACATGGAGCAATGAAGTCCTAAAAGGAAAATATATTCCCACACATCTCCATTCCTAGCATGCTGTGTGGCACAGGAATGTCACAATAATGATTCTGAATGAATAAACAGGTATTCAAATGAAATAAAATGGCCCCACAAAGAATATAGGAAAAACAGTCTCTAAAAAAAGACTAAATAATCCTAAGCACAGTTCAGGGACTGGTCACTGGTGAGAAGAATTACAAAAGGTCAGCACTAGATGTATTGCAAGGAGCAATGACAGTTGTTTGATAGATGGCATTGTAGCAAAGAGAACTTGCTCATAAAGTCTAGAGCCACATTCAGCACTGGGTCTTATGGGTACTAGAACTGTGCATCGTCCTGCAGCACACCAGGCATGTGTGGGCTTACGGGGCACATGGTTTCCTCTAATTATTTCCATTTTCTTTTATATGGAAGTGTGATGAGGTCATTCTGGGAGTTGTTTATTAAGTTGCTGAAACATTTCTCACTCTACAGATGCAGAGACTGAGGCTCTAATGGTTACAGTGAATTGCCCAAGGTAATTAAGTTGGTTAAACACTGAAATGAGATGATAATTCTTGGTTTCTAGTATATAACTCAATGCTCTGTGCCACTAAGATTAATGGTTATTTCAAAACTATAGAACTGTAGTCCTGAGTTATTATTTGGAGCTGTTATTATAAACAATTTTAGCAACAGGCTCAGAGCACATTTTCTTAGCTCTCAAATTCCTAGTCATTGTTATTTGTAAATAGGATATTTTGTGAAGAATTTTTTAAAAAGCCATATGCCAGGAGGATAATTAAAGCCTTTTGAAAATCAATTAACTACTCAGAGGGATTCCACTACTTGTTTTTAAATGTGGAAACTACTAAAGCCAGAAATTTAAAATGTTGAAAATCCATGCCAAAATGTAAGTATCATACTAAAAACAAAAAACAAGCAAACAAACAAAAACCACATACAAATAGGATGCAGTTACTGAAGAGTTTCTTTCTGTAATTGCTTTACAAATAGATAAATTTACCATATAATTAAATAATGGTAGAAAGACAATTTCATTCATTATTCAGAAAATAATTATGAAGCACCTACTGTGTTAGGCAGAGTTTTTCAGAGAAATATAACTATTTATTGGCTTCTCCTCTCTCTCTCTCTCTCTCTCTCTCTCTCTCTCTCTCACACACACACACTCACACACACACACACACACACACACACACACAGAAATTTAAGGAATTAGCTCATGCAGTTATGGGACCTGGCAAGACCACCATATTCAAGGTGAGCTGGCAGGCTGGAGATTCTGGCAGGTATTTCTCTTTCAGGGTTAAGTCCAAAAGCAGTCTGAAGGCAGAATGCCTTTCTCTCTGGTAGACCTGTGTTTTCCCTTAAGGTGTTCAACGATAAAATGAGGCCCACTCACCTTACTGAGGATAATATGCTGTTGTGGTTTCAGTGTGAGGTGTCCCCCAGAGCTCATGTCAGACAATGCTAGATGTACAGAGGTGAATGACTGGATGATGAGTGCTGTAACCTAATCAGTGGACAAATGCACTTGAATGATTAACTGTATGGAAGCTCTAGATGGATAGGGTGTGGCTGGGGGAAGTAGGTCCCTGATGGCATACGTTTGGGGTTTCTCTCTTTCTGCTTCCTGCTGCCATGTCCTGAGCTTCTTTCCATGATGTTCTGCTTCACCTGAGGCCCAGAGCAATGGAGTCAGACCATGAATGTGACCTCTGATACCAAGAGCCAAAATAAACTGTTCTCCTCTAAGTTGTTCTTGTCAGTTATTTTGATCACTGTGACAAAAAGCTGACAAAAACATATGTTTTATTCATAGTCTATTCATTTACATGTTAATCACATTTCCAAACTATTTTAACCACAACATCTAGAATGGAGTTTGACCAAAAAACAAGGTTCTGTGGTCTAACCAAGTTGATCCATAAATTTAAATATGACACACCACGTGTCCAGGACTATGTGGAACAGCTGAGTTGGGAGGCATCCACAAAACAGATGACCACAAGAACGTGAATTGCACTTGTTTTAAGTGTCAGCAACTAAAAGCAAAGGTTCTTTGAGAAGTTACAGCAGGGAAACCTAACCCAGATAGAGGTTGGAGGGTGAATTTCCAGAGAGACTGACACGAAGCCTGAGCTTTGAAGGCTACAAGGTGCAGTTTAGTGAGCAGAGACGGAAGGAGAGATTTCCATGTAGAGGAGAGATCCTGAAGGAGGCAGGAACAACCCCAAAGCTGTGAGAACATGGAGAAAACCAGAACACTTAGGGGAAAGTTATGCAAAAGCTGTTGGAAGTGTGGCAGGAGCCACATCCTTCAACATCCGTTAATCATTTGAAGTTCACCACTATCAAGGTAGCATGATCATTATGAAAAGTCTTCTATGTGGTGTGTTTGAAATGGATGGAAAGAGCCAAGAGCAAGGCACAAGGTGACCGTTAGACATCTGGATACTGAGTCATGTAGAGGAAGGGATGGGGAGTGCTGACAGCTTCAGAGATACCTTGGGGTGTATTGCAGAGAACCAATGGCTAGTTATGACTCTTGAGGAAGAAGTGGTTGTCAAGGTGATCTCAGGATCTCAAGTTAACTGATTTGTTTGGGTGTTGGTGCTTTTTGTTGTGATGGAGAAGGCTGGGGAAGGGGGCTGGGTTCCCTAGGGGTATTGATCTGGAGGTACTTTGTGACCAATGGACAGGTCTAATGTAGGCAGTTGGGCATGTGGCTCAGGGTCTCTAAAAAGACATCTACAATGAGAGAATATTGAGAAGGTAGTTGAAATTGCATAGGGAGAAGTATTATGAGAAAATGAAAGGAAGGCTAGGGAGAAAACTCACAGCAACACACTAATAAAAGCCAAATATAGAAGGAGGTTGGCCTAAGAAAAATGTATAAAACAAGCATCTGCACAGTCCAATCTGCAGAGTCCAATCGCCTCGTACCTTTCTTTTACAGTCAGGAGAAGTTTTCCACTTTTCAACCTAAATAATCAAGGTTAATCTTCACAACTCAGGATTTTTGACCTGAATCATATCTATAGCTTTATTTACTTTCTTCTAAGTAAAATAAGATAGCATTCCCTTGGTCTCTGTGGGGTTTTGGTTCCAGAAATTCCCGAGGATTCTAAAATCTGTGGATATTTGAGTCCATTGGATAAAATGGTACACTCTTTGCAAGAACCTATGCACATCTTCCTACACACCTCACATCATCTCTGGATTACTTATCATACCTAATGCAATACATATGTTATGTAAGTAGTTATACTGTATTGGAATAGGGATAGGAAAGATGTTGGTATGTATCAGTTCAGATGTGACCTTTCAAAATAGTATTTTCCATCTGAGGTATTTGAATCCCACATGGAAGCTGGGAATATGGAGGGCCAGCTGTGCTTCCAAGTTCCAGAGATTAGAATGCAGGCATCTTGCCAGGCATGATGGCACATGCCTGTAATCCCAGAAGCTTAGAAGGCTGAGGCAAGAGGATTGTGAGTCCAAAACCAGCCTCAGCAAAAGTGAGGTGCTAAGCAACTCAGTGAGGCCCTGTCTCTAAATAAAATACAAAATAGGGCTGAGGATGGGACTCAGTGGTCGAGTGCCCCTGAGTTCAATCTCTGGTACAAAAAAAAAAAAAAAAAAGAATGTAGGCATCTTTAGGGAATTAGTATTCTGCCCTCCACAAAAACAGTTTGGCAGAACATAGCCAAGAGGTCACAGAAGACACAAATGAAAAATTTTCTAATTGGATGTAGCACATAGAAATGAATAAGAGCAACTGCAGTGTTTTGAAGATCTTGGAAATTGGTTAAAAAATAAAATTAGGGAGATTATAATTCAATACTTTTTTCAAGGAATCTGTGAGTAAGAAATGCAGGTGGAGAACCTCACTTAGGCCTAAGCAGATATTGATGATGACTGGAAGCCTCATAATCTAGAATTTTCCAGGTGGACCAGCAGTTCAACATAACTGATTCCAGAAAATCTCTTTTCTATCCAGAATATGTAAGGAAAAATGAACGAGAAAATAATCAGTTTTAACAGATAAAAATAAAATCTGTAAGATTCTTGTCAACCAAGAAAATGAAGATAAATACCAAATATATATTCTGAATTCCTGATGTTTATTCAAATTTTTTAAAATAAGAATTACCATATGGTTTTAGATACATGTGTTCCAGAGCAATCAATCATCTAATAAATATGTCTCTCATTAGAATCTGTTAATGGCTCAATGCTGGCAAAAGTAATGTGTTTCAAATCTGCTGTCTCTGAAGCCAAAAGCCTTCAGAATAATATCCGTGCTAATAATAGAGTTGTGCCTGAAATGAGAATCAGTGCTAATATGAAAGAAAAAGAAATCAAAATCAGAAAGAGAAAAAAGTCCAATATTTATAAATCAATGAAAACTTAATAGTAAAAGTTAACCATTATTGAGTGAATAACTCAATTTCCAGTGCTATTCTAGATGTGGTACATTAGCCCATTTAATCACTAAATGCTCCTACAGAGTAGGAGCTGTCATCATCCCTGTTTTTTAGCAATGAGGCCACTAACATGGCAGGCACCTGAGCTGGAATTTCAATCTAGGTAGTCCACAAATTTCAGACTATCTGTAACCAACCAAGTACCCACTGTGTGTCTGTATAAGCAAAAATCATTACACTTCAACCCAAGTCCTATGAGGTAGGTATCTTCCCACCATCTTACACGTAGATGAAGAAGCTGAGGGACAGACAGATTAAGTCACACATGTAGTAAGGGGCTGGGCCAGAATTCATGCCCAGGCAGACTGGCACTAGAATTCAACCATCTATGTAGATAGAATGTTATCTAGAATATTGGTCCTATTCATTTAAAAATACCGAAAATTTTAACAAATTAATTTTGATAGTGTAGTCCATTTTCCCTCTCTGAATCTCACCTTGCCTTCATCAATATCACATGCCAACAAAGTATCTTCTCTGTTTCTTGGATCATCCATGACTGTTGTGCTTTTGCATGCCTGATTAATGCTATCATCTATTATAATTATTAAGCATTCATAATAACATTTATTTGGTTACTTGAAACATGATAGTTTTTATACATGCACATTACTTGGCTTATTTTATATAACCCTCCCCTAACTTTGCCTATATTTTTTATTAGAGCATTATATGTATATATAATATCTGGATTCCTTTTGACATAATTATACAAACAAGGAATTTTACTTCAATCCCCATTCCTACTTCTCTCCTCCACTCCTCCCTCCCCCTTTTCTCTCTTCTCTACTCTGCTGGTCTTCCTTTCACACCTTTATTCACTTATTTTTGATTAGTTCTATCTACATATACACAAAGGAGACATTTCCTTTGGTACCTTTATATATGTATACAACACGGGTTCTTTTAGAGTCTCTTCATATTTCTTTCCCCCTTCCTTCCCTCTCATTCCCTTGCTTCTGCTCTGCTGATCTTCCCTGTATCTTAAGTTTGCTTTCAGTTATGGTACTTTCCTGTTTTACAGATGAGGAAACTGAGTTTAGGACTTAGGAACTATTCAAGTCACACAGTCAATAAAGACAGAGCTGGAGTTGAACCCAGCAAGCCTCACCCAGTGCTCGGGAGTGCGGTTGCCATTTTGCTCTAGTGTTATTGGTGGCAAAGCTGAAACAGCCTCAGATTAGAAGAAGGCAAAGAGGGGTCATTTGGCCTACATGGAAGAATGGGAACTGAGGAGCATAAATGAGGTGCCTGCCTAAAATCTTATCTTTCTGACCTGCCCAAGTGGTAATGTCTATAGTTGGAATCTTACCTTTGGTTTTGCATGTGGGGTCTAAAGGGTCAGCTTAAAGAGTAATTAGAAGTAGCAATGATTAAATCACTTATTCCCTGGAAGTGTAGACAAATTAGTGGGTTTGCAGCTAAAAGAAGGCAAAACTCTGAAGGAACATGAATGTGGTCTCTGAACTGAGGGTAAGGCTTGTAGAGCTTTGTGTATGTCTGGGCCCTGGGTAAGGTATCAGCAGGCATGGTGAGTGTGTGTGTGTGTGTGTGTGTGTGTAAAGCCATGTGTATTTGTGTATCAAATATCTATGGGATTGCACAGCTTGTTATGAGACTCTAGAGGGTGTGTTCAATATGGAGAAGGGAGTAGCTACTTGAATGTGGAAAGGTATTAAAGAAAAGAACATGTCACCCAGCAAGTCAGCCTCAATTTGTTCATAAGCTGAAGGAACTTAGGAAATTCCTAGAAACATTGATGTCACGGGGTTAGAAGCTTGTGAAATTGTCTAGTCCAGCTTTACACTCTGCATAGTCCATGTGGATGGTCTCAGCAGCAATGGGGCCTGTTTATAAGTTCAGTAGGAAACGAGATTCCACAGTCTCCACTTGTGGGGTGAGCTTGCTTGCTAGCAAGAAAGTCATTGCCTATCTAATCCTTCTACATCCACTTAACCCTCAGTCTGTCCATAAAGACAGAGAAGGGTTTTTGTCACCTCCACCTAAATGACCATCATTCCCAAAGCCATCACCAAATCACCTCCTAATCTCTGTCTTTCCAAGGCAAGACCTTCAGTTCCTTCAATTTTTCTTTTTGTAGACTGGTTTTCTTTCTAAACTGAACATCTGTGAACACAGCAGATGGCTAAGTGTCATTTATAAAATCCAGGATTTGTGCCATACAGTAAATGACCATGATCACCTAATGCTGATCAGAAGCGGGGAAGTAACATTTGTGCCAACAGCAGGACAAGGATTTTGTGAATAACAAGAAATCTCCAGACAAGTTAGCAGCCCATACATATCTCTTCTATGCAAATCTATGGGAAAAAATTGTTTCTTTGCTTATCTGGATTTTATTCTATAATGGCAAAAGCAGGTACAGCAATATTCCTCTAAGGAACTATTATCAGAATTAATCAAGTATCATTTGAGAATGTTTGATATGGCATTAAGTTCCAGATATCATTCATGAATCATAAATCTTAAATCTGTGCCCCTATACAGCAGTTATTCATGAAGATGATTATGTCATTCGTTTTTAATCAACAGAAATTGTCAAAATTTCTAACACTTTGGTGTGTCGTTCACAGGAATGTAACCTGGAATAGCTTAGCTATTCCAGATACACACTGCTCGCCAGAGCTAGAAGAAGGCTACCAGTGCCCACCTGGATTTAAATGCATGGACCTCGAAGATCTGGGACTTAGCAGGCAAGAGCTGGGCTACAGTGGCTTTAACGAGATAGGTCTGTTTTACTGATAAAACACATTTTCAGTTTCTATTTTGTGATGCTTATGAAATGGAAAGTAATTTTATCACTGATATTTCATGTTATAGCTGGCTATAGTATAAAATAAATGCAAACGCAAATTTTAATCTATGCCCATATCATAAGATAGTCTACAACTGACAAAGTGTTTGTATATTCAACAGTGTCTGTGTAGAGTTAAAAATCTTTCATTTTAGGCTGTTTTGATTATTAATCATAGCACTTAAAAATATGTGTTCATTGAATAAGGTTCAGAGTTGTTAACTCAAAGATAACAAGACTTGATTTCTGTTCTCCTGTAACTCCACCCTAGTTAGCAAGGTAAGTCTTAAAAACCTGTGATATTAGGCATTTATGAGTGTGGAGAGCTAAAAAATTCTCTGGAATAGAAAACAGCTAATGAAATACCTAATGAAGATGCATCAGCTTTATATGGGGAAGGCTTCTACATGATTGTGATGTGCCAGATGTATACATTTCTTCTTGCCTTGTTCGATTAAGTCCTGAAATGTGCCCTTACATGCATAGTGAAAGAAATCAGCTCCTGCCATGTTACTGTATTTATTTCACTTCCATCCAACTTGCATGGATTTCATTATTAAAGCAAAAACCATGAAATTCTAAACAAGTTATGTTATACTTTGAGAATTGTTGCTGAAATCACTTTTCACAAACTTATTTTTCTTTAAAATGTCAAGGACCCAGGTGCATTTAAGACAGTTCTAGATACTTTAAGTCATGTCCTAAGAGACAAATCTTTATATAGCAGGATAGTGGTTATGCTCTTTTGGAAGCCAGACTGATTTCTTGATTTTTGATGTGGTTCATACCTCAGTGGGCAACAGAACCATGGGAGGTTCTGTAGCCAGGAGTGAGCATCAGCCCCTGTCAACCCTGGGAGGCCTCCTGCAAACCAAGCCATAAGACCTTCTGACATTAGAACCAATGGCTGCTGAACAGACTCCTGCCCTGGCCTCCAGTCCATCAGAGTGTCAGGATGTTGCAAGAGAGTCTGAGCAAGGAAGCAGAATTTTATTGATTGGGGTTACTTTCCCGATTTATGTACTGAACTACAAAGTTGCAGCTTTCATAACAGAATATAGTATTGAACATGGGCTGAAAAATTCAAATAGGTTGTGTGGAACGGGAGATGAGACCCATAGATGGGGTAGCTGCTGGGAACCAGCCCAGCAACTCCACCCCACCCTGGGCAGGACTAGAATGCAGGTCTGCAGCTCATTCTTTCAGAGGTTCATTGGCTGCACCTCCATCTTCTATGAAGACTGGTCAACATTCAAGGGCTCAACTGTTCTTGTTAAAAAAAAACCCTTTGCAAAAAATCCCCCTTTCATCCTTTAAATTCATATTGCTAAAGCAAATCATACCCTGACCATTTTAAATGCAGCCATAGTGCCTAAACTTGAAATGCTAAGTTACATTCAAGTTGATTCATCTTCCTTCACTGTGGCTTACATTCCATTAATAAAGGATACATTTAGTCTCCCTTTGAGAGAGGAAGTCTTCTCATAAAGAGAGTTGGCTTGAGAGGACCATTTCCAGCAGGGAATTGCCCTGGGGGCCACCAGCTCCTGCTAAAGCAGTTATCCTACTGTAGTGGGACTGTGGATTTGCACATTTATCTCTCAGAGATTCAAGCTCTTTGAAAACAGGAAGTTGCATCTTTTTATCTTCATGTCTCCAAGGCCTCATGCAATCCCTGGCTCATAGGGAGCCCTCTGTAAATATTTACTCATGGTCTGGACACAGTGTGTCTTTTGAATTCATCATAACCAGTCCTGTCTTAGAAAGTGGAGCCACAATAGAAAATGAAGTTGTTTTCTGGTTGTTCTTCTTCCCAAATTCTGTCTGTTTTTCTTGGTAATGCTCACTAGTCCTCATGACCTTCTTTTCTATGTAAGCTTCATGGAGTCTGTTTGCTTGTTTTTTCTCAGAAGATGATTAAATTCATCATCATTGCATGACATTGTGTGATAATGAAATGTGACTTTGGACCATAATGAAAAAATGTCTAAGTGGTCACTACAGTTTAGACTGAAATGGATACCTTCTTCCTGAGATTATGTATCTCAGCAGACACTTAAACTGCTGCAGTTTCAAGAAATTATTTTTAAACATCTTTTAGAAAGAAAAGACAATGTATCCCACAAAATGAGGACAAGAAATTATTTTATTGACATATGTGATCCGTGCTTTATGGGTGCAGTTGAATTTAAAATAGTTATTCTCTAACATCTGGGTGGAGGTATGCCATTCACTGCAGCGTACTCAATGTTGATATAAGCAGGAGACTTCTTTGACGCCTTTGTGGTAGAGTTTGCCTGACGTAATTCAAAGGAATGGCTCTGGAGATTGGTCATGGATCTGCCATATGCTAAATCAGTGACACTGAAAGGAATTGCCTTAATTTCCCCATCTGTCAAATGGGGTGTGTGACAGACCTGCTTGTAGGGTTGCTCTGAGAAGTCGCTGGAAAGCCACACCCAGAAAGGTGCAGACACATGGTATGCCAGTGACTGAAGGAGCTAGCGAAACAGGGGTGGATGACTGTGTTACCTGAGGAGAACACGTCAGAAGACACGCAGAAGCCTCAGATGACACACCAGTGTCCGATGGTGAAGTTCCCTGTGGTTTGCAGTCCTGGCTTCTCAGGTTCAAGATCTTCCAGAGTGGGAAAAGCAGAGGTGTTTGAAGCTTGCTCCTATCTCTGTTGACTGTCTCCACATCTCACTCAATTCTAGTTGATGACCAGCATTCTGGAAGGTAGATTCTTAGTGTTCTGCAGGTGGGGACACTGAGCACACAGGCAGGTGCTCTGGGCAGAGGCAGGGCCATAGCACCTCTCTTCATTTGCAGATTCCCACATTGGCTGGCCATCTCCACCACACCTTATTCCAGTTAACATCAGTGTTAATGAAGAAATTCAAAGGTAATTTGCAAGGCAGTTTCACTCTTGCTTTGGTAGCATTACTTACCTTTGGGGAGTTTCTGGTGGACATGACCACTGTCCAGGTGACGTGCATTAGATCTGTCATACATGTGAACAAGCTCACAGCAAACACTGTGATTTGCTTGTCATGATCTTTCTGAAGAAAGTAAGACATTTGGTACAACAGTTGAATGCAAGTGGTGTGAATTTTCTACAAATTGTATAGTAAGATAAAAAACAAAACACATTCAGTTTGGATTAAACAACCTGCTGAATGTTATTTGATGATAAAACTCATCCTGAAGAGCCACTCAGAAAGTAAATAAGCATCAGACATTTTTTTGACTAGTGTTTTGAATCATAAGAATGAAAGAGTCCAGTTTTAAAACACCCAGAATAAATTAAACCCAACCAAAACAAATTATATTAGAGGAAGCTCATAAACAAGCAAACTATAAGTCAGGACCCTGGGAAATAGCTAATAGAAATGACATTTAAATAATATATGCTTTTTATAGCATGTGTGCTCTATAGAGTTGACCAATTCCCTATTATTTAAATATAATAATCAAAGATAAAGCCAGGAAATGATAAGCGCTGTGTTGTGACAGTGACTAATTGTCTAATGGACAGTCTTCATTTCTGCAATTACTATCATTACTTATGACAACCACCGCTATCATGTATGGATTGCTTGTTACGTAACCGGCAGCTGGCAAAAGGCTTTCCCTCCATTGTATTTTGAATCCTCAAACCCTTAAGGTATGGTTATCCCAACTGATAGGCAAGGAGAATGAGAGAAGAAAGGATTAATTTGCCCAGTCTCTTGCCAGACATATCAGGAGCCAAGGTTGCCGCCCTCATGTTGTGGAGAGTCAGGCTCCTGGGCTGCAAACTTCACAAGATCTCTGAAGTCAGCCATGAAGAGCCTGCTCCATTCCAGTGACTTGTTGCAAAGGCTGGTCCATAACCTTGTTATGATGAGGAACCAGATACCTGGGTCCTCTGCACAATGATCCATCAGACATCTTTGCCTTCGACTTTTGTCCTGAAATTTAGGGCCAGAGAACGTTGTGAGCAAGAGTAAAGTTGAAGAACAACCAGTCCTGCCAGATGCTCACTGCAGTCCAAGGCTCTCTGGAGCTGATGTCTGGCTCCTGATCTGGTCCTCTGCATTCTATGTGACCCAGAGTTGTTACATGGAGTGGCCTCATGCAAAATGGCATTGTGTTTATGGATGACCTGTGTACATCCTCCCAGATACATAATCGTGTTTACACTACTTATAACCCCTAATGTCAGCACTCTGCACAGAGTGGTCACACTGTGTTGTTTAGGGAATGATAAATAAAAAGTCTGTGTACGCTTAGTACAGGTGAAATTTTTAAAAAATTTTGATGTGCAGTTGGTCAAATCCATGGCTGTGGAAGCACGGATGTGGAGGGCCCACTGTGGTGTACATGTCAGTTGGATGTAAGGATCTAGACATGAAGGGTGCCTGGGAGGCAAGGCAGTTTTACAAAGCAAGGGATAGAAACAGTGGCGGCAAAAATGAGTAGGCACTGCTATGACGCAGAACCAGGTGATCAAGATATAAGGTGGAGATGTGGAAGAGTCTTTAGGAAGTGAGGAAACATAGCTAATTTGTTCAGGTTTACACTTATCTGAATTAAATTCAAAATTCCATTAGGAGACATATGGATGGACTATATGTAATTTGTAGCCACATGTGTGAATTTCTCCTGAGTGTTTGAATTTACTTTCTCCTTCCCTTCAAGGTGTGAATATTTAATTTTGCTTTCTAAACAATAGTTTTTCAAAATAAATTTGGAAGTTTGCATTCATTAATTTCTGTTTTATATATGTGACATATAGACTATTTACCTTATTAGTGCTCCTTAATTTAAAAAAAATTGCAAATTTTTCCTTATACATGTTCTTATTAAAATATTAAGTGGGAAAACTACACCTTGTCATCTTCACAGGAGTTAAAATGTGAGTTTTTGGTGCTTATACAAATTTAAGGTGATGACTTGGAATCTTTGTAAAATTTTTCTGGCACCGAAAAATTAATTGGGTCTTTCATGAAAATGCAGAAAATCAAAGTGTCACTGATTCTTTAAGATTCTAGATAGTCCCAAGCCACTTCTGAAGAAGGCTGCTATGGATATTGAAGTGTGGGACTAGTATTTTTTTTCCAAGGGGAAATGCTGTATATTTTAGCTGTTATTTACTTTATTGGATTTTCCTCCTTTGACTTTGGGTAGTATTGACCATAAGATATGGAATCAGCTCCCTGTGTGGATTGTAAATCAGTCTTATTCAATATCGATGAGAAATGCCAGAGATTACTTTGATCACTGGTGACTTCTATGCTGGCCAGCTCTGCCCCTGTCTTGATAAAATAATACTGACAATGAATCCCCCCACAGAACTAATGTTTCAGTTTTTGACATAAGGAATGCTAGATTTAAAAATCCCTCCCTATATATTTTTATTGACATTGTACTATTTTTATAATTATCTCTTTTTACACTTGATATTAAATATGGACATAAAATACCGTGAAAGAATATCACATGTATTCCAATCATAATAGGATGTAAATTGAACTTTGATATTGCCACTAAAAATTGATTCATCAGATTTAAATGTTGTTAAACTACATTTCATACTGTTGTATGTGGTAACAACAGAAAACTTTACAAAGTAATACAAAATAGTTATTATGTATCTATAACTATGATTTATTACAGAATGTACATTTTTATTGCCATTGCATAAAAAGTCACAGTCAAGAATCATTTGTAAACTATTTAATTGAGATTTACGATGCTTTCTGAAAAAGCACCCAAGGGTTGTTTTCCTGTTATTAATCTTTATGTTTAGTGTTGCCCCTCGGCTTCATCTCAATGTTTATGAAAAACACAGGGAAGAGAGAACAGGGCAATAGAATTCAACCCAGAGTTTTCACGCTTTTGTCTGAGAATTCTATACTTGTTCTCTGAAGGGATTCCTTCAAGACAAATCTGACATAGCAGGAAATTTACCAGAGGAACAGTTGTGAAAACAGTCAAATACAGGGGTTTTACGCCTGTGTCTGGGATAAGTCACAGGCAGACTGTGCACAGAAGCTGACTTTGGGTTTTATGATATTCTCAAACAGTTGCACAAACTGACTTAAACTGATGTTAGATGTGCAGATGTTATTCAACATGTTAGAAAGCAAGAGGGATTGTAGGTAGAAATGGCAAATGTGACTAAGGAAAGAGCCAGTGTCTGGTGTGGAGACGCTGGTCAGAAGTTCCTGTTGAATGCATTAGAAATGACAGGTGCTGGTGTTTAATTGGACAAGGAAAGAGGATGTCAACAGGGATTTCAGAGGGGAAAAGGTGATGGTTGTTGTTTGTTTCTGTTTTTGCTTTTTTATACTCCACATGGGAGTAAATATTTGTTCGCAGAAATCACTAGATAGTGGTTTCTAAGAATCTAGCATTTTGTAGTTATTTTTAAATATTTGTAGATTATAAAAGAAATACTGAAAATAACGAGATTTAATGAAGGAGAGTAAAATTCTGCCATATGTAATCCCTCCCCTCTCTCCTCCCTTCCCTTCCTTCTCATTTCCTTTTCTTAAGTGTCATGGTTAAAATAAATACTTTTAATTCTTCCTACTGAGAGACAGTCAAAAGATTTTCAGTTTTTATATAATAAATAATGTTGTGCTGAACACACACATATACACCCTGAGCACATGTATGAATATTCTTTAGAACAGATTCCTGGAAACAATTTCTGGGTCACAAGGTACACACTTTTTTAGTAGAATAGATAACTACCAGTTTACCTTTCAAAAAGATTAGAAGAATTCATAATCTTGCCCTTGTTGTATGAGAGTGAACTTTTAAAACAAAAGGTATTCATTTTTGCTGTGCATAAATATAAAAGGAAAAGACAGCTTTGTCCATGTGTATCCTGCCCTCTACTGAAGTCCAGCAGTGCATGCTCTTCTTAAATGTCCACCCCCTTGGTCCTGGGATATCTCTCTCCTGCTTCTCCCAGCCACATGTGACCCACTCTCCAGGCCCACTCCCCCAGCTTTCCAAATACACCAAATACTCCCGAAATACTTGTGTCCCTTCTATGAACTATGACAGGCTTGTGGCTGAAAGTTCACACTTCAACCCACTTGTGTCCTACAGTGGGTCCACATGACTACATGTGTGTATGCGTGTGTGTGTGTAGGTGTGTGTGTGTGGGGGGAGTGGACAGGTGCACATTCATGTTTTACTCTGTCTTCTCGATTAGCTCATAGTTCCAGGTGCCCTAAGTGGGAGCAAAGCTTCAGGTACATCTTTTAAGATCTTTTTTCTCATTGAGCTCAACACATACTTGAGGACCAGCCACTCATGATCAAGAGATATGTTATCTTTTAAAAACACCATTCTGTAGAATTTTCATGATTGAAAATTTAAAGAAAGTTCAAATCCAAGTCTAACCTTTAAGTTCACTCTTAATGAAATGGTTTCTGTGATAAATTGAATAATCATATGATAAATTGAATAATCATATGAATCAAATGTGAATCATCTTGTAAGGACTCCAGTCAAAGAAAAGTTCTCAGCTGGTGATGGCAGAGAGTGGGACATAATTTCCCAGACAGTTGATGAATGTAAGTCAGTTTCACCATCTAACGATTGGCATTAGGAGGAATATTTCATTTAGGAAGTCCCTCACCAGATCTTATGGCCAGCTTAAGAAAGGTCAGAGAAGGGCAGGTCCTGGCTCTCCTCCTGGAAGTCCTACTTAGAGTTAACTGCGGAGCAGGGTCAGAACCTATTCTCTGGAGGGAAGGTTCTCCAGCCTTTGAAAAAATGCTTCCAGCCTGGGCCACAAGGGGCTGTGACAAAGGAGATGGCATCTACCTGAGCAGACACTGGGCTGCAGAGACAAGGAGGTGCCCTTCTTTCTCCTTTATTCTTCTCTGCCCTTCATCTCCCACACTTGAGAGCAAAATATACAAAACATTTCAAATCATACCAAGGCTACCAAAATAAGCCTGCTACACAGAATTAAATCTAAAATAAACAGCCCCAAATAAATCATAAATGGCTAATATATATCAGGTGCTGCCATTAAAACAAAAGCAACCACCACCACATTTGCTACTATAGAGATTATTATTGATCACAGTTACTTTTGGATAATGAGTAGAAAAATGAGATCTATTCACATTTTTGTGAGAAGGTAAGGATTTTTAGAAACTATGAGAGGTATTCTCATAGTAAGTTTAAAATCGAGGTGTTTTCATATTTATTATATATTTATTATATATTTTGTAGCTCCCAGTTTTGCAGACACATATGATGGAAATAAATACAAGTAAATGGGGATGTTAAGGTAAAGAAGGTGAGATAATTACAGAAGAAATCGATCTTTAACTCGTGGTCAGTCTGCAGATGCAAGGATACATGTATTAGTGTGAATATGTGTCCACGTGTCCCTTTAAACAGTGTTTGAAGAGGAGTGTGTTAATGTGGACCTGGAATGCTTCAGTGTGCTACAAGTTCTGTTTTTCTGACATGTTTAATTTCTCACATTTATGAAACCTGCCTAACCTCTGAGACAAATGCTTTCATTAGTTCCGGCAGTGGAAAACACTCTTTTGAGAATGACATTTTTACTTTAGCTTTCGGTGAGTAGCGTCTATAAAGATGGATCAAGCATACTGTCCTCCTTTTGTTCCTGGTCAAGTCCCCATGCTTCCTAAGCCCTTTTCTACAAAGGTTTTTAATTCATCTTATCATTTTATTAATAGCTCAAATGAGTATAACACTCTCAGTTATATTTATTTTTCTAAAATTTTAAAAAATTATTCCATTGTATTCTGGAATCTGTTGATGACAGTATCATTCTGTCCATGAGTCAAAATGGAGTGCTTTCTTTTTTCCCCCCTTTTTATGACACATCTGTCCCATCCTTTCCCCTGCAGTGGTAGTTTTAACGATTTACCCTTGTCTTTGCTCTGTTATGATTTTACTATAGTAAGTGTAGGTATGGATCTTCTATGTTTTTATTCACTAGGGACTCATTCTTTGTATAAGAGATCCATGCCTTTCTTCAATCCCGGATGACTTGTATATGTTATTTTCTCAAGTCTCATCTCTTTATTATTCTTTGTTTTCTAGAACACTGGTTTGATATCTGTTAAACCTTGTTCTGTTCTGATGCCTTTCATTCTTGCTTCCTCACTTCCTTCTATCCTTCAGTTTGTCCTCTGGACATCTTATTAGATGTTTGGAAAATCTTGGACTATTTTTTCAGGCCTCTCAAAGTTGTTTGCATATTTCTCTGCTCAACTTCTCCTATACTCTTATTTTTATGCCTTGGTGTTACCTAGTCAGTGATTCAACTTACTCATTAGATCTTTAATGCCAACATGCTTAATTTTCCTATCTAGAATTTTTACTTAATTTTACTTCGAATCTGTGTTTTCTTTCGTCTTTAAAATCCTCTTGTTTTTGCAATTTTCTTTTTGATCTTCTTTTATCACATTAAGCGCTCTACATATGTTTATTTTAGGATTTCTTCCAGATCCTCCCATGTCATCTAATTCTCCTTTATTCTTGCATTAACTTCCTTTTGTGGGTTATAGTATTTGGTTGTGAGCTTGTTTTCAATGAGGGTTTCTTTCAGGGGGCCCCTGGCCTGAACTATCTCCCATTTTGTATTTGCTACAGTTTCATGGATATCAATCATTCTGGACCAGTCCTCCTGTTCATTTTGTGGCTTGAGAGGGTAGAGTCCTTAAATTAATGTAATTGCAAAGGGCAGGGTACATTTGGATGACATACTTCAGTTGGCCCAAGATTGGGGTTCTGGTTTCTGTCAGGAGACTCTTGCCACTTATGGCAAACATGGAAGTCAAGCAACTATCTGCTCCCTTGACCTGGAAGGTAGATTCTTCCAGTCTTGATGTAAAATGCAGAGTCCCTTTTATAGCTCCCAGTTTTGCAGACACACAGGTACCTACCTCCTGACCTATATTGGGAGGTTGCATCTCCTCTCTGCTGGACAATGAAAACCCTCGAGGTTTACATGGACCTCAGGTCATTTGTGAATCATCTTGGCTTCAGCGGCTGCTCAGAGCTCAAACTCTGACTGCAGGATATATTTTGCTCACATAGTTTTGATCTATTTTATCCATTCAATAATTATCCCTTTTTGTATGTCTGTTTCTTTGCATCAGTTGGGCAGAGGGTGGGAGAATGAAGAAAGGAGGTATCTAAATATGCATAATCCAGCAAATCGATCTATAGCTCTTGATTTTTCTAACTTTAGAGTTCTTATGTAATGGTACAGTTTTCCTTATTTGGTATATCTATCAATTATATTTATATATTATGTATTATATAATGGGTATATAGTGAATTTTTGCCCTTTACAATTCTTTGCAATAATTTCTTATAATTTGATAAGTAAGTAAATATTTACAGGAATTTTATAATTTTTAAAATCTTAACTTTACAAGTTTTTTATTGTAATATGATTATTTATATCATTTTTTGATGCTGAGTCATTACATCAGCCTCAGTTCAATCTGGTGAAACAATATATCAGCACTTACTTTGTGTAAAAACAAAAAAAATTTAGACAGAGAGAGAGAGAGAGAAAGCAAGAGAGAATAAGAGAAGGAGACTAGGCTACCCATAAGCCACGACAATTATGAACACTGAAAAAAATGTTGATGAGTTAAAATTGGGGTGTTTAAACTTCTTAACATTAATTCTGGCAAATATTCAATTACTTTGATCCTCCACATAATTGCTTTAGGAAATAAGCAAAACATAAAATGAAATAAAAGCCCTAATCCAGAATTACCTGAACATACAGCAAATAAGTTTCCCTAGGCAATTCTTACTCTTCTGAGTCTAATAATGTAGAGATACATTATTTCATTTAAACGCTAATGGTGATGGCAAATCTTCACAGCAAATCAGAGCTGAACTGAAGTAGGCTTTCAGGTGGGGAGTTCTTGGGAGCAGATGTTGCATTAAGAAACAGCACCTAGGTCTCACATCAACCCAGGGCCATGCTGCTTCCTGTATTCCAGTGGTCTGGTGGCTGAGATGTGGAGAATGGATGCAGCTCCTAGGGGAAGGGACAGGTCTTTTTGATATTGTGATGATGACTGATCGTGGTGTCTCCAAGATGGGAGTTACAGTAGTAAGTTCCTGTAAATGCTCAAGTCTAGATAAAAGAAAGATTCAGTTTCAGCACCTGTATTGCCTCTTACTAGGGGAGTGATGTTGGACATGTACTTAATATCTCCCGCTTGTAAAATAAAGATAAAGATAGTGCATATCTCAGAGGATAATGGGAAGATTTAGACTATTCTCATCCTCACATCTAAGAAGTTCTCAAAATTTTAACTGATTAAAATTATCATTTTTATGGGCTATATAAACATTAAGTATATGAATGAAGGAATCACAGCAAACAGTTCTAGGGTCACAAAGAGAAAGTGGGAGAAATAGGGGTCAAATCCGTTTGTTCTACTTTCTTTCCAGGGCATCCTTTGAGTCTTGGCAAGGCACTCATCATGTAATTTTAAGGCATATGCACATTTCACTCTTCTAGATTGTGCTGTATTTACTGGTGTGTTCTCTTTTCTGTGCACATTTTTTTAAAATTGTACTTTTTAGTTATACATGAAAGTAGAATGTACTATGACATATTCTACATACATGGAATATAACTTCATATTATTGTGGTTGTACATGATGTGGCGTTCTCTAGTCGTGTATTCATATGTGAAAATAGGAAAGTTATGTCTGATTCATTTTAGGCTGTCTTTCCTCTTCCCCTCTCTTCTACCTTCCCTTCATTCCCCTTTGTCTAATCCAGTGAACTTCTATTTCCCCCAGCCCCTTTTTGTATGTTAGCATCCACATATCAGAGAGAACATTTGACCTTTGTTTTTTGGGATTGGCTTATTTCACTTAGCATGATAGTCTCCAGTTCCATCCATTTACAGGCAAATGCCATCATTCCATTTCTTCTTATGGCTGAGTAATATTCCACTGTGTATATATACCATATTTTCTTTATCCATCATCTGCTGAAGGGCACCTATGTTGGTTGCATAGCTTAGCTATTGTGAATTGAGCTGCTAAAAACATTGATGTGGCTGAGTCACTATGATATGCAAATTTTTTAAGTCCTTTATGTATATATCAAGGAGTGGGATAACTAGGTCAAATGGTGGTTCCATTCCAGGTTTTCTGAGGAATTTTCATACTGCATTCCAGAGTGGTTGCATCAATTTGTAGCCCCACCAGCAATGATGAGTGTACCTTTTTCCCCACATCACTGCCAACATTTATTGTTACTTGTATTCTTGATAATTGCCATTCTGAATGGAGTAAGTGGTATATTCTCAGTGTGGTTTTAATTTGCATTTCTCTAATTGCTAGAGATATTGAATATTTTTTCATATATTTGTTGACCAATCATATTTCTTCTTCTGTGAAGTGTCTGTTCAGTTCCTTTGCCCATTTATTAAGTGGGTTATTTGGGGTTTTTTTGTGTTAAATTTTCTGAGTTCTTTATATATATATCTGGGAGATTAAAACTCTATCTGAGGGCTGGGGATGTGGCTCAAGCGGTTGCGCGCTCACCTGGCATGCGTGCGGCCTGGGTTCGATCCTCAGCACCACATACAAAGATGTTGTGTCCGCCGAAAACTAAAAAATAAATATTAAAATTCTCTCTCTCTCTCTCTCTCTCTCTCTCTCTCTCTCTCTCTCTCTCCTTTCTCTTTCTCTTAAAAAAAAAAAAAAACTCTATCTGAGTTGCAGGTGGCAAATATTTTCTCCCATTCTGTAGGTTCTCTGTTCATGTTCCTAATTGTTTCCTTTGTTGTGAAGAAGCTTTTGAGTTTAATACCATCCCATTTATTGATTCTTGATATTACTTCTTGTGCTTTAAGGGTCTTGTGACGGAATTCAGTTACTAAGCTGACATGATGGAGAGTTGGGTCTACTTTTTCTTCTAGTTAGTAGGTGTAGGGTCTCTGGCCTAATGCCAAGGTCATTTATCCGTTTTGAGTTGAGTTTTGCCATGCACCCTGTCATTGGAAATAAAATTTTGAAGAATATTTAACTGTTTCCAGCACCATTTTGAGATGCAGCCAGCAAGGCCATTTCTGAGAGGGGATATGTCCTCGCAGGGCATCTGAAGAGGCCATGCTCCAGGCAGCAAACATGGCAGTGGTTGAGATCCTGCTTATGATCTGTTTTTATAAATGAAGTTTGTTCCAACCTCCTGCCCTGGTGTTTACACAAGGTGTGTGACTGCCTTCCTCCAACAATGGCAGAGTACCGTAGCTCCCCCAGAAACCCCAGGGTTCACAAAGTCTAGAATATTCGCCATGTGGCCCTTTAAGAAAAGGTAGCAAACCCCTAAACTACAGTAAAAGAAGGAAGTACTTCTAGGTCCATACTTTCTTTTATTTATTTTCTGCAGTGCTGGGGATCAATCCCAGGGCCTCCTGCATGCAGTGTTTTAAGGCAAGGCTGTAAGTTGCGAATAAGTTCATTCATTAACTACTCATTCATTTGTAAATATTTACAGAGAACCTATTTTATATAAGGCACTAGCTCTATGAGGAACAAGTGAAATGCTGATACAGAGCCAGAAATGGACAACATTGTATTTTCATCCAATTAAAAATTTAGTCTTACTCAGAAGTCAGTTTCCTTTTAAGGAATAACAGTTTCAAGCTTTGGAACTCTGTGTATTTACTTATTTATTTGACTAGCTTAAAATGTGCCAGATTTCAAGAAATAAAATATTCATATTTACAAAAACTTGTAGATGAAAACAAAAAGTAAAATAAAATCTAAACTATGATTTTAAAAGCAGATAATTTAGGTATCATAAGAGCATGATTATACTCTTGAGCAAGTTTCTGATCCTACACTGATTTCCCCTCTGTATTGTATTGAAAGGAGTGTCTTGTGCTAATTGTTGCTCATGGTGAGCTAACTCAGGAAGCTCTGGAAAATGAGGTCAGCAGAAGCAGAAACTGAGTCAAAATAATGGATGACACTCCTTACCTATTCTTTCCATCTTGTGTCCCTGCCATGCCACATTTTAACCTAAGGGAGACACCTGGGAGGCTAATTAGCTTGCAGCTGTCTGTGGTTTGTCTGCAAAGGCTAAGAAGAAAATCAGCCCTAAGAAAGCAGGACCAGAACAGGAGCAGCTGGTGGGAATGAGCCCAGGAGCCCCACAGGGGGTGGAGAGGGCCCTGGGCTGCTGAAATGGAACCTAGGGGGGAAGTCCCGGTGGCAGACAGTACAGGATCAAGGGGCAGCGGCTGGCTATTGTGTGTAGGGGGCAAAATTCAAGAAGACTTATGAATTAATTGTGAGTACAGTGATTATTCACTATTGTATGGTAGGAAGAAAAATCCACATTTATTCAGTGATTGCAGTGTGCAAAGCCCAAGAGAGGAACTTTCACCTAGGGGACGAACTTAATACACAAGGCAGCCTGCAGTGTGTAGCTCCTCCAGTCCAAAGTGGCAGAGCAAATGACAGTGCCCTTGGCCAACCTTATCTATTTCATTAAATCAACCAATTTGCTAATTTAACTGGTGTTCTGTACTCTTATATGTGGAAGATGCATGCTTTTTGGTAGGACGGTGTTCCAGATTGATGAATGCAGTGGAGATTTAAGCTACTTTAAAGATGTGGACAGACAGGTGAGGTTTTAGTGTGGCCAAAGAAAGAGCTGGCCTGTCCAGAAAGTTAGTCCTTGAAGAAAAAGGACAGCAAACATAATGACGGTTGTCAAAAAATAACAATAGAAAAGTTTTCATGGAGCAAAATATATTTTAAAAGTATGTATTAATAATCTGATAAAAAATTTAAATTCTGGCATTACCAATATTAGGGTTTTTTTGAAAAAGAGAAGTCCACTAAAGTATTACTCATTGATATTATTATTTTTACTCTTATCAGAGTTGAAATCTTATTGCACAATAGTATGAGTTCTGTATTTTATCATTTACTCCTCTGCCAACCAGTTGAGATGTGTTGTGAATATTCAAATTATACAAACTGATGACAACCTCAAGTTACAGAAGCATGCAGCCTGTGAGCCACTTTATTCTTAATAGTAACTTTTTATTTAATCGGTAGTGGGGATTAAGCCCAGAGGTACTTTACCAAAATCCACCCTTTTAATTTTTGATTTTGAGCAGGGTCTCTGTATGGTTTGTAGGTGAGGGGTTCCCCAAAAGTTCATATGTGAAACAATGCAAGAAGGTTCACAGGAGAAATGATTAGGTCGCCGAGAGTCTTAATCCAATCAGCAAATCGGTCATCTGATGGGATTAATTGAGAGGTGGATGGAGTGGTAGGGAGTGGCTGGAGGAGGTGGGAATTGGGTCCTAGCTTTGGGGTATATATTTGTTCTGGCAGGGGGAGCTCTCTTTCTGTTTCCTGATCATCATGTGGGCTGCTTCCCTTCACCACACTCTTCTACCATGATGTTCAGCCTCACCTGATCCCGGAGGAATAGAGCCAGCTCTCTAAGACCTCGAATCTATGAACCCTTAAATAAAATTTTCTTCCCTAAAATTGTACTGGTCAGATCTTTTAGTCACAGTGGTGAAAAAGCTGACTAAAACAGTTCCACTAAATTGCTTAGGGCCCTGCTAAATTGATGAGGCTGGCTTCAAACTTGGTTTCCTCCTGCCTCAGCCTCTCAAGCCACTAGGATTACAGGCATGCACCACCACACCTGGTGACGGTAACATTTTGACCTCTGGTTGCACAATAAAATAGAATTATTTTGATAATGCACATTTCCCAAAAGTTAATATTGTATGAAATTATTTCACTTCCCTTGGTTTACTGGGATGGAATGTTTAATCTTTTCAGTGCAGATATGTGCCTATGTACCACAGAGGAGATTCGGCAACTCCTTTACCAATCTACAATGAAAAGGAAGAGCAAGCTGACAGAAATGAGGGAAATGCAGTAGCTTACCAACTCTAGCCTTTAGCTGGCCCCCAACATCAGCATCCCAGGACAGAGACTACATGGAGACTCCATTGTGTGGATACGCCCATGTCTGTCCCTACTGAACTCATGGAAAGTTAGGAGACATTTTTCTTTCCCTGCCAGATTCCATTATAAAACCTCAGTTTTTATGGTTTAGGAATTCTAACCAACAATGAGTTCACAGTGTTGAATCCTCAGGTAGAAGATAAGAGTTACAGTCAAGGCTTTATGTTCGGCACTTTGAATTGAGCTATTTCTTTAAAATATAATTAACTGATTTTAAAACAATTTTAATTCACTGAGGAAATGCAATCTTAAAAAATAAACTTTGAAGAAGATGTAATAATAAGGGGTGGCCTATCGAAATAGAATCAAAGAACATATTATATTTTTGCTGAATTAGCAAAATTGTATTATGCTGTTCACATGGAGGATTGAGTACAGATTGGCTAGTAAAGGCAACAGATTATGTCATTAAATTTGTAATTTGTTTGGCAAATCTTGATACAGAGAGAAATTTATTCTAGTTAAGACAAATGACTAAGACCTGTAATTACGAGTTATTTGAGCCTTGTCATCTGTCAAAATTGTGGCAAGTTCATTATTTATAAGTTACTTCCTACTACTCCAAATTAATTGTATGTTGCCCTGATATAGTGATATAATTAATAGTAAACTCTTTTATTCATGAAATAAAATCAAGGAATCATTGCATAATAAAAAACTGTTAATAAAGATAACTAGTCATGATTATTATTTGGAATATGTTTTTAGAATTTTTAAAGTCTTTTTCAACAAAATATCTAAATTATCTTTAGCAGTTTTGTAGCAGTTTAAATAAATGGTCTTTGCATAAATCATGAATGATAGAAGTTAGGAATGAAATTAAATATATGAGATCATTAATCCCAACCTTCAGCTAAGACATATTAGTCTTCAAATAAAAGCACATCAAACATTAAGATGATTTGTTTGACATTCTATTTAAGAATCCATATTAAAGAACTTAAGATATTTTTTGAATTACTGTTATTTGAGAATTGACTTTAAGAACCTTTATTCTGAAGCTGGAGTTGGTACTACCTACCTTAGCATTTATATAGTACATATTAAAATGTTCATTGTGCACTACCAAATGATTTTCACAGAATCATTCACACATTGGTATCATTTACTTTGCTTTTGTTTCTCAAATGTGTGCATGTGCATTGTTAATTGATTTTCGAACTGAGAACTTAAGTCATGGACTTATATTCCCATTTATGTGAATTCCCCATGTTCACATGAATTATGTACTGGCATAGGTATACACAACGTACTCTGTGAAGCTAGATCAAGTTGATGAATGCAAAGGTAACGGCATTTAGATGTTGAATTAAATGGAAAATTTTGATCATCATGTAGTTTTCCCTGATCATTTTTACCTAAAATGAATATTGTATTTTTATTATGCCTTTGACTTATAAAAATAAAAAGGGCTATGGATGTGGCTCAGTGATTAAGCACCCTTATGTTCAATCCCTGGTACCCCATTCCACCCCCAAAAAACCTCAGTTACTTAAGAAATAAATTTCATTTCCTTCTTTAACACTCAAAACAGCAGTCTTTTTTCATAACTACCCTTGGTTTTGGTCCTCTCTCCAGTGTCTCCAAGATAGCATTTTTATGTTCAGTCCTTTTTTTTATATTCAATCCTTTCAGACTTTCAAACTCATATGGGAATATATGTGTATTTACACAGAATATGTGGGGTGTTGTTCACATCATTCATATGAATAAATATGCATCTACTCCATGTAGTTTGACTATGACCATCACACATTTTGTTTAGTTATTCTACAGCTAATAGACATCTTTTTTCTTATGAATGATTGCTAATACTGGAGTATTCAGTAGTCTTGCCTGAGTCTCCTGGGCAATGCATGGACAGGGCTCTACAGTAGAGACCTGGAAGTGCTATGTGCACATATTTTAAATTTTTATCAGATACTTGGAAATTTCTGACACAGACTCCTAGTATTGCCTCTGTTTTTACCTTTCAGCATGTCAGTATTTGATGTGATCAAATTTTTAAGTTTTAGCCAGTCAAATGGGCACGAAAGGTATTTCAATGAGGTTACAATCAAGTTAAGTACTTTTCCTGTTTAATAGCCAATCTTTTGTTGTTATTGTTGTTTTAACCTGTGAGTTGCTGGTTCACCTGTTCAGCCAGTTTTCTTCCCACGTGGTGTGTCTTCTCAAGTATGTTCCACATACTTGACTTGTGTGTGCCATTGGTGGAAGTTGTGGTATTTTGACTTTACCTAACCAAAGATAAAATGCTAGAAGCCTAGAACTTAAGAATTAAATGTAGGATTCTAAGTAGAGCTGTGTTCTAATTAAGGATTTGGCTCATGGGGAAAAAAGGAAAGGAAAGAGTTTGGTGTTTCATAGATGAAGGATGGTGCAGAATCAAGACTGACTCTGTCACATCATCGTCACTATCAGATGGTGCTCCACTCACATCATGATGGAGAAATCAGCAGCGTTACTGTGTGGAGAGGCAAATCTCTTTGTCCTCTCTCCTAACTCTGGGAAAATATCAAGTATCAACCCTGGGAGAAAAGATGTGTGTCAAGGGATTGGGTTAAGAGGGTATTAGAATCAAAAGGAGAAGTGGCTGCCCTAAGAAGCAGACTTGATAGCTACCTCCATTCCAAGAACAGGAAACAAAACTCATAATGGGAAAGTTCATCATGGGCATCTGTCAGAAGCAAGGATGGTGCTCTAAAAGCTGACTGCAGTCACTAACAAAGAGCCTTTTTGAGACAGATTCCAAGAACAGGAAGGAGTGGTAATGGGCCACTCCTTCTAACTGGTGTCTTGAAAGGCAGTAAGCCATCTAATGGGATACAAAAATAGGGCCTTTTTTCTTCCCCGCCCTAATATTCTTTTATAAAAAAAAATGAACTTTATATGGCACTGGGAATAATAGCACACAGCAAGAACTCCACTTTGTCACATTATTGAGCATCTCAAGTGTCTAAAGATATAAAGCTAAAAACTAAATGGTTTCAGCATAGAAAATGTCCCAGAATTTGTGATTTTCCTTCTAAAATAGAAATGCAGGGGGGGAAATACCAACCTTAACCTAAAATCAAACCTCACTGACAGAGGTTTTCGCTTATATTTTTATTTTAGCATGCTAAGAACTTGTAATTTCCTCACTTTTTATTAATTTTCAAAAGTTGCAATTTGAGGAAACTGGGAAGGTTTTCTAAACCCCTTGCTGCCTGGGAATCTGTCACATACATTCAAGACTTGCTTTGTTATTGTGGTAAGTGGAATGCTTGAAGGTAGATTTGAGTACACTAAAGAGGCACAGTACACGCACTGTTCTCACAGGGAGGAAAAGATGGAAAATCAAATGCATTGGGGTGCCAAGAAGTATCTTTCTCACACAGGAGTGAGAAGTGAGATGGGTGTAAAGAACAGGAGCCAGTCACTATTGTGGGAAACATAAAAAGAATTTGGATGTAAGGATTGTGTGTTTGAAATTGATTTCAAAAGAAAACTGCTCACTGCAAAATGATGCTGAGGGAAAATACCAACTACTTTTAAGAAATAAGAAATTTTATGTTGGTAAATTTTCACAGCAATGAGCTCTTAATTTCATATATAAATAAAACTAATTTCATGTATTTCCTGATATTAGAGTCTGTGTTTTAAGAGTCATCCAAATCCAGCCTTGTTTGCTCGTTATATATACAAAAAATCCTTTTTCTACCTGTACCCTGGAAAATTAAAAAGTATGTTTGTTGTGTATATATATGACTTATATATAAATAACTATGTATACTACATAATGACTTCTTGATTTAAAATGCTTTTTCCCATTAGAAAAGTAAAACACCTGCATTCCAGGATTGTTTGAAAATATTAAAATGCATAACCAAAAGAATCATTTTGAAATCATGGTTTACAAGTTTTCCAAAAAATGAAATTAAACATAATGAAGAATATTTCATATTTTGAACATGATGAAATCTCTTGGATTCAGAAGGTAATGTATTTTCTGAGTATTTCATGATTTTGAGCAAAAGATTCCATCTTCTGTAAGTATAACTCTGGTCTGGAGGACCTGAACATTGAATCAGACCAGCCCTCCAAGCATCACTGGCTCAGGCACAGAGACAAGCAAGCTAAGGGGACCCAGAATGACAGGCAGGAGGGGTCGCTGGAGGAATGGAGAGAGCCCAGTAATGAGGTTCATGGGATACAGCAGGTGAGGACCACACCATTTGGGCTCAGACCAGTGACGCTACAGGGGGAAGTCAGCTCTCTGGACAGTGGCCCTGGTACTCATTTGTCATCTGTACTTTGGAAAGTCAGTTTGTCCAACAGGATATCTAGCTCATGATCAAATGTACTTGCCTGCATCTCATAAAATTGTCTCTAGTACGTCCTTGCTTATAAAGATTATTCGTAACAAGCATCATTATTTATGCCAACAGTTGTGCTTCCATAAAAACATTTTGTTTTTAAAATAAAACAAGTAGAATAAAGTTTAAAGATCTAGGATAACTTTTTAAAATGTTTGACTAAACAATTTCAGGACATAATAGAAAGTCATTTGAACTCCCCAAGACAAAATTTGACTTTGGTCAGTTTATAGAAAGCCTTAAAGTGAGACCCAAACAAGGAAATACATTGAATACTGTGCTTCAAAAAGTGTTTGCAAAATAGCTAGAAAAATTATGGTTAAGTGTACAAAGTAGTTATAACTTTATTTGAAAAATTAAAAGGCATTAAAAATCTAAAAGCTACATAAATACATTGTATTGAGAATAATAAAGCTACTTAATTATGTGCATCTGTCAATAAAGCAATTTTCTCATAAATCAATAGTAATTTACATAATGACATTAATTTTAAATTAGTAAAGATGATAGTGGTCATATGGTCCCAACCCTTGAAATATCTGGAAATCAGGGAACATATAATTGAACACTTTTGCCCTCTTATAATGTATGCAAGGCATTAAAAGAATTTTCCAGGCTACAGGTATAAAAAGAGTATATTCCTTACAGGAAATCATACTGTTGACAGATGGTTAAGATATCCATCCAAGAAAAATTTGGGTTTTGAACTTAAGAAAACAGAAAATTTCTTTGCTGGGCTTCCAATAATATTTTCAGTGCTGATTGAAAAGAAAGATTAATGTGGAAATAAGATATTCTGAAAAACATGGCATAAGCCCAGTGTAGCACATGCCTATAATCCCAGCAGCTTAGGAGGCTGAAGCAAGAGGATCTCGAGTTCAAAGCCAGCCTCAGCACAAGTGAGTTGCTAAGCAACTCACTGAGACCCTGTCTCTAGATAAAATACAAAATAGTGCTGCGGATGTGGCTCAGGGGTCTAGTGCCCCTGAGCTCAATCCCCGGTACTCCCCCAAAATAGGTAATTTTGAGAAATCACCAAAATGTATCTGTCCAGATAGATATGGTAGATACTCAGTGGGAGTATTCTCTGCAGGCAGAGAATAAATCTAGAATGCTGAGAGGTCCCTCTAGCCAAAGTGTCTCTCTTCTTGGTTAACACGAGATCTTTAGGGCTCCTCCAGGCAATAGTTGTAGTTCAATTAGATTAAGGGTCATTTGAATTTAGAGGGATAGGATATCATTTGACCTGTTTGCTAATTATTGTGATGAATTAGCCCATTATCATCTATTGCTGCAGGGAGTGAAAGAAAATGGAACACAGGAAGTTTGACGAGAACATTTAGCAGGTTGCATTTGAGTGGCTTCAGTATATGACTCAAGAATCCTCACTCTATGAAATAACACAGCTTCCTTCATTCTTTCAATAAATGGCAGAGCTACCACTGTAACTCAAGTGTAGGGAGTTATGGTTCTGCCAACCTGCACACATGGGGTGGATGGAAAGAAGGAAGGAGGAATGCACAGACTCCATCCCATCCATTTCATGGAAGATGTTGGGACTCAGGACAGACGGGAGCATGTTAGATGAATTGAAATCCAGGGTGGCAGCTTAAAAGGAGTGGTCAAGTCCTGTCAACTCTGATCACCCTCCCCGTCAGTGATTGTTAATTTTTCCCCACTTGGAAGGAATCTGACATTTCTAAGTATATGCTTTCTGATGTCTGTTTTCATCATATTTAAAAAATGTTATCATTAGATCACTTGATATTAATGATTACTTGATATTAATAATTATTATTAATTAATCATTATCACTGGAAATCAATTTAAAAGGGTAATTGTGTTAAGGTTTTTGAGAGATTATATGTTTCTAGAGGGGTATGCACATTCTTATTAAAACAACTTTCCTCTATTTATTTCAAACTAATATAAAATTTTTCCCTTAATTTCTTCATAGAAATTTAATCAAGATAAAATTGTTCAACCAACTGTGAATTCCTTTAGGTCTGCTATCATTTAAGACACTTTTTCTATCTTTTCTAAAGGATAAAGCATGAAATATCTTGTTGAAGTTCAGTCCTACCAGATCCACTCTCCTAGCAATCCAATCAATAGTCCATCTGTCCATCACCCATCTGTCCATCCATACATCATACACACAGATGCATATATGTATATACATAAAAAATTTAAAAAGGAGAGTAAATCATTTTGGAACTGATGCCTTCCCACAGAGCCTCCGCCAGCTCCTGGCAATTTCAACTCTCATTTCTGAGTCTGCAGAGTGTCTAGACTCTTTTTAGGATGAATAATTATTTTGGGGGGTTTTGACAGATTTTCTTTCTCAGAGCCCAGACCACATTGGCTCCTTGCTGGCTCAATAATCATTTTAGTCATTTAAACCAATTTCCCATTTTTTACTAATTTTTCCTGAGGATTATAATTTACTTATTTCCTGATAATTAAATAATGATTAGATGAACAATTTGACCAACAAAGATCCTTTGTTTTGGCATTACGTTTTACTCTGTAAAGACTTTCTCGCCCTGTTCCCTTTTCACTTGTAAAGCTTTTCTTTCCAGCTGATGACTGTCCTTTGGGTCTTCTTCCTAACATTTTCTAGTATTTTTTTTCTTTTTTTGTACCTGCCTAGCGCTGTCCTCCATGGACCATGGGAGGTGTAAGTGACTAATAGGCAGAGCCTTGGATAAGGACTTAAGTGCAGACAGTCTAGGAGATCTTACAGGTGTGCAAATGACACCTTAGGCAGAGAGCTTTGCTCTCTTGCCCTTGTGTGGGACCCCGCTGCTGCAGCATTGCAAGGAGATCTCAAGAATGAGCCCAAGTCATATTTGTAAGAGGGTCTTTGATTAACAAAATTCATTTTGATCAGTTTAACTTGTGTTTGGATTTCAGTTGAATCATTGTTCTATGCATTTGTTCCAATAGAGAAAATAGTGATTCCTTGGTTTCTGCAGGAGGTGTGGGCAGAAGAGGTGCAATAATATAGTGTGGCTGCCCCTGAGTACGGTTGTGTTTTGCTAGAGATGGGAGAACTCACAGTGACGGAACCAGGCAGGCTGTAAGATACAGACACCATCTGCCACAGAGAGAACACATTAGCAAAGAGCCACCTGTTCCTACATTGGTCTGGCCTTTGCCCCAAAATTTCACATGTACTCTTGTTTGCTATTTCTCTGACTCATGTAGCTAGCTAATGACTAGTGAGATTATTTTCACCTTCCGTACATGAAAATCCTCTCATGTGGTTCTTCTGACTTTATTTTATTTCCAGTATAGTTGAATGTCTTTCTTTACATTTTTCTATTAGTTTTCTTGTTGATCAATCCATTATGGGAGAAAATATTTTTATTAATTCAAAATTCAAGAATAATTGATTAAGGATCTACTGTGTCAGGCCTTTGTTAATAATAGTGAACAACCAGACCCCCACCACCCCCCCCACCAAAAAAAAAAGAATTTTGATTTCATGGAATGTACAACTTCTCCAGGAAATAATTAAGATAAATAAGTAAAAAAAAATTGTGTGCTATGTAGTTATAGGTATTAAGAAGAAAAAGGAAGCAGGGAGAGAGAGGACGTGTGCAGGGTTTGTACTTTCAGGTAGGGAAGCCAAGAAGGCTTCCTGTCAAAACAGCTGTGGTGGTGTGCAGGATAAAGCCACATGGCCCCTGGGCAAGAGTGTGCAGAGCAGAGGGAAAACCCAGCACCCAGGCCCTGACAAGGACACAGGCTGGATGCTCTTCTCCTGACCTGAGGGACCCAGCATGTCTTGAATGAGGCAT
Organism: Marmota monax; assembly: GCF_021218885.2. NCBI lineage: Eukaryota > Metazoa > Chordata > Mammalia > Rodentia > Sciuridae > Marmota > Marmota monax. Next base: position 10,060,578 of record NW_026693108.1, read on the forward strand.
ACGAGAGAGAGGGAGGGAATTCAGACAGAAAGATGACAGGGGACAGATCAGATAGAACCTTGCAGGTCAACGTGGTGACCTTTGCTTATAAATGAGATGGGAAACCATTGGGGAATTTTGAGTGCAGAAGAGATAAGACCGATCAGAGCCACTCTGCTGCTGTGTAGGAAGCACATCAAGGAAACCACAGCAGAGCAGGGCGCCAGTCAGGAGATGCCACATGAATTCAGGGAGAGACGGTGGCTTATGGACCAGGAGGTTGGGAAAGATGCTGATGAGTGTGCATGTCACACCAGTGGGATTCACTGATTTGTTGGCTGTGTGAGAAGAGGAAGGTCATGTCAAAGTGTTTGGCAGGTATGATTAGACAGAAGAGCATGTTTGGAAGCACATAGGAGGACCTCAGTTCTGTAACACGTTAGGTTTGAGGAGTGTGCTTAGACTGAAAATGCTATAGCTGGCAGGATTTGTTCTTTTTAGTTATATATGACAGAAGAGCATATTTTGACATATTTATACAAACATGGAATATATCTTATTCTAATTAGAATCCCAGTCTTGTGGTTGTATATGATGTGGAATTTCACTGGTGGTGTACTCATATATGAACATAGGAAAGTTAAGTCGGATTCATTCCACTGTCTTTCCTATTTCCATCTCCCCTTCCTTCCCTTCATTCCCCTTTGTCGAACCTGCTGAACTTCTATTCTTCCCTTCCCATCTTGTTATGTGTTAGCATTCACATATCAGAGAGAACATTCAACCTTTGGTTTTTTGAGATTGGCTTATTGTGCTTACCAGAATAGTTACCAGATCCATCCATTTACTGGCAAAGGTCATAAAGTCATTCTTTTTATGGCTGAGTAATTTTTCATTGTGAATATATACATTTTATTTATCCATTCATCTTTTGAAGGGCGCCTTGGTTGGTTCCATAACTTAGCTATTGTGAATTGAACTGCTATAATGCTGATGTGTGTCATTGTAGTAGGCTGCTTTTAAGTCCTTTGGCATATATTGAGGAGTGGTATGACAGGGTCAAATGGTGGCTCCATTTCAAGTTCTCTGAGGAATCTCCATACTGCTTTCCAGGGTGATTGCTCCAATTTGCAGTCCCACAAGCAATGTATGAATGTACCCTTTCCCCACATTCTCACCAACATTTATTATGACTTATATTCTTGATAATTGCCATTCTGACCAGAGTGAAGTAAACTCAGTGTAGTTTTAATATGCATTTCTCTAATTGTTAGAGAGGATGAACATTTTTCATATATTTGATGAAAGACCTCTACATTGAAAACTACAGAACACTAAAGAAAGGAACTGAAAAAGACCTTAGAAGAGGGAAAGCTCCCTCAGGTTCTTGGATAGGCAAAACTAACATTATCAAAATGGCCATACTACTGAGAACACTATACAGATATAATGCAATTCCTATTAAAATCCCAATGACATTCTTCATAGAAATAGAAAAGCCAATCATTAAACTCATTTAGAAAAATAAGAGGCCCAGAATAGCCAAAGGAATCTTTAATGAGAAAAGTAAAGCCGGAGACATCACAATACCAGATGTTAAATTATACTACAGAGCTATAGTAACAAAATCAGTGTGGTATTGGCACCAAAACAGCCATGAGGACCAACAGAATAGAATAGAGGACACAAACCCACATAAATACAGTTATCTCATGCTAGACAAAGGCACCATAAACATACATTGGAGAAAAGATGGCCTCTTCAACGAATGGCGCTAGAAAATTGGAAATCCATATGTAGCAGGATGAAATTTAAGCCCTATCTATTACCCCACACAAAACTCAACTCAAAATGAATCAAAGTCTTAGTCATCAGACCAGCAGCCCTAGACGTACTAGAAGAAATTTAGGCCCAACTCTCCATTATGTTGGTGTAGGAACTGACTTCCTCAGCAAGACTTCTAAAGAGCAAGATTTAAAATCAAGAATCAATAAATGGTATGGTATCATACTTAAAAGCAAACGATTAAGAACATGGAGAGCCTACAGAATGCGAGAAAATCTTTGTCACCTGCACCTCAAATAGTACAGCATTAATCTCAAGAATATACAGAGAACTCAAAAAACTTAACACCAAAAAAAAAATAAATAAATAAAGACATATAACCCCCAAAATGGGCAAAGGAACTGAAAAAACACTTCACAGGTGAGAAACTATGAATGGTCAACAAATATATGAAAATAATGTTAAATATCCCCTTAACTTTTTGTTGTAAAACAGAAAACATTATTGAATGTGGAAAAGGACACATGCTTAAATTTAGAAAAGTTACTTTGACTCGGCAATGGGTCAGTGAGACTTATTTCATTTTTGTCAAAAAAATAAAAAGTTAACAATAGGCATTCTCTGCAAATAGATAAAATTAATATAGATCGGTTGATGTCCTGAAGTAACTGAAGAGTATATTTTCACTGACAGATAAGGAACCGTGTCCCTACATTTCATCCCACTATGGTATCAGGTTTACATCCAGCTCTGAGATACCCATCATTTAAGGTCAAAGTACTCGTGGTGCTTTGCCAAAATACTTCCTGTTCCAATACTAAATATTTCTCATATTTCCTTGCTTAGAATAACAAGGTGTAGGCTCAGTATTCCTTCCAAGTATGTGAATTTCTGTGAGTGCCTTTAACTTTAATAATGTTGGATTTTTTGTGTAGGTACAGGTGTGTGTGTGTGTGTGTGTGTGTGTGTGTGTTATTCTTAGGACCTAACCTACATTTTAACATTTTCTTTTTTTTTTTTTAGAAAGAAATAACACTGTTTGGGGAAGCTTTTTAGAGCCTTGAAATGAGACAAATTAAAGTAGAACTCTTATTCTTGAGAAATAATTGATGTCTTCATGTTGTTGAATCATACCATTAGTCATGAAACCCAAGCCCTGTATTTAAAAAATTACAATCTCATGTTTAAAGTATCTCTTTGGAACATTTCAGGAAATCTTAAGCAAGTCTTTATGTGACATTGAATTGCAATTTTTACTTGTCATTTTAGATCTATGGGGAGAATTTGTTCTTTGGGCTCGGCGTCTGTATGGAACGTGCATTCCTGTGGTTCCGCTTGCCAGGAATTCGGGGCAAGGTTAATATAGTGGGTTTTGTGAGGGAAAAAGAGCTGTTTTATGGAAAGAATTTTGAACTTTGCCTTGTTTGGTTTCCGTGAACCTTCAAATCTGCTCCATATATTTGTATGGCCTCCTGAAGTCCGCTTTATTAATTTTTAGTTAGCACATTTTTCCAAACTGACATCTCTGGGAAGACGTGCCAGCCCTGAGAACTGTGCCCTACTTTGAGTGACAGTCCATTGATAGTCGAAGTACAGCAAGCTTGTCAGAAGGTCCCCAATGCAATGGCTCAACTAGGGAGAAGTTGATGTCCTTCTGAAGTCACCCTCCTAGGTAGGTGGTGAACGGGTGAATTCTGTCCCACAAAGTCACTGAAGGCACAGGCCTGGACAGCAGGTCCGCCATGCTCAGCACATACTTTCTGAGCCTGACCCCAGTATCTGTTTCTAGCTGGTAGAAGGAAGGGGAAAAGCGAGTCTAGGGAAAGGGTTTTGTAGGTGGCTTGGAAGTTTTCTACCTCTGGAAGAATGGTCACAAGACCACACCTCCTTGCAGGAAATCCCAAGAAATCTATTCCCCAGCTGAGCAACCATATGCCCAGGAAGAGGGGAAAAATGAGTCTGAAGGGCCAACCATCAACATCTGCCACAGACTTCAGTAAGACAAGGACAGAATACCCTGTCAATTATAAATATATTTTTTAAAAATAGCAATTTAATTCAAACCAAGGCAGTTTTATTTTTACAATTTTTGTATTTGATGTTCTGCTTTGCAAATGATTATTTCTGTATCATGATACACATTGATAATTAGAATTTCCAATAGTACTACTGTCCAAAACCTAAACAAGAGTAGCATTTGCATTTTTACATTGTTTTGATTCACATATTAGATTAGTCAAAGAAATTAAAAATCTTGCTGTGTTTTAAATTTTAAATCTGGAATTTTGGTGAGAATTATGAGAGTATCTAAAAATGACTCCATTCACTCCAATTAGATGATAATTTGGGGAATGAAGGGGCTGTGGAAAGAAAGCAGATAAACACCCCCACCCCACCCCCAACCCTGAGCAGACAAAAAAGAACTATTGCTAATCCAAAAACCCAGGGAGGAATTTTCCCCTCCCCTCCCTTCTTTTTTAGGCTAGTCTAACTTTAAAGGCAGAATTTTGCTTTCACAAAGTATATCAGACAGGAATTTGTTCAAATTCCTCAAAACCAAGCCAGGAAAAGTTTGCGAAGGCCCAGGCATGCATGACACAGAGCACAGGCGCGTGGAGCGAGCAGGCAGCCCGGGGAAGGCTGCGCCGACTGGGCTTCTGGGTGACTTGCATGTGTCTCGGCTTCCTTGAACCGGGGTCTCTCATGTTTTAATATGAGTGATGAGAGTGAATTTGCCAGTGTGTTGATACAGAGTTCACACACGTGTAACAGGATGGTTTCTCCCTCAGCATGACCTGGGAAGTCCTAGGAGCCCAAGGTTATCCTCCCTCTGGGCTCACTGACAGAGCTGTCTGTGGCTTCCCTGGGTTGGAGCTGTCTAATGGAGTGGATTGCAGCTGACCTGCTACCCAGAGATGTTCATGTTTCTCCTTGACACAAAGAGGAGCTAGCGCTTGAAGATTTCTAAAACTGGAGCAAGAAAAGAGGAGAGAGAGCCTCCTCTGGTTACTCATGGCAGTGAAAGTTCAAACAAGCTGCTGCCATCTACTAGTTAAGGCTGATGTTTACCAGCAGGGTGAACTCCAAGCCCACCCTCTATCTGGCTCTTACAGGGACAGAGACATCTTCAAAATTGCATCCTTTACCTCAGGAACAGTGGAGCGCTCTGGTTTCTCAGAGACCAAGAACATGCACCTGGTGATAGACCAGGTTTTCTCCACACAAGGAAAACCGGATAGGAACCTGGGATCAAGTCAGAGTGAAGAGAAAGTCCAGCCCACAGACTGAGGTGCCTGTGAGATTTAGATGAACCAAGCATGCTCATTAGCCTGTTGGGAGGCTGAACACTTTAAATGATCATGGCAACTTTGTGATGAGCCTGATGCCCGTGGAGCTGACCTGCTCTGCTGCCCAAGCACGTTCTGAGCACAAGGGAGCATAAAGATGAGCACAAGGGAGCCCCCAGGATGAAGGCAGAGGCAGGGCACAGTGGAGCAGATCTGTGGGCACCTGGCCCTGAGGGATTTAACAACATGGAGAATGACACAGATGGTTTGTCCACTTGACTAAGGACTGATATGAGAGAAGAGTCACTTGGGGCAGCCAACTAGGCTCTGCAGAGAAGACGGAAGCCCAGGTCCGTAACGTCCAGCTGTGAAGTTAGCAGTGAGTGACAAGGAGGAGGGAGGCAGAACATGGTGGCATCTCTCTGCAGGCAGGGCCATGTCTGCAGTGAGGGCGCAGAACGTGCTTGGGCAGCAGAGCAGGTCAGCTCCACGGGCATCAGGAGCTCTGGCAGCAGGTTTGGGTCACCAGTCGGCTCCAGGCACTGTCTCTGCATGGGGATTAAAGCCATAGGCCCCTCCTGGAGCCCCTCCAAGACGACAGATGAGCAGACTGGCCAGCTTTCAAAGTCTGTTGACCTCTATAATTGCAATCTCCTCTGCTCCAACTTTTCTTTCCTTGCATGTTTTCGTTTTGAATATTAGCCCCAGCCCTTCTCCCTGGCCTGCTCTCTGCTGATTGTGTTCCTTTGCCTGACCTCTATATTACGTTGTGTTCAGATCAACATAACTTCATATTACATCCCAGGCACTGTCCTGGGCACCAGGAGTGTGACAGAGGACAGAACGCAGGGGCTGCTCTACTGGTTTACAACTTCAAGGGGAGAGAAAAGATAAAGAAGCTTGGAATTAAAACTTGGACAATATTTTACCAATAAAATGAGATTACCTTTGGTATGTCCTACATTGTAGGGGATCAGGACATCCCTAAAATCAAAGCTTTGGGGAAAGAGGTATTATTAAACATGAATTTGTCATGAAGATTAAATCTCGAAGATCTGTGTTTTAATGGTCATCTTTTAAAGTGACAGGCAGTCAAGAATTCTAGGTTGAAGCTGGGATAAAATGCTAGAAAAATTAAAAGGACCAAATGGTAGAGCCTCCTGCCTAATGTCTCATAGATGGTAAAATGTTCTTGTGTCCCTTTAAACTTCAGTGATTTGTGCTAGATATTTGATATGTGCCCCAAGACAATAGCAAATGTATTCAAGAATAAGAGAACTGTGGAACACTATGAAACTTGTTTGTAATCTCCAAGTGCCCACCACTCATGGGAAGGCAGCGAGCATTGAGGTTGACAAGTAGCAGGTTTAGCTAAATAGTCAACTCCATTTCCTCTTCCCTCAAAGAGACAACATCTGCCATTCCTTTCATTGATAATCTTATTAAATGAATCTGTTATGGAACTCCAAGAAATCTCCTGTCAGTAGAATAACTCTGGGTTATTCCAGAAAATAGTAAGGATAATAATTTTTAAAATCACTCCTGATTTTTCTTTATATCTTTAAACAGTAGTTATTAAAGCTCAAATGGCTGGTTTAAAAATGTCTCATAACACACACACAGTACAGAAAGACTTATAAATGTTGTACATTGACTCATGAGGAAGAATAATGAGTTATACCTGCTGAACAATTAAGTAAATAAAAATTATTGTGCTATGCCAGGCATATTATCTGTGTGGTAGGCTTCAGTGTTTCCACAGCTTGATGTTCCGTCGTCCTCTTGATCAGGGATAAAAGTTAATGTCACTCCACCAGCCACACGGTGCAAATGTCTGATTGCTCTCTTGCTGTCACTGGCCCAGACACTTGTTAGAAAGGTAGGACTGCTGGCCAAATGAGCTCTGGCTGGGTGCAGCAGTCTTGCCAACGTGCCTAATGAAAGTGTGGAAAGAGACTTCATGCCAGGCATGGGGAGGCCAGATCACAGCTGCCCGGATCTCTCTGGCTTTGACTAAATTTGTGGTGCTATCATGTGATGGTACTTGAACTGGCCTTTCTCCTCCCTTCACCACTGATATGTTTTAACTATATTGTCTTTATCAAATGTTGCTGTATAGTTTTGCTGTTAAAATCAAGGAGAAAAACAGGCAAATATTGAGGTGGAAGGAGAAAATTTTTTAGTGGGGAAAACAGCATACAGCATGCTAAAGATTCTGCTGCAGGGACTTGGGCTCAGTGTGGGGAGCATCTCCTTCCACGGTCCAGCCTCTCTTGGTGTGAATGATGGAATTTTCAGCCTCGTGCTGCTCCTACAGTGCATAAGCCAAATCTTCACCAAGCAGGCTAGACCATGTGTGAACAGAGAACTACACCTTTACACACAGTAAAATCTCATTTTAATCAAATACATTCCTTACCCATGCTATTTCTGATCAGTATCATAAATCAAAAAGAAGTTATTTTGACTTCTGGTTTCTGCAGAAACTTACCAGTCCTATCCTTACAACAAGGAAAAAAAGCTGAACCCACTCAAAGTCAACAACTCAAAAATCAACAATGCTTCTTAGATCCAAAAGCGAATTAGAGTCACAGAATAAATCAGTGCCTCAAAATTTGCAGACAGGTAAATACAGAGAATCACAGCCCACTGGAAAGAAAAGCCACTGGATCCAAAAATGCTTAAACTGCAGTTGACTAATTGCTACTGGCCGAGATTGGACTTGTTTAGGAGTTCACCTCTCCCAGTCTTAGGGGATCCCTACTGCTTCCAGGTGTTTTTACCAGGTTCTCATGGTGAGGTTCAGAAAAAAAATTGCCACTTACTTCCTACATGGGGAGAGGAGAAGTAAAGGTTTTGAAGTAAACCCAGAGTTCTCTGTTCATGTAAAAGTGACTCACTCCAGGAAACCTAGTTCCCCAGAGCCTCACCTGACCTAAGGGAAGTACACTCAGAAGGCCGAAGCCCCCGGTTGCCTTCCTGAACCGTGTAAGTTGGGGTGGGGATGCTGAGGAAATCTGAAGGTTATAGTCCAAGTACTCTAGCTGAGTGAAACATCTGAAATGACAGAATGCCTCTCCTTCCCAGAACACTTCAGCCACATAAACAGGGGCCCAACATAATCCAGATACCTGAAGCACACAGGTTCTGTTTAGAAGGCATTTCTAGGAAAACCCAAAGACAACAGAGGAGACAGAAACAAGGAGGCCAGAGGAAAACGAAGGCCTCGATACCTACAGAGCCAGCAACCTCACACATAACCCAACCCCTACCTAGAAAACCATAAAGCCTCACACAACTGGCCTTCTTACCTCAGTTATTGTTAACCCACAAATCATGTCCAGGCTTCAAAAACAACTACAATTATAAAAGACAAATAAAATCATGAACAAGCCAGATAAGGAGGCAAAGACAGCATCAGACACAGACATAGATATGACAGAGATTTCATAATTATCTAATAATTTGAATTCATTTTGAAAGTAAAAATAACTTTCATTAATATGCTAAAGATTATAGTGGAATAAATGGGCATCATGCAAGAACTCATGGTTAATGAAAAGAGAAAGAGACATTTTAAGAAAGAATCAAATGGAGATTCTAGAAATTAAGCACACTGGAATGCAAACAATGGGTGCCTTGCATGGACCCAGCAATAAAGCTAGATACAGCCAAGGAAAGAGTCATCCAGTCTGAGGTCTCTCAAAACCTCACAAACTGAAATGCAGAGAGAAAAGAAGTAAAAGTGAAACAGGATGCCCAGAATGGGTTGGATAATTCAAAATGTGTAATTTGGGTGTAGTGAGGATATCAGCTAGAAAAGTAAAGAGAAAGAAACAGACTAAATATTTAAAGGAATAATGGCCACAAGTTTTCCAAAGTTAATGGCAAATGCACAAACACAGATCTTAGAAGCTCCAGGAACACGAAGCCAGATAAATACCAAAATCACTATACCTGGGCATATTGAGTTCTAATTGCAGAACACCAAAGTCAAGGAGAAAATCTTGAAAGAGGGCAAAAGGAGAGATCACCTTATCTCTGGGAAAGGAGGTGAGAATTGCAGTAGACTTATCCTCAGAAGCCACATAGCAAGGGGAGGGCAAAGTAAAAAATTTAAAGTGTTGAAAAAAATAAAAAGAAAAGGAAAACCCTAGGTATTTATATCTGTAGAGATTGCCTCTCAAAAGTGAAGAATAAATAGGAACTTTCTCAAAGAACAAATGGAATTTCTTTCCAATATACAATATTTGTAAGAAATGTCAAAAAGACATTCTTTGGAGAAGGGAAAATATACTAGACTTTGCTACACCAGCACCCTGACCTCAAGCTTTCAGCCTCCATAACTCTTGAGAAATCAATGTCGTTGCACGTAAGCTACCTAATATGGTATTGTGCTAAAGCAGTCCAAACTAAGACATGCATGATCTTTGAAATGGTGCAGTGCTATAGAAAATGGACTTAGATTAGCTGTAAACTCTAGGGAAACTACTAAAAAACTTTTTAAAGAATGTTTTATTTCATATGTGGGAGCTAAATCAAAATAAGGGGAAAGGGGAGGGAATAAATCCCACAAAAACAAAGGAGAGATCAGGAAAGTAGAGGAAGGGAGTTGAGGGGGAGGCAGGAAGGATGAGAAAAGAGAAAAGTGGAATGAAATTGACCAAACTATGCTATGTTCGTATACGAATATTCCACGGTAGGCTTCACTTTTATGTGTATCTATAACACGCTAATTTAAATACATATGGGTGTGTATACACACACACACACAGAAGATGAATAGAGCAGCAAAAGAGAAAAGGGAAGTGGGTAGAGAGGGGGGTATTGAGGACTGAAGTGTAGCAAATTGTACATGTATGATTATATCAACGGGAACCCCAATAATCTGTAAAACAATGTGCACTAATAAAAATATGTACAATTAATATACTAAGAGGAGGTAAAATATAATCGCATAACATAATACATATTAGAGGTGGCAGAAAGTGAAGAAAGCAAGTGCAACAAAAAGCAAGCAATTGTAAACATGCTGTGTTCTACTCCATCTGTATCAATGAATGTGAATGGCATAAACACACCAGTTAAAAGGCAGAGTCTAAGAGAATGGATAAAAAGACAATATCCCACCATGTGGTGTCTTCAAGAATCCCAATTAACTATAAAGACATTTTTTTTTTTAGTAAAGTGATGGAGAAAAGCTAACAACATTGAAAGGAAATATGGAGTAGCTTTATTAATTTCAAGTAAGGCTGACTTCAGAACAAGAAAAACCACCAAGAAGAAAGACTGGCATTCTATGTAAACACACAGGAGTCTTTTCTCAAAGAAGTTATGCAACCTTGATGAGTATGCAGCTAACAGCAGCATCAGAGATCCTGGTGCTCCCAGCTTCCTGTGCATACTCAGTGCCTTCCCAACCAGACCCCAAGCAGGTTGTTTTGTGAATACTGGAAAGCTGATTCTAAAGTTTCTAGGGAAAGGCAAAAAATCCCGAATGATCACAATTCTGAATAAGAAAAAGTTAGAGAACTGAAATGACTCAAATTCAAGGCTATAAAATAAAACTATAGTATCAATTTTTCTATAAACCTAAAATTGCTCAAAAAATCATTTACTGATTTTTTTAAAAAAGTTAATTTGTTACAGTTCTCTCACATTCTGATCTATTCTGAATCCCAAAATAGTTCTGATTTACACTGGAAATTCTGGACAAATAGAAATACACAGAATATAGTTCCCTATAGAGCACAACTTTTAACATCCATGAAACAGTCTTCAACCTTAGTGTAATCTTAACAAAACAAAACAAAAACTAAAATTGAATCTGTGACTTATCCAAAAAATAAATATAAACCACTTGAAAAATCTTGCTTTCAAATATGTTTCTAGGCTTTAGAAGTAATGAAAGAAAATGGATAGTAAATACAGGAAAATGATGTGAATATTTTTGTACACTCACACGGACACAAATATATTGGAGAAAATTTCCCCATATATAAAGTTCAAAATTTCAGCAACTAATTAATATATTCTACTCATTTGTAACCATTAAACTGTAGTGTTGGTATTAATGATATTAAAATATATCCTTGTTTCTAGGTTTATATTAACACAAACAATTTCTAAATTAAAAAATTCAACCTTCTATTGTACTAATGGAAATTTCATATTAATTATAATGCAATAGAACTTTTTAAATTAAATTTATGTTCTTATCTCATATTTATTGCAAATTACGTTTGACTAACAACACTTTGGTATCTTTTCTTTGGTATCTTCAACCACTTACGTCTGGTTGAATTTTAAAATCTTTCTGTTATTAAATGTCAATTATTTATTTCCAGGCTTGGTTGATAGCTGATTCACTAGTTCTGTCAGCCTTGCTAAAACTAAACAATAAATTCTTGCCATTATAGCTATTCTGAAGTAGACTGACCTGGTCAACTTTATAGTTAACTTTTTGAGGTTTTTTTTTCCCCCTATGGCGTGGGCATAATTAAACAGATCTATGAACTATTTGAATCCTAAGATAGGAGAAAGAGACAATATGAATACCTTTTTGGATATCTGATTCTAATTTTTGGATTATGATAAAATTCTTGTAACTATTAACTTCCTAACAATTATGTTAAATTCTGAGATTTTTGCCTTGATTTCCTTTGATTATAGGTCTAATAAGTCTTTAAAAATGGTGACAAAGCTAAAACACTGTAAAGGAAACCATATTGCTGGCATGATATATTCTGCTTGCTTTTAAGAAAACTTAAAAGCTTCTGATTGACAGTCAGAGCTTTACAGGGGATCATTGCCCTTGGGACATCCATGGGACACTAAGGCCATGGGTGATGTGTGGGCTGATCCAATGGCATAAGGACAGTTGATTTGAACATTTGGAAAGGCAGCTGACAGCCAGTTGTGGTGAAGTGTAGATTTTCATCAGTCATCTCATGGAAAATAAATTTCTGCAAAGCTATTTTGATCTGAAATTGCTACTCATCAAAGGCAGAGGGGTAAGAAGGCAGAGGGTATCTGGCATGACTTCTTTGCTACCTTTACTCACCTGGAAATTGTCCAGCACCAGAGGCAGGAAATATTTCTGTTGGCATGTGTGCCCAGCGTCCTTGGAAAGGCTCTAACTTAATACCTAAGCTTTCCTGCCAATCTCAGCATCCAGCCTGGCCAGCACTTCTGTTCCATTTGTGAATACTATGGTTAAAGACTTCACCTCTGCTTTTCTAGAATTATTTTCTAGTCACATCTTGGAAGTTTAGAATTTTTCTAAGCTTGAAGAAATGTATTTTAACTAAGAATCTTTTTTACTTATTAAAAAGTTTGACTTAGAAAATATAAGGTAAACATGTATTTTATTGCAAAATGATAGTTTTAAGGTGATTTAGCAATTTCACCAATGGGGAAAAGTTGTGCACAAAGAATACTTGCCTATTAAAAAAAAAGTCTCAACTAAAAGGTAGTTCAGAAACATGAGGTTTATAAAACATATTTTAAAGTTTTTAGAAGAAAATAAGTTATTTTGTGTTTGTTCTATGCTCTGAAATGGCAATTAAAAATGTTTTCTTGTTTTGCTTCATCTTGCTTTATCATTTTGATGGCCAGGGACAGGTCTCAGGCTGACTGGGTACAGCTCGTCAGTTGAACATGTGGCCAAGTTGTGGTAAAGATGCTTATAGTGAAAAGGTTGCCTCAGTCTATCATCAGGTTACATCGCAGGAAAAACACTTGGGAATTATTTTGGGAATATATTCTAGTTAAATTGAACATGATTTAAAAAAATAGAAAATGTTGCTCATAGATTTTATGTATTAGAATAAATTATTCATTAGGATAATGAGAAATATGATGTCATCCCAGGTAATTTAATTCCAGTTGATATACCCTGCAGCCAATCTCTACATTGTAGGGTGGCCTTTCCTGCTAATGCTGGTCTGTTGATATTCTCATTTTATGAAGTGGAAACATTTGGCCTTCATGATAAAGGTTTATTATGCTGAATCCAGATGCCTACTTGAAAATTGTCTCACTACCAATAGGTTGACTTTAGGATAACTACTGCAGGATAAAATTTACTATTGCCACAGATCCAACTATAGAGGTTTATGATACAAGTTCATATAAAGAAGTAAATGTTGAGGGGACACTTTGGTGGGAGAAAAATGGAACAGAAAATGAATTCCCCCCATGAGGCTGAAATCTATACAAGAGACATCAGAAAGTAACCAGAGATGACCCCAAACTTCAAGTCATAACTGAATTAAGGCAGTGGCCAAATCTGCTTGTTGCTGCTTAAACTGAACTTCTACCTACGTGTTCCCAAGCTCTTTAGCATATTTGTACTCAACAGTGTTTCATGGTCCAGACAGAACTAGATTCTGTGAACAGGGTTCAGAATTAGTCTGTTTTCTTTTCTTTTTTTTTTTTTTTTAATTTTATTTTTTTTTTATTGTTGGTTGTTCAAAACATTACATAGTTCTTGATATATCATCTTTCACACTTTGCTTCAAGTGGGTTATGAACTCCCATTTTTAGCCCATATACAGATTGCAGAATCACATCAATTACACATCCATTGATTTACATATTGCCATACTAGTGACTGTCATGTTCTGCTACCTTTCCTATCCTCTACTATCCCCCCTCCCCTCCCCTCCCCACCCCTCTTCTCTCTCTACCCCCTCTATTGACCTTCATTTCTCCCCCTTGTATTATTTTTCCCTTTCCCCTCATTTCCTCTTGTATGTTCTTTTGTATAACCCTGAGGGTCTCCTTCCATTTCCATGCAATTTCCCTTTTCTCTCCCTTTCCCTCCCACCTCTCATCTCTGTTTAATGTTAATTAGTCTGTTTTCTCCATGTCCATAAATATATCAAATGTCTCATTTGATTCAGAACTTAAGCCTGGAAAACTTGCAAAAAAAGTAAGTTTACAGTTTTTCTTGAAATAACTCAGAATGTGGTAGTATAATTGTGTTGAAATAAGTTTTGTGTCACTTATTCAAAACATGAACATTTTCTTTTTAAAATTTAATAAATGTATTTTTTTCCAGTGCTGAGGATCAGACCCAAGGCCTCACACATGATAGGCAAGTGCTCTCCCACTGAGCTGCACCCTGGCTCCCCTCATTAATACACTTCTAATGGTTCATTCTGCAAATGAAAACTTCTCTTTCCTAGGATACATGCGTGTGAACAGGAATCTTTTTAAATTGCAGAAGTTTAAAGAAGATAAGTTTTTTCTTCTAAGATAGTTGTTGAGATAACACACTGATAAATAGTAGCATAATGGTACATTTTCAGTTGTCACAGTGTGGGGGCTGGGCGAGCTGTTGGAATCTTGTCCTGGGTAGAGGTCAAGGATGCTGCCACCTACATATACTGCAGTGCACGGACACATCTGCATGATAAGGATCATCTATCCCCAAATGTCACTAATGCTAGAGTTGCAGAGCCCTGCATTAGAGCATCCACTGGATAAGTCAGATGTACTCCTTGAATGAGCAGATTTGTTTGCTATCAACACTTTGGCACTTAAACAATCTGACACTAAATTTAAACGGACACTACAACTTACCTTTTGGTGGCCTCAGTGAATTCTCCTTTAAAATATTTAGTACTGGGGGTTTGCTTTGTTTTGTTTATGTTTTTGTTTTTGTTTTCTCTATTGGTTCTGCAGTTCAATAAAAAGATCGCATTATGAATTGGTTCTAGAGTTTAAAAATAGACTTTACTAGAATAATACAGATTGTATACATGCAAACCTAAGAAAACAAATGAAAGCTAAATACACCACTGCCCTACCCCCATATTAATAGAAGGCATTTTTATTATATAATTTTTACACTTTTATTTTTTATTTATTTACTTTTATATGGTGCTGAGGATTGAACCCAGGGCCTCGAAAGTGTGAGGTGAGAGCTCTACCACTGAGCAACATCCCCAGCCCCTAGACTGCATTTTTAATAATAGTGTTGGACAAATGTCAAGGCCATCACACAGGTTCTTTTATTTGACCAGGACTGGATACTTAGTGATCACTACCGCAAATGAGGAAACAAGCAGTCCTTGAGTTTAGGATTGGGGTTGTGTATACCATAGTTAAGCCACCCCGTTAAGAGTTTTGCCATCCACTCAACTCCCAGTTGAAAGATGCAAAGTCAATCAGCTTGTTTCTGAAAAGGGTCAGACCTGGCCAGAGTCAATTGGAGGAACAGAAAGAACAACTTAGAAAAGGCTGAGGGAAGCCAAAGCTCTTGAGTGACAAGAAGATTGTCATTTTGCCCCCACCAGGTGACATTCTGTTCCCAGGTGGACCATAATGTGGAAAATGAAGCCAGACAACCAAGAGTGCATCAGGTTGGTAAGGTTAACAACCAAATAAGAAAAGATGTATCCAGAGTGAGATGACCCCGGTGGAGGGAAGATGACCACTCGAAGGTGCTACAGGGGCTGATTCTGGGGATCTGCAACTTGTGGTACTTCACAAGGCTGGGATCAGGTTCCTACAGGGACTGAGGCCTGGCCAGCAGGCTCTGGAGGGGGCTCGTGCCTAAGTGGGGACTGGTTGCTTCAGGGGCGTGTGTATTCCATATTGCTAGGAGGTTAAGATTCATTGAGGGGGTCGGAAGGCATGGTCCTCACATGAGCCTCTGGTCCTGTTAGGAACTTGGAGTGTGGGAGTGAAGGTTGTTTTTCAGAATAAGGCCTTGTATGCTTATTCATTCTTATTCAATTATCTCAAACCTATATCATTAACCCCAAGCACCAAAATTCCTTCACAATAGATGAGTTTTACCATTGTATTACTTTGTTTTCTATTGATATCACAAAATACCTAAAGCAGAGTACTTAAAAAGATGAAGTTTATTTAATTTAATATTTTGGAGGCTCAAAGTCCAAGATGGGGCATCTTCATCTAGTCAGCCTCTGGTGATGTTGCCCTTGGCCACATCACAACATACTGGGTGGCATTATGGAGGCAGCAGTGCAAAAATGAAAGGTCACATGGGGACCCCAGAAGCGAGAGCAACAGAGGTCAGCTCACTCTTTCTATAGCCACCCACACTCTTAGGAACTCAGAGTGGTTCCACAAGAACTGTATTAATCCCTCCTTGGCCCCTGGCCTCATGACCTGCACGAGCCTCAGCTCTTAAAGGTCTCACCACTTCTTAACTTGGCCATATTATCCCCTTAAGGGATAAACTACATGCAAACCAGTGACCACTATTAGAACAGAAGCAGTTACTTTATATTTGGAGAGGGTTTAGTGGGGGACCCTCTCCAAATAGAAAGGTTTGTAGGTTTAGTTTTTTTTTTTTTTTAATTTAGTTATCACCACAGTTTTCTGCCCCTGTCACTTTAGGTTAGAAAGACTTGGTGTGATTATATAAAACTGTGACTAGAAGAAACAAATAGGAATATTACCATGCTCATGTTTTTCATGGGGAAAAAAGAGTCCTCAGAAGACAATGAAGCAACAAATATAATCTTAACACTGAAAAACCAAATAACCCAATCAATAAATGGGCAAAGGAACCAAACAGACACTTTTCAAAGGAAGAAATAGAAATGGTCAACAAAAATGAAAAAAAAATTCAATATCTCTAGAAATTAAAGAAATGCAAATTAAAATTACACTGAGATCTCACATCATTCCAGAATGGCAATTTTGAAGAATATAAGTAATAATAAATGTTGGTGAGGATTTGGGGAGAAGGGTACACTCATACATTGCTAAAGGGACTGAAAATTGGTGCAACTACTCTGGAAAACAGTTTGAAGATTTCTCAAAAAATTAGGAATGGAAGCACCATTTGACCCAGCTAATCAACTCTTTGGTATATATCCAAAACATTTAGAATCAGCATACCACAGTGCCACAGCCACATCAAAGTTCATAGCAGCACAGTTCACAATAGCCGAGCTAGGGAGCCCACATAGATGTCCTTCAACAGATGAATGGATAAAGAAAAAGTTATATATATAGATATAGATATAGATATAGATATAGATATATAGATATAGATATGCAGTGGAGAATGAGGCAACCCTAAAGAAGAATGACTTTATGGCTTTTGCCAGTAAATGGATGGACTGGAAACTATTATGTTAAGTAAAATAAGCCCAAAATATCAAAAGTCAAATGTTTTCTCTGATACACAAAAGCTAATCTAAAATAAAGATGGGGGGTGATAAAAATAAAAGATC
Source organism: Marmota monax (assembly GCF_021218885.2). Classification (NCBI taxonomy): domain Eukaryota; kingdom Metazoa; phylum Chordata; class Mammalia; order Rodentia; family Sciuridae; genus Marmota; species Marmota monax. Next base: position 10,077,850 of record NW_026693108.1, read on the forward strand.
AATGGAGTAGACAAAAGGGAATGAAGGGAAGAGAGGAGGGATGGGATAGGAAAGACAGTGGAATGAGTCTGACCTCACTTTCCTGTGTACATACATGAATATACCACAGTGGATATCACCATCATGTATTTAACAAAAATACCATAAGTAAATGGCAGAAAGATCAGTAGAGGAGAGTGAAAGGAATAGGGAGAGGGAGGAGGGGACGTGCTGGGGACTGAACTAAAACAAATTATATTCCATGCTTTTACAATTTTGTCAAAATGAATCCTATTGTTGTGCATAACTAAAAAGAACCATTTAACAAAAAGAGTTCATGAACTATTTTCTCATTATCCCTCTGTATGTAAGTTGTTTTGATCCTCCACATTCTATTGATAATTTTTCTTTAGTTTCTAAGGTTACTGTGATGCCACAGAGTATACTTTTCTTTGTATTAGTTCTGCTTGGAGTTCACTGAAATTCTATATCTCCAATGGATATATGTTTAACTGTTTTCAAAAAGAAATCAAAGCAGATGTGAATGTAACTTCATCCAAGCTAAAACATATCCTCTACTCTCTTTCTGTAGCAAGTCCTAAGGTTAGTATTTATCTTCTGCAAGTCAATGTCTGTTCTTTAGTAATGACCTCAGGGCACCAATGGAAGAGATCAGAGAGAATGAATGAAATTCAGAGAAATGATGTGATGTTGCAATTGTGATTTTATTTCTTTTTTTTTAAATTCTCCCCTTCACTCTTTTTTAAAATTTTTTTTTAGTTATAGGTGGCACAATATCTATATTTTATTATTATTTTATTTTTATGTGTTGCTGAGGATCGAATCCAGTGCCTCACGCATGCTAGGCAAGCACTCTTCCACTGAGCCACAGCTCCAGCCTCATGATTTTATTTCTTACCTAACTTTAATTTGCACCTGGAGAGTTTGGGGTCTAGAAAAAGGGTGCTATTCCAAGATGCCTCTGAGTATTTTTGGAATAGGCCTCATTGTTTTCTAATAAGGAAAGGTGTTATACTGCTGGGTGCTATTGTAGAAGCATTCTTCATTTGACAAAAACATGGACTCCTGTCTAGAAATTTTAGATCCATAATTAAAATAGACCAAGAACATTCTGGAATATACTTAGAAAATATATTTTCTATGTATTGATGTGTTTTCTAGACATTTACCATATTGATCCAACAACAGAGAGGAAGGAAGAGTTTCCTGTTGTAGCACAGAATTTAAGGTTGACAGTGCATGTGTACCTGTATATAAGAGATTTTTAGAAATTGGGAAAATCACTTAACTATAAAATAGTTTCATTTGTTGCCAAATTAGCTATGTAATACGTTGTGGAAAAATTGATTTTTTTTTTTTTAGAACACAAATGTTTGTGCTTAAGGCTATGTGTTCATTGTTTAATTTATTGAAGTTCTTGAGTATTTCTCAATGCCTAGAACAGATGTGAGAGATACAAGCCTAATTTTGGAGTGCTCATTCTATGGAGGTGACAATTCTGTGCAATGCATGACTTGACACAGGGGAGCACAGAGTCTCTAGAAGTGCTGAGGACTGTCACCTTATGTGGCCTGACAGCAAAGGACTTGAGCCCCTTGAACAGCGGAGGAGGTGTCTGCTGAGAGGGAGGCAGGGAAGCAGCGTGGAGCAGGCAGAGGGCAGGATGTGCCCCGCACTATCAACAGCTAGCTTCTTTCTCAGGGTTGGCCCCTTGCCACAGAAAATGAGAGGATAATGCATCTGATTTTTGTCCATTTAAACACTGGTTGACCACTGGAAAATCCATTTTCTTTTTCTATGTTTTGCAAAGCCAGGAGCAGAAAACTGATATGGACAGTCCCTCTGGCTCAGTTTCCTCTGTCCGTCCTCAAGGCCTGCTTGTTACCTGGTGCAGTTCATGAGGCCAGGAATTGTTTCCTTCAGGAGTCACCATTTTCCGGCACAGTGTCCTGGCCATATTCCCACAAATGCTGTGTCTCTTTCTGCCAACACACTCTGCTCATCCCACTGCACCGTGGATTTCTACTTCTCCCCCCACCCCCTTTTTTTTCCTTTTTGTCCAATTAGGGAAAATGGAGTTAAATCTTGACAATCACACATTGCACATACTGTTTTTTCCATAATTTCAAATAACATCTTCCCTGTAGGTGTAATAAAGAGAAATCTGGGGAGGGAAGAGGAGAATAACTTCCAGTGCTGTTCTCAGGTTTACTCTTATATTAACAATTCCTATAATTCACCAGAAAATGGTCAATTGGCAAAGCTATTAAACTTTAATGGTGGTTCATAATGGATTTCAGCGGCCACTTTTCTGTTTTCATTCAAGAACTTGAAGGAAATAAGGAACAGCAATTATTTGTTTTATGTTAAAATGGTTCTTTATATTCAGCCCACAGAAGCAAGGGGTGCTCACTGTTGGTACACATGATCATTCATGGAAACGGTTTCTTTTCCGTTTGCTGTTGGCATCTTCTTTCTTGTCTGTGCTTCTCTCCCAAACTTTGAAAAGTCATCTTTCTTTCAAGAGTGTCTTGATGTGCTCTAAACTTGGCCATATTCATTCATTCAGATTAATGACCAGAGAAAATGATCTCTTCTTAAAGGTACAGTCTCAAGCAAGATAAAGTACAAAGAGCCTGATTAAAAAAAAAAAAAAATGTTTAAATAGGTAACCAGATGAGTGGGTTCAGTTACGGGTCCTACCACTTTCTAGCCTGTGCACCTTCATGAACCAGGGACTTTCACTTTGCATTTCTGTAGAACATGATGGATAATATGTGACCTCTTCTGCACCTGCCTCCTACCTGATGAGACAGAGATTTTCTTAGGATATAAGTGTAAGCTGTCAAATGCCAGTTGTTAGGGCAGTGACTCACCAATATTCAAAATGGGATTCTTGAAGTGAGAGTCGATAGAACTCATGTTCTCACTTAGGTGTGGAAGCTGAGAGGTTGGTCTCATAGGAGTAGAAAGCAGAACAGTGTTTACCAAGCCTGGGAAGACGTGGAGGAAGGTGCACAGAGAGAGGACAGGGTGCTTCGGCTATAGCACAGTAGGATGTGTACAGTTGACAACAATTAATTGTATATTTCAAAGTAACTAATAGAGAGGATCTTGAATATTTCACAAAATAACACAAAAACTGATAACTCTGCGGTGATGGATGTGTCTGTCGCCCTGATCTGAATCTTACACACTGCTTGAATATATTGAAATGTCACACTGTACCCTATACATATGTATAATTACTGTGTGTCAATTAAAAATAAAAATATGTAAAGAACACAAAGGAAAAGCAGAGAGGCCGTTGCTACAGGATGTTCTGTAAAGAGCATCTTAACGCACATTAATACATATTAGGCAGTCACCAAATAGGGCCGTGCTTTCCTTCTTTCCCTTATCTTTTCTTCCAAGCCTCCTGCTTTCTCACTGTCTGCTTTCATAGCAACTTTGCTGTGCTCCACATGATTGGGTTTTCCTCCACGCTCATGCTAATGTGTGCACAGGCTCAGAAACAGGGAGGTCCACCGAGCCATAGTAACCCCCTCCTTGGTTTGGATATTTGCTCTAGTGCACATTCTGGTTGTGCATTTCCATGGGGTCAGAATGTGCATGGGTGGGCACTGGCTTATCTTCTATAATAATTTAACTCATTTGTATCAGAATTTATCAATGTCATATGCTTGCCAGTTTTATGAATAACAACATATATTATTAGTCTTATAACCAACCTTAAGTAGGTAATATGTTTTACTTACATGGTAAACAAAAATTTCCTCTTTTATAATAATAAAAGTAATGATATCTGAAATGCCTTAAGCACTCACCTTATACCAAAACCTTGCACAAATTCAGTAATTTATTCCTCAAAGACTAGAAGTTATGTGCACAAAGGATGTGAGGCAGTCTGTATCTTGTTGAGATGTGTAGAACCTTGTTCCAGAAAGACTGGGCTAGTTCTACTTCCCTAGTTATTCATTATCTGTACAACCTTGAACAAGTTCCTTAGTCTTTACAAGCTTTTGTTTGTCCACTTATAAAACATCTCATGGTGTTGTGAGGAGAAAACATGTTTTTTTTTCCCTGCATGGTGTTTTATGTTCTCTTAATCAATGTCCAAAAATCTATCTATGCATTTTAAAATTTCTTTGCATTATCAGGAATATTTTCAATGAGACCGTTGTCCCCTCAAATATGAGACACTTTTGATGATTTACCTTTTGGTGTTCAGTAAACATCGTGGAATCTGAACACGAGTTCCTTCAGAGTACTGTCAGCATCCTGAGATACTTTAGTCTCCCATGACAAAGTGATTTTAAATGCAACCCAATTCTCAGATTTATTTCATTTTGGTTAAAACTTTGGTGGGTGATTTTCAACACACTGAAAGTGCTAAACTCAAGTGGAAAGCTTCAATGCTGCACATTTCTTTTTTGTTCTTATCTATACTTGGTTGGAATATTTGTTTCCTTTTCCCCTTTATTAGATGCACTTAACAGCTAGAGACATAATACAAAATTATTTTTCTCACTGAAGACATCGGAATTCCTCTGGCTTGAAGTCAGAAACAACTTTAGCAGAATTCTAAGCAAGGGAATGATGAAATGCCACATGCAGTTTTAATCTGTGTGGAAAAGCTTCTGTCACTGAGAAATGAGCATGGATAAATATTGATTGTTTCTCTGAAAACGTTTTTCTATTTCAAAAGTCAGTGGTATCTCGATGTGCTCTTCTGTCTCCTGGCAGGCACCAGCATCTTCACGGTCTACGAGGCTGCCTCTCAGGAGGGCTGGGTGTTCCTCATGTACAGAGCCATCGACAGCTTCCCCCGCTGGCGTTCCTACTTCTATTTCATCACCCTGATTTTCTTCCTTGCCTGGCTTGTGAAGGTACTGGAACTAATTATACTAATGAAGTGCCCACGTTGGGCAGGTTCTGTAAGCCTTCTGCGTTTGGTGGCCAGCTGCCCCCTCATAACCAGTGTTGGGTAAACATGGCTTGTCATTTTCTTTCAGAATGTCTTTATCGCCGTCATCATTGAAACATTTGCAGAAATCAGAGTTCAGTTTCAGCAAATGTGGGGATCAAGAAGCAGTACGACCTCCACAGCCACCACACAGGTATGGGATCAGCACGAGGATGTCACTACCCACTGAGACAGGGGCAGAGCCTGTCCTCATCAGTGGAACAAGAGCAAGGTGTGATGGGCTTGAACAATCAGGCACAGTTAGGAAGCTGTTCGAAAACACAGGTGCAGGACCCAAACCCAACAATCGAGTCTGACTTTCTCAGGGATGTTATGATGATGCTTACATATTTTTAGTAGCTCCTTGGGTGATTTAGATACAAAACCCAGATTGCCAACCACATTTATTTTGGACCTTTGATTTGGTTCTGACATCACAAATCTTCATAGGGCTTGCAGATCCAATATAGCAACTATGGAATTTCCTATTTTTATGAGCATTTATTCATGTAATTGCAAGCCTAGATCATGGCCCTTATGTACAGGATTAGAAGTTTGGGAGTGGAAAATATATTTCATTCAAAACAAAACAATCATAGTGCAATAGAGAATGGAAAAGATCCCTCACCACCAGGGCATGCCTGTGATTTCTGTGGAGTCACTATATATTTGAAAGGATTTACATAAGCACCCCGAGGAGTTGGAGATGGCCTACCATTTCCAATTAATGCAGCAGAGCAGTTAATTACATAAGAGGGCAATTCAGCAATATTTTTTGTCATTATTTGTATTTTTGTTTTGTGTGCTTGTTTTGGTGGTGGTTAGAAAGAGGAAGGGCAAGTTTATGTCTTATGAATCTTCAAAGCACAGAGAGAAAATAAAAATTCCAGAATCAAGAATAAAATGATGTAATCCCTTTTAAGTATTATTTTAATATTAAAGTTTTAAAAAATTATTATAATTCTACTCACTTTTACTAACCTATTAGGACAAAGTATATGAAAGATTCAAGGAACAAATTTTACTCGGAAAACTTTCAGATCAAACTCATAGTTAGAATTATGTGTTTAGATGCTATTCAACATATAAACACGTAGGAAAAACCTTATGATGCTATAGCATCTTTATGATGCTATGGAGTCTAGATTGTTCTGACCATTCATCACAGACAACGACAGTGGTGATGCTATTCAATTTTGGCAAAAACAGAATGCAAAACTGCAAATTTCCTTGAAAGTTTTTTTCAAATGCTGTCCGGGTTTTCCACAAAGGAAAGCCTTCAGGGAATCAACCACATCCAGTTCTTATTTTTTCTCTCCTCTCTTTGCAAACTGTGAGGTGTAATAAAGTTCCAAGACCTCTCTGAGGTGATAACCTCTCCAAGGGCATGCCTCCTATCCCAGGCATTGACACCTAATGGCACATGGCACTGTGAACTCAGCACTTGAGGTGCACGCAGAGCCCCTGGAGTATGGCCTAAAATGTCTTTACTCCATATTATGTTGATCAGGTAACTCTGATGGGTAAAATCACAGCTGGAATAGTAATGTTTAGAGGTGCCTCCAAATCAGCCCGCGGTTATAGTAGAAAATGAAATGTGAAGACTTTGAACAAAGTTGTACAGAATTATTTCAATGCCAAATTGTACTTAATCAGGATATATAAGTCTGTAATTCGGAGGAAATGCGACTAGAGGTAATCACACAGAGATCTGTGAAAAACCTTCATTAAGAAAAGCGCTGTGACTGAGGACCAGGTTGCTAAGCGACTAAACTCCTGCCAGCATCCTCTGGTGGAAGACCACTTGGGCAGCCTAGCAACAGCCTCAGGCCCCGCCCACCCTCAATCCCCTTTGCCAGAGGCCCCAGGTGCTTTTCTGTGTGTGGAGGAGAGGCAGCATTTTCTGTGATTCTCTTATATTTGTAAAATCTGGCCAAACATTGTTGAGGAGGACGTTGAAAGTGGTTTAAAACACTAAATCACACGTTTCTGATTCTAACAGGATAGTCTAAGGAAATAAAATAAAAGATGGCATTGTAAAGCATGTCACTTTTCAGACTTGAAATCCATTCTTGCATTTCCCTAGTATGTGAGAATTTGCAGTAATTCCATATGAAGGTCTAAAGGGGTCCTGGGCATGATGGACTTGTTAATGTCTCAAACAATGTAGGCATCCCATGACAGCCATCCATGTGTGTAGAAACACACACACACACACACACACACACACAGAGTCATAGGACAAAACCACGGTGTCCTGACATCTTAGGCAGCTGGCTCTGATATGGACCATTTAGAGGCAAAAGGGAATCAATGAAGAGGATTTTTCTCTAAAATAGCAAAGTAACATCTTTAAATTGAATGACTACCACCAAATACCCTTAAGTCATAGCGTAGACCAACTACAGAAAAGTAATGCTGAAGGACTTACGGAGATGGTAACATGGTATGTGTCAAGGAAGAAGGAAACGGTGTAGAAATGATCAGATAGGTAATCCTGAGTCGGCCTAAATGTGAGGAGGCTTGTGAGTTTCATACCTGGATAGTTCTTAGCCATAGGTGACTGTGGCCATGTGCCCAGTGATGGACAGACTCCGGGGACTCGTGATAGTCCACACAGAGCTACTCCTACCCAGTGCTGAGGTGGAAGAAGTCTTGGGCGTAGCATCTCTTTAATGCAGACCTTTATCCCTATATGTAGACAGACACCATCCCAATGTCCTCTGACCCACACTGGCTCATGATAGAGAGGAGTCTATCCCAATTGTTTCAGAACAGCAGCGAAAGAGCTGCTAAGCCTTAGTGCCACCCCGGGCTGCTTTTTCTGTTATAGGTAGTGACAAGGACACAAGCAGGCTTCAGGCAGCCAGCACACACCTTACATTTGCAAATGTTAGGTCCAATGGGGATTCTTTTGGGGTTTGGTAAATAAACATTCTGCTTCTGTAAAGAGAGCAATAACTTCTGGGTCTGTTATAATCCTGAACACTCTCACTAACACAAGTTTTTTGAATTGATAATCCCTAATTAAGATAGAAGATGGATAAGAATAGGGTTGGTACAGAATTAAAGAGCACTTTTGAGTTTTTCTTCTTTTGGAATCCCATCAATACTCTTAGAGCATGCCTATAGCAATTTTGCAGTGCAATGCTCAGTAAAAAGGCAGAAAACATAAATGAAAAGATGCATGATCAAACATGGAAAGAATTCTCACCTCCCCAAAAAACACTGTGCATAACTTGATGCTCAAAGATGGTACATTAGAAAAATGTGTTTACTGTAGTACAAGACCGTAGGTTTCCACATGAATGTACATCCTTAAAATATGAGAAAGCAATACACCAAGTGTAATCAGGGAAGGGCTCTCCTGGCAATCAGGAGTTCTGTCCAGTAAGAGGCCACAGGGATGGACCCCTGCACCATTACGGGAAGTCATGTGGAGATCAGATTTAAGGAGGCTGTTGCAGGATTTATTATTGAATAAAGATATCAAGCCAGGTATCCCCTGTCATTATTTGTGTAATGGTGACGATTACCTATTTTTAAAAATGATTGATTTTGAAAGAATCCAAGCAGCATAAAATTTCAAAATGCATTGTAGACTTTCTCCACGTTGCTCTGCCCACGAGTGGGCGGCGTCTTAGGTTTGGGATTTTAATTCAGTTCTCTAGCTATTCCCTGGGCCACCAGGGTTCCTTCTCTCACAATAAGATGAGAGTAATGATGATATTTTGCCTGTAAAAACAATTCCAGAAGCATTCTTACTTTGCCTGAGAAAACAATTCCAGAAGCATTCTTACTTTGTAAACCAAGTGACGCACTATAAAACTCTAGCAGAGGCAAACGGACACACCTGTGAGAATTGTCCAGGCTGACGTCTTCCTGGTTTCCACATGATTATACATGATTATACGAAAGGGAAAGGGCCATGGAAATCCATATCTGTAATGATTGATGCCATTCCACCAAGTCACACCATCGTATTACGAGCACTAATAGATACTGAGGGCAGCTCCAGGCACGGTGTAATGACTTTACAGCCCAACATATTTAATCTTCACAATAACATTGTAAAGTGTGTTCTGCTATTGTTACCACTTTGCAGATTAAAAAGTGACAGGGATTAGAAAGTTAATTAGTTTGCCCAACATTACATAATGGGCAACTGGTAGACCTGGGACTTCAGCCAGGCTACTGAGCTCTCAGAGCCTTCATTTGACTCACTACAAGATCTGACCTCCTTTTAATTTAGCCATTGGAAGCCCTACTGTCAACATGCCGTCTTCATTCTGGCCCCAGGCTAACTTCTCCCAACTGTTGGCTCAGAGGGACATTCTCATACATAGTCAGTGAGAATGTGCATTGGAACGTCTTTTCTCGGAAACTGTTGGGCAATATGTATCAGAAGCCTTAAGGATGTATATATGATTTGACCAAGACATTCCACTTCTAGAAATTTGTCCTATGAAGAATTTTGGACAAAGTCCAAGATTTATATTTAAGGTTGTTTATGGAGGCATTTTGTTAAATGAAAAGATTCTGAATATTTAGCAATAAAGTTGTCGATTATAAATTATGATATTGAAATAAATGCAAACCATTAAAATAATGATTGAAGTTTACTGACATGAAGGTCTGCTGAAAGCAAATTAATACAAAAGGAAAAGGATTGTGTGTTTGTAGTCATGTGGCATATGGCACAGCCTCCATTCCCAAATTTACCTCGCAGACTAAAATGGCTGTTGTAGCTCTAACCTTGACATATATATTCCAGAGAGCAAGAAGGAGAAATATAAGAGAAAAGGGTTTCTGCTTAACTCTTATAGGCCATATGTTGTTAAATGGTCAAGATCAACTTCCAAAAATAGACAAGAAATAAACTTTTTTTTTTCCCTCTAGAGGCTTAGTGTACCCATGAAAATTCTGACATTGGAAAACAGGGATAACAGAGAGGGACAGTTGGTAGCTCTCACCACATTCCCACCAAGGACTGGAGTCTCTAAGAATTCCTGGCTTCTGCTAACTAACCCAAGTTCTCTCAAAAATCTTCTGTTGAACATGTTTTCATTTTTTTTTTTTTACTTTTTATTTCATACAAAGGAATGACCTTGACAGAACTCTTGTACTAACAGTTAAATTGACTCATTTGATTTTGGTCTGCTGGAAAAATAATTTAACAAAGAAATTAGTCTTTGACTGATCAAAGCAAATATAAGCCCCAGGGAGGCTTTGTAGTATGATAAGACAGTATGGAATGTGTCCTCCAAGCAGAGGGCTCTTAGCCAGTGACTGACAAGTGGGCTTTGTCTTTGGTCCTTAAAAGGAGAATCCCAGGATTCTAACAGGAACTTTAAAAGGCATCTTAACAGGTTCGCTTTCCTCCCATGTAGTATTCTCAGAAGGAGCCCACTCGGGAAGGATGTGCTTGATTCTACCCCCAAGAACAGCTTTTAAAATGCATCTAAAAGGGAAAGTGAGCACTGTAAATGGACAGCGGAGATAAACAATCTGCAGTGGCATCTCTAGTCAAAGAGGCTGTGTGTAAAAATGGACCTTGATTTTGTCCTTTAAAAACTACATGTACAGCCTGTGAATTTGGGCTTCACTTCTTATACAGAGGACGAGTGTAGTTTCTGCAAATGATCTGTGGTCCCTGCTGCGAGGAGTTTGAAATTATGATGATAAATCTTAGGTAATGTCCCTTGCATCATCTCATACAGATTTCCATCAACAATTACCCCTTTCAACACAAGGTCAGACTAACAGGAAGACATAAATAAGGGTGGCAAAGGAAACTGTGTGTGTACCAAACAGTGACCTCAGGCAGGAATGAAACAGTGAATGTTTAGACTTAAGTTTCTTTTAGGAAAATAAAACTTTGCAATTACACCCTGTCCTGTTACCAGCCCTCCTCCTGCCACACAGGCCTAGGGAACTGGGGATACAGTTTGTCAGTGGGAAAATATTTACAAGTGGGGAATGTCTCCCAGCTGGGTGTAATATTAATGGATAAGTAATGGTTGAGATAGTGGCATATGCAGTAAGATATTCAGTCAAGTGAGTGAATTTCAGAATTTAGTAGGTGTGAGTAGCCGGAATTTCAATCACTTACATCTTCTAAGCCAAAGACATTATGTATGCCATTCATAAATATGCACCTGAAGTTTCTAGTGAGCAAATTAGTTATGGCTTAGTTAAAATATTTGCACAAAGTCAACCAAATGACAAGCTAGTTTGATACCATTAAAATGATCCCAGTCTCTTTCCCTATGCTACATGCATGCTTCTGATATGATCTACCATGAGAATATCTTTAATTATCCCAGTAAGAAATGTCCACTAAAGATAAAATCTACCACCTATGGTAAAAAGCATGACATTACACATCATGCTTTAGAATTCTAGCTTGCATTTTCTTCAATGAATAGTCATCAATAGAATGGGGATAAAATATTTATCAAAGCATTTCTCACGTGAAGAATAGTATTTGAGCAATTAGACACAATGCCTAGGTGAGGTAGAAATGGCCTGAAAAGTAACACATGTTCAATAAAAGGAAGCGATTATCTTGCTCTTGTTATTATCATTATTCACCTAAGTCTTCAGCTTTAAAATGAACATAATTGAAGTGAATCATTTTCTAAATATAAACCTATAAGAACACACATTTCCGATGACATAAACTGTGCAGAAAGTGGGAGACAGAGTTCTTAGTGTTCCATGTTAAGTGTCTCTGACTCACCTCCCTCTTTGTCTTGAAGATGTTCCATGAAGATGCTGCTGGTGGTTGGCAGCTGGTAGCTGTGGATGTCAACAAGCCCCAGGGACGTGCCCCAGCCTGCCTTCAGGTACAGTACAATGCCATTAAAAAAAAAAATCACTCAGTGAAGACGTTTGACTTTTTATACAAAGAAATCCAAGCTCTATATTTGCCCAGATTTATGGCCTAGTAGTGGGGGACAGTGCTTCACTCCACCCTGTATTCCCAGGACCTGACATCTTCTAGATACACAGGAGGCATTTGTGAGTTTGACTTTCTTAGATTCCACCTATAAGTAAGCTCATGTAGTATTGGTCTTCCTGTGGCTCGTTTCACTTAGCACAGTGTCCTCTAGGTTCATCCACACTGTTGAAAATGACAAAATTTCCTTCTTTTCCATGGCTGAATGATGTTCCATGTGGTGTATATACCACATCTTTTTTATCCTTTATGAAATACATAATAAATCATTGTAAATTATAGTCACCCTACTGCATTCTAGAATGCTAGAAGTTCTTTTCTGCTATCTAATTATATATTTCCAACTCATGATACAACCACCATTTATACCTCTTTACTACTATCCTTCCTACCCTCTAATGAACACTATTCTACTCTTTACTTCTATGCAGTCTACATTTTTTAGCTTTCACATATGAAAGAAATAATATGCTACTATTCTTCTGTGCCTTACTTATTTCACTTAACATTATGTCCTGCAGTTCCATCCACATTACCATAAATGACAGGATTTCATTTTTTTGTGACTGAGTAATATTCCATTCTGTATCTTGGCTATTGTGAATATTGCTGCTGTAAACAGGGGAGTACCAGTATTTCTGATATGTGGGTTTCATTCCCTTTACATAGAAATGCTGTGGTGGGATGACAGAATCAGGCAGCAGTTCCATTTTTAATATTCTGTGGAATCTTCTCCATGTTTTCTGCAATGTCTGTATCAATTTATGTTCCCACCAGTAGTGTACAAGTGTCCCCTTTTCTCCACATTGTCACCAACATATATCTTTTGTAATTTTTGACAATCATCATTCTAACAAGCATGAGATGTGTGTCATTTGGTTTTAATCTGCATTCCCTGGTAGTAGTAATGGTCAGCACCTATTCATATACCTGTTGGCTGTTCATATGTCTTCTTTGGATAAATGTCTTCAGAGGTTCTTTACTCATTTTAAAAGCAGGTTATCTGTATTTTTGCTCTTTCATGGTTCCTTAGATATTTTGGATTTTATTCCCTTTACAGCCCAAGATTTGAAAATATTGTCTTCTATTCTGTACCTTACCTTCCCATTTTGCTGTTGGTTATTATTTTCTATCGGTTAAAAGTATGAAGGTGAAAGGGGAATGATTGTACATGTATATTGATAATATTGTCACTATTTTGTGATATCCTTTTGTCCTGTTTTTGATGGTGACAACATTGCTAATATACAACTACTGCAATTACATCCACTACTATTCCTACTAATATTCATAACAATAATAACAATGATAGCAGTAGCTGCTTTCTTAAAAAGCACTTTCGCTAACATCCTTCATTAATCCATCCTCTGGTATTTACTGAACTCCAGGATGCGCTAGACACCAAGACAGGCCTGAACCAGACAAGCACTATCCCTACCCTCATGGAGCTTACAGTGTGCTTGAGGGTGGGTGGAAAAAAGCATGTTGGACTGGCAATTACAAGAGCAATGCGGTTTTTGAAAAATGTAACACTAGACATTATGGGACTGTATAGTTTGGAAACCTCTGTTTTCATCTTAGAGGTCAAGTAAAGTCCTTATGAGGTAGTAATGTTTAAACAAAGACCAAGAGAATGAAGAAGGAAGTGACTAACAAGGAGGTTCACTACAACCCTGTGATGCAGAAAGAGTGGCATGCATATCTCATTTCCAAAGAAGGAAGTGAGTATTCAGAGGACCGAGGCAAGTCTCTTGAAGTTATACCTCCATCAAATGGAGAAGGCCAGACTAGCTGGATTTTCTGGTTCCTGGTCCCTTGTTTTATTCAAAAGAAGAAACATGAATATCACAGGTTTGTGATAGAAATAAACTATCAGAGCTACTTCAAGTACCAAATCAGAGTCACAGGGGACCCAAAATCTACTCAATGCTTGTGAATTGATACCTTGAGGTTGCAATCCAGAACTAGAAGGCAAGTCAGCCTCCGTGTCAGGATGATTTGAAAATGGAAAGGGACAGATAGTGATGGAAACACAGAGCAAGATCACAGTGAAAGGAACGTGGGCACCATGGTTCAGATGTTGGGCTTGTGTGGAGCTTCAGCCTCGGACAGACTGTACATGGGGCATGCTGTGAACAGAGCAACATATTGATGAGTTTTCTGAATGTGAGTCCCAGGGTTAGAAATAGGGAGGAAGTCAGGTGATGCAGTAGGAAGGAAGATCCTTCATATCTTTGGTCCGAAAGCAGGCTTTACAGAGGAACCCATGCTCAGGAAGAGTGTGGATGATAAATGAGATGGCCAGGGATGGGGGTCTGTTTTGGTAGGCAGGAACTGAGAATAGAGAGCACATTTCCAAGCCTGAACCAAAATTAATAATTAGTTAATAAATAAGTAAATGAAAAGAACTCAGTAAGCAATATATTTAAGAGAAAATGGTTGTGAAATGCTTGCTGGCTTCTACTAATGATGGCTGTCATAAAAAATAGCAGGAAATGTGGGATGCATTGGACAAAATCGTGCATGTATAAATTTACTACAGTGAATTCCACCTTTGGTTATATCTATAAAGCATAAGTTAAAAATCAATCAATAAATGAGTGGAAGGTAGACCAGTAGAATAGGGGATGGAGAGTAGGGAGAAGGAAGAGGAGACGGAAATGCAGAGTTGTGCTGGGTACTGAAATGGAGTAACTTAAATCCCATGCATGTGTGGTTATGTCAAAATGAACCCAGCTATTACCTACAACTCTAATGCACCAAAATAAGGGAAAAAATACAGAAAATCTTTCATCTGAAGCATCCACTCACTGTTGTGGGCTCTAGTAACAGCTCACCCCTAAGGACAAACAGTGGCACATGCTTCTTCTTTTTATCTTTAAAGCAAGCGAAATGTGACAATGTTCTCATTATTAAACGTTAACTCTAGAAAACCTAAACAGAAAGAGCTGCCCTTCCGACCTGTCCTCTCACCTTCCTCCCTGGGGGTCAAAGGTGAGTCCCTTCTTCCCAGCTGCGCGCGCAGCTGCTCCAACATTCACACAGGCTGCGCGGTTCTCCCTCAGGGGAGAGGTCGTCCTCCCACGGGGTCTCCTCTTGCCCAACACCTTTTCACACTCAGCTCAAGGTCATCTCTGTCCTCCCCAAACAGGTCAGGGACCTGGCTTACTTGTCTCCATTTCATCCTGTACTTGTCTTTGGTGCTTCTATTTTTTAAAAACACAAATTAATGGTTTAACTAAATATTTAATGTCTGTGTGTCCGACCAGGGGAAACTCCATGACAGTAGAGGATGTACCCTCCAAGGTCATTGCCAGCACTGTGCCCTACACGTGGCATCTATCCCCCTGGGTTCATCAGTCAGGAGAAGGACCTGCTAGAGCAGTGACGCGCCTTGTCTGACTTCTCGCGAGCTCTTGGCTTCTTTAAAGTGCCTGTTGGACTTCTCGCGAGAAGTTGCTCTTCTCCCACCCACCTTTGGCCTTGGCTAGAAGTCGAATGGATTGTGTCAATAGCGACCCTTGCAACAAAAAGCTTTTGTTTCCCTGTGCAAGTCACTGCGGTCCAATAGGGGCACTCGGGAGTTTGTTCCTGGGAAGTCTCTAGGTCGCATGGCTTTGGGTAACTTTGGAGAGTTTGCCAGCAGGTTCCTTCTAAAACGTGGGGCAAGAGCCCTGATAGGACCTTTGGCCTGGCTTCTCTTCAGAGTCTGTCCTCTTCAGCATGTGACATGAATAGGCCTGTGCTTGGAAATGTGGGCTTAGGAACAACACAGCTGAAAGGAACCCAAACCCATCATCTTAATAAAAAACAAGACAAACAAACAAAAAAGTTTATTAGAATTCATTCAAACAGCTACAATTAAATCGAGTTGGTAATTTTGTAGCTGTTGAAATATATTAGAAAAATGAATCAACAATATCTGAGAGATGACAGACTTCCTCTTTGACTCTCAAGAATTTTTGCTTTTGTCTTTAGAGCGAAATTTTTAAAAACTGACCCGAAGTATCATAAACAGTATTTTACATGAAAATCTACATATTGTATTCTTCTTATCAAGCAGAAAGATCTGGTAAAACAGGGCTCTCATTTTCACCCACCAGCATTTGCTAGAACTGGGTGGTGGCTGCCACATTTACCTAGCATAGCATCTCCATATGATTATAATTATGCCCATAATTTCCCAACTCTCCATATTTTGTCCAGAGACTATAACTGAATGCTTTGTCATACAGATGTCTTCACAGTTAAAATATATATAGATATAGATATAGATAGATATAAATAGATAAATATAGATTTTTTTCTTGCTTTCCATGACTATGACTCTATGGGAGAAAAATAAATAAATTCATAAATACATAAGGGTTTAGAAGCATGCAGAAATGCATGAGAAGAGGGTGTTTCAAGAGCACCCTGTGTTTACAGAACACAGTAAGAAATGATCCTGATCCTTTGTAGAGGCAAGAGCTGTCTTGTTTGGTACATCACTTGGGGCCTGCTTTTCTCACAATATTACCTGATGGATTCCAGGGGGACATTTATTTGTGTGGCCTATGAAATAAGTTATAACAATATGACTTTCGATCACACTGAAAGATGGTTTTATAAAAAAATCATTCAAAATAACCTTTTTGAATTTTATGTTTTGAAAGTTTCAAATTTTTAAATTCATAGCTCAGTATAAATGAAGACTGGCTCAAATTCCCCTGGAAGATAAAAGACATTTAAAAAAAATCATCCCCCTCTTCTTTCAGTATAAATTGCTCTGGATTCACTTTTTTTCGTTGGTATTATATTTTTCATTTTCTTTTCAGCTTTCTCTGTCCTTGTGAGAGAAAGTTTATTGGTTTGAACATCTGTCTGCCCCACCAACTATGAGTAATTAGGTAATTTGATAAAATAAGATGAATTGATGTGGCTTAATTTTCCCCACACCCTGCTAAATTAAATACATGGTATAATTAATGTTTCTGTGATGTTGGATGTTTTATGCATAATAGTTTTTTCCTCTCTCTCTCTTTTACTCTTTTTCTCTTTTAGGAATTGATCAATAAATCTATTAGAATTTTATATATTCCAGTGAGCAGTGATTAGGATATTCAAATGAATTAGAGCATGTAGTAAATCTTCTACAGAATAATAGGCTCTATAGAGCCATTTGAGGATGAAAAAAAAAATAGGCACTTCTCATCTTTAATTTTAAACTATACAAATCCATTCTGTGTTCCTAGACACAAAATATGATTATAATTATGTCCATAATTGTAATTATAGTGGACTCATGCAGGCCTGCTAGGAAAGGATTCAATTTGGTACCCTTAGAGTGGTCTTTTCTATTTTTATAGTAAGTGAAAATATGTGTACTCATAAGCTTAACTGCAAAATCCCCAATATTGCCCTCCTTGGCAATATTGTTGGCCTTGCCAGACTGTGTGGTGAACTCTCTAATGCCATTTGTTGAAAATTTTTGTCCAGTAAACTTAATATCAATTATGTTCATTTTGCTAGAACATTGCTCATGTCTGTCCAATATTAGTGGAATTCATGCCATGTTTAACAAGGCTAAGTTTAATGGTACACTTAGTCATGATAAACATGTGCAATCCCTAATAAACTCTGTGGGCCCTGGACACTCCCTGCCCTTCATCCTGCCTGGATGTCTTTCTGCTTCTGTCTCCATGGCCCTGTGCATTGCTGATCTGCTCAACGCCTATAACCTCCCCTTCCTGTCTCTGGTTCAAGCTACAGGAAATGATGGTTGGTAGTGAGAAGGAAAAGCATTGTTTTGTGGATGAGCTGCACCCCATGACTGAGTTTCTCCTCCTTTGTATGCTATGACTGCCCCAAACACACATTTCCTGACATGACTTCCTTTGGCCACCTCTTTCTCCCCAGTTACAGACATCCTTCTCCTCTTCCTCTCAAGTGATACCCAGGACAGCATTTTCTTTGAGGGAGAAGAAATTATGCTATTTCAGCCTCTTAGGAGAACTGGGGACAAACATATTTCAGCTCTGCTACTTATTATTGGTATGACCTTGGACATATTTATGCAAAATAAGGAGAAAAATACCTCCTTCCTGGGTTTGAGAGGACTGAGTGTGTTTTAGTTAAGAATTGTTTAGTTGTAAGGAGAAGACCTCATGCTTACAAAGAGCATGTCAGCCTCCCAGGTGACACTTTCTGAGACTTTCTCTCCCTCCAGTTGGGCCACCTGATTTCTAATCTCTGTTCCTGTGCATCTGTCTCTAATTTCTCACCCTGAATGTTCAGACTTGACTTTGGTGGCTCTTGTGCATTACCCAAACATGGCTGATTGAGACTGAGTTTGGGGGCCTCTCAGTCAGGGCTCCGATGAGACTCACCAGAAGACTTCCAGAGGAAAAGGGAGACTGGGAGGGAATACAGTGGTTTTACAGAAGGTCAGCAAAGTAGGAAACATTGGTCAAAGTAGCTGGTCATGAGTACTAAACAGAAGCAGCAGGGCCACTGAAACAAAGTGCATTTTCCCCTCAGAACCCTGAGGATTGGTTTCAAGACCCCCATGGTCAGATCTGTGGATGCTGAAATCCCTGACATATAATTGCACAGTATTTGCACATAATATATGTAAACACCCTCCTATATGCTTTAAATCATCTCTTGGTGACCTATACTACCTAACACAATATGAATAGTTGTTTTACCATATTATTTAGGGAATAATGACAAGGAAAAAGTCTCCAGTTGTTCAGTATAGATGCAATATTTGTTTTCATCCATAGTTGGTTGAATCCACAAATGCATAACCTAGATATACAAAGGACCTAGCATATTAGGTGTGCCTACAGCATAAACCCAAAGTAACCTGAAGCCTCCCTTCTTAATCCTCCGTGAAAACCTTGCCCCATCTCTGTCTGGAGCCATGACTTCACTGTCCTCATCAGCATCATGGAGTGACTGAAGAGGGACATTCCTCTGTGATAACAGGAAGTACTGAGATGACCTCAGAAGTTGTAACTCAGGCCTAGTTTTCTCTACCAAAAATTTGCATCTTATTAAGGGCTAACTAGGCTATTACTGCCTAATCTAAATCACAGACCACCCATACAACAGTTTCTTTAGGGCACTATAAAATAGTTTCCATTACTTAGAAACGAACACTTTGTAAATCGATGCTATTTCACAATATATTAATTCATTTCCTTGCATTAATGAATGTGTATGTGATCACACACACACACACACACACACACACACAATGTTGGAAAGGAAATAAGTAAAGTAGAAGAAGGGAACCAGGGATAAGGAGGAGGGGAAGGATAGGCAAGGTATGGGCAATGAAATTGACCAAGTTATATGTTTATATGAACATCACAATGAATCTCACTATTATATGTAATTATAATGTAACAATAAAAGCTTAACTGCCTGTAATCCCAGTGGCTCAGGAGGCTGAGGCAGGAGGATCGAGAGTTCAAAGCCAGCCTCAGCAACAACAACGTGCTAAGCAACTCAGTGAGACCCTGTCTCTAAATAAAATACAAAATAGGGCTGAGGATGTGGATCAGTGGTTGAGTGCCCCTGAGTTCAATCTCTAGTACTCCCCCACCCAAATAAATAAATAAATAAAAGCTTAACTAAAATATATATTATAAAATAATATAGAAACTCAGGTGTGAAAAACATATGCATCTATTAGAAATAATAATTGCTATCATTTATTGACCACTCACTGTGAGTAGCACATTGTTTTGTAGGTTTTATTATGTTATTTAGTGCACACAATAACACCATGACTATAGGTACTAGTGTGATTTCTGTTTTACAGATGAGGAAATGGAGACCCAGAGAACAAAATTAGCCTGATGAAGATCACGCAGCTGGTTAGGGACTAGGAGTTTCATCTCAGGCGGTCTATCTTTTTAACCACTTCATTTTTAACCTTGTATATTATTCTACTATAAAAATATATGATCAGTAGCTGGATGTGGTGGCACATGTCTGTAATCCCAGCAACTTGGAAGGCTAAGAGAAGAAGATGACATGTTAGAGGCCAGCCTCAGAAGCTTAGGGAGACACTTTAATTAAAAAGTAAAAAGGACTGGGTTCATCCCAATACTAGAGTATTTTAATATTTCCCATTGTTTTACATCCTTGTCCTTGTTATCAGACATACAGAAGTTTAACTTGATGACATGAAATGGTATCTCACAATGTTAAATTTCTGTCTCTCTGATTATAGCCTATAAGTGTTAGGCATTTTTTCATGTATTTATAGACCACTTATGAATTTTTGTAGCTACACAAGCATTCTATAGATTGCTTATTTATGTCATTTGCCCACTTACCTGCTAAATATTCTAAATGACTTTTTTTTGAAATTCTGTATGTGTCTAAGGGATATATTGCTTCTATCTAATTAAGAAGACATTACAATGTCATATATAATACAAATACAAAACATTCATGGTCGACATGCGAATGCATAATTTGCACCTCCAGCGTCTACTTCTTTTGTGTAGTAATACCAAAACATTTAGAAAGTTCCTTGAATGTGTGCCTGGGCGTGCATCTCAGAAAACTGCAAAGTTCTAATTGACTCTTAGCGTGGACCCAGCCAGTTATGTAGCTATTTAAATGCTGCTTTTGTATAAGCAGGCTCTGTGTGAAGGGGTCACTCTAATGCATGATAAATAGAACTCAATTAAACGGGAACCTCATTCCTCAGCTGCTGCTGTGACAAGCCATTTTCCCCCTGCCTCTCAGGTGGGAGTTTTCATCTCTTGACAATTTGACAGATGTGGCTGCACACTTGGAGCCATCTTCCAACACAGGCTCAGTGGTGTATTATCATAAAGAAAGTCTGACAAGAAAATGAAAGTATTCGTGAGACCCGCAAGCTCCTGCGCAATTCTCCCCGCCACCTCCCATTGCGCACCTCCCCGTAAAGAACAGAGGTAGCAGGCTCTTACTGTAAGTAGGTCAAATTGTGGCAAAATTATTACTGTGGCGTTTTAATGCTTTCTGAGGAAATTTCCATTGAAGCTGAAGATGGGGAAGAGGTGGGCTGTGTATTTCAAGGGATGAAGTGACATCCTGGGCGCTTCTTAAAACGTCTGTCTTCTTAATGAACCTTCCCACGAACTGGCAGATCGTTTCAAGAATTGATGGAGCCCACGAGAATTTTAGGCTCTTTCCAAAAGCTGATTTCTATACTCACCATCTAGGGTGAGAAGAAAGCGTGGGGGGAGAGCTCAGGGGACAATGCGCTTCATCTCTCACAGCCTCGGTTTTCTCACTTGAAAAATAGGGATGATGGTGTACTCCAGGTGGTGTGAGTATTGGAACCCGTGCACAGAAAATGCCCGGCCCAGGGCGGGAAGAGGCGGGCCTCTCTGTCTGCAGATAGCTTGCTATCAAGGCTCCTTCCGTCCTGTTCCCCTGCCCCGGGCCTTCAGCTCCTGTGCAGAAAGTGAGGTCTCACACAGGTCCCCAGTCCCAGCCCTGCTTTCTTTTCTGCATGGTAGAGTGTATTTTTTTTCCTTTTTTTTTTTTTGCCCCCAAATTTATTTAGTTATTTAAATTGAAGGACAAAGTAGCATGTGTTTATCACGTACAGCATATTGCCCGGAAGCACAGGTACTCGGTGGAATGGGCGTGGCCTCGCATATGCAGCTCATTTATGGTGAGGACACTGGAGTCCACTCTTCCTCCAAAAGGCAGTGCGTCCTCTTTAACTGCAGTCACCCCACCGCTCAGTGACACCCTGAACTTACTCCTCCGATCCAGCAGTAATTTTGTATCTTTTGACTAACATCTAAGTGTCCAGCAGGCGCCTGTCCCCCCATTATCACAGGCACATCACCCCTGTGGCAGCAGAACTTAGCACCCCTCTCCGCCCTGCCCCTGAGCATGAGAAACCAGATGTTCCCTGCATTTCCAGAAGTTTGCAAACCAATGTAAAGCCTCTGTCTCTGTCCTCTCCCAATCCCATCTGTCTGCAATTCTGTCATGAATTCAGTCCTCCAGATTTCTTTTTTTTTTTTTTAAATCATCTTCCCCATTCCATCCTAATGGCCCTATCCTCAAAATCAGGTCCAAGAAAAATCTCTCAACATTGTGGCCTCTGGTCTTTGATTCTATTTGGTCACTTTCTTCTCTGTTGGCTCCATTATCCCTTTCACACTATTGGCACTTGGCAAATCCTTTTTGGATTGCATGTGATTCAACACGTACATGGCAGACACGGACCCTCCCCCTCCCCTAGTGCAGGTGCCACACGACTGCCCCCATAAACACACATGCACAGTTTTCAATAGAACATAAAGCAGTTGGCTTGGAGGAAAAGTCCGGGTGGAGTAATACTGGTGTGTTTTAATTTCCCTGTTCCACTACCCTTTTTCTAAATAGGGGGAACATGGCAGAAAAATATTGAAGAACTAATGGTTTGATTTTTATTATTATTATTCATGTCTAGCAAAATAATCAAGGTCAACACTTCATTATTCAAAAGCCAAGATTTCAGCATTTTCATTCCTTCTTCTTTTTTTTTTTCCAAATGCCAGTAATGAAGTCATGTGGGGACACTGAGTTTTAATCCTTAAATTATAGTTGAGCTAATTGAAAGGTTTTATACAGGACTTCATTTACTTCTCCTTTCTTCCTCTAATCCATAATGTGTGGCTTTAAAGTATGAGGAAACGAGAGAGATTAAGCAGTGTTCTGTATGATGGTTTGAATTTTGAATATCCATTATGGCATTGTAGACTGGAAAATGCATGTTGTCCTAAATTGAAGCTTTCAGAAAATTCACCATGGTTTAAATCAATTCAAACAGATGATTTTATTGGGCAGGTAATAGGAAAAGTTTCATTTTAAATATTCCTTACTTCTGCTAATGTATCCAGATCTCGGCAGTCTTAATGACAGTCTTTCTGTGCCTAGAGATGGCTTTTGTGTGCTTTGAGTGCTCAGTGAGGCATCAGATCTCTGTGAGTGCTGGGGCTTTGTGGGTCCTGATGAGTCTGAAGAGGAGAGTCTGAAGAGGATTAGAAAAGAGTTTCTCAGTACCCCCCGCAGAGGAGACCACTGCTTCACAGAGGTGCCAGAGGAGCTGGGGCAGCTAGAAGGTTAACAACCAAGTGATGTGGGTTGTGACCACTGAGCCACATCCCCACCCCCACCCCCATTTAATTTTTGTTTAATTTTAATTTGAGAATGGCTCTTGCTAAGTTGCTTAGGGCCTTGCTAAGTTGCCAAGGTTAACTTTGAACTTGCAATCCTCCTGCCTCAGCCTCCCAGGATACTGGGATTACAGGCATGCACCATCATGCCCGGCTAAGCAGATAACTAATTTTTGCTCATGAATTTGTGGATTGACTGAATGAACAGCTCCGCCAATCTGAGCCTGTCTCAGCTGATCATAGCCAAACTTGCACAGGCATGGTCAGCTACTCAGTCAGCTCACATCTCTGCTTCTGGGCTTTGCTGGATGTCTAAATGGGTGAAAAGGATGCTGGGGTCCATGATCGCCATGCGTTAGGTGAGGCCACTCTATCAGTGGGATAGCTCAGGTTCCCAGCAGCAGCAAGAGATAAGTTCTAACGCAGGAGTAGTTTCCGAGTCTCTGCTTACTCCTCTTCACTGTTGTTTCACTCACCAAATAAATCACATGACTGAGTTCATGTGACTCTGTCCTTGTGGAGGACAGAGCCAAGGTGTGGATACAGGTAGGTAGGTTCAACGGGAGGCCACCAGGCTCTTCTGCACAGACTAAAAGAGTCTTGAAAATCACTGGCTGAGAATAATAATCAGCCAGCCTAGCAGTACTTCCCTTCCACTGGGCGTGGACTTCTTCTATTTTGTGTGGTAGGGTCGGGAGCTGGTAATGGAAGTATATTCAGAGTACTAAATATTTGTCAATTTGTAACTTAATATCTAGCCTCTGACAGAGTCGAGGGAAAGCTACACTCACGTTGGCCAAGACTGAAAAGGTGTTATGGAACTCCTCTTTCTTCTCCTTACAATTTGATGTCCAGATGTCAGGGTCTTACACAGCTTTCTCTTCCAAGAAAAAAGAGCAACTCCTTTTAGTGTGTCACAGCTGGGAGGGGGAAGTAGGTATGAGGGACTCCCAGTGCCCTTGTGGGGAGTTACTTGTGGGTCTCTTTCATCCTGCCTCTCCAAGGACAGACAGGTGGGAGTCTCTGAAGATATCCATTGGTCAGTTTTAGTACTGATGCAAACATATTACCTTATAATACAAATTCTTATATTGGGCAGAATGACTTTGTATACTGATTGAAGAAACAATGAATATCCAGATGTCTTCTAAATAAGGATGCACCATTTGCAAATGGAAGATGTATTTTAGGTTTTGTGCATTTGGTTTTTTACATGTTTATGTCTTGCTCTTATACTCCTGGCTCACATGCAAGATGGTTTTGAAAACTGCACCTTATAATTACATTGTTTTCCCAATATGATTATTTTGAGATCTTATTAGAACATAACTTTTAGCACATGACTGATGTGATGTTCTATGGATGATTTTTTTTGATTAAGATAAGGTATTTTATTCATTCAAGCCAATTGAAAGAAAGATTCAGTTTCTGAGCTTACTATTATCCATAATATCCATTATCCTAAGTTGTATTTATTGTGGCCTCTATGACCACAATATTGGTGTGCCTTCAGAATCTTTAAGCCATTATTTCATTAAAAGAACTACATGAGAAATTTAACAGAAAGAGCTCCTATGAAGTGCTCAAACATTTATGCCACTGAAAATGAGATTAATTTAGGTTTCTTGAATGTCTAAGGATTTTCATGTCCATTTCAAGATGAGCTAGTTACCTCTTCCACTTGATATCCTGTGTTATACCTTCTCTCTTTCCTCCAGATAGACTGACTGTATCTCTGCCTTTACTTCCACTGAGCATTTTCTAATTCAGTATTTGTAAGAGTTATGGAATGAATGTAAAATGACTGCCATGGGCTTGGCTCTTTACTAAATAGTCTCATTTACATTTATGTTACAGCCTAGAAACATAGATGTTATGACAAGCCCATTCCTAAGTGAAAAATCTGTCACAGAGAGGTTGAATCAGGCTCTGCACCAAGATTTAAACTCAATCTGTCTTCAAAACTGACCCTGTTACACCAGGATGATCTTCTGTTTTTCTACAAAAAATGGATTATCTTAGCTTTTAAGTAAAAGTTTCATGTACTTCTACCTTCTCTTCAACCTTAAACTTGGCGAGGAAACTGCTTCTCATTTGTTTTAATATCTAAAGTACTGCTAAGTGCTCTTGACCTCTCAGTAGAAGGCAACAGAGCACCTGCTCTGGCCCCACACCATCTGAGACCACTTTCGAATTCTGTGATCTTGGAAGCTTTGCATCCTTTCCAAGAGGTGGTAAATTATCTATCCAGAAGGATTGTTGAGGATTAAATTATGTTATTACACCTACATGCAATATACTTGGCCTGAAGGAAACATTCCTTCCCTTTTTGACACTGTATCTTGTTGGTGTCAATTTTAATTGTGTGAAGAGCCCTATCTATGTTTGGCTTCAATGTCACAGTCTTTGAGGGTTTAGGATTCAGAACTAATATCAAAAATATGACCCTTCTTGTTCTTCTGCTTGAGATTGGACTCAGTATCATTGTTTCAGATCCATTGCCTCATCAGACTTTCTGACGTGAAGCAAGATGAGAAGTCTAGTTGGCATAATGTGTTTTACTTTTGCTAGTAATAAATTTTACAGTGACCCCTACTGGCATGTGTCTTTAGGTGAAACCTTTTGGCCAGTAGTATTTTTTAGCCGTGGGTACTCCTGTATAATTATTTGCATACATTTGAGTTGGTGTCTGTCAAAATCACTGACAGGGCTGTATGCTTTCCCACTGCTGCACTAACAAATTCCCACAAACTTAGACTTAAAACAACACAAATTTGTCATCTTACAATTCTTGTTTAGGTGAAAAGCAAGGTATCAATACTGAATTACTTTTCAGATATCCTAGAGAAAACACTGTTTCCTTGACTTGTTCTAATATAGTGCTACAATAGTCTGGTCAGTATTTTTTATAGTATATTTCAGTCATTGTAGGCTTTTGGAATCATGAATTTGTGAAGTTGTAAATAATTTTACGTCATGCAGTTTATCCTCTGACTCAAAGGTATCACCTACAACAGTAATTACCAAACTTGAAAATGCACGTGAATCACCTGGCAAACCTTATTAGACATGCAAATTTGAATTCAGTAGGTCTGGGATGGGCCCTGAAATCCTGCATTTCTATTAACCTCTCAAAATGCTGCTAGTCTGGGAACCACACTTGAGTAGCAATGCTGTAGAGCATTCCTGACAGATTTTGCTGCCTTGGGGCTGATTCTATTATAGTCTCTTTTTTTGTATTTTGGTAATCCCAACTGTCAAATACACAAATAAGTAGTTCTTGGATCAAAGCCAAACTAAAAACATATTCAGCACTTGTCTAATGTTTTTAAAGATGTAAGCTAAAATAACATTGCAATTGAAGGGAACTTTTTAAAAAATTTAATGCATATGAAGGATCTTAAAAGCCTTATATTAAATATATAAATATGAATATATATATGCATACATATTTATGTGTGCACATAGACACATATACATATATGTATATGTGCTTCTCTATATAGATAGATTCTACATTTATATTAAATAATGCAATTATGGAAATCTCAAGTTATAAAATATTGCATGGCATTAATTTAACTTTAACATTTTCCTTTACCTTAATTTTTCTTGAAGAAAATACAAGTTGAAGGTACAAATTTGGACTATCCTAAAGACAGAGGCACAAGTATGGAATGTAACTGGCCCATTTGCATGGAGACTGGTAGCTAGTTCCAAACATCAGTTCAGTTGAATTGCATCCAAGTGGTCCATGTCAGTAGCATTAGCGTTAAAGCTGGAGTTGCTGATTTTAGTACTTAAATTTAGCTACTGAACATACTTATCACCTTAATTCTTATTTAATATTTGAAAGTTATTACTTTGGAGGAAGTCAGCTAAGCAATGGTGATTATAGCATATCAAAATCCATTGTAAGTGATTATTTTAATGACTCTGTACCAACAGGGACACGTAGACATTCAGACAAAAAACAAGCTAATTATAATGACAGCACCAAAGTGAAGCTGTGACAGATACAAAACCAATTTAAAAGTTTTTTTGACAGCCATGGCTAAAAGCTTTGTTTGGACCTTTCAGTAATAACAGTTTACTTAAGACATAAATTCACAGCTAAGGAAAATAGAAAGAGAAAGTTGTGGCTTTCCTGTCAGGCAGATAAAATGGAAATCAGTTGAAATGTTTTTAATAGAACATTATGTTGAAAAGAGTATAGAAAAGGAATAATAGTTATAGAATTTAACTCTCACAATGCAAAGAAAGACTAAATAACAATAAAAATTCTAATGAGAATAGAAACTTGCCAAGTGATTTGCTTATCTATATTATGAAGGTCAATAATTCCTGCAAGTAAATTGATGTGCATGTTGATTGACAGTTCTGGAATTTGATTTTGTATTACCTATAGTATAAAGTCAAAGTGAATATAAGAACACATTAATAGATATGATGATACAAAGGCTCATTAAAAAAACCACTTTTCCAGTGGCTCTGGCATCTCTCAAATTATTAGACCTTTATCACCTTTATTTTATCTCCCTTGGTTCTGGACTCACTCAAATGAGCAGTATAATCAATTCTTTGACCTTGAGCTCTTAATTTTTTATTCCTGATAGAAAAATACCTGATTCACAGAATGCATTTCTTTTTCCCTGCAAACCTTTAAGAGAACACTTGTAATGTGCAGGAAATATTGTAAGCACTTTACAAACATCGATTCATTTAAAGCAATAATGACCCTCTGAAGTAGGCACCATTATGTCCAGTTTCCTGAGGAGAAGAACAAGTCACAAAGAGGTGTGATTAATCTGCCCAGGGGGACAACAATGGAGTTTCAGCTCTAGACAATTCAGTCCAGAGCCAGTGCTATTAATAAATACTGTGGGACAATGAAGACCCCAGAGTATCTGTAGGTGCCTGGAGACAGTGGCTGTGCTTGGTGGAGGAAGTCCCGTTCACAGGTGGTGCTTCAGTTACACTCTTTTAGTTGCTAAGACAGGAATTTTCAGGGACAATCAAAGGTAAAGAAATTCTTCCAAACTCATCCTATGAAGCCAGTATCACCCTGATGCCAAAACCAGACAAAGAAAACATCAGACCAATATCCTTGATGAACATAGACGCTAAAATTCTTAATAAAATACTGGCAAATTGCATACAAAACACATTTAAAAAATAGTGCACTATGATCAAGTGGGGTTCATCCCAAGGATGCAAGGTTCAATATGTGGAAATCAATAAATGTAATTCATCACATAAGTAGACTTAAAAACAAGAATCATATAATCATCTCAATAGATGCAGAAAAGGCACTTTTCATGTTCAAAACACTAGCAAAGTAGGGATAGAAAGAATATACTTCAACATTGTATAAAGCTATATATGAGAAATCCTAAGCCAACATCACTCTGTCCAAGAGTCTGGGAAAGAACAGGGACCTCATGAAGAGGGTATGGTAGCACTTTTCCTGCTCAGGGACATGGACATGGCTCTGTAGTATCTGTAGTGTCTCCTCAGTGCTTTCCATGGGCAGCGTTTTCCTCCTCCCACTGTCCACAGCCTTCATTTTCTACTTCCATTTAGATACTCTCCACTGCAGAGCTGGGTCTAATACCAAGATAGATTTTGAACAAATAAGTGCAGAGCCTGGCTCTACTGTACTTGATGTGTGATCTTGGGAAAAAAAAAAGTTAAGCTCCCTAAAATATGGAGTTAAACAATACCATTTAGAACTATTGTGGAGGTCAGAAGAAATAAAAATAAGTAACATATATAGAAATGGACTGAATCACAGTAAGCATTCACTATATGGCAGACATTATGAGAATATTCTGGTTTTTGAATGTTTAGTTAACTCCAGGTCCCTTTATTTTTTATTTATTTATTTATTTTTTTTTAGTAAGTAGAGAATACTTTTATTAGATTGAACATGTCCTCAATTTAAATTTTTATATTGAGGGGCTGGGGATGTGGCTCAAGCAGTAGCGCGCTCGCCTGGCATGCGTGCAGCCCCGGGTTCTATCCTCAGCATCACATACAAACAAAGATGTTGTGTCCACCGATAACTAAAAAAATAAATATTAAAATTCTCTCTCTCTTTAAAAAAATTTATATTGAAATATTCTAATATTTAGTTCAAATATATTAAAAGGCACTGTCTTTTTTCATTTTTCTACTTAATGGAGGTGACCTTTTTTTCTTGTGGAATTATTTGTCAAATAAATGACCTCCAGGTCCCTTTAGAGAGTGGACTTGTACCAGACTTGGGCCCAAATCCTTGGGTCCACTTTCAAGACTTGTGTGACAGCAGAGAAGTTATTTAACTCTCTGAGGCTCCGTTTCCCTGTCCATAAAACTGTAATAATTTCTTAGGGCTGTTATGAATATTAACTGAGCTAAGTCGAGTAAAGTATAAGGCACATTCTAAGTACAATGTAGCTATTAGTGTAGTATAATTTTCAATAAATATGTATGGAAGCAATAAGTACAAAACAAATCTCAGGTTTCTTCCATTTTCTAGTTTTATGACCATTTAAAGATATTTTCATCCTCAGCCATTCTCTCTCTTTTAACACAGGATAAAGTCAAACTTGTTTTGTGGTATTGGCTTTCTGAAAATCACTTTCTCACACAGTCAGAATATAGGATAAAGACTACCTCACCGACCAATGAGCATTGAGCTACATACAAATTAAATGAAATTTATTTTCTATCTTTAACTTAAGGTCTCTGAAACCATCTTCCTAACCATGTTTTAACCCCTTGAGGAAAGCAATTCCTTTGGTCACACTATTCAATAGAAAAGCACATGTATCAGGCTGTCCCCAAGCTCTGTGCAGAGCGACACATCACAAGGTTCTCCCTCAAGGTCTCAGCACAAGTTCCATTTCATTACTAGGTTTCCTTCTGTGTGAGGAGTTTGTCTGTTTTGCCTCCCCAGAAAATGATGCGGTCGTCGGTTTTCCACATGTTCATCCTGAGCATGGTGACCGTGGACGTCATAGTCGCAGCCAGCAACTACTACAAAGGCGAGAACTTCAGAAGGCAATACGACGAGTTCTACCTTGCAGAGGTAAGCAGCTGGCCGAGTGCACAGCACTGGCCAAGGTCAAGGCCAACCTCAGACAGCGCCTTTTATGAATGTGAAATTTAATGTCAGCTTGTTAATTGCTTGATTTCCACCCAAGCTGACTCACTGTCTGCTTCTTAAAGTGATCCCTCTGGTCACTGTGTTGTCTGATTCATTTCCTGTCACCATGCGCCTGAGCAGTCTTCCCCACAGCATGTCATGTTGCCAAGGCAACCCTCTTCCAGGGCTTACCTCGTGATCTTGCTGTTTTTCTGCCCACCCCTTGGTTTTCTCTCCCTCTCTCCTGTTGCATTAGTCTGCTTCCTACTAATGTAAGCAAGCAGAGATTCAGAAGAGGGTAATTAGACCAGTCAGCTCAACACCACCAAGGAGGAGGCTGCAGGGAAATTTAAAGAGATAACACAACAATTGCTGCTCTGGAAACTGAGGTTTTTGGACCTGTGCTAAAGACACCCAACCATCACAGAGACACAGTGAATGTGTGAGGTGAAGAATATGCTAATCACCCTGATTTGATCATTGCACTGTGTATATGTGCATCATAATATCACGTGGGACCCCATGCATTTGTACAATTATTATGCATCAATTTAAAAAGATACAAAATCAGCAGCAGTAGGTTTACTGATGAAAAACACATCTGTCTAGCATCCAATATACCATATTAGAGTTTGAAATTATTATTTATCGACTTTGTTATTATTGGATTTTTAAATATTTTAATAATTTCCAGAGAACACTTTCTTATTCATTGTGAAAAAATATATCTTAATCCAACGTTTATATATTTATGAAAAAAAAAGATTGACATGTAGAAACCTATTCATCATATAGGTGATATACATGTAACGGGAACTCCCTCAACATCCTACCTCTGTGTTCAAACTTTACCTGAAAACATTACTATAGGCCATGTTTCTATCTGCTTTTAATGACAACCCTTTGTCAATTCTTTGAGTGCTGGATTTGCACTCAGGGGTGGTGGTTATGTTCCTTACCATCATCATAAAGGGATTAGGAGGAGGTATGTGTCTATGGGGTCGTCTGCGTCTGTGGCACTGATGGTAATGGTTTCATGGATTTATTCTTATTCCCAAACTCACCAAGTTAATACATCACATAAATACATATATTATATGAAAATTATATCCCAATAGACTGGTGAATAAGTAAATAAAATAGCTAATTCTTAGAAAGAAAATGAAGTAAATGAACTAAGTAGTTGTTTTAGTCGGTTTTTCTTTTTTTCCTGCTCCGACTAAAAGATCCAACCAGTACAACTGTAGAGGAGAAGAAGTTTATTTGAGGGTTCACAGTTTCAGAGGTCTTAGTCCATAGAAAACCAGCTCCATTCCTAGGGTCTCCAGGTGAGGCTGAACATCGTGCAAGAGTGTGGCAGAGGGAATCAGCTTATATCATGAGGAAGCAGAGAGAGAGGTCCCCACTTGCCAGATACAAATATATACCCAAAGCCACGCCCCAATTCCCACCTCCTCCTACCACTTCAGTTACCACTCAGTTAATCCCTTCCGGGGATTATTTCACTGATTGGGTTAAGACTCTCACAACCCATCATTTCTCCTACAAATCTTCTTGCATGGTCTCACATGTGAGCTTTTGGAAGAACACCTCACATCTAAACCGTAACGGTAGTGGTGATTCAATTCACTTAAACAACCACAGTCATTATACCAGTTTATTCTTGAACTTTTTAACCTTTCAGAATTTGTTCCTCTGGATGGACAAACTTTGGGTGTTTGCATTTCTCAAGTATTCTTGGTCTTTATTCAAAATTACATTATCCCTTTTCTTTGATCAGAATGTGTAGGTGAGTCAAAGTGATTTTTTTCCTAAATGAGTACATAAGTTGCTTTTATCAAACTCACTTTTTAAATAAAATGCTTTCTTTTTAAAAAAGTACATAAGAATGGCTTGAATTTAAGGCAATCATCAGCAAACTTTTTCAAAGTGCCAGGTAAAAAAATATTTTAGGCTTTGGAGACCATCTGCTGCCTGTCTCAGGTCCTTGACTCTGTCATTGAACCAAACTGGGTGTGGTCTCAGAATGGTCGTTCTCCAGTAAAACTTTCTTTACAAAAATAAGCAGGAGCTGCATCTGGTCTAAGCTATAGAAGCAGAGAGAATTTCCATTGACATTCTCATGTGTTAAATCCAAATACATTAGTATTAACAATAATAATAGCTACTGTTGCTTGGAGGGCCTTTTATGTACCAGATGCTTTAAAGGAATTCATTATCTCATTTAATCCTTAAAACAGCTATAATGACAGCAATTCAGGTTTATGGACTATAATGACGCAGTATTTAAGGCAATAGCATTATGTAATATTTTTGAAAGCTTATTTTTAAAATAGATTACAAAAGGTCATGAGCTTTTAGAGAAGCAATTTCTTTAAGTTTCTACATATTCTGCACTAGATTACTTAGAAAGTCCAAAGTAAACCACTCTACCCATTAGGAGTCAACTCACAGTTCTGAAAAGACATTGTTTAAGAATAAATTAAGCTGCTTAACTTCTGTTGTGAAACTGAGGACTTGTTTTGTTACTTGGGATTAATTCACCTAAATTTAGAATTAACTAGGAAATAGGGAAAACTTCCCTTTATTCTCCAGAGCCTATACAGAAACATAACAAGGTAAAGATTGACTTTAAGAATTTTAATTTTTAATTTTGAGGTAAGAGAATATATTATTATCATTGCACCCAAAATTCTGTTCTTATAATAAACATTTAAAAATGTATGTCCTTATTTTCTTCATAACAAATAATACAATTTGAATAACAGTGTCTTCTCTATTGTTAAATAAAAATTTATTACTAAATATGTTCATATGTTAGGTTGTACATGTAACAAAAACTTATTGTCACAGTTCAACGTTATGCACTAAAAGTGAACAATTTAACAAAATTCCCCTTTTAAGAAACTTAGAAGCGGATGGGACAGATGCAGAAGCCAGCAGTCAGCAGAAAGGCCAGCTGTTCTGTTGCACGAGGTCAGCTCTGTTTGTCCTCCTAGCATCATCTGCATTACACTCTGGTTTCTTCTGGACACACCTGAAGGATATTCAGCTGTCCTCCTTCTGGTGTTAACTATCAGTGAGAATTATCATGTTTACAAATGATGCCAGGGAGAAGAGTGAAGAGGGACCCTCTGCTGTGTGCTCCACCTTAAATTAAGTAAAATTCCCCCAAAAGATGCCTCTTCTCCACGTCTGTGGTTACCTTCTTCTCATTCCACCTCCATGTCTCCCCAGCTTGTCCTCCAGCAGGGAAGCAATCCCAGTCCACTCGAACTTGGATTCCCTACTCGCTCTTTGCTCATCAAAACAGAAAGCCCTGTATTAAGTATATCTTAATCCTTCAGAGAGCCCTCATCGTCCCCTGTTAGCCTGATGCCCTGCCCTAAGCATTTCTTCCAAAATGCACTCTGTCTTCCTGTGAATCCTCTTCACCTCATTCCAGGCATGAAGAAAGAGGGGGCAGGAAGGAAGGAGCACCTGAGGTCCTTTTCCACTTGCTCTCTGTGCTTGGCAGTGAGAGATCCAAAGTAACATGAAAAAGACGTGGCCATAGACTTGATACTCCAAAAACTCACTTTAAATTTTGTGAGCTGTAGTTCTGTGAGAATCTTGAAGTTATCGGTATAATCTTTACTTGAAGTTTATACCTAAAATTTGCAAAAATTAAGTGACTTATCAAAAAAATTCAGTGAATGTAGAGGAAGAAATGATAAAATGGTTCCTTAGTATTGGTCTTAATACATCACATCTCTATGAACATTTTAAGTATCAAATCCATGATTCCAGTAGATTGGAAATCATTGTCCATTTCAGTCGAGAACTAAACTATTTATTGACTTGTGAGAGGTGCTGAGTCATAATCTGCTGACGGCTCTGGTTCTTAGGGGACAACTGTAGCAGGGACAATCTGTGTTTCTAAAAGGGATTATCAGTCAAGCAAAATAGTGCCAGGAGTAAAATTAATCATAGATTAATAAGATTAGAGCAGGATTGGATTTACTCATGTCAGATACTGAGATATCAAATGTAGCCATGACCCTTTATTTATCCCATAAGGTTATTTTGCCAGACTCTTTTTCCTTTCTTCTTTTCTCTAGTCTTGGAAGTATCTTTTTCTTTTTCTGTTTTCTTTTTCTTCCTTCTTAATTGTCAAGCATGTCATAAACTCAATCCCTAGAGAGAATAGTAGAACCAACATTGGTGTGTCCACCACTCAGCTTTTTCAAAAATTAAGTTGAACACGTTGAACATGGTTTAGATTTTTCATTCAGAAACAAAACAGCATAAGTAGAAGGTCCCTATGCCCACCTTCTTGATCTCATTCTTCTCCCTGATCTACATCATTTAGATGTGTGACTTACAGTCATTTAAGGTATCCACATGCAACCCATTTTTCCACATTCATTCATCATTAGATTTTAGAAATAGCTTCATGTTGATACAGGAGCATTCACTCATTTGTTATGTATTTAATAGCAATAGATATGTCTATTGTTTCAACTTTTGCTGTTAAAAATAATGCATTATAAGCATTCTCATCATTTGAGTTTTGTGCCACATTGGGGAGAAAGTTGTTTTTTTTTAAACCTCTAGAACATATACCTTTGTTTAAAATTGCTATAAAGGAGGATATGATCATATTCAAATTTGCCAGCTATTGCTGTATTGCACCCTAAAGTGCTTAGGCCAATTTATATTCCTACCAGATTATATGAGCAGTCCCACTTCATGTTAAATATTTTATGTTCATTCAATATTTTCAATTTTATATTTGATCTCATGTTAGAGATCATCATGGCTTAATACACATTTTCTTTATTACCATAGAGATTTGACTTCTTTGTTTTCATATTCCACCAGACCTAGGTTTCTTCTTCTACAGATTTCCCTGTCTGATCCAGACCCTAATTATTTTTCAGTAACTAGTGATAGGCAGCTCACATTTTCTCCCACTTTGCAGCTTGTCTCAACTTAAAGTTGCTGTCTTTTCTCCCACACAAGTTATCAGTTTTAATCTTGTAAGACTTAGTAATCTTTCAATTTTGACTCAGTGCTCTTCCTGCAAACCTATGGTGTGAGCCCTGCTGTAGCAGGCTGATGCAGGCACACGATTCCTTCTCTGGACACCTTAGCCTGTGTCTGTGTGTCAAAGCTTTAGCTGATAAGGTGGTTTAAGTCCTGTCTCCTGTAATACATCTTGATGTCTATTAAGGCACACTCACTAATACTGGTATTCTTTTTCACATTTCTTTTTTTCTATTCTTGGTTTTGCTATTCTTGCTATACATTATGGACATTTAAACAGTTTTCCTAATGAGAGTTCATGGATGTTAAAGAACATTTCTATATAATTATTCAGTTCTTCTTTTTAATTTTATTATGTGTTTCAGTAATATTTTATACTTTTTTCCAAAAATCTTACATGCCTTTTGTTAAATTTATGCCTAGATATCCTTTAGTTTCTTTTGTAAATGAAATAGTTTCAATTAAATTTTTGTTGTGATGTATAGATGCTATTATTTTTCGCATGTTCATTTGATATTGCAGAAACTTTACTATGATGTCTTGTTTGTTGTAATTTGTAGATTTACTTGAAGGTTCTGTGTAGACAATCATATCATCCAAAATTAAGGAAGTTTTGTCTCTCCTTTTCTAATTCTTAATTCTCTGGGTTATTTTTTTTCTTCCTTTATTATCCTGGCTTGGGTCCCTAATAAAATGTTGAATGGAAGGAGTAATAGCAAATATTTGTGACTTTTTTCTTTGATGTGAATGCATATCATTTAATTGTCAATGTTTGTAGGATTTTGTAGATGCCTTTTACAATGTTGATAAAGTTCACTTCTGCTGTATTGAGTTGACAACATATTTTCTTCTTATATTTTGTAGTGCAATATGTTATTGTAATTAGATTTTCTGATGCTATTCTAGATTCCTGAGACACTTGATTTTGCAGCATTATTTTTAAAATTTAAATCCAATATGCTGCCATTGCATTTGGTACTTTCCCATCTCTGTTCCTAAAGATGGCTGTCCTGTGATTGTCTTCTTTTACATTACTGGTCTGGTTTTATTGGGAAAGCTAAGCTTCCTCTGTAAAATGAAACAGGTTTGTTTTCCTTCTGTAGGAATTTTATGAATAAAGTTTGTGGTGGGGTCCCAGGTGGAGAGGAAAGAAGAGAGACATTGATTGATGGTCTACTTTATGGTTTAATGTTTATAGTTTATTGGCTTTCTGGCTTATTGCTTGCTGTTTATAGAGTTGTTATTAATTTTCACCAGTGTACATTTATATAGTATTCTCTCAAGAGTTTTATAATCCTCATGGCATCTGAAGATGTCATCCTTTTTGTTTCCAATATTATTGATTTATAACTTTCTTTTTTTTTATGGAAGTGAATGACTTCTGATGCTAACTACTTGGAGTTAGGTGAAACCTTAGTGGTTAGAAGCACAGTCCTCATGAGACTGCCCTCACCTGAGACACCAGCTTAGGGATTCCCCACACCTCCCTTCCGTGTGCTCAATAGGCCACAGTTCAGGGGTTCCCAGTGCCCCCTCAAGTTTGGTGATTCGCTAAAATGACTCTATGAAATAAAAAAAATGCTATATTTATGATTACATGTTTATTACAGCAAAAGGATACAAATCGGAGCCAGCCAATAGAAGAGACACTTAAAAAAGAAAGACCTGTGAGCATCCTAAATATCAGGCCATATTTGAAAACATGAGAGGGTCTCCAAATGTGCAGAGAGGATGCAGGAAGTCTTTTCCTCTGTGGAGCCCGAACATACCCTCTGCACACACTGATATGTTTAGCAATATGAAGATCATTGACAACTAAGGAAGCTCAGACTGTGTTTGGGGTATTTATTGAAATTTTGTTATATAGACATAATTGGATCCTTGGCTACTTGCACATGGTTGGACTTTCTGATTTGGTCAGTCCACCATAAGTCATCTCATTGGCAGAAATTACCAGGACCACCAGGAATAACAAAGATGCAACTATAGCTTGGCAAATTTCAAGGATTCAGAGGCTATCCCTCAGGACCCAAGACCAAAACCAGCCAAATTATTTTTGATTTAAAGAACCAACTTTTACTTTGGTTTATGTTAACAATTTCTACTTTATTTGAAGTTACTTTTACTTTTACTGTTCCCCTCTATTTCTTTGTTATATTTTAATTTCTGCTCTTAATCTTCACTATTTTCTCCTTTTTATTTATCTCTTTGGGCATCTTAAACTCTCTTGAAGTTTCTTTGGCAAAATTAACTTTAAAGCAAATTCCTATTCTGAATTTTAAAATTATGTTGTCTTTCTTAGTGGATTTGTTCATGTCTTTTAAAATATTGGCATGCTGGGGCTGGAGGCGTAGCTCAATGGTAGAACACCCACCTACTGTGTATGAAGCCCCGTGTTCAATCCCCAGCACTGCCAAAAAAAAGAAAAGTAAACAAAATGTGTTGGCATGCTGCCTCATTTTACTTGGGAAATTTTGTTGTTTCTTTCTCTCTCTCTCCCCTCCCGTGGTCACCTCTAATTTCTTAGTGATGTTTTGTAGTTACCTTTACCCTGACTGCAAGCCCCCGTCTAAAGCCAAGTTGTGAAGTGTCACTTGAAGGCTGCTGGCCCCTTGGTTTTGGAGACCTCACATCTCTTGTCACAGGTCCTTAAGGGAACTTGGTGGGATCCTTCTTATAGGCCAATTGTTTGTCCTCTTGCTTTTTAAGGCCTGCAGTTTCCTACAAAGTCTTCCTATAGTCCCCAGGGAGGAGGTCTCATTGTTTGTTTCCAGGCAGAGGAGACCCAGCCCAGTCCCTGTCTGGAGGCCATGAGGTTCTTATTGGTCCCATGGTACCTCCTCCTTGACCCAGTGTACATTTCTCATAAACGAAGACAAGTCCTTGTTCAGACTCCATGATGTTTCTCCAGATTCATGTTTCTCTCTGTGATTGCTTTCATTAAGCATAGATTCACTTTTCCACCTTGCAGGAAACCATCTTCTCGAGAAAAGCAATTTTTGTGTTCCTCTGAAGACATCTGTTTTCATGATATTCATTACAATGAAACTAAGTTAAAGAGACATTTATTTTAGTGCCAACAAAATCTGACACCCATATTTGAGTTCATTAATCACAAGAACTGATCAAATGAAGAAAGGAACCCATCTTGTCACAGAAGGAATCTTTGACTAATTTCATTTTCTGGAAAACTTTAATTAGATAGGTTTCTTCTGACAATTGCTTTCTGTGTGTTTCTAAAGGATTTGGGTGCAATCTTATTAGGTAAAATGATAATACAGAAGTACAATCTGGACTATTCAGCCATCTGTCTCAAAAGTTTGCTCTTTAACTGTATAGAATACTGATAGGACCCCATAAACTGGGAGTCAGTGATTTACAGATAGCTTCAGAATGATGCAGGCAATCATTTTGTGTTATTAAGCCTGAATTCCACTTAGGAGATTGAGGCTTCCTGAATTGAGTTTTTTGTGAGTTTTGTCTTGTAATCTTCTCTTGTGATAAATACGCATTCATTTTCTCATGAATACCATCACTTTTTATTTTGAAATTACAAACCAGAGACTGCAACACAAATCTTGGATGATCTATTTCAAGGATCTTTCCACTGTGAGCAGTATCTCCACCTTTTTATCTTCATGGGCCTGCCTGGCACTATGGGTTCATTTGTAATTTGTCACCTATAAATGATCATACATTATTCATTGAATTAAAAGGGCAGAGCAATTTCCCTTGTTCCCTTTATATTAAGCATGTCATTTTCCATTCCGTTATTTTTCTCCCTGCCTTCAGAAGTTTGGTAATCAGCCCATTGTTTCACCTGCCAGCTTCACAAATCCCATTACAAGTTCTTTTGGACAATGCATATTTTAAACTGATTTCTCTCATTTTTCACTCTAAAATATATCCTTCCGACAAGTTAGGTGTGGTCCTGAGAACAAATATCAATAACTTGCTTCTAAGCATGCATTCCATTATTGGTAATTTTCTGGAAGTGGAGAGGTCTGTTACTATATATGTTGTGTCATAAGTATTATTAAAAAATGAAAAATTTTGAGTTTAAATTAAAAAATGTAAGGCTTAAAGAATTCATTGAGCCTGTGTTTCTGAGAAGACCAGTTAAATTGTTATAGTGACAGCAAGCCAGGTATACCTGCTTGGGATGTGCTATGGCTTAAACATGGTTTGTCCTCTCCAAACCCATGTGGAAATTCAATCCACTTTGTGCAGGATTAAGAAGTAGAAACTTAATCCAACTCTGGTGTTCAGAGGTGGGCCTTTGGGAGGTGACTAAGGATCAGGAAGTTCACCAGGATGGGGCCCTCGTGATGGGAAAGAGTGTCTTTGAAGGAGAAGGGGGAACCAGAGGAGACACACACATGCTCCTGTGTCTTGCCGGGTGATGCTCTGAACCATCCTGGACTCTGCCGGCAAGAAGGCTATCACCAGTTCCATCCCTAGACCTCATAACAGGCCATGAGCCAAAATAAACATTTTTTTCATTATGGCTTACCCTATCTGTGATGTTGTTTTATAAGCAACAGAAAACAGAGGAGGACAGCATGGAATGCAGACTCCCAACATGGAATGAAGGGGGTGGAAATTTATCCTGGGTTGAGGGGAGACAAAAGGAAACCAAAAAAAAAAAATTCTTTTTAGGTGTGAAGCAGAGATAGGTATTCGGAGTATATGAACAGATATCTAAGTATTAAAATTCCAAAGGAGGCAGAAAATAATCTCTAAAACACCACCTTGAAAAGGGGTGTGTTTAATAAAAAAGAAAAGGTTGGGATATGCAGCTTCAAGGTAATTATAAAAAGAAAGGAATATTTTTCCCCTTTTATTGAGTTTTTTTTGGGGGGGATACTGGGGACTGAACTCAGGGGCACTTGACCACTGAACCACATCCCCAGCCCTGTTTTGTATTTTATTTAGAGACAGGGTCTCCCTAGTTGCTTAGCACTTTGCCATTGCTGAGGCTGGCTTTGAACTCGTGATCCTCCTGTCTCAGCCTCCTGAGCCGCTGGGAATACAGGCATGTGCCACCACACTCAGTATCACATGTTTTGTTTCCAAGAAATGCAGCAAAAATAGGTATGAAAAGCTTATTGCAAATCTGCCTTAACACTTAGAAAGTTTCAACTTGAAAATACAAATGGCGGGGCGTTCTCCAAGGACGCTGCCTGAGTCCATTTTCTGTTCCTAATAACACAGTACCACAGACTGGGTACTCATAAAGGAGAAATTTGTTTTGATTCATGATTCTGGTCCAAGGTCAAGAGACCACATCTAGGGATGGCCCTCTGGCTGGCAGCACAGGGCATCTCACAGTAAGAGACAGGGAAGCACATAGGGACTTCACCAAGCTGGCTTTGATAACAGAGCCACTCTCATGATAACCTGTTAGCCCATTTATCCATTGAAGGGGTCAAGATAATGTAGGGCTGCCCAGCCAAGAATGACAAAGGATGCCTGTCCTTCTGCAGGCTGCCTGCTGATTGCCTGGAATTTGTAGAATGAGTCAGGTTTAGAGAGTCTCACTAGTGACTTTATGGGTATCCTTTGGGTAAATAGGTTCTACAGAGAGCCCAGTCACCTTCCTTCTCTCATATGACCAACAGGAAGACTTCTGCCCTGTCCAGCTATTGTTAAGGTTGAGTCCACTTAAGTATTCTGGGAATGCCCATTAAGAAAGGATTGCCAAAGCTTGTCTCCTCATAACTTCTACTATAGTTCTCCAAAACCATTATATTCTTTCTGAATTTAAGTTCATGACCTACACTTAAATAACCGGTGAACATTTAAACTAATTTCTCAACCTCCTCTTTTAAATCCTGACATAGTTCTCCTCCATGAGGACTAATCCTAAATTTCAAGTAAGTTTTCCATAAAATGTGATTATTTTGAAGATAATATCAGAGAGCTACATTGTTAGTTATGAAAATTAACCAAATATCTTAAAAATGAAATATTTGATCCTAGGAGAATCTAGAGTCAGGAATTCAGTAGGAAAAATCACTGAGGACATAGGTATAAATATAATCACATAATGTTTTGATAAACTTTTAGTGCCTTTTAGTATTTGAAAAGAATTAGTTTCCCCACCCAGCAAATAATAATGCAAATGGTTCCAGTGACATATTTTTCTGTGAATTATTATCAATCAAACAGATCAGTCCATCAGTCTTTATACTAAAAAATGCAAAGATGGTAAGGTGGTTAATTACATTTATATATGAATAGATAACAATCGAATATGATACATTTCATGCATTTATTAGAAGTTTGTACTTTTTATAAGTCTTTTTCATGGGTTACCAGTTTTTCCTTTGGAGCAAAAGCCTTATGAGTCTCAAAATACAGGGGAACATTGAGACCATTGTAGGTGCCTCTTGCTGCTTCCTCTGCTAATACCAAGTCAAGCATATGGGTGGGACCTTCATGACATATCTGAGTTACAATTTCTTCCAAGATCCCCAACATCTATACGGGAGAGAACATGTACGGGATTTCTCTATATTTTGGCAAGGCCAGGACTAAGAAGCCAGTGCGAGAGTGAAATTGCCTCTTGCTGGGACTTGCAGCAAAGGCTGACGTCCTCAGGTGCCCTGGTGCTGCTGCTTGGGTGCAGAAAGCATTCCCTCCCCACAGGGGAGCTGCACCTGCCTGCTGGTGCTTGTGGTCCCAGGAGCCCCCAGAATCCTACTGTACTCAGTGGACCAGCAAGGGAACATTG
This sequence comes from Marmota monax, assembly GCF_021218885.2. Taxonomy (NCBI): domain Eukaryota; kingdom Metazoa; phylum Chordata; class Mammalia; order Rodentia; family Sciuridae; genus Marmota; species Marmota monax. The sequence goes on from NW_026693108.1 coordinate 10,119,838, forward strand.
CTCTTCCCCAGGTGGGGACAAACACGTCACTAGGCTGGGAAATCCTGTCCTCAAAGCCTCCATCCCGGTGCCTAGCAAAAGAGTTTTCTTCCAGGTCTTTCACCACAAAAAATCATGTTGCCCTCTGCTGCCCCTCCTTTGCTACTGCTCTAAAGAGTAAAAAGACAGCAAGTATGTCAAAAACACAGCCATGATGAAGCAAGAAAATTTATGCTCACACAAAGGGGCTCAGAAAATGAGGATGGTACTCAGAACACCAAGGTAAACTTCTAGTATGAGAGTTTCCCAGCCAAGTACAATGGATGGAACAGACAGCCGCTCACCTTCAGGGTCGTTGTTTTAATGTCTCAAGGAAAATTCAGCTACAAAATGAACTTTCTGAAACTTCCACTAAAAAAATTCAAAAAATGAGTTAAGAAAAGGCACAGTCATTGTTGAGAGCTAACCACTAACCTGGGAGATCAAGTGGGAAAAGATAACTCAAAGATAACTGGAGAAACTAGGAGGGGAAAAGAAAAGAGACTAGCTAGCCAGATAGGAATAACAGTCCCCGAAAGGAAAAGGGAACAGGTGGAAGAACTGTAGTAATAAAGGAGAAAAGAATACTTTCCTAAATGGCAGGAAAACATGAATCTTCAGATTGAATGGGCTGGCTCACTAAATCTCAGAGGAATTAAATGGAAGAAGACACATTCTTCGGCATAAAACCTTGGTGCCCTTACTAGGTGGCAGGCATAAAGAAAAAGACCTCTGTCATTCTTTGAACAACTTTAAGGAAGATAGAGAAGCAACATAAATCCAAGATGCCTTGGTTGATGCAGAAGCAACTCTGGACGGTGGACGCAGGGGACTGATTGACACACAGCACTGAGAGAAACCAACCCAACCGCAGCCCAGGAGTCAGCGCAGCACAAACAGGCACTTGTCTGACTTAGAGGTGCTTTCTCTGTAGGGAAGGATGACAGCTTAGGAACATTTACCCCTGTGTAAGGACGCCACTCCAAAGTACGCAGGCCGCGGGATAAGTAAATCACAATCCACACAACTAGAGAGTAGGTGCGGGGAAGAACCTAAAAAGTGCCCAGCTTTGAAGATGACCATGAATATGTTGAATAAAAATCCCTGAGAAAAGGGGAAACAATGTGTCCAATTGTATTATGTGTTATGGCAACTACATTTAAAATTTAAATACATAAACAATCTAATTTTGCAATCCAGCTAGCTTCAAATCTTGAAATTTCCAAACAGGTCCATAACATAAATTTAACATGGTAAGTTACTGTTATCAGTTCTTACTTAAGACCTATTCTTTTTCCAAGTAAATGTTAACTGAGGAGAGTATCAGAGAGAAAAGTGACCACAACAATTGAGAGATCTATTTATTTTCCTAGTTTTAAAATGTATTTTAGTATAAAAGGCAGTAATATAGGTCCACAGCAAGCACAATCCATCCAATAAAGCATTTTTAAAAACTGTATAAAAAAGGGAGAGAAACTACTTATAAATTTGTAAGTTATTCCAGCAAAACTGGGGTATAAAAAAGGTACAGAATCAATGAAAAATGGAAGGGCAGGGGTGTACTATGAAGTTTGCAGATTGGCCAGCCAGTAAATCAATTTTCAAGCAATAATAAAAAAAATTCTAGGTTAATTTATGATCATCAGGAATTAAACTGGGAGATTAAAAAAGCCAAGTAGAATGTTGAAGTTAACAATGAGAAAAAGAAATTAACAAATATTCGAGCACGCAAGAAAAAGTTGAAAGATGAAATATTGTGACATATAATAAACAGGAAGCACACAATGAAATTTAACTTTGGTGCATTAAATATGAGCAGGATGAGTTTCCTAGTAAAAGACATAGAAATCTGGTTATGTTTAAACAATATCAAATAATATACCACCTATAGAAAATACATACAAGGGGGCTGGCTAGGGTTATAGCTCAGCAGTAGAGCACTCACCTCGCATGTGCAGATCCTGGGTTTGATTCTCAGCACCACATAAAAATGAATAAATAAATAAATAAGTAAAATAAAGGGATTGTGTCCAACTACAACTACAAAAAATAAATATTAAAAAAAAAGAAAATACAAAGTGGCTCCAAAGTGTGGCTAAGAATCATTTCCATAGAACACCCCAAATATTAAAATATTTCAAATACTCAAGAGACTATAGAAAAAAATTAAGGAAAGTTCTCAAAAAGTAAGTATCACATGAGTCCAGAATGGCAAATAAGCCCCAAAGCCAGTGGCTGCCTGAGAACATTTGCTTTTCCCTGTTACTAGAACTTGCAATTTTTAGGGGTGTCCCCAGAACAGAAGGGGCTGGAACTTGTACAAGATGAGATGTTAGAAAGAGAGACCCTGATAGCATCCAGACACGTGAGGTCTGTACCACAAGAAAAGGAGGAAAAAGCCCATTCCTCAGAGGGAGATGATAACCCTAACCTGGCTTGACCATTACCATTGACTGATGTCTCTGCTAAAAATACTGAACACAGTCTGCCTTCTTGTGGGGCTGGAATTCAAAATTACTCGACTTTCGGGGTCTGAGAAAGATCCAAGAAATTGTTTAAGGGTTCTATATTTGTAAATGTCACTGGCTTCCTGGAAGAACCAATTCTATCTGGTGGGGGGGGGGGAGGTACTCTACTTGCAGGTCTTGAAAGTATAGAAAAAAATGTGAAGAATTTCTGGAAAAATACAAACAACCAAAGGATGAGGTAAGAAACATAATCAGAACAACATTGGAAAATTTTGCTCAACCATTGCAAAAATTCTCTGTGCCTGCGTGGCTTTCCTAGTAAATTCTACCTACTTTCAAAGATCCGACCATTCTTATTTTATTTAAGAAATTATAGATCATACAAAAGGTAGAAAATTCTGCAGTATAATTGATAAAGTTAGCATAATCTTGACCAAATCTGATAATAATATACACAAGTAAAAGTAAAGGACAAGTTCCTAAATAACAGTAGATGCAAAACTATAAATAAAATATCATGCATAAAATCCAACAGGTAAGCATTACCATCTAGAGTTTATTCCAGGGATAAGACAAATGGCTAATGTCAAAGGCTGTTGTTACATAAGTCATTGCATAGGTCATTGACATATGGATTGTTAAATCTCTCAAAGTAGAATAGGAAGAGAAGGAAAATCCCTAAACATGGTGGAAGTTAATTCCCAAGGCCACTTCAATGATTCCATATAAATTCTAAGGAAAGGTTTCTTAAAAAATAAGAACCAAATTATGGATTCCGGCTATTAGCACTTCATTATTTATAACTACTGTACAATTATATTATTATAGATAATGCGTTAATATAATTAACTCCAAAAATAAATTTTGAAAAAGAAATAGTCTAAATGGTCTTTTTTGGTTTATAAATGGTTTACATATATTTCTATAAAGTCCAGGAGACTTTATTAAAATATTATAATTAATAGAAAAAGCTAATAAAGTGGGTATAGAATATCAATATAGAGAAACCAATTAGCTTTTCTCTCCACTGGTTCACCGGAACTAACTAGGTGGAAATATATACGTGTGTGTGTTTATATATATATATATATATATATATATATATATATATATAAACACACACATACATATATATTTATACACACACACATATATATGTACACATACACACACATCAGGTATATATACTAGGTAAAAATAAATATATATTTTATATATAGATTCATGTTATATATAAATTATCAAGGCCCACTTTGAGCATTCTGAAGAAATTTTGTGTGTATACACACACACATATATATTTATAATGTATATTTGGACATTATATGTGTGTATATATAGCATACATTTAAGAAATACATATATACACATATATGTATGGGAAATTTTATTTACAAATATAGAATATATTCCAAATAAATGGAAAAGCAGTATTTCCTATATATAAAAACTAGATATTAACCTTCTAAAGGTCATAATTTTATATGTAAAAAGTAAACTCATAAAGTTGAAGATAGATATGACAACATAAAATTTATGTTAGAGCCAACTGCATTGAAGTTAAAAAACCAAACTATCGACCAGAGAAAAAGTATTTGCAGCATGTATCATAAATAAAGATTAATGTCCTCAATATCAACAACTCCAAAAACTGATAAGAAATACAAAATAATACCACAGAATATTGGCAAGGATAATAAATGGTAAATTTAAATTACTTTAAGAAGAAATTAAATACAAGTGATCAATACACATATATAAACAGATTAGAACAAATTATTGTTTGATTATACTGGTACTATTACAGATTTGGAAGGAGTAACTTTTCTACATTGCTGGAAGACAAATGATTTACAATAGTATTTTGACATGATCTCAATACTTTCAAAACTTTAAGATATACAAAACTATTTTTGCCCCAGCAATGCCAAGTTTGGAGATCCGTTTACAGGTACAAAAGCCTTAGTACTTACTGATATGCAGAAGGATGGCCAGTGCACCTGTGTTTTTGAAATAGTAAAATGTTTAACCATCTTTTCCAGTGATTCTTTTAAGTACAACTGGTCATTGAGTTAGGAGGGAGAGTGTGGAGGTAAATAGGTTGTGAATGCTATGGGGATGAAGATGATAAGAGTATAAGTAGGATTTTTGTCCCTTAATCTGAAGGGATGAGCTTGATTTCAAGTGAGAAAAACAAGTTGCCAAGATCATATAAAGTGCAAGCCCCTTTGTGTGACTGCCTATGTGTGGATGAGGCTGGAGACAGTTGAGGAAGAATGTACAAAGATGTTAATGGACTCACCTGAGAAAGACGAGCAATGGGGCTTAAAATCTCCTTGTGTATGTAAGATTATTTCAAAGTAAAATGTATTATTCTCTTTTTTTAAGAAGGGAAATGCCCATTAAAAATAAAAAGCAACTAGAGTCGACAGAAATGTTAGACTTGAGAAGTCATGTTAATATTCTCCTCATATCTAAATTAATCTTCTGCATTGCTTTTATTGTTTAATTTCTTAAAATGCTATCATTAAAACTTAATTCTTCTCCACATTTTCCAAATATTAGCAGAAGAATATCCCTTCTGATATTCCATATGGGCCTAGAAAGAGAAAGAAACCAGCTCTACCTTATTCCTGTCCTCCAGTAAATCGTGTGATATCTTCTCAGAGGAATGTGTATGACTAATCCCAACACTCACCCTTGCATTCCTTAATTAGAAGTTAATCTTATATTGCATCTTTTAATTCCAGTTACAACCTTCTTTATAAAATGACAATTCTTACCCAGAAGATAGGTAAAGGAAAATAACATGCTATTAGGCTAAAATATGTGTATTTTATAATATTGCTATGATAGTAAATTCATGAATTTATGTGGGATATTAAAACATTGAATGAATATTAATTAGTAATATAGATTATTAGTTTTCTGATTAATAAGATAGTAATTAGTTCATTGATTTCCATGTGCATACACACACATAAATCATTTGTCATAGAATCCCAATTTCTCTACATGTGGTGTGCCCCAAAGCATAGAAAGATCAATGATATTTTTAATTTTTTACATTAGTTGAATTATGGTCAGTAGTCACTTTATAATACACTATGTACATTATAGAACTGCGATCTTTAGAGAATATAATTTATATAAAATATAGAATTTCTGTGTGTATAATTCTATAAATGTCAGTGGTTTTTAAATATCTAATATTGGATAATAAACATTCAAAATTCCAACATGTTTTCTGATTGTCTAAGATAGCTTTAGTCTACTGTGTTCCAGATGGTCTATTCTAAACTTGTTTCTCTAATAAAATTATCTCTTGACCTTGTGGAACTCTTTAGTTTACATGACCATGGCTGAAATTCGTGTACTGAAAAATATGTGAAATAAATTGAAAAATTGTTTTGGATTCCATTTTCAATGTCTCTCTGTTCCCCTAGGTGGCTTTTACAGTTCTTTTTGATTTGGAAGCTCTTCTGAAGATATGGTGTCTGGGATTCACTGGATATATTAGCTCATCTCTCCACAAATTTGAGTTATTACTTGTTGTTGGAACTACTCTTCATGTGTACCCGGATCTTTATCATTCTCAATTCACATACTTTCAGGTAATGCAAATAATGCCCATTTATCTTTAGAACATTTTTTCTAGCTAAATACCAGTCAGATGATTATAACAACTGTATTTAACCATATATTTCATATGTACCAAATGTGAACTTGAGAGAGACCCTATGAAATCTTCTTAAATATCAGAAAGAATTCATATATAAATTATAATGATTATTTTTAAAACTCCTGAAAATTCACAAAGAAATAAATGCAGATGTTTAACATACCATTCCTAAATTAGCAGAATATAGATATACATATTTATATACATATGGATATCATATATCTATACATATTCAGCAAATTTTAAACTATATAAGCTGTTGGCACAAACTTTTAAGAGGAAATATGAATTTAATTCCAACTATATATCTCTTATAAATATCTTTGCTCAACAATTGTTTACAATGGAAATAATAAAATTTACCTTTACAGATATTAATTAGTCATACATACTTACCTATAAATAACTATTTCTTCTCTGTGATGATTGAATAATGCTACTTACTTTATAATAATTGGCTATTTTTCAACTGTGATCTATTGAGTCATTGCTTTATAATTATTTGATAAACAGTAACGATCATTTGCTTTCTTTGTAATTGTTAGATAATAGCAATATGTCATTGTCATTGTTCTGTTAAGTTGTTGGCAGAATGGTAAAACATGATGTGAAATATCATCACCAAAAACATCTCAAATATAATAATTTTTCTGACTCAAATCAGTCATTTATATAATTTATTCTGGGAGTACCAAATGTGCATTTTTTCCTAATAGATATTTCAAATAATTGGGAAATAATATGGCAGTGGAATTTTAAAGATTAATTTAAAGACATAAGATTCCAATGCCTTAGAACAAAGAAAACACATTCCAATTTCATTTATTTTGATAATACCAAAGCTATCATTTTTATATCAATATGAACTTTAGCAAACAGTATTAACATTTGTAAATACATGAAAAGCAAATGTCCTACAGACCTAGATGAAAAGCTGGGCCTCCAATAATTCCAGCAAGTGTACCTTTGGACATGTTATTCTGAGACTCAGTTATCATGGGCGAGATGGCTATTACCAGAGTTATACACATTTAAAATTCTTGATAGAAAATGTATGTTCCAAATATGTGTGTCATTAGCTGCTCTTGTACACTCCTGACTAGATAAGGTGCTAAGGTGGGCACTGATAATTATAGAGGCTGTATCAAATTGTCAAAACAATGAAGTATCTATTTTACAGACCTACTAAATTCAAAAAATATTGTTGGCTCTTTCAGCCAAGGTATAGAATAAAATATATTCAGGGTCTTAAAATTGCTATGGTCTGTCAAAACTTATGTGCAAAGAATTTTTTTTTGGAATTTTTTATGAAAATAAAAATGGAAACTGTTTAAAAGGTAAACAATTGAGGAATAGCTTAGCCAGTCATAATGTGAATTTTACTATAAAATGATGAGTATAATTAATCTGTAATAACTTGGAAATATTTATGCTTTATTTACATCTAAAACAACATAAAGTTATATAATGTGTGTGTTTATGTGCCTGTATATATGTAAAAAACCTATAAGTGAGAAAATTACTGGAAAGAAATAAACCAACTTGTTATGGATTATTAACCATCTCCAGTTTTCTACTCATCATCATCTCTGATTTTTCCTGCTAGTCTTTCTCACTGACTATCTAATATTAGCCTGCATGGCTCTAGCCATTTTGAAGATATAACAATGAAATATCTTGTAGTCAAATCATAGTGAAGTTTACAGTTTTAATTTGTATATGCTTCTGGATTATAATTTGTAATGGTTTGATTTATGCTAATGGTGAAGTGATTTTTATTTGTGTCTCTATATGTGGCCATATTTATATTTTTCTAATGAAATTTATGAAGCTTAAATTCTAGGGAGGAAATGGTTCACAAAGGAGTCTATAAGAGAGTATAGAATTCAAGTGTGGGAAATGCTGTTAGATAGAAACAAGCAGGGTGAAGGGCATAGTGATCATGGTGTAGATGCTATTTTAGATAAGTTTCCCGTGGAGACCTGCTCTGAAAAGATTTCACCTGAGCAGAGGCTGAGTGAAGCAAGGGAAGGAACCACCAAGGCCCGGGGGAAGTTTCTGGGCAGAGAGAACCACATGGCACAGGTCCTGAGTGGGAGAATGATTGACATATTCAAGGACTAGCACAAAGGTCAGTGTGCCTGGGCTGCAGTGAACTTAGGGCAGCATGGTCTGGGGGAAGCCATGCAGAATGCTTTGGTTCTTCCCTACCTGTGCACTCATGGTGGTGTTGGCCAGGGGTTGATTGTGCTTTGACTGTTAACTGTGCTAAGCTCATTGCCCCATTTGTTATTGTTGTCTTAAGAGACAGAATGATTTGCCCAAGACTGTGCATCTAGCAAATAGTGGAGCTGCAACTTAGTTCCCAAAAGTTTAATTTCAGAGTTCATATTTTTAACCAGGCCATTTGTATAGCATCTCACTGTGAAACAACAGAATAATCTTGAAGGAGACCCACTTAGGCATTTGATTAGGAGAATGTGCTTTGGAAATAACCACACCATGTTCTAAAGTGCTTTATTTCATGTCTATAGGAACAGATAGAGAGAAAAGTATACTTATCTGCAAATATGAAAAGGCACAACTGGAGTTACTAATAAGAATTTCTCCTTTCTGGGATGCAGATTTAACCCTTTGAAAATGCTGATCAAATCATCAATGAGGGAGCTGTGTTCAGTTCTGTTCTTCAAGATGATAAAATATTAACTGATTAGAATTGGACAGATATGCATAGGCTATGTTAATTAGAATTTGGGATGGAATTCAAATTATTTAGGTAATATTTTATATACGATTTTAATACAAGCAAGGAAAACACATAGTGCTGAAATTTGAGCTATAAACCAGTTAAATTATCCTTGGAGTATTTGCCTGGATTCTGCTGTTTCTAGTTAGATTGAAAAAAAATCTGATAAAAATGAAATCCTGCCAGATTATTATTCTTAATATTAATGTTAGGATGTTAGGATGTTGGTGTGTTAGTATGTTAATTGTTCTAATAATAAAACCATTTTCTTTTATTTGGAAAGATTACCTGAGTGTACTATGTTCTGATTTGGAAATGCATGCCAAGAATTATAGCAAGAGTGGGGCTGGGGTTGTGGCTCAGTGGTAGAGCGCTCGCCTAGCACAGGTGAGGCACTGGGTTCAATCCTCAGCACAACATGAAAATAAATAAATAAAAATAAAGACATTGTGCTCACTTACAACTAAAAATTTTTTAAAAAATAAAATAAAAAGGAATTATAGCAGGAGAAATGAGAGGTGGTTGGATGCTTAATTCAAATAGCTTGATTTCTCACATAAATTTTTCTTCTATAATGTCGTATTAAGGATTTTTATGCATCTTCACAACTTCCTGCCATTTGTCCAACTAATTTTCCTGCCATGTATTTATACTCTGTAAATGGCAGGACTGATGGAATTAGAATGATTTACTGAAGGAAGAATAGAAACAGTAGGAAGCTAGTGACATTGCGGAGGCAAAAGCAAATATTTTGTTTACACGCGTAACAATTAAAATATAGTTTATAAAATGTGTTTCCTGTTCTATACACTCCAAGTACATGTAAAAATTAAAATCTAGTTTTTAATCCATTTCTTGTTCAGTACTATCTTCTAAATATAGCATTCCTCTTTCACAGACAACTTAGTTTCTGATTGATATTCTACTTACATTCTATTATTATTCTATTACTCTTCTACTTATCATCTCTTATTGATGCCAAGAACACAGTTTTCTAATTTAATATTTCTATATTTGAAATCTGCCTTATAATCACTGTACTTTAATTGGCAGCATTCTTATTTATTAGAGGAACATAAAAAATTGATGACATCTTAGACTTAATGAAAAATGGCATTTTTTCCATGCTTTTATACTTCAATTTTTTTTTCTTTTGTGTTGCTGGGGATTGAACCCAGGGTCTTGTGCATGTGAGGCAAGCACATTACCAACTGAGCTATATCTCCAGCCCCTCCCTCAACTTTTTCTTACATACCAATTTTATTTTTCTGGTACAAGGATTGAACCCAGGAGTGCTTAACCACTGAGTCACATTACCAGCCCTTTCTTGAAACTTTTATTTAGATACAGGATCTGTCTAAGTTTCTTATCGCCTCACTAAGTTGCTGAGACTGGCTTAGAACTCTCTATCCTCCTGCCACAGCCTCCCAAACTGCTAGGATTACAAGCATGCACCACCATGCCCAGCCCAATTTATGCTTTTCAATCATATAAATACATCCTTACGAGCTGTATCTGCTCCATGTGCTTTTTGAAATAATAGCCACTGAATCAGATTTATCCAACATAATGTTTGGCACATAATCATCAGTATTTGTTGAATGAATGAGTGAAATAATTTATTAATTAATTAGTTGTGGGTAGGTTCTTTGCAAATAAATACATGCAAAACTTCTAAACAAATATATATTATTATTTATCATATAAGAGTAGATAACAAGCAGATATAGCAAAAGTCCAAAAATACAAGGCTTACATAAGATAAGTTGTTTCTCTTCAGTGGTTCCTGGGTGTCCAGGGAAAGTGGGTGGCTCTGCTTCACAGCATCATCCAAAACGCTGGCCTGTCAGGTTAGCTCAGCCATGATATATTCTTTGCAAGCCTTCTACTTCTGGTCCAAAGGCACCATTCCATTTATTTCCACTTCTAGGCCAGGGGAAGGCATACAGAGGGTATCCAGGGCAAGTTGAACTTCATGTGCCAAGAGCTGCACAGATCACTCCTTTCATATCCCTCAAGCCCAGGCCTGGTTCATGGGACACATCCAGCTGCAAAGAGTAGGTGCAGAGACAGTGTGAGCTACCCCTAGGCAGCCCTGGCGAGGCTCAAATTCCAGAAGTTCTGTTATCTAAAGGAAGAAAAAGAAAATGGATATTGGGGTAGATGTCTCAGCCAGAAGTAAAGAATTCCTGATAAAAGTATGTTTTTTCCATTTCTTTATGAATGTGTAATACTTAGAAATGTTTATTTTATGAGACATTAAATATAAAAAAATAGTGAAGCAGAAGTTTTCTTAGATATTTGAACATAAGAAAATATCAGTTTTATTTTGAAAACATTACTAGTTAATAGTATTTGAATGATCATATTATAGGTTAAAACACTTGGTTACCACCATTGGTATCTTGGTTATTCTATTTTTACTTTTAGTCTCTAAATGCACAAATAGAAAAGGGTGATTTTCATAGAGTACCGTAGAAAATGATGTTTTAGTATAAATTTCTTTAAGGTTCTATGTGAAGAAATGATCAAACACGTGTGTTTTTCTCACTCACGGTAGGTTCTTCGGGTAGTTCGGCTTATTAAGATTTCTCCTGCATTAGAAGATTTTGTGTACAAGATCTTCGGTCCTGGAAAAAAGCTCGGGAGTTTGGTTGTGTTCACTGCCAGCCTCTTGATCGTTATGTCGGCAATTAGTTTGCAAATGTTCTGCTTTGTTGAAGAACTGGACAGATTTACAACGTTTCCAAGGGTAAGAATTAAAACCGCAGTCAGTTTAATTCATTATGCTTATTCTAGTAATAATTTTTAACATCAATGTAATTTCACTTTAGTTGTGGTTTTAAAACTATTGTCATATTTTTGATAACTTGGATAATTAAATTTTAATATTTAAAATTCCCTTCTATGGGGTGCAGGTGTTGTCAGCATATTTTCAGCATTGGGAGATCATTCATCAATTCTAAAATTGTGGGAATAATATAATTATATGCTGAAACCAGTAAAAATAGAAACTAGGGTTCTTTGTACCTATAAATTAAAATATAGCAGAATTTTAGAGTGAAATTTTCATTTGTTTGTGTGAGAGATGTCACATTTTTATCTGTTTTACAGGTCATATATTTTACATCAGGCATAATCTAAGAGGAAGCCTTGGATTTTTAATGTAATAAAATTCATAGACTTCAAATTTGAAGTCTCTTTAGGAAATATCTAGTTCATACCTCTGCATTCTAATGAGAGGCTGGAAAGCAAGTTAAAAATCAATCCATAAGCAGAACTTGTATAGAAAATTTGGCTAACTAGAAAGATCCCAAAATGTAGACATAAGGTGTCAATGGGGACTTAGGATCTCCATGGAAATTTAAGCAACATGGGGTTGGGATTGTGGCTCAGTGGTAGAACGCTCACCTAGCACATGAGAGGCCCTGGGTTCGATACTCAGCACCATATAAGAATAAAATGAAGATATTGTGTCCAACTACAACTTAAAAAATAAATATTAAAAAAAATAAATTTAAGCAACATAAAATATATGGGGACCAAAACAAAGAACATATGTATTTTCACCAGAAGTTGAAATCATAAGGCTTATTTATGGCAAGAATAATCTTATGTGTGTGGGGGGGAGTAAACAGCATAAAATATATGTTTTAATGTTAAGCTTTGAAAGCAAAAAGGCCAGTATTCCCAGTGGATAGACTAATACAGTTTGGAGTATGTGTGTGTGTGTGTGTGTGTTTAATTTTCTGCTAAATTTGTTACTTTAGTAAGGACCATTGGAGTTCATCCTTCCATCATTTATCCATACATCTCTAAGCTTTGGTTGAATGACTATGAAGAGCCAGGATTTTGGGGAATCCTGAACACATGGACACAACTAAGTTCTCTGTCCTCACAAAATTTGCTGTTGAGGGAAGGAGTCAGTAAATAAGCACAGGTTTGTCTTCTGGCCTTGGCAAAGGCCATGGACCCAGAGGGAAGGACCAGAACTGGGATCGAAGAGTCCAGGGAGGTTTGTTGGGGCCAGTGGTTACTGAGGGACAGTTGGAGGTCACCAAATGAAGAGTAAGGGAGCCATGTTCCAGGTCCCGGGGACAGCATGGGCTAAAGGCGTGAGTGAGCAATTTCTTCTTCAGAATGTGAAGGGGAGACAGCGGTCCGTGGTAGAAGAGACAGGAGGCCAGGGAACTTTAAGATGGATGCAGTGGGAGCTTGTCTAACTGATGAGAGAGAGCAAGTCGAGGGTGGGGTCAAAGACGTGTGTGATTCAGGGGATGATGGCAAGGGGCTCTGGGGTCATGGAAGATGATATTCAGAGCATTGGAACAGAGATTCCTCAGGCGTTGAGGTGGTCGTGAGGAACACAAGCCAATCACAGTCCCAGTCAGGGCCCTGCTCACTCACTGTGGCAGTGGCAGCAGAGGCTAACGTAGTCAGGGGCTCCCCAGGGCTCCCTAACCCTGCACTGCATGGGGGAGGTCAGGTGGATCAGCACAGGCAGACCTGGGGAGAAGGAAAATCGGTTCACTGCTGAGCAGTCCTCTGTGCTTTTATGGCCTGGGGTGGGTGGGCAGAAAGTAGAAAGGGCTCATGGAATGGAGAAAAGTGCCCCAGCTCAGTCCCCAACAAGGAGGCCTCTGAGTAGAGGGACCTAAGCTGTGAATGCAGCTGTGCCTGTAAGTGTGGCTGGCTGGGTGGGAGATGGACCTGGGTCCATGGCGGCAGCTCCCTCCAGAGAACCACAGTGCCCTAGCTATGCACCAGACCAGCAGGAGAGGGCAGTCAGGCAAAGCCTTGCCAACAGGAGGGTGAGCTCCTCCTCCCAGGATGGAGGGATGCAAGCAAGGACGAAAGTGCTATCAGGAAGCCCCGGATCCTCTCCGTCTGCCCCTCTCTAGGTAAATAAAGAGAGCAGACAGCCATGTTTTACTTGGTGACACTAGGACTGTTTTTGTCATGGTTTACCCTTTCATCCAGTGTAATTCCGCACACATAAGGTGAAGTCACACAGGTTCAGCCATTGTTCTAGGCTTAGGGAATCTAAAGGGTCAGGGGGAGTCTGTTCTTTCTTTATAGTCTTATCTTGATTTCATGTCTTATCTTCATCTTTTACCATCTCTTCTCATTTCACCTCACGGATTTTATATCCCTTACCCAAAACCTCTTTTAGCCAGATGGTTTGTGGAGTATAGAATTTCCCAGATATTAGAAAGGTACTTATCACCCCAGAGCCATCTGAATCAGTACCCTGTAATCAGCACATTAATATTTCCATAGCAGGACACCAACCTTCAAACAGGATAAATAAAAACAGTTAGTCAGCCTTAGGTCATATCAGATATCACCACACACACACAAAAAAGAACCTTTGGCAAATATAAATTAAATTCTGGAGTTGTAAGGAGGCCAACCAAGGTCCTGTGTGGCAGGTGTTGTGTTCACAAGTCTACACTTCTTGCCACACAAGTCTGATTTTTCCTCCCTGCTCTATCACATTTAAAAAAAAAAATTCTAATTTGCTACATACAACAGCAGAATGCGATTCAATTCACATTACACAAACAGAGCACAATTTTTCATGTCTCTGGTTGTACACAAAGTTGAGTCACACATTCGTGTTTTCATACGTGTACTTAGGGAAATGATGTCTGCCCCATTCCTACGTCCATGCCCCTTCCCGCCCCTTGGCCCTATCGGAAGTTCCTCCATTTCTCCCACGCCACCCCATCCCCATTATTGATCAGCATCCTTATATCAGAGAAAACATTTGGCATTTGTTTTTTGGGACTGGCTAACTTCACTTAGCATAATGTTCTCCGACTCCATCCATTTACTGAAAATGCCATGATTTTATTCTCTTTTAATGCTGAGTAATATTACATTGTATATGTATACCACAGTTTCTTTATCCTTTTATCAACTGATGGATATCTCGGTTTGCTTCACAATTTAGTTGTGAATTGTGCTGCTGTAAACATTGATGTGGCTGTGTCCCTGTAGTATGCTGTTTTTAAGTCCTTGGGGTATAAACCGAGGAGTGGTTTAGCTGGGTCAAATGGTGGTTCCATTCCCAGTTTTCCAAGGAATCTCCATACTGCTTTCCACATTGGCTGCACCAATTTGCAATCCCACCAGCAATGTATGAGTATGCCTTTTCCCCCCACATCCTCACCAACACTTATTCGGTTTGTGTTCTTAATAGTTACCATTCTGACTGGAGTGAGATGAAATCTTAGTTTTGATTTGCATTTCTCTAATTGCTAGAGATGTTGGACATTTTTTCATATATTTGTTGATTAATTGTATATCATATTCTGAGAAATGTCTGTTCAGTTCTTTGGCCCATATGTTGACTGGGTTATTATTTTTTTTATGTTATGGTTTTTCAGTGCTTTATATACCCTAGAAATTAGTGCTCTATCTGATGTGCATGTGGTAAAAATTTGCTCCCATTCTGTAGGCTCTCTATTCACTTCATTGATTGTTTCTTTTACTGAGAAGAAGCTTTTTAGTTTGAATCCATCCCATTTATTGATTCTTGATTTTAATTCTTGCTATGGGAGTTTTATTAAGGAATTTGGAGCCTAATCTGACATAATGGAGATTAGGGCCTACTTTTTCTTCTATTAGGCACAGGGTCTCTGGTTTAATTCCTAGGTCCTTGATCTGCGTTGAGATTTAGATTATTTCATGAGTTTTGTGCCTGGTGAGAGATAGGGGCTTAATTTCATTTTGTTGCCTATGTAGTTCTGGTTTTCCCAGAACCATTTGTTGAAGAGGCTATCTTTTCTCCAATGTATGTTTTTGATGCTTTTGTCTAATATAAGATAACTGTGTATGTGTATTTATATTGTGTCTGCATCCTCTATTCTATACCATTGGTCTACAAGTCTATTTGGTGCCAATATCATGCCGTTTTTGTTACTATTCCTCTGTAGTATAGTTTAAGGTCTGGTATTGTGATGTCACCTGCTTCACTCTTCTTGCTAAGGATTGCTTTGGCTATTCTGGGTCTCTTATTTTTCAGGATGAATTTCATGACTGCTTTTTCTATTTCTATGAGAAATGTCACTGGGATTTTGATGGGAATTGCACTAAATGTGTATAGTACTTTTGGTAACATGGTTATTTTGACAATATTAATTCTGCTTATCCAAGAACAAGAGAGATCTTTACATCTTCTAAGATCTTCTTTATTTTTTTTTCTTTAGCATTTGTAGTTTTCATTGTAGAGGTCTTTAACCTTTTTCATTAAGTTGATTTCCAAGTATTTGTGTGTGTGTATGTGTGTGTGTGTGTGAGGCTATTGTAAATGGGGTAGTTTTCCTCGTTTCTCTTTCAGAGGCTTTGAATGCCTTTGATTTATGGGTGTTGATTTTATATCCTGCTACTTTGCTGAATTCATTTATTAGTTCTAGAAATTTTCTGGTGGAATTTTTGGGTCTTCTCTGTATAGAATCATATGGTTGGCAAATAGTGCTAATTTGAGTTCTTCTTTTCCTATTGAATCCCTTTAATTTCTTTCATCTAATTGCTCTGGCTAGTGTTTCAAAAACTATGCTAAATAGAAGTGGTGATAGAGGGCATCCCTGTCTTGTTCCAGTTTTTAGAGGGAATGCTTTCAATTTTTCTCTATTTAGAATGATGTTGGCCTGAGGCTTAGCATAGATCTGCTCTATCACTTCTTAGCTGTGTGACACTGGACAGATCATTCACTGAGCTTTATATTTTTTTCATATCCAAAGTACAGGAAAGAAAGGGTGTTTTCCTCCTGTCATGTGTACTGAATAATAACATACAACTGGACATAGAAAGCACTTTGTTAAGGTTTGATTATACAGTGTGTTCTGTATTTGAAGTTGGAGATACCATCTGTGTCAGACAGGATGCTTTCTAGATCCCCCATGATGAAGTCCCTTTGCATTCACTTTGGTTTTCAGCCATTATAGTAATCAAGTGCCATTCGGGTTTTGGACAGCCCATGACTCAGCTGTGTCCTTCTGCATGATTACTGGACCATCCTGATGACAGCAGCTCAGCAGCTCTGCACCCCTAATCAGTAATTGAGCTGCTGACAGCATTGGCATCCTGAACGGGTGCAGTTGGGGGAGGGGCTAGATTGCTCCTTGCATATGAGCATCATTAAAAGTTAAAGCTCTAAAAAATAATCAAATTTTATAAGAAGTGTTCAAATTTTTACAATTGTAAAAGAGAGTCATGATCATTCCTAATCAAATGAAGCACCATCCATGGTGCTCCTTGCTGGCTAGGGATGCATTAGGAGAAATGATTCAAACATGTGCATCAACACCAGCTTTGTCGTCAGCACTGGTCTCTGGGGCTCACTTTTTCCCTGCTCCTGAAGCCGTCTTCCTTCTTATCTGGTGGTTGAATGCTTGGAGAGGGTGTGTTAATTATAGCATCAATGGAAGCACAGCCCATTAGGAAAACAAATTCTCTGTAAGAAAAATCACTTGATATACCACAAAGTAAAATAAGAATTGTAAAAACCCACAGTTGTTCATATTGTCTTGACTTTAGTCCAGGCCACCTTGGGGGCTGGCTACCAGCAACATGCTGTGGAACGGTGCAGAAAAATGAACTGTGGAAGCATGTGTGAGAGACAGGGTGGCAGAGCATTCGCCTTGCAGAAAGGATGGGTCAGGCAGAGGCAGGAGCTTGGCTTGGCAGAGTGGGCTCAGTTCTGTTACCA
Source organism: Marmota monax (assembly GCF_021218885.2). Classification (NCBI taxonomy): domain Eukaryota; kingdom Metazoa; phylum Chordata; class Mammalia; order Rodentia; family Sciuridae; genus Marmota; species Marmota monax. Next base: position 10,137,468 of record NW_026693108.1, read on the forward strand.
GAGAAATCATTTTACGATGGCTGTCTCTCAACCTGGTCTGGATCCAGCCACCCAGTTGGTGAAAGCTCATCAGACTAGAGGTAGAACTGGACACTGGTTCAGTTAGACCCCCTTGTACCTTGGGCTTTAGCAGCCTGCTGCAGAATCTCTAAGATGGCCTGGTGTGGACACATGAAGGCATTTTCCCCAGCCAGTTTTAGGAAGAGAAATTTGGAGGAGCAGAAATAGCAGCAGCCCAGGCACACTAAGGGACCACCCAGGGCAGTGACCCTCAGGTGAAGCACCAAAAATAATAGGTGGCTGACCAAAATTTGATCCAATGTTCATAAGCTTATATGACGCACAGGATGTTCAAGTTACCTTTTAGCTCACTTTTAAAACACTGGTCTTCCTTCTTCTCGTATTAGGGATTGGGAAAATGCACAGATTTTGGAATCATGCTTAAACGCTTTTGATTATGCATATGGTCTTGGGTGACATTTAGTTGGTCTGACCTTCTTCATTCATTTTTAAAATGGCAATGATAGACAATCAATACGATAAATAAGAACTCTATTTACAGATGATAAAACTGAAGCATAGTGTTTGTGCAACCCACCCAATGCTACACAGCTTGAACACTGAATTGTAGCCATCTGCGGCCCCTCCCAACCATTATCTGTTAGGGCCGTGTGCACCCTGGCAAACATGCCGGAAGGAAGTCAGTTTGTCAGGAAATATTTACTGACTGCCAAGAATAGAAATATCTTTGTCCACCCATGCCTGGAAGGAAAGGCATCAGGGGTAGTTCATCACAAAATTCCTGCAGGACTCAATGACACCAAGGTGCATGAGGAATTAATATTGTTGGGGCATGGTCTGGGCTGATACAAGGATCTTATCAGGATCCTGGCCCTGCACCTGTTACAGGGGGCAGAAATCAGCATTGGTCAGAGAAGTTCCAAGACCCAAGGCAGGTGGAGGCTGCTCTGGGAGGCAGTTAGAGAACAGGAAGAATGAATGAAAATCCTAAAGCTTAGCGGACCCATGACCCTCGAACACTGTCAGGTACCACATGCCAGATTCTTCCTTCTTCTGTGGTTCATTCCAGGGTCCCCATTGTCCTCCGTCATTGTCATTATCTAATCTCATCGGAAGTGCCTGAATAGCCTTGCCATGAAGGCATTGACTGGAAGTAATGGACATCTTGACTTTGACTGACTTCAGTAATTAGGAAATTTATCTCAAAATTCAAGAGATGAGGTAGATTAGATTTGAGGAAGTCGTGACTCTAGAAATCTTTCACGGAGATTCTCTTTGTTGTGGTCTGGGTTGAATTGTGTCCCCTCAACCGCAAAGAAGATATCTTGAATTCCTAACCCCCAGTACCTCAGAATGTGACATGTTTGGAAATAGGAGCAAATGGAGGTAAAATGAGGCCAATAGGTGGGTCATTCAGTGTGACTGGTGCTCTTAGGAAAAGGCAGATGTGGACACAGACAGACGGGCATGGAGGGAAGCCGATGTGAAGATACATCAGGAGATGTCATACATTTTAAGTGGCATCTGCAAACCAAGTAACACCAAGGAATGCTGACAAATACCTGCAGCTAAAATACACAAGAGAAGATTTCCCCCAGGGTCCATCAGATAGAGCAGAGTCCTACCAACACCTCCATCTCAGACTTCTAGCCTCCACAGCTGGGAGACAGTACATTTGTGTCATGAGCCACCCCATTTGCATCACCTTGTCACAGAAACCTGGCCCACTAGTTGCCTACTCCATGCTGCCTTCCAGGGTTAGCAAAGTGGAAGTAGAATCCCCAGGCTTCATGATAACAGGGAAATAAGTGGGTCCTCACTTTCCGGGTCTCCTTCTTAGGAAGAAAAGGTTTCCCAATCTCATCCCTTCTGTGTTAGTCACTTTTTATCTGCATGAACAAAATACTCAACAAGAACAACTTAGAGGACCAAGAGTACACTTTCACTCATGGTTTCAAAGGTTTAGTTCATGGTGGGCCAACTCCATTGCTCTGGGCCTAAGGTGGTAGAGAACTTCATGACAGAAGTGCATGGTGGAAGAGCAGTGCTCCGTTCACTGCATTCAGAGAGAGAGGGGGAGATGCATGTTTGCTGAGCATGCTACTGGGACCCACTTCCTCTAGCCATACCCACCTGTCTATGGTTACCACCCAGTTAATCTATTCAAACTTGGATGGACTGATTTGGTTAGAGCTCTCATAATCTAATCTTTTCTCCTCTGAATAGTCCTGCATTAACAGGAGCTTTTGTTACAGCTTTTGTTACTTCTGTGTTAGTCACTTTTTATCTGCATGAACAAAATACTCAACAAGAATGACTTAGAGGACCAAAAGTATACTTTCACTCATGGAAACAGGATCTTTTGGGGGGAACACCTCATATCCATATCCAAGCCATAACATTCTGCCCCAGGCCCCTAAAAGCTCATATCTATCTCAAAATGCAAAATTTATTTAGTTCCTCTCTATACAGTTGCACAGAGTAAGCATGACCATTATGAAAGGGAGGAATAAGGATGTAGAAGGAAGGATGGGACCAAGACAAGACCCCAAACCCAGCCAGGCAGATAGGTCCGCTAATTCTGCATACAGCATCTAGGACACGTGGACGTGAGTTGTGCTCTCCAAAGGGCTTGGGCAGCTCCACCACTCTGGTCTTGCCAGTTGCACTTATGGCCTCACATATCCTGGCTCTCTCTACAACCCGCAGCTTTCCTTGGCAGACAGTCCATGTCACCATAATCTCCATTATCTTTAGCTTCTGTTTTACAGCTTAATTCATGACTCTCTTAGGGGAAGCCTTCAGGAATTCTGACCCTGCTACACTTTGCCTAACTGGATCCCAGGCTTTCCTTTGAAATCTTGGTGGAAGGCTCCATGACCCAGCATTCCGCAGTCCTACAGAATCAACACCACATCGATTACACCAAGATCGGCCACCAGCTAGCACAGGAACTGGGATCCCTGAAATCATTGCTGCATATCTATGAGCATGGCCTCTGCGTACCTGTGAGGCTGAACATGGTGAAGTAACTCCCTAGGACCCCTGTGCGAGCAGAATAATTGTCAAAGCAGAATTTTTTGTCAAAGTTTCTCCTTTTGCACCCTTAACACTGCAGTAGGTATGGTTTTGCAGATTTCTGAGATGCTCCAAAGTCATCATTCTTATTGTCTCTGGGCAAAGTACTAGTAAGCATCACCAACTGAATGCTGTATTGTCTTGACATTTTGTTCATCAGATTAATTCGTCCATCATTTTACATTCAGCTTCACACAGAGTCTGAGGATGACAGGGGCCAAATATGGCCAATTTCTTTACCATAATGTAACACAAGTGGCCTCTAGTCCAGTTTCCAATAGAATCCTGGGTCCCCTTTGAAACCTCACTGAACAGAGTCTTTAGTTTCCACATTCTGATTTTCTGTATCCCACCAGAAACAACCATTAAGCTTCATTTACAACATTCTAAAGCTTCAGCCTGTACCTCCCGACTTTTCCAATTGCCTCCCACAAACCAGCTTCAAAGGCTTCTGAACTACTTGGTGAAGTTAGCCACAGAAATGACCCTATTTCTTGGAACCATTTTCTATGTTAATCAACTTTTCATCCTATGATCAAAATACCTAACAGGAACAACTTAGGAGAGGAAAAGTTTATTTTGGCTCACAGTTTCAGAAGTTCAGTCCCTAGTTGGACCATTCTGTTGCTATGGGCCAGAGATAAGGTGGAGCATCCTGGCTGAATGCACGGCAGAAGAGCACTATTCCCATCTTGGAGGCCAGGCAGCAGGGCTTGGGGGAAGGCTCTGTAGGGAACATGAGCCTTCCAGGGCATGCCCCCAGTGATACACCTCCTGCAGCCACACCCCTTCTGCCTACAGTTACCACACAGTTAGTCCATTCAAACTAGGACGAACTGATTAGGTTACAGATCTCACAATCCAGTCGTTACACCTCTGAATATTCTTGCATTAACACAAAAGCATTTGTGGGACACTTCATATCCAAATCATAACACCTTCTAGTCCCAGAAAATATGCTCTCATCTCTCATTGGCAGGGTTAGGTATCACAGTTATTCCTGATCCCTGACGAGGTGTCTGTGATTAAAATGACTGGCTTAGATTAATCACATGGGAAGGAATGAGTGTTGGGGAGACAACCATAAAAATGCTACACAGGACAGAGCAAACCTAGAGAGGATTTCTCTCTCTTTGTCTCCAAGGCTCCTGTATGCCCTATGCAAACTGTGGATGCAGATAAATATATGAGAGAAATATGTGTTTAATTTCTCTCATCAGACGCATCTGGGCCCCAGATCCTTCCCAAGATTTCCAAATAGGTATCTGCAAAGCAGCCAGCCTGGGACTGGGCAAAGAATGATCAGCCAGAGATTCCTGCTCTCCCTGTGGCTCTGGCCACTTTCTATCATATGCCACAGACACTTATGCACAGGTACCTAGAAGTTAATAGTGCTGTGTATCCCTTGCCCCTCCCAAGCCCTAACACTGTGTGTGTGTTTGTAGGGGATGGGAAGGAGATCATAGGCACCAGAGAGTCAGAGAGAGGCAGACAACCGGCAGAGCATTGGCATAGAGTCCCAGGAGATGGAATAAAAGCACTTGAATGTTTCTCAATGGAACAGAAAAAGACAATGATACATTGATAGAATTTAATAAACAACTTTATCATTCCACGTCAATAACTTTCTAGTTTGAACCAAACAGAAATTCTGTTAAATAGAAATAACAAATGCAACTGAATTCTGCTATGAGGGAATATTCAACAGCTCCTGTTTTGTTGAAATGAATAAATTGTATTATGAGGATAATTTAGATTAAATTTTCATGATGGAACAGCTCGTACAGGTCATAAGACAGATTGGCACAAGCAAGCAACCACAATCTTTCTGTAACGAAAACAAATTGCATGCTTTTCTGTGGTTGCCTAATGAAAGATGATAAGCACAATTTCAATAAGGTTTTGCTCAGTTTCTTCCTACATTTATTACATAAAGAAACTGCCTGTAAGTTACTAAGTACAGTATTCATTGTGCATCTTTAACCATTGCAGTATCTTTATTCCTCCTAATCCTCTACTTTTATTATAATAAACAGGCGTCATTTGTTTTGTAATTGTGCAAACGAAGATAATTTTTATTTATAAGTAATATAACCTCCATAACATGAGCTACTTGAATTTTAATGTGATTTATTTGATACAGTTTTTCTTAATTTGCATTCTCTAAATGATACTTATTTGCTTTATTGAATTTTCACTTATAAAATCATGTCCCAAAGAGTTATTATACAGTAAAAGCAATAAATGCTATAAAACACTTAGTTATAAATTAATTTCCCTGTTTCCTTTCAACCATCAAAATGACTAATCATGTGTTAAGTCATATTGAAATAATTACTGGGAAATTTGAAGAAACAACTCACTCCTAAATTTTTTTTTAATTATTTGCCAGATGTAACTAGAGATTACCACATTTTAATAAATTCAAAATTTATTTTAACTTCAAAAGTAATAATCAATATCACTGGCATTTTTATTGTTTTTTTCTTATTGTTTTTGTCTTTCATCTATTTTTAATTTTATCTAAAATATAGTTTAGACATGCAAAAAGATACAAAGAATAACTAAACAGGAATTGGAGGTATAACTTAATGGTAGAGCATTTGCCCAGCATGCATGAAGCCCTTGACTCAATCCTAAACTATGCAAAAATTAAAATAAAAATAAATAATTACCTTAAAATATTTTTAAATTTAAAATATTAAAAAATATTAATATTAAAACCCACACAGGGCTTAACTAGCACAACATTACAGTAGACCTGATGTCCCTGGGTGCTTCTCTCTGATCACTTTTATCTTTCCTCATGGAAAATCACTTTTCTGATTTGGATGTTTATGTTCTTAGTACCTTTTTTATGTTTTTAGTGCATATATAGAAATAAAATCAAAGTTATGCATCTTTTTGCATAGAGCTTACATTTGTCTTATATTATCTTAGACAATACTATGTCTTCAGATAATTGCTTTTATTGTTCAACATTATATTTGTGAGATTTGCCTATATGAGTGCATGTAGCTGCATTTCATTTATTGTCATTACTGTATAATATGCCACTGTATGTGGTATCATAAATATTTTGCACTATTTGTATAGACACTATACAATTTATGTTTCCATTCATTCACATGGTAGATAAATTCTAAGATGACTCTAATGATATATGTCCTTTAATGTATATGCTCTATATAATCTCATCCCCTTGGGTGTGGGTGTGGGTATGGATGTGGGCAGAACTTTTTGATCCTGCTAGTATGTTGCTAATCATTTAATGTTGAATCAACCAAAATGGAGAACATCTTAGGTAGACATGACCTAATCAAAAGTGCTGGGCCCTTCTTGAAGAAGGAGTTGTGAAACAGGAAAGGGTCTTCTGTTGACTTTGAGGAGGAAAACTGTCATGTTGTGGGATAGCCCTGTGACTAGGACCTGTGGGTGGCCTCAAGGAGCTGGGCATGACCCTGAACAACAGCCATCAAGAAAGCAGGACCTTTAGTCTTACAACCCCAAGGAAATAAATTCTGATAACACAAATAGGGATGATTGAGACCAGCCCTATAAGGCCAAGCTCCAGCTAACACCTGGGTTTCATTCAGCCTTTTGAGACTTCGAGCAGAGAACACAGATGTACCATCTCTGCACTTCTGACCTACAGAAACCACAAGATAATAGTTGAGTGTTATTTTACATGGCTAAGTGTGTAGTAATTTGTTATGCATTGGTAGAAAACTAATGCACCCAGATGTTTGATGTTGGTTTCTAAATTTTGTGAATCCGAATGGTGCTGTTCTGAACATTCTCACACATTGATTTGTGCACATGTGAAGTAAATGTTTTACAATATATAGCTATGAATAGAATTGCTGGATCTTAGAATAAACATATCTTCAACTCTAATAGAATCCATAAGCCATAGACGTAGCAATCTATCCAGCAGCAGTGTTTGAGTGTCCCCTTCCTCACAACTTGCAACACAGTCTTGGCAGGACGGGCACATATGCTGTGGCTTTGTTTTGCTTTAAACACTTAGCTCTTCACTTAACTTGAATTGATTTTTGTGGCTGATGTGAGACAGGGAGCGATTTTATCTTATTTCAGTGGATAACCACTTGTTACAGCACCTTATTGACTTGTCTCTCCATTCCCCTCATTTCTGCACTGCCAGTTGGTTTAATAATAGGATTCCATATTTGAGTGGCTGGCAAGACATGCAGACTGTCCTTCATTTCCTTGTACCATAGAATTCTCTTTCTGAACACCTTCCTCTCTGAGAGTGAAGGCTAATAAAAATCTAGCTTTGTTCCAGTATCTCAGCTAGCAATCTCCACCTGTCAAGGTTCCATGACTTTGTGCTTATTTCTGACACAACATTAAAAACCAAAACCTACCAGAGATGAGAAATTCTCTAGGGAAGGGGATTTAGCTGCTCCTTAGTTTTTGATTCTTGGCATTTCCATTATTTTGTTGGGATCCTAACAAGGTCTTTAAATGGATGTTAGTTGCATTCTATCTATAATTTCCTGGGGATTTTAACTCATTTTTCCCATACATGACCAGAAACTGAGGTTCACTAATAAGTTTTTGAGAAGAAAAAAAAACACTCCACTAACTATCTTCCAGGTGTTTTTTTTTAATTTGTCCTTTTTAGCTATACATGAGAGTAGAGTCTATTTTCACATATTTTTTTGCAAATGTGAAGAGTATGTTATTCTAATTAGGATTCCAGTCTTGTGGATGTACATGATGTTGAGACTCACTGTGGTGTATTCATTGATGTACATAAAGAAGTCATGTCAGATTCATTCCACTTTCTTCCCTATTTTTACCTCCCTCCCTTTCCTTCATTCCCCTTTGTCTAATCCAGGAGACTTCTCTTCTTCCTTGCTCCTTGTTGTGTGTTAGCATCCACATATCAGAGAGACCATTTGGTTTTGGGGGATTCGCTTATTTCACTTAGCATGGATCCTTCCATTTACCAACAAATGTCATAAGTCATTCATCTTTATAGCTGAGTAATATTCCTGTGTATGTGTGTTTGTGTGTGTGTGTGTGTGTGTGTGCGCGCGTGCATGCGTATTATCACATTTTCTATTCATCTGGTGAAGGGCACCTAAATTGGCTCCATAGCTTAACTAATGTGGCTTAAGCTTCTATAAACATTTATGTGGTTACCTCACAGTTGTATGCTGATTTTAAGTCCTTTGGATGTAGCGAGGAGGGATATACCTGGGTCAAATGGTGGTACATTCCTAATTTTTTGAGGAGTCTCCATACTGTTTTCCAGATTGGTTACACCAATTTGCAGTCCCACTAGCAGTATATGAGTGTACCCTATTTTCCACATTCTTGCCAACCTTTATTGTTATTTGTATTCTTGATGATTGCCATTCTGATAGAAGTAAGAGGTGTAATCTCAAATATAGTTTTAATTTTCATTTCTCTACTTGCTAGATATGTTGAACATTTTTTCATATATTTTTACTATTCATGTTTCTTCCTCTGTGAAATGCCTGTTCAGTTCCTTTGCCCATTTATTGATTGGGTTATTTGTTGTTTTGGTGTTAAGTTTTTTGAGTTCTTTGTAGATTCTGGAAATTAATGCCTTATTGGAAATGTGGGTGGCAAAGATTTTCTCCAGTTCGGTAGGCTGTCTCTTCTCACACTTGGATTAGTTTCTTTGCTGTGAAGAAGATTTTTAGTTTGACATCGTACCATTTATAGATTTTGAAAATTTTACTTCCTACACTTTAGGAGTATTGTTGAGAAAGTCAGTTTGAAAGCCAACATGACAGATCGTTGGGCCTATATTTTCTTCTAGTAGGCACAGGGTTTCCCAGATGATTAATTTTTATGGACACCGCCTGAGGCATGCCACCCAAGTGTTTGTCTTCTCCATTCCAAATCACATTTCTTTGCCTTCATTTGCATTAAGTATATTGTCTCCTTTTTGAGTCTTACACATCGTGTTTATACCACCCCCCCATCACTACACCACTGAAAATCACTTTTCACAAAATATATGATGTGTCCATTCATAATGAAATCTAGATCATCATATTCCTGGATGTCACCATTCATAATTCTGTCAATATTCTTCATGAAATATACAGACATAAACAAACGTACTACCTTCTCCACAGCATAATCAAGAACCTAAGGAAAAACTCAACTTATCCCACAGTAGAAAGCATAAGAATAGACTAATTCAACTAAAGAGAAAGGTGAAATATGCTACCATACATGTACTCAGTTTGAAAGTAATAACCAACGTGCCCTGGAGGTTATTTAAAAATTCTGGGAACTTAATATGGGCCCAGCCACTCTGATTCCAAATGCCATCTAATTTTTATCAGAGGAAGAGATTGCTTGCAAGGAATTAGGTAAAGCCTTAGGGGTAAATATGATACCAATGGATAAAGATTTGGGTTCTGAAATGGCATTACACGAGGACATTCTTTATAAGGGAGTTTGAATGATTAAGTCAGAATCACAGTCAGGGGAAACCTGTGGGCAAGGGCCACATTGGCAGGCTGAGGTCAGCCCACTGAGGATCTCCAGTGGTTGGAATTGTGGCTCAGGAGAGCCACTGGAAATATATACTCTTTCTTGCTTATTTCTTTCCTAGAGAAAAACTGAAGAATGATTTTGAGGCAGGTCACACTGGAAGACATGTTATTTCTCTGGGGGGTGTATTTTTAGTGAACAAAATTCATTTTTATTGACCAAAGACAAAAATTTATGACCTATTGAAGAATTGCAGGCATCTTTGGAGATATCTTTTTAATGTTTTGTGTGAGGCCATTACTGTGTCAAATCTTTCACAGTCTCATAAAGTAAGTCCCATCTGAGGATTTAGAACAAATTGCTATCCATGCCTGGACATGACTGTGCAAAAAAACTAGCAATTTAGTTTAAAATTTAAAGTAACCATCTGTCTCCTGCCCCAAAAGAGCCTCTAAAATTAACCTTATCTCTTTTCTGCTGTAAAGGCTCTTTTTTTTGTTGTTGTGACATTGGGCTGGGGTTGTGTGTGTGTTGCTGTTATTGGATTTGTTTTTGTGGTGACTCATCAGTGGCACACTGATAATACTCTGTGCGTCTTTTAGTGGGTGACTTCAATGCTGCATGAATCACATGGAGAAGGCCGTCTCTTCCTGTTGTTTTGTGCTGACATCATTGGTCAACAGCACACCAGTTACTGGAATTATTATTTCCCTTGACAAAGCATAGTTACATTCTGCCCTTAATCCCAGAAGTGTCTTCTTTTGGGGAGGACCATTTTTTCCCTCTGATCACCTTATGGACATTCTTATTTGCAGTTTCCCAACCATTAATTGCCATATTATATTAACATTATTTTAATAAATCCATCTTCTCTATTGTACCAACCTCAAAATTAAATGAGAGCCGTTAATGGGAAATAGTTGTGTTTTAGCCTATGAGGATGAGTAAATATGTTTTCACTGATAATAAGGTGAATGTATTATTAAGTATTTCATTGAGTCATGCCCACAGAAAAACACAATCTATGAAAAATACTATTTATAGTTGGACTCTTTAACTCTTCTCTCATGGCTACCTACAGCAGCTCATCAATAAACAATAGATAAAAATGCATCATTCAGAGGATTGTTAGGAGGGAAACAGGAGATAATAGACAAGAACTAGTTAACACGGTGCTTGCAGTCAATGACTAGTCACAGCTGGTGTCATTCTTAAATGGCACAGAAAGCCAACTTCTGGTCATGGCATTCTAAATTCCAAGCAAATTAAATAACTCAACATACCAAGGTCCCTCCCAGAAATGATTGGGGAATTAACTAAACAGTGGGTACAGTACTCTGTTTTCAACTATATGAAAAGTTTAAAACTTTAAAAGTAGTCCCTGATTTGAGTCTAGAATATTCTTTTTAGTCAGTCTTTTGCAAATTTCTGCAAAAATGCAATATAGATATATAGATATACAGATCAGAAAAATAACACTAGCTGCCAAGTTATTGGCAGAATCTGAAAGAGTTTGTCATTAACTGTTTCCAATAGGGAACTTCACAGAGGACTATTCAATAACTGATGAAGAGATTCCTTCCTTCCTTCCTACACACTTCTTGGATGTGACACTCAGATCCCTAATGAACTGAAAGACAGAGCTGTCCACCCCCTGCAGACAACTGCTCTATAGCTTCTTCATAAATCAGCTTTAAAACTTGTAGGAAACAGGATGGGATAAAGTGTAGGTGTGCACACGTGTGAGCGTGCATATAGCTGAGCAGGGTTGGGGGAGCAGATGGGGTGGGGAGGAGAGGAGAGCCCCCAGGCACATGAGGTGAATGGGTTGTATCCTATAATCCTAAAATGTTCAATACAAAAGGAAAACAGCTGTGTCCGTGGGGACTGGACACAGCACTCTGGTCGCTGGTTCAGACCTAGGTCTGCAGCACAGCTCTTGTTTTGGCTGTGGCTTGTTTTGTTGTCATTTCTGTTTCTCAAATGCTGTCATCTCAGAGTCCCTGAGAAAAAGACAGTGGGCAAAGGACAACAAGAAATGGACTTGACAAGCTTCTGTGAGAAAACTCTAGAAAATTAGCAATAATGTGTGCATATTAATATGAACCATCAAAAGAGCATTCTCTTAACAATTTACACAAATGCCACATTATCCGTCTCTTGGGATAAATCAAGTCATTTCAGGTTGGTTAAAAAGAGGAAGTAAAACCAGCAGAGGGATTATGGAAATAAAGGAAAGGGAATGCCATTTCAGAGCATAAGAAAGAATGCTTTTCTGCTTTATTCAACCAGGTAAAAGTTATTATTCTTATAAATAAACAATAAATGATAAAAATAAATATTGTGTTTTGCCTTGTTTAAAACAGACTATAATGTAGTCAACAAGGATTACAGTAAGTCAAATGTAAATTAATTATTTTCAAATAATTAAAAGGAAAATAAAACCCAAATTAAAATGAGAGCAAAATGAGACCCAAAACACCCTCAAAACTCACCATCAGGGCATGCATGTTCCCAGAGTTCAGGAGCAAGTCTGACTCGAATTTTTCTAGAAAATATATACCTGGATAGGGAGGTAAATGTGTTCATGCAAGTTCTACAGGGACTGGGATGTGCATCCTCGTCCCAGGGGAGGCATAAGTAGCTCTGATGAAGTCTAAAACCATATTTCCCCAGTGGGCATCCTTCTCTATGGAAACAGTTCCTGTACAGGAACACTTTCCACATGTGGGGTAATAAGAACTTTGCATGGGTGGATAGAGATCAGTACACGTGCTATACACCTACATAGGTACCACTGGCATCTCAGGTAATCCTCCAAAACTCCATCAAGGAATAGTATATGTCATTAAAAAAGAAGCAGAGAACATTGTCAATCATTGGTGAGAACCAGCAAGAAAACATAGAAGGCTACAATTAAGAGCATGATTTAGGGTTAACAGACAGGTGAAACCCTCTATACCTATTGAAACAAAATATGGCAAAGAAAGTATCACAATGAAGAATTAAAAGACTAAAATTTTTAAACGGATTATGTTGAGGTTACTAGAGCTCCTTTGTGTTAGATTTCAAGTAATCAAATGCAGAGAGCAAAAAGAAAACATAATCTTAATGGTCAAGGACTGTCTAGACTAACAGAATAGATAGATCATAAGGAAGAAGGATAAATAGAATATGAATTTTAAAACAAGACAAAAAATAATGACGATGACTATCTTCTAATACAAAGGAAGCTATGAAAATACAACTTTAATTTTCTATCCATGCCAGTAAGAAAATGTCAAAGGAAAAAGGTTGTTGTTATTTTTGGCTTTGGCTGACAGTGATGCCAGACACCAAGGAAGTTGGGTGGCAGTGCAAACGGGTGCCACTCTTCTGGGAGTCCCTGTTTTCCTTATATACCCAACACTAAAAAGCATTTTGCTCTTTGATGTAGTAATTGTATTTCTAGACATCTGCTATAGGAAGGTGACCAGAGATGTGCAGGAAGACAGGAATTAGGTGATGTTTTACAAAATATAATGTAATCTCTCTTACATTATCTGCTGTTGTCAAGTTTGAAACAGGCTTAATGTCTAGCCAACTGAAGCATCAAAACAAATTTTGACATATAATGACATTGTGTCATCATCAAAAGTATATTTGACAACTAATGAGACAAGTCACAAATGGTGATGAGAAAATGTTAACCAGAAGAGCATAAAACAGAACTATATTTGCAGCTGAATTCCATTTTGCCTCAAACATTTTCAAATGGCTAGAAAAAGAACTGGTGGAATATTCAAATTCTAAAACAAATTACTAAAAAATATATACAATCTCTTGTTTGAATTATGAGTAACTTTTTATGTATTCATTTTAGTATTTTCACATTTTCTACAATGAATGACTTTTTAGTTTAAAAACAGAAATAGATGGGTAAATAGATAAAAAATCTTTACAGTTATGTCACAGAAAAATAATGACTTTTAAAAAATGCAAATACATGAATAAGTACAATTTTAAGAGAAAAGTATATAGACATACATATGTGGTTGCATTTATAGTAAGACTAATTTTAGTCTTTGATTTGCAAAATCCATTTTATCAATATCAAATCATTTCAGTTAACTATAAACAATTATCAACTTTATTTTCAAGATATCAGAATATTGTATGAGAACCATCAAGAAGAAAGGATGGCTTTGAAATTTAGGTTTGTAGAACAACAGAGCAGGCAAGATAATTTTCAATAAGGCCCTTCATGAACTTATTGAATAGAAGAAAAATATTCATTACGTAGGTCACTTTTTCACATAATAAAAAATATAGGAGTAAAGAAGACAGGAATTAGGTGATATTGTACAAAATATCAGATGTGATACTTTTAAAAATTAAACACACTTTTTACTGGACACAAGGAAATAAGCAGGGAAAAACAGTAGCCAAGTTTCCATACTTACAAAGAGAGTAATGATAGGCAAACTCCACATCTAAAATGAAGTTTACTTTAATATTCAACAAAATAAGTATTTCTCTGATCAAACCTGCTTTCTACTTAAAGCTAAGTAAAAACAAAAACAAAAAAAAAATCTTGTTCTTGAGCATAGTTATACAAATACTAAAAAAATACAGTGAAATTTCTTGGGTAGATTGGGTGATATTTTAGTTATAGCAGTCTTTTAATAAATCCTCAGATTATTTAACAATAGGATATCCATCTGTGTTTTTAGGAACACTATTATATACATATATATATATATATATATATATATATATATCACTGAATTAGTATTGCACCAAAAGTAAAATATCAACTTTCATCTACACTCTTATAGCACATATTTGCCAAGGAAATGCATCATTGATATTATGAAAATTTAATATGACTGACATTAGCAAAATCACTAATTAAGAAATAGGGCATAAATACTCCAAGAAATCTGACAGTCTGTTCTATGAAGAAAATTAATTCAGGAGTCCCCTATTTGCATAAATCTCCAGGTCTCATTTTCACAGCTGTTTGTTCTGTCAGCTAGATGGTTGCGTTTCAAAATTATTTTAACATAATCGGTGGGAAGTATACATTTCAACTAAAAATATCATGCTCTGCAAGAAAGATTGTTAAAGGAAAAATGTAAGTTCATTTAGTTCATCTTAATATTTTTTCTTTAAAATAAATGTTTTAATGAAGGAACTTTTAACATTTGAGTCTAAAATTACTAAAATATTTTATTAAAATATATTTTGCAATTTTAGACTTCTTTACAATGAAAAGGTTGTGTCTTTTTCATGTGAAGAATTGTTAATGAGGAGAGCTTAATTTAGCAGAGAACAAAAAGTTCTGAAAGTATCTATTTTTTCATCAATCAATGGAGCATGATATGGAGTTCTAGATATACGTTATACTCTGTCTAGATATACAGATATATGTATACTTTGTATGCTAGACAAAGGTGATATAAAAACATTAATTAGAATATAATTTAGATAATAGAAAGAGATCAACAATTTTAGATCTTAGTATATCCCTTACCTTCAATATCCAGAAGGACAGCAGGAATTTGATGTCAACAGATGCCAGTCTGGACACACAGCAATGTCATTTGCTTCCAATAAGACTGAGTTAATCATTGAAGACCTCGGAACTTCAGTTCTATATCTGCAGGAGGGTCTACATCACCTACAGAAACTTCCTTACAGAGATGGCATTAAATAATGGACAAGTATCTGCTTTGGAATCTGCTAAGAGTCACACAAATACTCTTCCTGGTTCAGTATCTCTGTTCGTGTCATTTAATCTTCAATGAACAGAAATCCTGGGAAACTATACAAATCCATGATCTTGTCTACAGTGTCATTTAGGGTATTACATTTAAAGTGACCACAAGCATGGCCAACAAGAGAGATGACTGGGTACACCTACAGATATTTTCATTACTAGAAAAAGATTCACTGGTTTTTGCAAATGAGCTCCTAACATTTTTTTTCTTTTACTCTTGAAATTACATTTAAGTGTACACTCTACTTAAAGTAATTTGCTGCTGGAATAGGCATAACGTTCTGATGTCTGCTTTGCTTATAATTATGTTCAAGCTCATTTTGACATTTGAGGCCAATTACATTAGTCTAGATTCAGCATGACTTTTCCTTAGTCATCTAAAATTTGACCAGTAAACAGTTTTCTCCTCTCTCTTTTTTTTCATTTGAATAGGATGCTTTGCAACAATCATATGCTGGGAATTACAAGAGCAAATAAATAATGTGGATTTATTTAGATTTAAAAAAATAAAGAAGAAGAAGCACAGAATTTCTTGGTCTTTCTTGCCAACATGAAAGGCAGCTACAGAACTGACTGAAACTAACAGTTTCGACTTTATTTCTTTCTAAATTACTAGGAATAAGACATGGAGTAATTGTTTTAGAGAGCTATTGATATTTTCAGTGCATATTTTCTATTAACACAAGGGTCATTGATTTCAACAGACTTCTAATTTCAAAAGAGTTCACACAGGCAGAGACATATGTGGTTCCAAAAACTTTATTGTTCAAAAGTCACTAATAATTAAACCTGCAGAACAGGGGTCCTGCAACACAATTCCAGCACTGTTTCATTGCTATAAGATCTCAGTCTATAATGATGACTTAGGACAAAGAACAAAACGCTTTGTTTACTGATCTCTTTATTTTTGCTAAATCTGTTGTATCGTTTATTCCGTAAAAGACTCAGATGAGTCTACAGCACCAAAGGGTAATTTATAATGTCTATTAGTAACAAAAATTCACTATAACTTTTATGATTTTTATAGGTATACTCTAGTATGGAAAACAGACTGGAAAAAAAATATTGTCTAAAAACAAAGTTTCCCAAATGACTGCCATTAACAATTAATAGACAAAAAAATATGGGACACTCATAGATGGAAGATATATTATGATGAAATAAAATGATGCCATCAAAAACACTGCCAAGTTTTCAAAATCATGTATCTAAAGGAAATTTTCCTTAAAAATACATTTTACCCTGTATAATTTTTTTTCAAAGAGAGAGAGAGAGAGAGAATTTTTTAATATTTATTTTTTAGTTTTTGGCAGACACAACATCTTTGTATGTGGTGCTGAGGATCGAACCCGGGCCGCACGCATGCCAGGCGAGCGTGCTACCGCTTGAGCCACATCCCCAGCCCCCTGTATAATTTTTTAGCTTTACAAAAATGGAATCACATTATATATGACACGAAAAGTTTTAAGTCACAAATATGTAGAGGAATTTTAAAATATTTGAACCAGTGTGATAGAAATTTTTTTTAATGGAACCATTAACTTTGTGACAGATTTTTACATCATCATTTACAATATTACCTGTACAGTGCTTTAATGTTCATCAGATATTCACACACACTTTATTTTGACTCTCAAAACAACCTTTAGTGAATAATGATATGATTGTGAATTTGAGGAAGATTGATGTCAGAATGGCTGTGTGTTTCACTGCGAGCCACCAATGCAGTCAGCAGTTTAACCTCAGATGTCTGCAGAAGAAGCTGCCCTTTGGCCCTCTGCCTCACCCTTCTATAGGATTCACAGCATCATAGCCTTCACCCTCATCCCACTCAATGTCTACCTTACATGGTGTAGTTCTTCTGCTGTCCTTCTTAGAACTAATACAGGAGTGGCCACAGTTAGACCAAGTAAAGAAGTCTCAGAAATCTCCTGAAGTTTTGAAAACTCCGAAGACAGTGAAGAGGGCTGCCTGGCCATGTTGAGAGCATGTGGAGCCCCCTGAAGGCTGTGGTGGAAGAAAGCCATTCCCGGTGCAGCTGGGTGGGCAGGTACAGCCCAGGAGAGTTAGATTCACCTGTGTTGACAAAAAAAAAAAAAAAAAGAGAGAGGTGAAATCTGGAGAGCAGGAAAAAGTGTCATTGAATTGATGGATTATGGAATTCTACCTACACCAGATAAGGAGGGACTTGAAGAAATGACTAATGCCATTATGCACAATTCAGTTTAGACACAGTAAGGGGTGGCTCTTGGGACATTTATTTACTGTGAGATTTTAAATATGCTAAATGCCATTTTAATGGATTTTTCAATCCCTAATCCTCTGTAAGATCTTCATCTTGTCAGTTATGATTGTGCCAATCAGTGCATATTTTAGAAATTTTATCCCAACACTAATGAAGTTTACCATCTACTTATGTCCTTTTAAGTATCATTAAAGCTTTAAGTAGTTCAGTAAGTTTTAAATAAAAGGTTTTAAATAGCAAAAAAAAATACAACAAAACGTTAACAAAATATTAAAAGGACATGAGATCTTGGGGTTTTTAGAAGATATACTCCTCTACAAATTACTGCTATTTGTGTAGGAAAAAAGAAACAGGAAGATTGAGTAGGTGAATAATTAAGGCAATTAAAACCCAGGGAGATGTCACTTTGGGACTCAGTGAATCCCATCAAGGCAAGGCTATTTTAGGTCTGTCTGGTAGTAAGAGCAGCAGGGATGCTCTCAGTAAATGGCTGAACTACTCTATAAGTTGTCAAATGGATTTCATTTTGAAAGCAGGGTTTTTTTTTTTTTTTTTTTTTGGAAAGAGTTCTTGAAATCAGCTAAAGATAAAGAAAATAGATGCAAGTTCTATTGTGAATTCAAAGTACATGCGTAATGTGAATTCTATTTCTCACCGCATTTAAAAAAGTTAATGTGTTTTAGAGTAAATACCTGTTTTACATGGATTTATAAAGAAACAATAAAAAGGAAGTAAGTGTAATTTTACAACAAAATATGTTTATAGCAGCATTATTCATGATAGACAAAAAGTGGAAACAACACAGATAATCAAAACTGATGAAGAAATAAATGTGGTATATCTATACAATGAGATTTTACCAAATAATAAAAGGAAATGAAGTAATGATACTTGCTACAATATAGACAAACCTTGTCCATGAAGTGATTTTGCTCATAGAAAATGTCCAGAGTAGGTAAATCCACAGGGATAGTAAGAATATTAATGGCTGCCAAATGCCATAGACAGGAAGAATGGGGAGTGGCTGCCGGTGGGTGTCTATTTTCTCTTGGAGATGGTGGGAATGTTCTTAGATTACATAGTTGTAGTGCCAGTAAGACTCTGTAAATAAATGAAAAACCACTTAATTATACACATTAAAGGTTAATTTTATGTTATGTGAATTATATGTCACTTGAATAAGTCCAAAAAGAAAGTGTTTTTTCTCCTTTCCTCATTCCTTAATCCCTTCCATTCCAGTCAGCAGAGTTACAAGTTCATTGTACATGTTTTTAAGCACTTACATGTGCACAAAGCACATTTACATATACATATTCTAAATCACACTACACTATCTATTTTACTTTCTACATATTGTTTATCAGCTCTACTTTTTCTAAATATTTGATCATGTGTAACCTATGTGATATCCACACATACTAAAATCCCAAAATACACATCAAATTTCAAATGTTATCCGTGATATATTTTTTAGAAGGATTAAGTAATAAGAACAACTTTGCAAGTTCTGGATAAATAATTTCAGCCTATTTATTTCAGCACTGGACAATATCCTTGCTTTGCCTTCACTTAACTGTAACTATTTCTACGGGAGAGACTTTGGGTCAGAAATAGTTTTTCGGGACTTGATAAGGAACATGATATTTGTCAGTGTTGATCTGGTGAGTGAGCCTCAGTGGCCCTGATGGAAGTGTGTCTAGGAAACATTGCCAGGTCCACGTGTGGCCAATGCTAAAGGAGTGTTAGGAACAAAGCAGACACTATGGATATGCGTGTTTATTCCCCTCCTTTCCTTCTTTGGAGAGCTTATTTTCATCTAAGTCTCCCAAATTTAGTTTATAACGAAAAAAAAAAAAGAAGAAGAAGAAAGAAAAGAAAAAAAAACAAGAAACAAAACTGGGGGCACTTAAGGGAAACTATTAATTGTTGTCAGTGATAAATGCAAAACTAAGACCAAGATCTAAGGTTGGATTTAACACAATCTGACAGATTTGATGTAGGATGTGAGGAAATGATAAATACTACAGAAGTACATCAGCCTGAGTAACTTCACAAATGGATTTTTCATTTTCTGGGACAGAAAAGAATGTAAGAAGGACAAATTTGAGACATCAAGTGCTTGGGATTCCTCTAGACTTGCAAGTGGAAATGTGGAGTTGATTCTGGAGATGGGGCTGGAAATAAAAATGTAGGAGTCATCAGTTTAGAAATAGTGGGTGAAGGCATGAGAATGGAGAGGGTCAACAAGTTAGTGAGTGTTGAGAGAGAAGACAAAGATCTGAGGATCCTTCTGGGGTTAGGAAATTGAGGTGAAACCAGCCAAGGAGCTCAGGAAGGGCTGCTGGTGGATTTCATGGCTCTCTAATGTGTTGGCCATTTCAGTGACTCAAAGATCCTGATTCTGTGCTTCTAGAAATGTGTTCTCCTGCACCATCCCTGTGACGGCTCTTTCCTCACACATCTCCTGTGGCCTTTACTCGTGCTTCTCTGTTTCTTGCCCTTTGTTTTGCTCCATTTATAACAAAGAAGTATGATGCACTCGGATTAGAAATAGAAACCACTAAGCTCATGATCTTTAAAACCTTTTATCTCCATTAAGTAAAAATCTTTGCAGTCTCTCTGCTCAATACATTTTCTTTCCTTCAGATTTTGCTTTCTTGGAACATCAGTGCACTTGTAACTCTGATTTTACGACCCTCCTGCCACTGCAGCTACTCAACTGCATGGCCAATCACCATTCATTCACTCACCTCCAGATCCCACTGATAACAACGTGATTTTTCTCTGTAGCTTCCATTTGAAATTCACTTAAAATGCTTTTAGTTGATTTAGTTCTTCCGTGAAAGGGTAGAGTTGCATGTTTCAGATCACTTTATGTACAATTTGGACCAGTCACAGGCTAACTTTTCAACCTGGTTCAGTGAGCAACACGCAGGCACCTGAAGTTCAGGAGTGATTGATCTGTGTAGTGATGTCTAATGTGAAATGATGACCTTAGAAACAAAAAGAAAAAGTTTACCCATATTTACACCAACAGGTATGGAATTGAAAGGCCAAAGAGCAAGACTGCTGACACCCCTGCCTAAAACCTAAGGAAATGAATAAAACAGTAATCATCCTGGAAAAATCACACCAGCATAATCACAAAGGAAGGGCTCCAATTTCATACCATTTTCTTTGAATAGCAGCTACCAGAAAGGAGAATAAGGAAGACACAGAGAGAACCAGAGAGAGACAGAATGAGAAAGAATAAGAACACCCTAGGTTCATCCCCAAACCCTGTCTTCTAGAAGAAGTTAGGGAGAAATAAGGTTGGAAAAGCAAATCCTAAAACATAACCTCCTATCCCTCAGTATGAATGGACTCCAACTGGGGGGAGTCCTGGGAAAGGACAAGAACCTCTCAAGTGTAGAAGTCTCGTTTTTCAAAGACAACATAAACTCACCATTTTCATTTTTCCTAGCTGGAATAAAGTTTGAGAGTAAAAGTGAAGATATTATAATTTCTGAAAATGAGTTCTTTCCCACAATAAAAAATTAGAATAAATAGTAGGAAAAGAGGAAAACCAAAGCTGTCAAGGAACTGGAGGCCCAGGGCAGGGGGGTGAGCAGAGCCCGAGAGTGGCCCCACTCCCATGGTCAACGCAGTCATAGGGCCTCCACCACCTGCGTCCTCACCTGGACTTCGGAGTGAGAATGGCACCTGGAGAGAGGCCAGGGGCTAGAGGAAGGGGACATCATGGACTCACTGGCTCTGGCTGCAGTAGAGTCCACGAATCTTCCTGATTGGAGGAATATCTGAAGGCCAGTACTTCTCTCCCTGCAAACCCCTGTCCTCAAACTGAAATAGTCAAGAAGAGATAAACTGAAACAGGATTCATAAAAACTGGGGATGAGATTTCAGAAGCATCCTTTGCTGGTGAAAATAAGAGCTCTAGATAAGAAAGTTAAAAATGGAAATTATGACATTAGAACAGCTCTCGAAAGCAATTGTCCCAAATTAGGACAGGTAGTGAGAGAATGCCAAGAGAAATACCCACAAAAGTAAGAATGAAATGTTCTCAAGGTAAATGAAGGTTCTCAAGAGAACATCTGCAGGATAGGGGTAGAAGGAAGAAAGGATTTATTTATTTTCCCAATCAGACATATGAAAACAAAATGAAACCGGGAAAGTGACCAAGTAATGTGAATTAAATTGAGCCAGATTCTAAAAAAAATAATGGAAAGTATGAAAAAGACTCAAGTTAACCTTGACCTTCTAGTATCATACCTGTCGTAATATAATCTTTAGAATATTACCTGGCTCAACAGGGAATGATACTTAGTCAACATATTGAATAACAATCTACTGCTCATCAATATGCCTAGAAGCATAGAAAATCCAATTATAATAGAAAAGTAAAATATAAATATTGTCAAACTTGATGATGTAAATGTATGCGTGACAAATGATGGAAAAGGGAAATGGAGGAGGTGAGGGATGAATGGCAGGGCTAATACCTTCATCTTACACAGTGAGGTGCTGAGCCATTCTGGTTTCATGGAATAAGAAATACAGGTTTCCCTTGGGAGGGGCCCAGGGAAATGGGGGTGACTTTGTGCCTGAACTAAATCTTCATGTATGGTAACAGAAATCCATGTCTAAAGTTGGCAAATCAAGAGATACTGAATAGGGATGTGGATTCGCACTATGGTGAAAACATTAGCTTTATGATGAAAACAACATTAAAAGTGGTACCCTCTGGGGTGTGGAACTGAGGTACTAAATCATATGAGGATTTAATGTATAATAAAAGGGATATTGGCCGGGCACAGTGGTGCCAGAAGCTCGGGAGGCTGAGACAGGAGGATCACGAGTTCAAAGCCAGCCTCAGCAACAAGGCACTCAGCAACTCAGTTGCTTGTCAGGGAAACCATGCTAGGCTTCTTCAGGAATTCATGTTTCCATCATATGGTGTCACCTTCATTAAAATTTTGAAAATGAACATAAAGCGTGAGCTTAACAAGAAATGAGCAGAAACTACATTTAAAACAGTATTTGTTCAACATTATAGATGAACACTTGATAAATGAAAATAAATGTCTTTTTCCTAAATTGGAAATAAGTTGAGAACATTCTCAATTTTTATTGAATTATCTAATATGACCTCAGTAAATAAACCACAAGGGTTTAAGGGGTGATATCATATAACAATAAATAAGAAAATTCTGACAATGAAGGGTTGTGAAGAGGGGCTAGTGACTCTAACAGTTATTAAAATGTACATTTCCTAGGATACTTGGAAGTGAAATAAATTTCTGGGAAGTGTAGAAATAGAGCCAAAGGCACATGAGTGTTTAATGTATAATAAAATGGATATTGGTCAGGCACAGTGGTGCAAGCCTGTGATCCTTGCAGCTCAGGAGGCTGAGACAGGAGGATCATGAGTTCAAAGCAGAGTGCCTCAGCAACAGCAAGGCTGACACTCAGCCACTCAGTGAGACCATGTCTCTAAATAAAATGTAAAATAGGGATGGGGATGGGGCTCAATGGCTGAGAGTGCCCCTGAGTTCAATTCCTAGTACACTCCCCCCACAATTTTTTAAAATAAAATAATAGGGATATTGCAAATTAGTAAGAAAACATGGATTTATTTAATTAAACTGTGATTAATCAACTGATGGCCTGTTGTAAAGAAACAATGAAGACCCTCTATCTCATTACCTATACCAAGATAAATTTAAGCCTTAAACTTGTTTAAAGGGTGGTTTCAGATTTGACATATTCAACATAAAAAATAAGGATAAGTAAAACTACTAATAAAACCATTGACAAACTTTCATCTAATCTTGCAGTGAAACACATCTTTTTTAAGAAAGATGAAAATACTTTAAATAAATTAGACCACACAGAAAATTTAAAATTATGTCTTTCAAAATGCCATGAATGGATAAGAAATTTCCATTAAACATATATGAGAGATAAAAGATTGGTTTTCTTAATTTATAAAGAGCTGGTAGAAACCCTTCAGGAATAATAAGGTTTGGAAAATGGTATAACATATAAATGTTCAGAGGAAAAGGACGAGTTCCCTTAGACCCCTGTCCATCACTGTCTTCTCCACCACTGAAAAGCTTCTCACTTCCATCGTAGGGCCCTATTGCCAATATGTTGTCAAAATTGTTCTTGACTCACCCAATAAGGTAGCTTTACAGTATTTCTCTAATGTACCATACTTCTCATTCTTTGTTTTCTTAGAGCTGGTCATGTTCAACTTTTCTTCCCCTCTGGAGTACATTTCTCAGGAGAAGAAACAATGTATTAATTCATCTCAAACCCAACACATCAAACCTTCAGCAGCCACTAATAATCCGTGTTTGAATAAACCACTAAGCAGTTCTTCTAGGAACACAGGCCTTATGCACAATATGTCATTAAGTGTACTTGATGCACAATCTCAAATAAACTACTATTTGAATTAAAATTTCTGGATAAAATGTCAAGAGAACTAAGGCACCCGTCAAGCAAGAGCACAAATTATTTTTCAGGCTATAAAAGAAGTATTAATAAACCTTTCATTGGTTTATTCATCTAAGCAGTTATGAATTCACAAATCCTGTTGTAACAGAAAGTTTGCTCTCAAATATGATTCATAGCACCTCACAATATGAATTTCTAGGTGGCTGAGCTACACTAAAAAGTGTTTGGGTTTTTGTTTGTTTGCAAAATTCTGAGAAGAGTAGAGGAAAACCTGTGTTCTTGCCCATTGCTTATCTCACACAACAGATTACAATCCCATAGATCTACTTTCCTGGGCATTTACTGAACACATAATGGCTGAATATTCATAAAATGTAATGTAGCAGATGAAAACAAATTAAGTCAGCATGTGCCCAAGACAACTGAAAGGTGGAATTGAATTTTTGGTTTCTAGGTACCAGGAATAAATCTGTGGGTCTTTCCTTCATAGAGCTATGGCTAGTAAATTTCATTTTATGCTGGTAGGAGTTTTGATATTTTTCCAGTTGCTGTTGATTCTAGAATATATACACACTTTCAAACTGCTGACATCTTTTTTGAAGAAAATATGGCTATCTGATATCTTCATATGAGTCATCTTTGGAATTTGTGTTCCTTGGCTTTGGGTATAACAAATATTCAATAGAAAAAATACAGAGGAAAAAATAATTATTCTCAATGATAAGGTCTGGCATACTTATGAAGTTAAATGACATGCTGAAAAATTCTCCGAAGCATTTTGAGAAAGTGTTAAAGCTAATTTTTGCAGAAAGTGGGCTTCTCCTAAGTATCACAGTAAGGAGAGTATTACAGTTCTGGGTAGATCTGGGATCAAGTATCAACAAGAACACGTTTCACAGTTTTGGGAACAAAAACACTTTGGAGAATAATGAGATTAAGGAAAATTGACTCAAAGAGAAGTTAAATGCTTCATACAGGGACAAAGGGTAAGTGGGAAATTGATTATCTCCAAGTTCAAGATTCCTTTAATAATGAATTGCTCTTTTATTCAAATGAGTTCACTGTGTCCTGAGCATTGGAAGTCCCACTCTGGAAATCTCAATTAGCTCTAGTAAAAGAAACCACGCTGAGACATCTAGGCCTGGAAATGGTAGATTCAAAACTTCACTTAACACATGATGTAATATTTGGAAAAACACTTGCTTAGGAATCATAATGCCTGAATGCTACTTCTGTCAGTGCCACAGATAAATACAGTGACTTTTGTGCTAATCATTTATCATCTTTGAGCCTTACTTTCCTTATCTTTGAAAAGAAAGGATTGGATTAGACTATTTTTAGGGTTCCCTTTGGCTCTGAGATTCTATCAGCATAATGGGGCTTTTATCTTGGCCTCAGTCTATCTTGGCATTAGCCTGGACTTTGCTTTCCTTCTTAGAATCCAAATACCTGATCATTTAACTCACGTCTTCCTTGCACTGAAGACTGTAAAGACATTTTTAGAGTCACTAGACCATAACTGTTGACCTTTTCCAGATATGATTGTTTCATTAAGAAGCATTTATTGACTACTAATCCATATAGGATATATGAGTTAAAATGCATATATAATCTTATATTTAATTAGAAAAACATGTCAGAATGGAAGTAGCCAAAGATCTTTGCAGATCTTTGCAGAGTATGAGCCTTTTTGCTTGACTGGCTTTTGTTGAGATGCCCTGGTTTGGGGTCTTGGCTTCTTCTGTGATATTAACTGTGCCTTGAAATTTTTTGTTAAATCATGAAAAATGTATCTCTGTTAAGTTGCTTAGAATGACAAAATCATTTATGAATATTTCTTTTTTTAAAGAGTAACACATTTTTAATTTGATAGCTGCAATAATTTCATACACGGGTTTTATCTTATTCTTTTATATACTTTAGACAATCAAATGCAATTCACTATAAAAAATCAGTTTCTCTTAGAAGCAGCAGCAAAAATGAACACTCTGCTGGGAATGTTAAACATCTTGCTGAAAGGGGGGAAATGAAAGGCGAATAAGCAAAGATCCTTGGATTTTTTTCTAATTTGTTCAACAGTATTCACCACCAACAAGGCTAATTTGAATTCATTGTGGTTAGTTTTCCACATGGAATAGTTTGATATGATGCCTTTATGATCTGTGTTCCCAGCCCTTTCCCATCTGTGTCGTCAAGAGAATTCTCCTCATCAGTCAAATAAGATCACTGCAGCTGAGATCACAGTCCTCCCTGAGCACCAGAGTCTGGTTTTCAGTTGCATTCAGGCCTAAAGCTGGTGTGTGATCCTCTCTTCTCTTCCTCTGTAGGCATTTATGTCCATGTTCCAGATCCTCACCCAGGAAGGATGGGTGGACGTCATGGACCAAACTCTAAATGCTGTGGGACACATGTGGGCACCCGTGGTGGCCATCTATTTCATTCTCTACCATCTCTTTGCTACTCTGGTGAGTTTAGTGTTTCTTTTCAATTATGTCTTTAAATTTATAATGGAATGAGCATCAACAGATATTTGGCCCATAGTCCATTTCAAAATGAGAGCCAAAGGATAAATGCAGAGGAGTCCAGCTGGACAAGATCCCTTCCATTCTAAATTTCTATAAATCAAAGAGCTAGATTTTACATTTGTTAAGTTAGAAATTATCTATGTCTGGTTAGAGTGTTGGAATGAGGGAATATGAGACAAAACAAAATGGAAATCTCATATTCACACACCAATTTAACTACCCCAGACATTCAGACCAAGGTATAGCAGGATCAAACTAAAACCACATTATTATTTTTTATCATGTAGACATTCTTGTCAGTTTTACTGCATCCTCTTCACACTGTAATTAAGCTGAAGACAGAAGCTAGAGACCTCAGGGTGCAGTCAGCTAATTAGAGATCAGCACAGTTGTATTTGAGCTAAGTGTGACTGAATGAAACACGTAAGAAACTAAAACACAGAGCTGCAAATATTGTAACAGCACAAGGAAACCAAATACCAAAATTCAGGAAAAATTGACTTCTGCTGGATACGCAGGTTTTTCTCTTCAATGTATTTCTATTAAAAACAAAGAAAGCAAGTTGTGAAATGCTGCTTATGATATACTTAGGAATACAATTCTCAGGTCTTTCTAATAACAAATGCCTGTACCCATATGATTCTTTTGCTCATATTTAAGAAGCAGACCTATGCTCCAGTATTATGTTAGAACTTCCAAGTCAGGGACACAAATGGTATCCTTTATCAGGATTAAATGAAGGAAAAGCAACTACTACTCTTTCTTGAGTGGCAAAATGTTTCATAATATGATTCCTGACCTTTGAGAAAAGCAAGTTAGGCATTATTCCCAACTATTAGATGATAAGACTGAGGCTCAGAGATGTTTACCATTTTTTCTGGTGTCACACAGAGTGAACATGGTAAAGCCAGAATGTTTGTTGGTCTCTAAACCTGTAGTTTTGCACCTCCTTGCTGCATCCCTAGATAACGAGAGTTTAAAAAGTTGCCACTGGAAATTTTGTGCTTAAAGTCCAACCTCTGCCAAAAACTCACTCAAGTAAAACAAACTGCATGTCACCTTTAAAGTCCCCTTCATTCTAAATATCTATGAATTAAATAAGCACTTGAGCAACTAGATGTGATGATGTCTCACTATCTATGTGGGTATAGACAAATGTTTTCAAAACTAACACATGTCCTTTAGGAAGTTTATTTGGATATGTTGTTATGTGGTGTACAGTTATGAGTTCAAGTAGTAGGATCACAGAGAAATAATCCTGGCATTTTTCACATGGAATTGACTTTAAAAATATTCAGGAAAGCAAAGAATACTGGGCAGTGGGAATGAAGGATTGACTTGCAGACTTAGACCTGGCCACCCTTGTATTCACACAAAACCTGCCCCTGGGGTCTTTGCATCTTCCTTTCCAGGACCTTTAAATAGGTGTCATTTATTCAGCCATCCATCCATTCATTCATCCATTCATGGTTTCAACTAATTTCTGTTAGGCACCCACCATGTGTTGGACTAGGATAGCCTGAAGACTACAGGCCAGGGTTAAATGCAGGATTTGATTGAGGTTGTCTGTGTGTGAAAGAAACCCTTCTCCTTCTTTTCTTGTAATCAATCTAATGGTTTTCTATTAAAATAGCATAACTATTTGCTGTCTGCATTGTGAATCATTCACACTCAGATATGGATTTGGTGCTGAGTCAGAATCACACAATGAGAAAGCTGGGGAGGGAAACTACAGCTTAGCAAGTTACGCAGTAAAGAGAGATTTTTTTCCACATGAAATTCTATAAGGATTACTCTGTAATGATATGAAGTATTAAAACTGGTAAACAGCCTTTTGGGGCAGTCTGAATCTCCTTTATGGGTCAAAAGTGAGCGTTGATTGTGGAACACGTGAGCAAATCCATAGACATGGCTTCACCTGAGGCTTTAGGCAGCAATAAGCACAACTTGGAAGTCACATGTGATCTCATCCTGGGTTCTCCTGAGTTCAATATGTCTGCTCAAAACATCTGTAATGATTTCTATGGTGACTTTCAAAAAAATAGATCTAAGTTAAAAACTAAAAATTGAAATTATTTCTTTTATGCACGATTTTTTAAAAAATCGATCAACAATTGAGAATTGCGTGACACAATGAGCACAGTTTGGTAAATATAATTAGTACAAGAGTACAGATTTGGAGTCCAGAAATCTAGATTCAGGTTTTAGCCCTATTGATCACTAGAAATGTGACTTGGGAAGAATTGGACACTCTCCCTGACCTCTGTGTTGGGCTATATCTTAAAGTAAGAACAGTAGACACAGTAGTGTCCAAGGCTGTCATTTACGTCATTTATGTCCAAGGCTGTCACTCTCCTATCAGGGATATGATGTCCTCACGTTTCTGAGGACATCATATCCCTGATAGGAGAGTGATCATAAAACTAAGTTCCTTTTGGTTTAAATAAGGTGGCATGGGCATTACAGGTATACCTTGAAAGATATTAAAATTGTGTAATGAGAGATCAGATGTTCTTGATTTATACAAGTATTGTTCATCAGTTTAACCTATCATTTATGCCCCTTCCTGGACCAGTTCCCTGGCTCCCTTCTTTCCTTCCTTCTTTACACTTTTTCTCCTAGGCAACAATTCCAGATAAATCTAATATGATGAGTCCATCATCCAGTTTTTCAATTGTATTTCACTAAATTGAGCATACTGTCAACTGTAGGGAAACCTGTTTTGCATAACACTAAGGAAAACAGCAGCTCAGTTGTACCCAGTGAAGACAAGGCTCCTTTCTAGTTCAGCATTGTTGACTGTAAACATAAAGGTGTATGTGCAAATCAATGAAAAGCAGAGGTTTCCTATACATACATGCATCTGTTGAGACATGTAGTGATTTAAATGAAAGGTTATCATCTAAATACATTTCATACCACACATCTTGAAGACTTGTGTTAATATATTGTAGTTTGAGAAGTACTGATGGCTTCTTTGAGGCTCTACTCCACACCGAGGACAAGCTAGGCCATGTTTTCCTCCTTACAAATCATCAGTAGCAGTGACTTTCAGAATAGATGGCATAAAACTACATATATTCTGCAGTTTCTTTTTAAACTGCATATTGCTTTAGAGATCTTTGTATCTAAATATGCATGAAGCCATTTCAGTCATTAGTAGATACAATCACCTACTTGTCTAGTGATTAAATACGCCAGACTTCTTTATCAGTTCCTTCCCTGATGGATATTTTAGCTGTTTTCCAAAGTCTCACTCTTCATTGCTGCAATCCATGTGGTTTAATGTTGTGTCCACTCATGTGAGAGTCTCCAGGATCTGTGCCAGGGAATAGAATGAATGCTTGGATCCTGGATCTTTCCCACAGTTCTCTATACCCAGGAATCTGCAAGTCCAGAGACCAAATCTGGCCCACCACCTGTATTTCTACAGCCTGTGAGCTACAAATGCTTTCTACATTTTTAAAATGATTTTTAAAAGTAAGTACTCACATAATATCCTCGATACTGCCTAAAGCATGTACTGTGTGGACCATTAAAGACAAACTTGCGGACCCTGGTTCACAGAAGAACTGCACTAATTTACCCTTCCAAGCATAGTGGTTGAGAATGCCTATATTTTTCATTTTTGCTGATACTTGATACTGTTTGCTTTTAAGACTTTGACCCTCAGATGAATGAACAGTGGAGCACTGGCCTTAATATCCTTAATCTCTGTAACTAAGGGAGCACTTCTTCACATGCTGAAGGGCCATCTTATTTGTGACTCACCCAGGCATTTGCTATACATAATTTTTCAAAGCCTCGTTTGTCATTTTTTAATTCACTAGCAAGAGTGATATATATGTAATATATGCTCACATATATTACATATGTATATATACACACATACATACATATGTGATATAAGTTAATGAAATACACTGATAAATAAAATAAAATTGATTTTTCCTAACCAGATTTATGTGAGAATTTTAATGCTTTAGGATATTTATTTGATTTTTCTGATTATAATTCTAAAGCAAAGAAGGTCAACTATTTAGATTTTTTAACTGACAAATGATTTTTTTAATGAGAGAAAATTGATTGAATGAAAGAAAATGCAGTCACAATTAAATCCCAGAATATCGCTTTTATACGAACTTAGAAGTCTAAATTCTAAAAAAAAAAAACAAAAAAAAAAAAAAACACTTTCCCATTCCAGTGAGATTTTGCTTAAAACACAATCAGCAGTTATTTTTCTTGCCCTGTGTACCTGTAGACTGACAGTTGCTGGAATGGCCTCTATCAGGTTAGTTACAATTGATTCAGTACAAATTTACTGAATCTCTACTACAATGTATGGGGCTACCCATCCTCATCAAAGTGGGAAAGAGCTTAATCCACATCTCTTTAGAGCCTGAAGCCAGTCAGGATTTGGTACAAGTAAACATAAACCAGCCAACGAAAATGAAGGCCTGTCATGTACAGCTAGTGGTGCAGATGATAAAAGAGACATGTTATTTGCTGTGTGATCAATGCCCAGATAATAGACATTCACTTGCCAGTTGTTCCATATCCACCAGATGTGAGAGATCTAAAATGTGGGCAGTAAAACATCTGGAGGGGGTTTATAGGCCAACATATACGTATGTGTGCAAGGGACAGGCTTGTGTTGTATACATATCACATGTCCTTAGAAACTGAAGTGTTACAAGTTAAAATGTTTTTTCCATGAACCTTCCTGGAAGTAGTCTTGAACTCACCTTGAAGTGAGCATTTTTGTTCAATTTATGTTTCTTTTTGTAAAATATTAAAAGCTTGTTAACCAAAATGGGTACAATATCCACGCTCCTGTTTGTCTTTTGTCATGCTGAGCAGCTGTGCCACCCAGGCTGGCGCGTTCCTGATGTAGTCTTCTCAGGACAGACACGTGCCAGGCAGCAGGGGGAAAAAATGTTTGGCTGCATCTTGTTCTGCAATAAAAACCAGCGGGCCATTTTGTCGCTCCTGGGGCACCAATTTGTCAGCTCACAATGAAAATCAAACTTAAGCGTATAGCAAATGCATATTCATAATCATTATCTATTGTTCCTTTAAAACCTCTCTCTCTTCTGTCAGGTATATGTTCTGTTTCTGTTCTGATTGCGGTTTGCCCTGTGCTGGTTGAATTCATTTCCCCCCCACTTTAGTCAGTGATTTGGGGATAAGGACTATGGAAGATTTAACCAGTTGAAAGACCCTGTTTTTCCCATCAGTGTTTTTCCTTTTATTATTGTCTCCGAGGAAAGCCCTGTGATGTGAATGCTGAATGGAGGGAGAATGTAATTAGGCACTCATTGTGGATGTTCTCTTTGTTACCTTTGAAGTGCTGAAATTAACACAGCAATCTCTTGATTCTGCCTTGGTTGCGGCAGCTTGCTGAGAATAGTCATATTTTGCTGACAGAAATGTGCATTCCAAAGTGTAAATTAAATAACTTGATTTCTTAGAATTCATTTAATAGTGCATCTGTGTTGAACGCATCCCATTTTACACCGCTCTGATTACATTTGACTTTTTGTTGACCCATATAAAAAGTGAAATTGTTTCATACTACAGGCTGCAAGACAGCTTTGGATAGTGTGATTATAAATGGTAAAAAGAGAAAGAAAAACAAAAGGTTGTGGGCATTGATCAGATCCCTGCTGTGCTTCATTGTATACTTGAAAATAGTAAAAAAAAAAAATAGAAATTACCTATAAATTTTACAGTAGAGAAAGGAAGAAGATTAAAGGTGACACTTCAGCTAAAGGGCCACCTCAAAGCAATATAAAAGGAAAAGAAAATTAAAAAGTAAACTTCAGGAGAATAAATGAAAATGGAAAGATATATATAAGTGAGGTCATGACTATATGCAGAGTTAAAGAGAAAGTGAAATAGTACATATTGTTACAGCGATGGAAGTCCTACTGGAGGAAATCCATTCTAAATGATAAGGCTGCCCTCTGGCAAAAAGATATCATAAGTTTCAGTAGCCTGAATCCTGCAAACCCCAAAGTGTGTCTTAGTGTCCAGAGAGTTGGACAGAGCCATTGAGGAAATAATTATACTTGTAAACACAATTATTTTAGTCATTTGCTGAATTTTACTGAAATTTATTGTTGATAAATGGAAGAAAAACAAGTTTAACTATATGCAGTTAAATGTGTAAAACTTAAACAGCAAGTGCTTCTCAAACCCTTAGCTGAGGTGAATCTGAGCTTTCTTAGGACAGTGTAAGAAGTGGAAGAAGGCCTGAGAAAAAGAGAGTCAGATGATGGCCAACCACTGGGAGAGGAGCCTATGGAACCTGGAAATTTGCTTTGGAAATCCATTAAGCAGGAAGTTCACAATTCCACTAGCATGTCATTATGTCATTCGTAAATATCCTAAGGGATTTCCCAGGCTTTGGGAGGCTGATAAGTGTCATTTTCCACACCAAAGGCATTGTCAGTGCTGAAAATACCCTAGGAAAGAGCATTGTAATCTGAGGCAATTGAAGAATTAGATACCTGGAGTATTTTGTTATTCTCCACTTTTCTCATTGAAATTACTGCTTCATAATGTATCGATATTGATCATAAAATATGGATACATTAAATCAGCTGAATATTCCATAACAGATCAGAGAACAGATACTATGTTGAATATTAATATAATCAGGTAGACAATACATGAAATAAATAAATGGAATTAATGTGTTTATTTATGTACAAACCAAACACCTTTCTGTTGAAAGTACATGTGTATTTTAACTAAGTTCAAGAGGAAGCAAGGTCTTTTTTCAACTGAAATTGCCCAATTTATAAAACAAATAGTGATGTAGTATGCTGGGTTATGTTCTAAATGGAAATATTATATAAATCTAAATATTAAAAATAAGTGAAGTTCCTGCATAACTTAGAACTGGCAGTATATGAAAGTGTTTCATGTACATGATGAAGCTCTTGTGATTTGATGTGGCAAGTCCCTGTAAAATTCTTCAGCACAGCGCTGAGAGCTTAACATAAGCCTGTAAGCCACACACAATGGGATGGAAACCCTTTGGGCACGTGTGGGTAGACACTGACTGAAGTAAGATGTAGACATCGATGTCATGGGTCCAGATTATTAATGAGCCCTACCTCAGCCTTCCATAGAATCAGAACTAACAAAAACACTCAGAGATCTGAGGAATGATTCCTGCTTTCAGAATGAGGATTTGTCACTCATTTGCATGACTTGAGTGCCATGTGTTGGTGAGTGGCTGGCACCCAGGCCAGCCTGCTCCCTCAGACCAATTCCTCCCTAGGTGTGTAAGAAAATAATGCATCGCGACAAGGTAAATTAAGGATGATGGAAATTGGGCTGGCAGCCTCCTCTCAGTTCTATTTCTTGATCACAGTGGTTATTGTCACCTTCTTAGAGTTTCAGAAAAGAACTACGAAGTAATTCTCACCTTCTGGCAATCAGCTGCCAATTCCCCATGATCTCCTGGATCTTCCATTTCTCTTCCAGAGAGACTAGCTCCATCTTTGTTCATCTTTCACTCTGGGTGTCAAACTGTCCTATAAAGGGACAAGGACACAAAGATAAGCCAAAAATCCACGTCCAAACAGGTTCAGGAGAAAACTCATTTCTGTTTTAAACTAGTTTCTCATTTTGCTTTAATATATATATCATGTTAATGGAACAACAAAGTTTAAACCTTCAAAGATCTCTATGGAATGAAATCAAGGTTAACACTAGCTTAGTGCAAACTTTAAGCTTTCTCTTATATTAGCCTTAAATTTGTTTCCAATGACCTCCCCACAACGGACTCTTCTCCATCCTGTGAGTTTGGTGCTCCTATTGCAAAGTCCTATAAGCTTTCCCTAGGAAAGCCAAATCTAGTCTTGCCTTCTCCCATCTACCACAAAAATCACATATGCCATGACAAGGAGACCCAGCAGTGACCATCCCAATTCTGCCTCTGCGGTGACCTGAGGGTGGCTTTTTTCTCTTTGCTCAGAGAAGAATTAATTTTTAGAACAGGAAAGAAGCATTCTGCATCTAATCACTTTTTGTCAAACTGTATTTCACACTGTTTAGTTACAATTTCAAAGAGCCAGGTTGAAAGGGCATTAACAGAAAAAAAAAACAGAATTTGTAAAAGGAAACACTTAACAGAGGAGAAACTGAATTCATCATATTCGACTATCATAACCACCCTCTCGCGTTTCCCCACCTCTGTCTGTGGTGCTCAGGGACCTGCTGCCCTGACCCATCTCTCAGCTTGCCCAACATCCTCCCTGGGAGCTGGAGTGAGCCAGCCACATGCTCTCCAGCTCCCTGCTTTTATCACAGTCTTCTCCTGGGTACATCTATTCCTTTATAGTGCAACCTCGGTGTCTATCCGTGTTTCACATTCTTAAATAAGATGTCCCATGCACCCATGGGGCACTCAGAAATCTAAATGCTCAGAGCGTACAGAACTTAGTTTGTGATAACTTGAATAGGCTTCCTTTCCCTCCCCACCTCTGCTCAAGTTTTCCTTCAGATGTGAGCATTTTGAGAGGAAATAGGAATGTTTTCCTGAATAGGGTATAAAGGGAGTGTGATCAAGGGTGGTGCCCTATACCCAGGAGCAATAGCAGTGTAGACTTCCAGCTAGGTGGTTTCCAATGGCCAAGACCTGAGCCCACTTCTTGTCTGGACTTTCAGGGGAAATAGGACCAGGAACAACCTGACAGAGTT
This sequence comes from Marmota monax, assembly GCF_021218885.2. Taxonomy (NCBI): domain Eukaryota; kingdom Metazoa; phylum Chordata; class Mammalia; order Rodentia; family Sciuridae; genus Marmota; species Marmota monax. The sequence continues at coordinate 10,172,776 of NW_026693108.1, forward strand.
GGGTAGCTACATGAGGAGTCTGGATAGAGAGAGGTCCAGAAAGCTCTCTGAAAAGCAAGTCTCCCTTAGTTCCATGTTTAACGGCAAAACCTCCAAACTTTTCTGAGCACGGAGGGCTGGTATAGCTTATGTTGAAACAAAAGCCCAAGGCAAAGACCACAGAGAGCAGAGTGAGTTGAATGGGGAACTCAAAAGACCTGTCTGTGCCATAACCCCTGGAACCTGTAAGTGTGGTCTTACTGGAAAACAGGCTTTTGCAGTTGTAATTAAATTAAGGATCTTGTGATGAGATCATCCCGGATTATCTGGATGGGTTCTGAAGCCAATGAAAAAATGTTCTTGTGTTAGTATTTCTTTGCTGTAAACAAAAGACCTGTCAAGAACCCCATAGAGGAGGAAGTATTTATCTGGGCTTATGATTTCAGAGGTTCAATCCATGTTCAGCTGACTCCATTGCTCTGGGCCTCGGGAGAGCATCATGGTGGAAAGGCATGGTGGAAAGTTCCACTCATGGCCGCTGGGAAGCAGAGATGGAGAGGGAAAGGGGCCAGGAACAGATGTCAGCCACGTACCTGCCCCCAGTGACATACTTTCTCCAACCACACCCCACCTGCCTAGAATTACCATCCAGTAGTCCATCAAATTATTAATCAATTAAATGAATTAGTCAGCTGGTGAGGTTACAGTTGCCATGATCATTTCGTCTCTTGCTACATTGGAGATGATGTTACCAACATAAGATCTTTTCAGAGGATGCTTCATTTCCACATGATAACAGTTCTTGGAAGAGATCCAAGACAAGACACAGGAAGGAAGAAAAGAAGGCTTTGGGAAGATGGATTCAGAGGCTGGTTAACTAGTGGCAAGCCAGGGAAGGCCTGGGGCCACCAGCAGCTGAAAGTGGCAAGAAAGGATTCTCCCCTGGAGTCTCGGGAGGGAGTGTAGATCCTGTTCACACCTTGATTTGGGACTTCCACCCTCCGGAACCACGATAGAATACATGTCTTAATTTAAGCCACCAAGCGTATACATTTCATTTCAGTAGCTCTGAGAAACTCACATGGAATATTGCTGAGCTTTCCAGAACTGAGGTGGTGGCCACTCTGGCAGATGGAAGCCTAGAGCCCGGGAAACAAGCATCCTCATCCTCATCCCCTGGGTGGGGATGTTGAACTCAGCTCAGTGTGGACCAGATGCCCTAAGATGTGAACATCCTTGATTGGATCACCCCTGAAGAAAAGGAACAGGAACATTGTTTGAACTGTTATTGAGATCTAGAAAACTAAGTTGAATTCATAGAGCAATATTATACCTTCGGTCATCATAAGAAATGGAGGAATAAACTAAATTAAACATGTATAGCATAATCAAGAAAATCATTTTCACATACAAAAATTGATGTCTCTTTTATGAAGATTATCCTACCCATCAGGTTTTTGAAAGAGGATTTAATGAAAAATGATAGCTACAATCGGTTGAGCTATTATTATCACATTCATAATATTTTATAAATGAGGGCATCTGAACTCTTCATTGGCTAGTTATTGTCATGGAGCTGGTAACTGTTTGTTAACCAAGGTCTCTGACCCCAGCCTCAGTGCCCTCCTCACTAGGCTGCTGAGTGTGTCCCCTCAATTTGATTATAAACTCCACAGCCGAGGGTGCAGTGTTGCTTTGTGTTCCTGACCAGAAAGGGCCCAACACAGGCACGGAATCCATCCGAGTATGTTTGTTGTTAATTGGATGAGATAACCTCACTGTCCTTTAGTAGCCCAGCATCTGTCCAGTGTTGGGGAAATAATTAAAAGCAAAATCTCCTGCCAACCCAGAAAACCTCTCCATAAGAGTAGAAAAGGAAGAAAATTTCATATTGAATAAGCATCAAGCCAGATGGCAATGGGCATAACCAGCCACCTGCTGGAGGTGGCAAGGTTGGAAGAAATGCCACCCTTTTGTACCGCCCAATTACATGTGTGTTCTTGAGGTAAAAATAGCTAGTCCTCAAGTAAGAAAACTCGACAGTACCATTTGTTAAATATAATTCATCCTAATTTACCTGGTGATTGCAGTGGCCATCTGGGGGAGTTGACTGCCTACATCCAAGGGAAATCAGTGACAAGTAGGTAGTGTTATAGCTTGGCCACCAGGTGCCTGGGTTCAACTCCAGCCCTCCCACGAGAAAGGGACTTGGGGCACTATCCTTCCTGATTGTATTCATCTGTCAAAGAGAGAGCCCCAGTCCTTAAGAAAACCATTCCTGGATTACAATCCAGTGAGTGGCTCATTTAGATTTTAGGAAGATTCACATATATCTCAAAGGGAAAAAAATGCACAATTAAAACTTTTCTAAAGGAAGAGAAACAGTCTTCCTTTTTTCCCCTATTTAGCATTTTTGTTTTACTTTTTGACGTGTGTTTGCACTTTTCCTGGAGAGAGAGAGAGAAACCCAGTTAAATTAGGACACAGAGCAATCCAGGCCCTGCTCAAGGGTCAGAGGATGGCCGAAGTGGGTGATATAAGATAGCCTCCATGTGGAGAGACTGCAAGTGGGCACCTCAGAAATGGGGGTGAGGATGCAGGGAAAAGTGGGTTCCACCTCTGACATGACTTTTATCACTGAGATTGTGGGAAAGAGGCAAAACTTGGAGTGAAGTGTGAATATCCAGTTTAGAATAAAGCCTGCTTCAGAATAAGCCAGTGGTGTGGCAGACCTGGTGACAGAAGAAGCCACCGATGGACCATTCTGGTTCTTCTTCACATTTTGGAAGGATCCCAAAGGACATGGCTATTAAGAAGAAGAATGCTGGCACTTGTCCTCAGCCAAGCGTAGTCTGCCACAATTTATGATGCTTAGGGCCTTTCCCCCTTGTTGTACACTCCACTAAACTCAGAGAAGAGCTCATCATTGACTTCTGCCTAATCATCTCTGATACTTTAAAGTCAAGATATTGCCTCAACTTTCTTACCTACATGCTCAACTGTCTACTACTAATAAATGAGAATCATTTGTTAGGAGAGGGGAATTTCATGAAATACAAAAAAAAGGGGAAAATTTTATTCACTACACAAAAGTACGTGCTATTTGCATTTCTAGAGTAACTGCCTTCCAGTATTGTGTCTGTTATTCCTTTTTATACATAGTTGAATTTCCGCCATATATATACTCTTAATTTAACATCGTAATGTGTTTTCCAAGATTGTAAAAATTTAGAAGTTGCATTAGTTATCTATTGCTTTAAAACAAATCCCCTGTATGTTAGAAGCTTCTTAGAAAATAAACCTTTATTCCCTCAGTTTCTGCCACCTGGGACAGGCTTAGCCTGGTGTCTCGAGTTCCGGGTCTCATGAGGTCATAGTTGGATGGGGCTGCAGTCACCTTGAAGGCCTTCCTGGGGCTGGAACATCTACTTCCAAGATGGGTCACCCACCAGTCTATTGGAGAGGTCTCAGTTCCTTGCTGGTTATTGCTAGGAGCCTCAGTTTATCACCCCGTGGTCTCTTCATAGGGCTGCTGGAGGGTCCTCACAACATGGCACCTGGCTTCCACCAGAACGGTGATCCAGGAGAGAGCCCGGTGAAGACACAGTGGCTTTTCGTGCTTCACCTCACACATTGCATGCTATCTTCTCCACACCCTCCTGGTTGTGCAGTGTAGGAGGGGACCACACAAGGGCAACAAGAGCAGAGGCTGGGAAGGGCTGCGGGTGCCCATCTTGGAGATGAGCTGCTGCAGTGGGATTATATTCACGAGGTGAATTTTATAGATCCTTGGGACTGTCCTAATGATGGATGCAAGGCTGGGTGTTATTTCCAGCACTTCATTATTACAAACAACTCTCCTACACACACCTTTGCCAATCAAGCTTTCCACAGTACTTCAAATTACTTTCTCTGCATAGAGTCCCAGAGGTGTGACTATTGAATGAGAAAAGATTTTTAATTCTTTTAAAATTGTCTTCATAAAGAAGTTCAATGTCTTATATTGTTTATTTCAGCTAACATCTGCATTTCCTTTTATGTCTTTGTGACAAATGCCTTAAAATATCTATGTAATGATTCACAACTGCATGCTTATTTTTCACTGAATGAATTCTAGATATGATGTATTTTAGGTAGATATTCTATATTATATAATATTTTGTTACTTTTGGCACGTGGGTTTTTTCATTGTTGTTTAACCATTTTATAGATCCTCCTGAGTTTGTTTGTTGCTGTTATTTTGGACAACTTAGAACTTGATGAAGATCTAAAGAAGCTTAAACAAGTAAGTAATGGAGGGGGACTTTAAAATCTGCATTTGAAAAATAAGGGCAAAATGTGTGCTTGCAGTGATATTAAAAGTTTGAGCTTCAAAGCAAAAAATATTTGAATTTAATAAGTGAAGACAGTCTGAGTTGGAAAAATGTCCTTTTTAAGTTTAACTTTAATAACAATATGGGAGATTTCTATGACTTTATAAATATCTTAGGAATAATTTTAGATTATTACTTTTGAGTTAAAAAAATAAGATAGGTCTAGTTTAATAAGTTGGATTTGAAGACCATTCTCCCCCTGTCATTGAATGAATTGTCTGGAAATCAAATGCCACAGGGCCAGGTTGCCAGTTCTCCTAACTCTATGAAATACTTTTGATCATCATTCCATCATAAAATATGAAACATCAATTTATCTGACCTCTAGGCACTAAAAGAGAATTTGCTCTGCAAGCCCATAGGGATTGGAAGAAATTTAAAAGAATAAATGATCAGACATGTGTCCAGTTGTATATGAAAACAGACTGTGTCATGGCGGTGAGAGTTGTACCCCGTAAATGGACATGGGAATGTGTGGCAGTTATGTTACAAAGGCAGAAAGATGGTAATGTGGCCAGCTATTCCCACAGTTTCTGTTACATGGAGCATAGGGGTCTCAGTGGTTAGCTGGTGAGAGAGTGGGCTCTCAGGAAGACTTTCTTGGGTCACCAACACGCAAGAAGAGTTGAGATGTTAACAGCAGAAACACAGCTCTAAAACAATCCTGTTGGAATTATATGAAGGCCCTGTACATTCAGAATTTTCAGAAGTTGTCTATTTTTAACATAGCAGGGGAAAAAAAGTAAGCTTTTTTGGAAATATATCTAATGGTCACTTTAGGCATTTTATTATATTACTCTTACCTCCAAAACCACTGCTTTTAACCAAGGGTATCAATAAGGAATAATAATTTGATAGGAAGATTCCCATCATGAGCATACTGAACAAGGTCCTAAGTTCTTCCCTGTCCTGGAGCTATGCAGACACACTCATAGATGACGTCTCCAGATCTTTTCTCTTTGTGGCGGCAGTGATAGGTTCTTCAAATACGATTGGGAAGCTCTTGCATGCCATTGACACAAAAGCTTTATGTGGCTTCTAGTTGTGGAAAAATATGCAATGTGTCAGTACAAAATTGAAATTCATCAACCATATAATTTGACATGACCAATAAAAATCTTCAGCTGTAGAAATACTTCAGACCATGCTTTTCGAATCTGGTATTAGATATGGATTTTCCTATCTGCCATGTTTATTATGCAGAAAATTTGAAAGTCCCTGATATAATACATTTAAATATGTATTCTATACATAAAATAAAAATATTCTGTTTTTTCTAACTGCTGTAACTACCAGATTGAATGTGATATTAAATAACCATTGGCTGAGTAAAATGCTACATGATTCCAGCCCACATTAAAATAGGATTTCTGCTAGAAAGCCATAAAATAAAATTTTATGTAGCAGTTTTTTTTAATTTATGAAATCAAATCTCAGAGTATTTTGCACTGTTGGTTTTTTCTGTATTTTAAGTTATTTTTGTACCCATATATGCATAGCCTCTTTAAATTTTTTACTTTTTGTTTTTGGCATTTATATATCCAACCGTTACTTTAGGCATTTCATTTTATTTTTATCTGACACCACGGGAAAAACTAACAAAAACTCAGGACCATAATTGGCATCTGAATTTCTTCCTCAACTATGAAGTTAAATAAACGTGTGGCTCTTCAATTTTACTATATATCATTAGTTATAGAAATGGCTTTTTATTTAGACATTTGCTCTGTATTAGTGAAGTCTGTGCTTCTGGAAATTCTGTATGTCAGAACTGGTTATCCAATTGTGCTAGTCCACATTTTGTAGTGTTTTCTTTGAATAAGGAAAAATATCTGGGCACTGAAAACTCTAACCATAAAGCAGCAATTCCATTTCACTAGTACTTTTCACATTGCTCTTTATTCCTGATTAGATTGAGACTACAAATCTATTAAATTCTTCTACTGATCTCATACCCAAAAATCACTGAATTTCATACTTGGAGCTATTATTATTTTAAATATTATTATTCTAAACTAAAACATTCCTGGTTTGCTGTCTTCCATTTTGCATAAGAAATTTTTGTATTTTCTTTAGTGTTGACAATTGCGCCATTTTTATGTCTCTGTATTACCTTATTCTCAGTGATCTTGGCCTTTGAGGTAGAATAATTTCATGAATACACACACACACACACACACCACACACACAAGCATGTGTACCTGTAGTTTCACAATGTGTTCACAATCATACAGACACCTGATATTTACAGTCTTTTACAAGCTTCTTAAAAATCTCTAATCAAAATGTTGTGTGAAATGTTTGTTTATTAAATTTTCCATGTACACAGGTTCAACCCCCAAGATTTAAATGTATAGACTCTACTTTTACTATACCAAATAGAGAAAGGAATGGAAGGATTGTAAGGGGGAAAAAAATTTTTATTTTCCTGATGTTTCAAGTGCCAGAAAATACTACATGTTCCAAATTCACTATTTGCTAATTCAAATTTCAATTTTTAAAATCCCTTTTTCTATTTTTACCAATCTATAGGTTCCTATAGCTATGGTAATATTTGCTATATCCTTTCTCAGTGCTAGGTGCTTATTATGTCCACTTACTGTTCAAAACAACCAGTCAATACAGGTATTATTATTTTATCCGTATTGCAGATGAGGAAGATAAGTCACAGATAAGTCACAGAGAAAGATAAGTTACAGAGAAATTGAACAATGTGTCCATGGTCACACAGCTAACAAATGACAGAGCTAGGATTTGAACCTAGGCAATTTGGACCAAAAGCCTAAGTTCATCATCTGTAAACTATGTTGAAGCAAGCTAAAGCCATATTATGAGTGATAGGTGCAGTGGGGGCACTTGCTGATAAAACTATTAATTTTTTAAATAAATAATGATGCTCTAGATGACAGTGTCATCATTATATTCACCAAGCAGCTATTGAGGTAAGGCCCAGTTCCCTGAGAAATGGTGGTGAATTAAACAGTGAAGACATTAAAACTCTCCAAAATAGTTCTTTGTTTCCCTTAAAAAATCAGATGCTCTAGTAAGAGGCATGGGGGTGGAGTGCTGATGAGAACTGTTCATGGTCAGGGCACCTTGTCCCTTATGACCTCGGAGCAGTGGCCCTTCTTGGACAGGTGCATGATATGCCAGCAGCAAGTCAGCATCGTGGTGAGACCTCCAGAGATCTTTATGAACGTGTGGGTTTTTTAATCCGTTGTGGTAAAACACAGAAGTTGATTCATAGATATTTTTCAAGAGGAATGGGGACCTGTGACAGTGATCTCTAAAACAGAGAGGCTGAAGAGGAAGACCCTCAAGGGCTGGAGAGATGGGGAGAAAGCAGCGTCCATGCTTGGGAGAGGCCATAGCACCCAGAAGCTGGACAAGATGGCAGAAAGTAAAACATAGAGGAAACGAGAATGCAGAAGAGAAGAAGGAAGTTGGAAACCCTCAAGAGAGGATGCTCAGGGAGGTGTGTGAATGGACCCAGTGGTTAGGGCAGGCGTGTGACCACGCGGAGCGGGGAATGCCAAAGGACCCAGTGCCTTCCTGCTGGGGGCTCCCGTGCTCTGCATGATCAACAGCAGCGACTGTCTCTTCCTTATGTGGACACGTGATGCCCTGTGTTTGTCCCGCTATTTTCCTCTGTAGTCTCCTTCCACTTTAGACAGCAGGGTCCAGCCAGGGATGCTGGCCTCTCCGGGTCCACATGAGATGGTGTGGGGCTAGTGGGCAATTTTTAACACTTGAGAAAGTGTAAAGGGTGTTCTGCTCTTACCCAGTAGGAGACCACATGCTAACTACATGCCACGTCAGTATGTCCAGCTGGAAATCCACAAGTCCTAGGCAGCAGCACTGATTCCTTAATGCCAAAGCTCTGAAGTCTCCTCATAGAGGCTTTCTTGAAAAAACAAAACAAAGAGGCGGTAATGAACTTCTTACTGCTTACTCAAAGCATCTGATGGAAAAGGTTCTATTGTTTTGTTTTTGATTTTTGAAGCTGGGTTTCAGAGGGGAAATAAAAGAGATCTTGAGACAAAGTTAGAGAGGTTCTCATGTAAAGTGCCCATTTCTATCATCCCTCTCCAAGGTATCACCAGTCAGTGTCATCGTGGTCACACCTGTGGCTTTTCATTTGTTACTCAGATAAATAGTGCTATTAAAAGTCACCCTAAATCAAAACTACTCTAAAATTTTATCGCACTTGAGCCCGAGTGGCAATCATCAAGAATACAAGCAACAATAAATGTTGGGGAGGATGTGGGGAGAAAGGCACACTCATACTTGCTGGTGGGACTGCAAATTGGTGCAACCACTATGCAAAGCAGTATGGAGATTCCTCAGAAAACTTGGAATGGAACCACCATTTAATCCAGCTATCCCACTCCTCAGTTTATACCTAAAGGACTTAAAATCAGCGTTCTACAGTGATGCAGCCACATTAATGTTTAGAGCAGCTCAACTCACGACAGCTGAACTATGGAACCAAACTAGGTGTCTTTCAACAGATGAATGGATAAAGACAATGTGGTACATATACACAATGGAATATTACTCAGCCTCAAAGAACAAAATTATGGCATTTGCTGGTAAGTGGATGGAGGTGGAGAATATCATGCTAAGCAAAAGTAAGCCAATCCACAAAAACAAAGGCTGAATATTTTCTTTGATATGTGGATTGCTCATTCATAATAAGAGGGGTACCTAGGAAAGAATAGAGTTACTTTGGAATAGGAAGAGGGGAGTGAAGGGAGGGGAGGGTGTAAGAGGGTAGGAAGAATAGAATGAATCAGACATTATTACCCTAGGTGCATATATGTCTACACAATTGGTATGATTCTACATGATGTATAACCAGAAGAATGAGAAGTTATACTGCATTTACGTAAGATGTGTCAAAGTGCATTCTACTGTCATGTATAACTAATTAGAACAAATAAAAAACAATGATATGCCCTTATAAAACAGTGCAATAAAAAAGTAACCTCCATCATGCATCCATGCAAAATTTCTCTGTTGCTTCCTCTGTGTGTAGGATTTAAGACACAAGAGCTCCATAGCATAATAGCACTCTTTTGTAGCTGCTATAATTTATGTGACCCCATATCTAATTAAGTAGAGACTATTTTTCTCTTTACAGCATCCCATGAATCCAAATCAGGACCTGAAAATAAATAAATAAATGCACAGCACACTCACATAGTTTTCTACATGAGATCAAAAAATTAACTAGAAATGAGATTATCTATCAATGTGTGATCTTGGTGAGTGCTGAGAACACAAATCAATTGGTATAGAAGCAAAAAAAACAAGAACAAAAACTTGTCCCAAAACTGTTCTCTGAACAGTTATGAAATGATAACCTTGAAGCTCAATGGTAAGGACTAACACTAGGAAATGAATAAATGTGGGTGGAGTTCTGCAAATTTAGAAAATGAAGAGAATTCTTTCGGCTCTAGTGATTTTTGCAAGTGCAGTGCGAGAAAGATTTAAAGGGTTTTCTTTAAAGCAGTATAAAATTCATTAAACTATAAGGAAAAACCCACAGAGAAGCCTCAGGGAAACAATCATTGAAAACAGAAGTATAGATATTCTGTTTAGATTAAATTGAAAGTTGTGAAATTAAAAATTGCTTCCCCTGCTCTTGTCCAGTCTCATTTGAATCCTGGTTCAAGTGCAGTGAAGTTCCATCTTGATGAAGTCCACTGCAGGGTGGTGGGTACATTTTCACAGAAGCTTCCAGCTCTCATTAACTGGGACTTTTTTTAAAACAAAAATCTTACATTCTTTTTTTCTTTATTCCTTTCTTTTTACTCCTTTTCTTTTCCCCGTGGTACTGTGGTACAGGGCCTTGTGCATACTAGGCCAGTGCTCCACCACTGAGCTACATCCCCAGCCTTTTTTTATTTCTTTTTTTTTTAATACGAGCTCCAGGTTAATTTTTTTTTTTTCACCTTGAGTGAGGGTTGATGTTATGTGTCAGGTTGACTGGGGTAGGGGATGTCCACGTAGCTGGTGTAACAGTATTTGGGGTGCATGTGTAAGGTTACTTCTGGAAGACATCAGAGTGTGAATTTAGGTGTGAGTTTAGCAGTTCCTTCTCACCAGGAAGGCACTGGATGCTCCAAGGGTCCAAAGAGAAACCAAAGGTGGGGAAGGTGAGCCCCTGTCCCCCGGTTCCCCAAGCTGTGTCACTCGGCCTTATCATACCTAGGAGGGAACCTGCACCATCCGCTCTTTGACTCTCGGGCCATCAAGCTCTACCACTGGCGTTCTTGGGTCTCCGGCTTGAGGTGGAAACTCATGGGACTGTTCAGCCTCCATGATCCCATGGGCCATCACCTTAGAACCAATCCGTATCCACTGGAGTTCTGACTGATGTCTTCTTACACCCTGACGCTTCCATTTTCATGTTTTGCCTCCTGCATTGAGAGCTCATTCCAGATGCAGGGCCACAGCAAGGAGATAGGCATGGTGCTGGAAATGCCACCCAGCACCCTGGCTGCCATCTCATAATCTGAGTGGAGCCATCCGTCTCCTCAGTGTTTTGACAGCCTCCCAGGAATGAACTCAGCCTAATGTGGTGTAAAACTGAATGACATAACTGCTCTAATAATACAGGTAACTGCTGTGTGTAATGCTGTCAATTGAAAACTTCCTTGTGCAGGGCACTTCAGATTTAATCCTGAATATTCAAAACATGGAGACTGACATTCAGGGAAGTAAATTCATGCCCAAGTTCATGTAATTTCTAAGTGCCTGAGTTGGGATACCTTGGACTATCTAAACCAGAATCCTTACCAAAAGACACTGTGCTCTGACAAGCAATTCTTCTGTTCATGATGAGAAGCATATCTAGAAGGTGGGCTGAATGAGATGCTTATCCAACTTATAGACCTGCATATTCTAGGAATCAAATTCATCATCAGAAGAGAGCTTAATGAAATCAGTATTGGATGAGGGATGGGGAGGAGGGTGGCATGATTCAAATCCTAATGGCATGGGCTAAGATCACCTGAGATATTCCTTATTGTCATCCCAGAGACTAAGTCTCCCTTCTGTAAGCCTGGGCTCTGGATATTCTTGACTATTTGCTACAGGTGTCATGTTGTGACAAGAGACATGTGATGACCAAGAAACTGTCTCTGTCCTCAAGTAACTTGTGAGATGGAGAGAAGGTAACAAACAGACACTTTCAGTGTAGTAGTGATCCCTATGAGGTGGTCAATGATGGCATCTAGAGCAGGTGAAGAGACTTGGGTAGTGCAGAGTTGGGGTGCAGAAAATGAGGAGTGAATGACAGCTAAGAAAGTGAGGGTCACTTTTTGCTTTCAGATCTGCATACTCTGCATCTTCTGACAGATCACTTAGTTCCTGACTGATTCTTAAATATCTTTTAGATACTATTAACACCATTTACTACAGTGCTACCCAATCTTTTTGCATTGTGGTATGAATAGATAATGGCATTTGTACAACACCCGGAGTCAACAGGGAGGAACCACCCCCTGGAGGCATCAGATATCTAGGATTCCTGCTGCTCCAGGAAGCACTCGACTGACCAGGAGGTAAAGGACCCGTACCCTGAAGAACCTATAATCCTTAGTAGCTGAGAGTTGGGAAACTCTGCATTTTACTAAAAGCCTTTTCGAAGCTACTGAACTCCACTTAAAGCTACTCTCAATCTTTCAGTTGGAGGTGACTCTTCATTTACATTTGACTGCCCATAAATTTCCATAATGTAGATCTCAAAAGATCATCTTATATTGCATTTGATATGCTATTTCTGAAATAGCTCCATCAAAAAAAAGTTCGACATTTTTAAATAATAAATTCTTATGTCACACTAAGACAGGAACAGTAATATGATCAGTTTAAAGAAACAAAGTGGCTGAGAACTGTTTGGATCAAGGTCTAAGCTAGAAAGTCATGGCAAGGCTCAGAATAATAATAATAATTAATATCGATTATCAACATCAAGACAACACAATATCAATGTAGAAGTCAATCCACAAAGTGGAAACTGCCAACTGGGTTTCTCAGAGTCAAACAGGTAAAAGTCAGGGATGTAGGAAGTCAGATCAAAACAGGAGAGGTACCTGTAAGACTTGATGCCCTCCTGGTATGACCTGAATTGTGTCCCTCAGAAAAATATAATGAAGCTCCAATGCTCAGCACCTACAAATGTGACTTCATTGGAAATAAGGTCTTTACAGATGTAATGCAGTTAGAATCAGGCCATGAGAATGGGCCCAATCCAGTGTGGCTGGCATCCTTATAAGAAGAGGAGAAGGAACACAGACAGACTTACAGGGAGAGCAGTTTGTGATGGGGACAGAGTTTGGAGCGATGTGTCTACATGGAACCCCGTGGGTTGATGAGGTCCCCAGAAGCTCTCCCTTGGAACACCCCTGTGGGATCTCACCCTGCTAGCATCTTGACCTTAAGACGTCTAGTCCCCAAAATAGTGAGACAATAGACTTCTGCCATTCTATCCACCAGGTTCTGGTACTTTGTAGCAGCAGCCTCAGGAAACTAGCGCACTCTGGAGCCTCCTTCTCTGGCCTCCACAAGCAGCGACCCCCTTCTGAAGCCGAGAAGTGGCACAGCTGAGGCCATGAACACCTGGAGTAAAGGAGGCTCTCAGAATTCCAGGCAACCAGGAGAAGCTTTCCCAGCACCTGGAGGAACTTCCTTCTGCTGTGAATCAAACTAATCCCCAAATTTCATGAATCTGAAAGTTTCTTGGAAGAAGGGTTTCTATAAACCCTTCCAAAATTTCATTGTTTTAGGTTATTTAAATCTCCTCCATTGACAATCATTAAAGCTGCACACCTGAGACTCTCTCTTCAGCTTCACATGGGTGACTTGTTGGTTGTATCATCATTTAATTGAGCTGGTTCAAAAGTATTTTAATGTAATTTTTCACAGTGCTCTGCAAGATAAACCTTCAGATTTTAAAGAGTGGAGTTTGGAGGGAAAACATGCCCAATCCTGGGGAGAAGATCCCACTCACTTCACCTCGATGTGAGCCACTCCTTAGCACTGAGGATGCTCCTCTGCTTACTTCCTTTAATCAAGAGAACATAACTTTTCAAAACAATGAGCTTACTGCACTGAACCACTTAAAATAGCAAGGCTGATAGTGAAGAGTCCCCGAAAGCACCTTTCTGTTTCCCAACTCCTGCCACAGGCAATGGGAGACTAGATTGTTCTGGCAATAAGTAAAAGAGTGTGACCACTGATTTTCAGATTCATGCAGTGTCTGACAGCTGTTGAATCAAAGAACACTTTCATAGCTGTTAGAACTTGTTGGAATAAGACTTACCTGTTTAGACCTGGACACCAGACATGAGTGCCGGAGATGTCACCACCCACAGTCCTTGTGGACTTAACTTTCACACAGCTTCTCCAGTTCTTTCTTCTGAAATACTTTCAATTCTTCCCAAAGCATTTTAACCATCTCCTTGTTCATTTATTCATCAAATATTTGAGTCCTTGCTAAGTACAAGACACCGGACCAGGCACAGGGGAAGTAATAGTACATAAAATGCTCTCAAGTCTAATTTGAATCAGGTTGAGTATCCCTTATCTAAAATGCTTGGGATGAGAAGTGTTCTGGATTTTGGAACATTTATAGTCTTTAGTGGTTGAACAGGACTGATCTGCTCAACCAGTATCTGGTGTGTCTTGTTTGGATAAGTTAGGTTCCCCATTCTTCTGTATTGTCTTATATGATTGTTTTCTACCATTTTAAGGATTTAAATTGAGACACCATCACCACCACCACCACTAGGTTCTTATCAGGTCCTTTCCAGATCTCATTCTCATCTGGAGAAGTCTGGTCTCATTTGGTCTCACTGGGCTGCATCTAGCTACACTCGCTGTGCCCAGATCTGTTATTTACGGCCAGTGTCTGTTGTGTCGCTGGTGTTCGTGCTGTATGGGTTTTTTGATATACTTATTTCTAACCTTTCCCCTGTTCCCTACTGGGAACCTGCTCACAGCTGCCCGCCCACGCACTCAGCCCCCAGCATAGGCAACTTGAAGGTATCACCACTAGGGGGCGACATCCAAGCCACACAAAAGCTGGACCAAGGATGTCCCTGACTTGTGTCGTGGGCTCTGGCACCAGGGCTACTGCCCCTGAGTCCAGTGTAAGACGTGGCCTCTCAGGGTAAGAAGATTTTTTGTCAACTCAGGTGATTTTACCATAATGAAATCCTGGGCACATTAATAAATGATGTCACACCACATCATTTCTTATTTGTGTGTGGATAAATTGAAAGCGTAAGTCAGGAAAGCCATGCATCCATTCCAATCCACTTAGATCATCGGCTCTTAAAATTCATCATGTCCTGTGATTTTTTGCTGTAAAGTTATAGGAAAGTGATCATATCACGTGGCCTCAGTGTAGGTTTGAATGGGTCATTTCATCTTACTTTGGATTTGTGGCTGAAAGCTTAGAGCTCAGCCCTTCACCTTCTCAGGTGAGCCAACCGCAGCTGGGTCCAGACTCTGTCTTCCAGAGGTGACTGTTAGGACCTGTCCTCTATTCCCCATCATCTGCCTGCTGGCCCCTCCCTTGTGGATACAGTGGATACAGGAGTGAAGGTGTGCATGGGCATCAGGAGTACAGTGTGACATAGATCAGTCATCCTTTTCCCAGGGCCAGGGGGAGGGGAAGGCTTCAAGGCTGTCACTCATCCACATAGGGGGCTCCCCTGTCTGGATTTTGAGCTGGAGGGCCAACAGAACTACCTGGTGCAGCCACTGGATAGGGCAAGGGGAGATGACTGTTGAAAGACACTGGCATCTTCCCTCTGAAAAATGGTGGGGTAGGGGCAGGGTGAACATGCCCACATGTGGCCTAGAGATTTCTGAAGGTAACAGGCCAGTCTTTGTACATGTGGCAGTAGGTTACAGGACTGTCTAGAAGTGCCGCAGTCTGGCTGGGCACAATGAGACCCCAGCTCCTCCTAGTTCTGTGCCATGTCATCAGTTGCAGAGGGGATTTCAGTGGCTCCCATACTAGAGGGAGGCAGGGAAGCCAGAGGCCTGTAGGCCAGGCCAGCTCAAGAGAGGGGTCTAGGAAGAGAGGGGTCTAGGAAGAGTAGACTCCCTTTCTGTTAGGAGACTGTAGACTGTAGAAGGCTGAAGCAAAACTCTGTTTACAAACTACATGTTTCCCATCAGCAAAGTTCACAAGCTTTGAACAGGTCTAGATCCAGACCAAACCAGACAGGACCACTGTGAGATGTGTCTAGCTTCCTAGGTTGATCCCTTCTTGCCCTACACCTCACCCTGGCCTGCACTCTGGAGGAGCAGATGCCAAAGAAGGAGATGAGGCACAATGAAAGAGGGGACCATGTTCCTCCCCAGGACACCACCACAAGTCCCACTGGTAGTTTAGCATGGTGGGAGGTGAGGAGTGTTTGGATCAGATATGAGACCAGGCTGCACCGATTTGTAATAACCAAGATAGTTCCAAAAGTTGCCAACCAGTCTTTTTTACTTTATTCGTAGTTCAGCTTTCCCATAAGGAAGATCAGTGATTTCCTGTGAACCTTTCCTTGTTCATGCAATGCACTTGCTCAGGACTAGAGCAGGGGAAATCGCTGCACCCCAGCATTCTAGCACACAGCCAGGGCTCTGCTGAACATTCTGCACTCTGGCATTAACAAAGGAGCCATTTACATATTTCTAAGAAGTGAGAATCATATATGTGTGTTATTTTGTTTGATGTTATTCTTATTTCTAGGCTGTTTTGAATAAAATATGTTGATTAATGTAAATTTTCATAGTGCATCTAATAAGCCCTTTTATCAAAGTATGCAGAATTTAACACTCTACAGTCGACCACAAGCATATTAAGTAATGAACTTGGAAATGCAAGAATTTTGCCTGAAAAGGAAATACCTATGGGAACAGATTATTGTGGGCTTCAAACCCCAATCAAAGACTCCCATCCAAAATATGTCTTCTTTACATTTAATTTAAAGTGCTGTATTTATTTTTTGGGAATACCATTACTGACACAACTTCATGTGTACTCTAAAGTGAGACAAATAAAGAAATTTATAGTGGCCAGGCATGATAGCACATGCCTATAATCCCAGCTAGTCAGGAGGCTGAGGCAGGAGCATCTCTTGAGGCCAGCCTCAGCAACTTAGCAAGACCCTATCTCACAGTAAAAATAAAAAGGGCTGGGCAGAGGTGTTTAGCTCAGAGGTAAACACCTCTAGGTTCAATCCCAGTTTAAAAAAAAAAAAAGAAGAAGAAGAAGAAGGAAGGAAAATAAACAAAGGAAAGAACTTTTACTAATAGAAAATAAGAGCCAGATTTCACACTATCAGAAGTTACAGATAACTGGGAAAATGCCAGAAAAGCCCTGTGATACTGGATTGGATAGAATATGCTACGTACGTGCACGCATAAAGTAGTAGTATATTACGTACATGGTAGTACAAAATAACATACATGTATGATTCTCACTTCTTTGTGGTTATGTAGGAAACACACATACACGTAGGTAAGTGTACGGAAACTAAATGCAGATGTGTGGTTCAGCTCCATAGGTACATGGCTGGCCCTATGTGTCGGGCAGGCCTAGGTGCAGTAATACAGTAGTTTCCCTTTTCTGAAGTTTCTCTTTCTTTGGTTTCAGTTACCCAAAGTCAACTGCAGTCTGAAAATATCAAATGCAAAATCCCAGAAACAAATACATCATCCATTTGAAATCATGTGCTGCTCTGTGTTGAAGTCTTGCCCATCTCCTGTGTCTCCTGTCCACCCGTCCTGTTGTACCTGGGACGTCATCCCTTTCAGATGGACTGTCAGGTGTCCCAGGGCTTGTATTCAGCTCATCCTTAATATTTACATAATGGCTGTAAAGCACAAGAGCAGTGAGACCAGCAATTCAGATATGCCAAAGAGAAGCCGTAGGGTGTCCTCTAAGTGGAGAAGTGGAAATTCAGAGAGGGCAAGACCATGTTTCTCTAACTTTCATTACACTACATCGTTATGATTTTTCTATTGCATTACTAGTTATTGTTACTCATTCCTTACTGTACCTAATTAATACATTAAAATTTTATCATGGATATGTGCATATAGGGAAAAAAAACAGTCTATATCGGGTTTGGTACTATCTGTGGTTTTAGAAATCCATGGGAGTCTTGAGACACAGCTCCCATGACCGAAGGGAGATTGGGTATGAATAACCATGGAAAAAAACTAGCACTAAGCTTCTGGTCTCAGCATTTTGTAGTACCAGAAAGTAAGAAGGAGCAGAAGAAGAGATGGGGGAGGGGAGGAAAAGGGGGAGGGAGAGAGAATATAATACCTCTAAGGTAGAGGAGTCAACTGAAAGAGCCCCTGGTGCCCACAGCAGGATCACTTTGGGCAATAAAATAACTAATAGTACTAGCTTATCACCTAAAAAATGAAATAAACAGCCACAAATCCGTTTATGTAAATGCATGATTGGAAAAAAATGAATAGAAGAGACAACTCTTTTTTCAAAGAATAGTTCCCAATAACAAAATTGAAGTGACAGAACACCGTGCGGATACCACAGATAGAGTCACTGCAGGCGGGATCTACTAATGAATGCTAAAATTAGTGCACGCAACTTTAAGGAGAAATAGGATATTGACGTGGCCTCTAAGTATCCCCTCCAAATGAATGCTTAAATGATTACAGCAGTTTTAACAAGTGTCTGTAAATTCTTTGATATTCCTCTCTCCAAAGGCATGAAGCTTAACTGGCCTCTCCCTAATATCAGCTGGGATTCATACTGGCGCTTAACTAACTAAGAAAGGGAAATTGCTATAATCTTATAGTGAAGGAAATCTGACAGATGACTCCTTGCTCAGGTGACTGTAGTTAGCATCACCAACAGTTGGCATGTGGATGTCATATATGCTTTGATATGGTGGAAAAGGCTTATTATTCCAAAGTGTTCTTCCAGAAAGTTCCATAACTTCAGTGTGGTCATGAGAAAGATCCAGGCAACACCAAATTGAGGGATACTCTACATACTATCTGACTGGTGCTTCTCAAAACCCAGTGGTTTTGAAAACATGGTCACTACATGGTCATTTTTTAAAAATGGTCATTCAAACAAGGGAAGTCTGAGTTGCTGTTAGCAGCCAAGGGGAACATAGGCAATGTGGCATGTGGTGTCCTGGTTGGAGTCCTGGAACAGAAAAAAAGCATGCATGGAAAAACTTAGGGATTCCAAACAAGTTCCATGCTACAGTTCAAAGTATTAGACCGAGGTAAATTTCTTAGTTTTGATAAATGGTCTGTGGTTATGTAAGATACTAACATAAGAAGAACAGGCTGGGTCAAGGGCATATAGGAACTCTCTATACTTTTTGAAATTCTTATGTAAGTTTAATATTGCTTGAAAATAAAATGGGGTTTTTAATGGAAGAATAATTTTTATGATAAACTCTAATAACACAATATATAAATTGGCTTTGTTGCCTGGTTCAAAAATGCATACATCTATGAAGTTTGTTTTCATAATTACGTGCTACTGACTTGGTAGTTAATTATGCTCTTTGATCTTAAAAAGTTGGGAGCACAAACCTCTCTGGGAGCCAAACACTTTGTAGGATCGTATTTCTAATAGAAAATTCAATGTGACTTGCCATTTCCCTTCTGTCATCTTTACCAGTAATACAACTCATCCAACATCGGAAGGACTGCTTTTGCTGGTTAAAACTGCTAATTCTACATTGTAAAGAACCTCAGGAAAGATTGACAGAGTGATGGCAGATGACACAGTGGCTCACTTCAGCTGGTTTATGGGTCATCATCTGTGTTGCCTTCTGTGTTCTTTATTGGTGCTGGGGATTGAACCCAGGGGCCCTTAATCACTGAACCACATCCCCAGCCCTTTTTCATTTTTTTATTTGGAGACAGGGTCTCGCTATATTGCTTAGGGTCTCACTAAATTGCTGAGGCTGGCTTTGAACTTACCGTCCTCCTGACTCAGCCTCCTGAGTCACTGGGATACAGGTGCGCACCAGCTACCCAGTACCTTCTCTGTTCTTCTACTCATTATCATTGTGTTATCACTGTCAATGTGTTGAAACATGATATGTGAGACCAAAGAGTTGCAAGGAGTCCTGCCCTTGATTAAAAATTTGCCATCGAGTTAGGGAAAGACGCGTGCCATTAGAAATTTAGAATGGAAAGCCCTGAGAGAAAAAGCAAGGTGCACAGCGAAAGTAATTCAGATGAGAGTCAGGTCCTGGAAGGTGTGTCAGAAATGATGAATCAACTTTTGTTAGGAAAGTGGGAGAAACTGTTTCAAATAAAAGTAATAGCAAGCATAAGATTGCAGGAGTAAAAGTACATTTATTATTTGCAAAGCTTGTTTTGATGAGGCAGTATGAAACAATTTGTAGAAACTCAAGCTCAGGAATCAAAATGTTTGTGGTCAAATCCCAGTCCTGCCACATCTAGCTGCAAGACTTCAGGCAGCTGACTTAAGCTCCTTGGACTTGAGTTTCCTCATCTACAACAGGACATAGCGTGGTGCTGTGCTTGGATCTTACATCGGAAAACTATTTTGTAAGTCTAGTAATATTAGCAATGCAAAGGGTGGAGCCCAGGGCCAGCATGCACACGTACTATTCAACTGCCAATTGTTCTGATAAAACATTCCTAGAGGAGGCGATTTGGGAAGGATATAAAAAGTTAAACGGGTTTAAACGAAAGTGTGTCACAAGCAAGATAACAGTACAGCCAGCCCTGTGAAGGACCTGAGAGGGAGACAGTCTGTAAGGTCAGAGCATAGGGGTGAGGCATTGGAGGCACTCAGAAAATTAGCCTTTCCTTCACATGTTATTGAAAGTCCTTGAATTAATTTAAGAACCAGGGAAAATGATGGTACTTCTTTTATCTTTTGGTCTTCTGAAGGATGGATTAAAGCCGGTTAGAAGGGTTCACACAGGTTTTGAATCTCTGAAACAAAACCTGTGTGACCAAGTGGCCCCTGCAGTTAGCAACATGGGAGATATTGGTGCCTCAGGCACCAGAGACCAGAGAGGGCGGAAGACGAGCAGGTAGCAATGTAGATGGCAGCAGACATCTCTTGGTAGAAGTAAGTTGGACAAGGAAGGAGAAAAGATCCGGAGAAATGTTTTCCTCTATTTTCATTTTCATTTTTACCATCAAGCGTCTTGAGAAAATAACCCGATCATCACAGTGAAAGGGAAGAAAGGGAGCAGAGGGGGAGGTGAGTGGGTCCAGACTAGGGGGAGAGGGCCACAGAGCAGCTACTCCACGTGCTCAGGTGAAGTCCCGCTGCTGCAGAGCTGGCCTTACTGTGGCCCAGTGATAGCTTTAATTGATACAGCACATTTCCGTGGAGTAATTCAAGTCACAGGCAATATGCTCTCTCACTTATAAATCTGGCCTTTATACATAAGAGTAAAAATCCTCATTTGTCACTTGAGAACACTGAAATCCAAAGTGCTTAAGAGACTATAAAGCCTAAACAAAACTTAAATCCAAGTGGTCTTATTTTACTGTTTTTCCTTAGATTATGCTTTTGCCTGTGTTTTCTAAATCAGAAAAGACAATGGTGTAAGTGGGCGCGTGCATACACACACACACACACACACACACACATACATACACACCCTGAATTGCTTTTGATATGGGCTTTTCCCCTATCACTGAATATTCATCTCATAACATGAACCAAGTCGCTAGTCTTCATGAAGCTCTGGTATAATTGCATCTGAAGTGGAACAAAAAAAATGCATTTTTTATCATAATGAGCATATTTCTATGACTCAGTAAAATCCCAAATGGAAACAACTGTCTCAGTTGAATAACGCAAGAGAGAGATGTAATGTAAAATAGAGGTGTTTGGGATCTAGAAGAAATGTACAAAAGCAATCTTTAGTCATCATTACTATCTCTAAAAAATAATTCATTCCACTAATGGGATTTTAAAAAATAATAAAATGTATCCATTCAATATAATTAGGCATTCT
The DNA here is from genome assembly GCF_021218885.2 of Marmota monax. Classification (NCBI taxonomy): domain Eukaryota; kingdom Metazoa; phylum Chordata; class Mammalia; order Rodentia; family Sciuridae; genus Marmota; species Marmota monax. Next base: position 10,194,152 of record NW_026693108.1, read on the forward strand.
GGTTTTAATAGGCTGTTTCCTCATACCAGTGGTCGGAGTTGCCTGCTAGCTTAGTGTTGCTGCTGATGGTATTTACATTGTTGCCCAGAGTAACCTTCTGAAGGACATTGAAAGCTGGAAAGGTCTTACATTCAGAGTGCAGAGCATGGGCGAAGGCATTCCGTGCACTTTTTGAGGGGTGTCATGAGGTAGTGTCATTGCAGCACCCTTCCTAAACTCTCTGCTGGGCTCCCAGGCAGCCAGCACAGCTCTGCAGCTTGTCCCCAGCACCCAGCTCCCCTCCCTACTCACAGGGCCCGGCTACATGGAGAAGTAATAGATCCATGGAGAGATGTACAAAAGAAAGCACCCTGAGCGGTCCATCAGCTAATGTTCTAAAATGACTTTGAACATTTTGGGGTGCCAGCTGTCATACAAAATGTAGCTGCTGTGACCCAGAGGCCAACCAAGAAATGAGCCTTCCAATTACATCCATGGCTTTAGTAGATGTGCCAAAGTAATTAAAACCCCAGCTTGACCTTGGGAGGACTAGATTTATTAAAGATTTTTGTACAAGGGGGGATAATTAACTAAAAAAATTAGCTAAAAATATTATTTTTTAAAGGAGACATTTTTGAAAGTGTGCAGCATTGCTGTCTTAATATGCGATTGTGAGAGCTAACTACCCTGTGCCTTCAGCAAAAAAATAAATAAATAAAAAGTCTTCCCCTTTAAGAAACTACTTATTAGATTTAACAGGCTAGTGAGGATATTCTTTATTTTTTATACCAAGAGTTTATAATAACACAGGAATATTATTAAAAACCACCGTTTAATCATTTCTCCAGATTACCCATCTGTTTTAACCCAGAAGCCATGTAATTTGGATTGTAAAATCACATAAAGAAATTGCTTTCAAAAAACTCCTTTGAAAAACAATAGTCTATGTTTCAGGAAGACTCTATATTCTGAATTGCTATGTCATGAATAGGTCCAGAAAAACCAGCAGACACCATTGTGTAAAGAAGTAAAGAAAATTCAGCCTTAATTTACTCAACAAATAACAAAAAAAAAAAGGAGAAAGAAGCTCATTTTCCCTGATGGAACATCATCTTTCATATCCTGAAGCCAAAAACTGCTCTTCACTTATGTCCACCCACATATCTATTCACATTTCTCCAACTAGCGTGGACTTGATTTGAAAAGGGAAATCTTTCACAAGATGTTTTTTATATTGTTGTCTTTTAGGAATTCACACGAAAACAATTATATTAATGTTTTTTAATGTAATCCTTCAATTCGGTTTTTGTTGCAGCATTGAGAAAGGAAGTGAAAGTGAATAATGTTTGAATATCCTAACAGAGAAAGCACAGGCTGAAATGGGGAAGATTTAAGCGACGAGGCAGAACAGGGTGTGTGTCATGCACAGCAATTACTCCCGACTCTCTTGAGAAGTATAGGAAAGCAAACGGCTTTCAGGCATGTGGTGTGCAATGATATCTCCACAAGACAGATGCTGAGCCATACAACAGCACTGAGCTTAGACGATTTATATTTTTTTTTAAAGTTCAAGGTTTGAAATTTATTTCTTTGATTGTAATTTTTTTTAATGTGCCTTTTTTTCTAACCATGTGAGTCTGTTACAAAGCTGTCATCTGATCTATAGGGTACCATCAGACCCCCTGCTCGGTTGAAGCCACTATAAACTTCTCCTTTTGTACTTTTCTTTAATTCATTTTTTTCAATATAAAGATTTAAATCTTAGCATTCTATGTGTTGAATTCCTTTCCTTCAGGAATCATGATCTTTGAATTTTTTAATGGATATTTACAATTATAATTATGTTAAAAGGTCTACTTGTGGTGGGAGAATATAATGATCTTAGATTTGTATCCAGTTCTGATATTGGTGTTATCTGCTCATTTGCATCAAAGTGGACTGAATCTTGGAGAATCTGTGCTTACATGCAAGAAGGAGAAATAATTTGGATATAAAGTAGAATATCATTGTATTACATTTTGAAGAAACTCTTGAGTGGCCACGGAGTACCTCGAAATGCTTCTGTGTGTCCGGATGACCCCCTGATCCCATCTTGCCCTCCTTTTTGTCTCTGTCTTGGTCAAGTTCAGGAACCTGGAAGGGAGAAGTGGTCTAGGTGGCAGTGAAGGACAGCAGTGAAGTGTGAATCAGAGGGTTTTGCTCAACTGCATCCTGTGCCCCCTTTTCCTGACTTTGTGCTGAACTAGAATATTCACCTAGAAAGAGGCATTTTGCTGACTTTTTATAAACAACAAATAAAGAAATGCCCGCCATGCCTCAGCGGCCCCAGCCCCAGCACCCTCTGAGCCAGCAATCTCCCCCCACCCGGACAGCCCCTCTGCTGACCCTGTGCAGCACAGATAGGCGCATGCTGCTCTTTGAACTGATCTCAGTGGAGTCATTCAGTGTGCCCTTTTCTGCGCCCGCCCACCTTCACCAGCCTTATGCTGGGCAGTTCACCCATATTCTTGTGTTGCCATACAGCTCCCTCAAAATGTTTAAATCAACCATGATTTATTTTTTCATGTATCCCCATAGGCATTTGAATGGTTGGCAGTTGGGACTCTTACAAATGGCACTGTGGTGGGTGGGCACACAAGGGCCCAGCTGTGGCACAGGTATGCACGCTATTCCAGCACCTAGGGGCCCAGGGTGTGTGTGTGTATCTTAGTTGATGCTGCTTATCTGTTAAAAACAGAAGAAAGAAAGCATGGTGTGTGCACTGGCACTCAGGAAGAGGCCCGTGTGCAATTCACTGCCCTGCGGGGAGGGCCAGTGCGTCTGCCAGTCAAGCAGCCCTCACCTTGCCCTCTTCTGACTGGCCCTTCTGCACATCTGTGGAGCCAGTTAGACAGTAGTCAAGAAGAGAGAGAGTTTGCATGACTTGAAGGAGCTTCTGAGTCATGTAGAAGAGCTGCTTTTTTGCTCTTTGTAGGGTTACAGTGCAGGGGCCAATTTGTGCTGAGCTCTACTTCATTTCCAAACACTTATTCCATTTCTGCTCTCTAGAAGGTGATATGGAAGTAAATTTAAAAATGGAATATTGCCCCTAAGGTGTTTCCAGGCTCTAAGGAGTATAAATATCTCTAATGCAAATTAGGATGAGATGAGATCCATTTCGAAAACATGAAAGATTATCTTTTAATACTGGTAGTTTACATATGTTAAACAGTATATTCTAGAATATTTGATTAAATATAACTTGACATTTCCCCAATACATCCCTTTTTAAAATTGTATAAATCTGAACTTGGTCTAAACATTCATCAGCTTGTCAATGACAAACATCAGTTCAGATTAAATGCCGCAAAAATCAAATTTTTCCATTCCATAAATGCAGGGCACAAGTATCCACAGCGACACATTTATTCAGTCACTTAATAGATATCGTGTGCTTCTCCCTCCACCCTTTGGGATGTGCCTTAAAGCCTTTCTTTTGTTTCCCAACTGAAGGCGCTAGAGCTAGTTCTGCCACTAGCTAGTACAATTATTTAATCAGTGACGATTTACGTAGCTTATTTTGTGACAACTGCTGTTCCGGGCACTAGATGTGGAATAATGAGGACCTCACGTGGTCCCAGTCCTCTCAAGAGTTCGCAATCATGGGTAAAAGAGATACATTGTTCATGTGGTCACACAATGGAATGGAAATGAATCTAACTAGAACCTCTGGATGAGAAGCTTACTTGCACGATTGGCCTTTGCAGAGGTAACTGTTGCGTTAATCACTCTGGATTAGGGCCCTGGGTCCCATGTTTGGCATCCTTTGCAGAGAAAGGACAGGCAGACACAGATACGGAGACAGACACACAGGAAGAACGATGTAGACCAGACCAGTACCGGGGTGATGCGCCACAAGCCCGGGAACCGAGGACTGCTGGGAATCACCAAACACTGGAATAGGCAAGGCAGGCTCTTCCTTGAGCCTCCTGTGGGAGCAGGGCCCGGGAGAAACCTTGGTCTCCGACTTGTAGCCCCAGAATGCTGAGAGTTGGCAGCATCTCTTGCTTTAAGGTACTGGCTCATGGTAACTGGTTACAGCAATCCTGGGCTCAGCAATTTTATGTGGTTCAGTTTAACATGTTATGGACTTGTAAGAGGAAGACTTTGTTGGTTGGAGGAAAATTCTATAGGAACTGTGAGGAGAACTGGAAAACAAGTCGAGTTAATGAAATTTAAGAGAGAGGGTGTGGAAGAGGAGCTCAGCAGAGGGCATGGCAGGTGCAAAGGTCCACATACCTCTGAGGGACCTGCAAGATGTGGTTGGAACATAGGTTAAGCTGAGGCTGCACAGGTGTGAAGGAGCCAAAGCAGACCTCAGAGCCTAGAGTAAAAGAGTTAGGTGTTTGAAGAGCAGTATAATACCACCAGAATGTTTTAAGATGAAAATTGAGAAGATTTCTAAAACCACAGAATGGAGAACAGACTGGAAACAGCCAACACAGAGGGGGCCTTAATGGGGAGCACAGGGGCCAGGTGGTGTCTGTGGCCAGGCAGGTGCTGGTGGGGGTGGAAGTAGTGCACAGGCTGGGAGATTTTTAGGGAAGAGCTCGGTGTTTTCATTTCTATAATGGGTCCCAACTCATGCCACATTTGTCCTCATACCTCTTTGAAGAGACTGAACACTCATAAAATATGCAATTCAGTCCTGGTACACTTGGGGCCCCGTGATGACAGCATAATCACATGTAGCCATTCTGCTGCCCAAGAAATCTAGGTCAAAGGAACGTCTTCAGTTTTCTTCTTGCTTTTCCCTTTGCTTCCTACCCTGTGCTCCGTTAACATCCCACCAGGAAGCCATGACACCTCATTGTCATCGTCTGTGATAGAGCCATCTACGTGGTTATCAAGTGGGCTGGGCCAAGGCAAGTGCAGTGACATTCACTTTAACACCCCCTAGAACTTAGCACAGGACCTGCCGCTGGGACAGGACTTAGCTCGGCAGCATCAACATATCAACACAAAGTCAGCAGGTGCACGAATCAGCAAAAACCCCTCATTTCTGCTGGGTGGCATCAGCCTGTCTTTGGCCTGACAGAACTCCTGTGTGGTCTGCCTTAATTTGTTAGCGCCTCTCTCTTTTTCCAAGTGGTCTCCTTACCACTGACAAGTATATCTTACCAGTTGTGTCAGTGACCTTATAGAAAACAAGTCTCTTTCTCATAACAAGTCTCTTCATTTTTATCATTTTTCAAATTGTCCCCATCTCATGGAGATGCTTGCAGTTCTTGCCTGTGCCTCTGGGAGCTGAGTGTTGGCCATCATCATTGTAACCATCAGATCGTCAAGAACACACCCTCTGTGCACACGGCCATACTGAGGCTTCTCCTAGGGAGGGAGGGAAGTAGCCAGCAGCGGTGGCCCCTCCCCTAACTGAGATGAGCATCTAAGACAGAGAAGCAAAGGCTGCCGGCCAAACTAAATAGGAGCAACAGTGGCTGAGATAAAATGGGGATGTAATGCGAAACAAAGGTGGAAGAGCAGTATCTGCAACAGAGGGGAAAACCAGGAATCAGAACATGCAATCTCTCCATGAAGCCACAGCCAGACGGACAGCGGAGACATCAATCATGTTAGAGTTGGGCTCTCCCCTCAAAATGCAGCACCCCTGTTCCCTCTGGCCTGTTTGCATCTCCATGTGCTGCAGGTTAGAGGGAAGAGTCGCCCCCTCTCTTCCTGTTACCAGAGCTCCAGACCTTTCCTGCTAATCTTCCCTCAACCTGAGACAGATGGCAATTTTGAAGTAACAGGCTGATGGCTTTAGATGTCTTCCCAGCCCTTCCAGAAAGGACTATCTGAATTAAATATGCTCTCTGAAGGGGCCCAGTGTTTCAAGGTGCAGGTTGGAAAGCCAGAGCAGGGACAGGCAACCATGACAATAAATTCCCGTCTACGGAGAGGTGTCAGGAAAGGAGGAAAGAGAAGCAAAAAGGACCCCCAAGACAAGCCAGCACAGAAGGTGGAAAAGAATGAATTCCATCAGCTAAAATGGATCCTCTTAATTTCTCCTTAGTCCAGCATCGGCACCTGCTGGTGAGGTTAAGCCTCAGCTGCCCGAAAAGCAATTTGTAGAAATGTAAATATATATCCTAAGCAGATGAATAGCTAGATAAGTGAATGCCATTTGCTTTCCATTTTTCACAAAGATGGTTTAAAGTCAGTCATTCCCAAGCATCTTTACAACCAAACAGAAAACACTTTTGTTTTATTGGTCAGTGTGTTATTTTTATGTTGAACTTTTAAATCTGCTAGATTGCATGACCAATTTTCTTGACATTTCCACTTTTCAAATATCACCACTCAGCATGATACTGTAGCTCATGTTGTCATCTTTTTATTCTTTCAATTTCTAATTCTAGCCTGAATACGGATCAGTCAAATTTTGTTGTTTAAGTACGTGAGGGATAAGTGAAAAGTTTTATGGACTATATGGAATGAAAGGAGGTTTATATTTGGGAATAGAATAACAAAGTTCTGTTCTACCTTTTTTGTTTATTTTTATCGTTTGTAAAATTTTGTTTGTTTCCCCAGAATTGAAAAGTTTCAACACACATAAAAAACCATCTATGGCAATAGTGTAGGTGACTGAGGAGAGGTTAGGCTTGGTGGGCTTTTGCTGCCACCTTCTGGTTCATTTTTGTAATTACGCATTGTCCCCTCAATTCTAAAACGGATTTTCTATAACAGTTCTATAGGTTCCCCCCTTTTTTCTTCTTTCTATTTTTTTTTTAGTTAAAACAAAGTGAAGCAAATGCAGACACCAAAGAAAAGCTCCCTTTGCGCCTGCGAATCTTTGAAAAGTTTCCAAACAGACCGCAAATGGTGAAAATCTCAAAACTTCCTTCAGATTTTACAGTTCCTAAAATCAGGTATTCAAGTATTTCTTTAATTGTATATCTTGACTACATGGTAACAGGTTGATCTTAGATCAGATCCGGCTCTTCATTCAAACACACGTGGGTGGATTTTTTCCTCTCTCTAAATTTCCATTCTACCTCAGTTTTAAAGCCCTTGACCCCTGTGAATAAGCAGCCTATTCAGAGAAGAGGCACTCTGTGCTGCAGGAGCCAGGCCACCAGGCCACCCCTGCTTCTCTCGAGACGGCTCCTCAGGGACCTGACGTCCAGGTACATGGAACAGGTACTCAGTGTCACACATAGGAGAAAAGCACCCAGTGGAAGGGTCACAGAGTCTGAGGCTGGATATGGTGCCATATTTTTAAACTTAATCAGAAAACCATAGTTGTGCATGGCTTAGTGACAGGGACGTGCTCTGATTTTCCTCATTGGGTGAACACCCTAAAGTACATTTATGCAAACCAAGAGGACTTGTGGTATCACTAAGCCATACAGTCCCAGGGAACCACCCAATACACAGACCATTGTTACCCAAAGTGTCTTTATGTGGCACGTCACCATATTGGCATTTCCAACTAAAAATATAAACAAAATTAATTAATTGAATTTTATTACTTGGAGAGATGTTACTTGAATTTCTTTTTTTTTTACCATGTTTTAGAGATCAGAGGAAGTCTGTTTCTTTTGAGTCTCTAAATGTAAAATTATCTTTCAAGGCTTTTTATGATGAATGGAAGTTTGGAGAGATGAATTAATTCTTTCAAGTCTTAGAGGAAAGATAAAGTATCCTATTACCATAATAGGATTCAAAAAATGCCATCAATTACTGAATATCCTTGCTCTAAAGTTGTTTCAGGGACGTTATTTTTTTTAAACAGGAGTCGGTGAGGAGGCTTTCTCTCAATTAAATGTTTTTGGTGATTAAATCTAAACACCACTCTCTGTGTGACATGTATTATTTTCTATGATCTTTTGTCACTGCTTTCTCTAGCCCATTGCAAAATGCCATCGCCTGCTCCATTTCATTAATAATGCTTGATGTGTGTGTACTTCATTTGCAAAGGGAAAGTTTTATGAAGCAGTTTATTGATCGCCAGCAACAGGATACTTGCTGTCTCTTCAGAATCCTCCCCTCGGCCTCTTCTTCATCCTGTGATCACTCCAAACGGTCAGCCATTGAAGACAACAAGTACATTGATCAAAAAGTAAGACTGCTGTCCCAAATGACCCAACTTTTTAAAGCCTATATATGTTAGAGAAAAGAACCACATAACTGTTTAGGTTTCTGGACGCCAGTGTGGCAAGAGAATAATGAAGAAACTATTTGGAGAAGAAATCATTAAGCCTTTTAACATTTTATGAGTTTAAATCTTGCATTTCCCTAAGTCGGCCTTGGAGCTGTGCACATGGCAGCCTGGTGACTTTGAATCCCTCCTAGCCTCCCATTCCTAGTGGACAGAACGGAGGGCTTCCACCCGCAAGGCACAGTCCAGGTTCAGCGGTATCCTGTGGGTTGCCATGTACAAGACCGTGCTTTGTACATTTATCAGATCAGGGGGCAGAACCAGAGCACCTGCCCTTAAAATCACCAAAATGTACTTATTTTATTACCATTTGTTGAGTGCTCACTATGCGGCAGGAATTATCTATGTGAGTTATCTTATTCATTTTCTGATTTACCTTTTTCTTTATCATTTGAAAAATAGAATTTTTTTCTCAAATTCCACAGTAAAATGTCAGTAGGGAACCACGTGCACATAAGACAAATTTAGCTCATAATTTTTGAAGAAGTGTAATTTCCCATTCCTTTGCTTTTAAAAATGATGTAAGACATCCAGTGTGTCGTTCAGGTGCAACAGGTGAACTCATATACACTCACATGTGGACATGCTTATGTGTATGTACGCATGTATGTGTGTATATTATAGTAATGGTTTAATCACCTACTCCGAATAATAAGTTCAGGAGTATGATTAGCCAGAAGATAAAGGAACAGTGAGAGAGTTCATAAGAGATGAGACAGTAGAGCTCACAAAAGCATCTAATTCACTTGCGAGTACTTCACTTTGGAATTCCCAGCTCATTGTATTCCCTTAAAGCCTTCCCACCTCTGTCTCTTGCTTATTATGAAATCTTACCGTTCTGTGGTGAAAGAGACGCCACTTCCTTCCTGCTCGGGATCTTCTTCCTCTCTGTTCCCCAGCACCACAGGGAGGAGCTATTTGGGGTGCCCTGGCCTTTGGCCTCACCTCTTCCTTGGCCCCATTCCCTCCACCAAAGAGGCACCACATTCTCCCCAGACTTCTCCCTGGTTGCTACCTTCTCTGTAGATGGGTCCTGGATTAATATGAGGGGCTGCCTTCTTTCCATTTATTTATTTTCTCTCAGTCAGCTACAGATGTTACCCATCTACCTTAAACAGCTCCAAATTATAGAAGACAGACCCATTGCCAATGTCTTTTTTTTTTTTTTGAAAGTAGTTTGCCACTTTCTTTGGAGAAGTTTCTAAGATGTTCTAAGCATTCCTGGAATTCAGAAACTTTTCCAAGAGACACCTGTATGTCTTTTGCCATCAGAAGTGACCAACGCGGGGGTCTCTTCACTTGGCAGGCTGTATGAACTCAGGGCAATGCTGTCGGCTCTTTGCCCAGCATTCCTTTCCAGGTTAGGGCTGCCTTTTCCTCCGGAGGACTGTCCTCTCTCCAGTTCTGTCCTGTACTTGGAGATATTTTTTCTGTTTGGTCTTCCTGGCCACTAATTTATTTCAGCTGAGATGCCACATTGCTTTTAACTTTCAGTGAAAGATCATGAAATAGGTGGGTATTGCTGTTAACCCTCTTTACAGGTTTTTTTTTTTTAAGAGAAAGAGAGAGTGAAAAGAGAGAGAGTTCTTTAATATTTATTTCTCAGTTTTCAGTGGACACAACATCTTTATTTTATTTTTATGTGGTGCTGAGGATCGAACCCAGCGCCCCGCGCATGCCAGGCGAGTGCGCTACCGATTGAGCCACATCCCCAGCCCCCTTACAGGTTTTTAATTTTCTTTTCTTTTTTTTAAATTAAATTTGTCACTGCCCTTCACAGTTATAATTCACTCAGCACTGTAAGCAGGGCACAGAAGCCAAAGTTCATGTCCATGGAACAAAAAGTGGCAAACAGTGGCTTGGTTCAGACAATCTGTCTGAAATTGCCTTTCATGTGCTAGAGAGAAGATCAGTTTGTGGTGGTTTGGTTTGGTTTCCAGGGTACATTACAATCCAGAGGTGGAATAACACCCAGTCTGGCCTTGGGTTGTACCCGCCTGTGTCCAGGAAGAGGACCAAGACCTGATATGCCTGCCCAGAGTCACAAAGCCACCACCTGCTTTTTAAATTACTAGGAATAATATCCCACAGGAAACATAAAATTGAACTGTCAGTCCATGAAAACTTATTTTCATTCTAAAAGGAAGCATGATGTTTCTCACATTTCTTGGATAGAATGATTTTTATTTGATGAGGAAAAAATAAAAAAGTGCTTAGCAGGGAGGGAGCCTGGGGAGATGCTGACGCATTCCTTTGTGCCCCCACATCCCTCTCTAGATGTTTTCTTGCTGGTTTAGGGTCAAAGAGCTTAAATGCCATTTCTAATTTTTTTAATGCCTGTTTATTTTAGGGCTTTTAAAAAATCTTCGCATTTAAGAGTTATTTGTAACCAACAGAAAATAGGGTAACAATTATAGTTTTATTCTGTAATCTTATACTTGAGTCTATCCCATAATCTCCTGAAATACAATGAGTTAGCAGAGACACTGCTTCGCAGGTGTTTTCCAATTTAATATTTAATAAAGAGACTAGGAAGTTTCTGAAGACTGCAGACAGTTCCCTATAAAGACAGCTGGTATAACCCACATTGTCTTAAACATAGACTATTGTAAGTGACAGTCACATTGCCCTTCATCTCGTCTATGCCTAGGTGACCCAAATGTTGGTAAAGTCCAGTTGGATCATGCAGCTCATCGCTTACGGCATTCCTTGTCTGGGTAAATGCTCCAGTTTGGAAAGGGAGACACAGACAACCTGCCCTTTCTGCGTCTAGGCAGCAGAGTTCCCTGTAGCAGGAGCAGTGGGAGCCTTACCCAGGTTGCCACCTATCCCTTTTTAAAGCCTTGACTTGACCTAGGTGACCAGAAGGCAGACAGGCAGGTTGCTGGCCTTCCTCACCCAGGATGGCTCATCCCTGTTGAGACTCATTGGTTGGGGAAATTTGAAGTGGGGCCCCTTGCAGATGGATTTCAATGGTAAGAATTGAACAGAAACAGAAATCAGAGAAAGCAACCTGGGACTTGTGTTTTAACTATGGCAAGTCTTTTTCATTTTTATTAAGAAATCCCAAAGCCACCAAGAAACAAAAGAGCAAAACACAAGCCCAAAACCCTGAACATGGACCATACAACTTGTAGCTCCCCATAAACAGCACTTTTCAGCAAGCACTAGGAAATTTCTGTTCAAATCCCAGTAGCCCTTGGAAATGCTGGTCAGTGTGAGATGGTGGGCCAGACCCTTCACTCTACTTGGGAAAAAAAAAAAAAAAAAAAACTGTCCACACCCTGCACAAATTGAGGCTGTTTTTCCTCTGTGAATGTTAAGAAAAAGAGAACGAAGAGGCCAGCTTATCAGTGCTTCTCACCACATGAACAAAGGAACAATACAATAAAAGTTTTTCCTTGAAGGTTACCTGTAAGGAGGAACTTCCGACTTCCGCCACACCAGGGAGAGCTACCTCTCTCTTGCCAGGGGAAACAGTAAGTCCCAGGAACCTGAAGATCACTAGTGAAGAGGGAAAAAAAGTAAATCTACAACTGACGATCACAAAAGGGCAGTGGAGTTGGATTAAGCATCGAGGAAAACGCAAAGCACACATTAGGGGCGATTTTCTCCAAGTAATTACTTACCCTGCCTGGTTTGAGCAGTGATAAAAGATTCCCATGGCAACCTCCTTCTGCAGAAACCCTGGTTTTAAAAATAGCCCTGTTGTGATCCCTTTTATCACATAGTTTAAAACACCTGTCCTTCTCCCAGTAAACAAGGAGCCCACAAAAATGTCGAATGCTTAAGTGGTGGTTGGACCTGCCGAGGTCCGGAAGGCAAAGACTGGACAAGTGTCTTCCCTCCACTTCCTGACCAAAGGCTAAGCCTCCATATCCTGAGAAGGGTTTTCCAGTTTCCAAGTAGAAAGAAATCAGGCAACACTCACTCTTCATATCACTGTCATCCATCCGATCAGAGGTTCTGGAAGCAGAGTGCTTGCTAATCAGTTGGCTTTCTGGCACCCTGGAGATCACAGCCACCCCTGCGGTTGAGTCCGGGATTCTCTGGCCTGTGCTCCTGAGGTTTCCACCCTGTGCTCCTAGTGCCACTTCCTGGGTCAGAACCTGCGGTGGCCTGGAAACATAGTGAGCCACATCCGCACAAGAAACATGGGGGCACGAGGGCTGTCCCCTGCCTCCCACTTTTTAGCAAGGCAAGAGAGCCCATATGATAAGGAGAGTGAAGACTTCTCCTATAGTAGGGCAACATCTGCCTCTCTCTGCTAAGTTCCTTAACGTGACCTTGAAATGAACAGCTAACACATATACATAAAGGGGAAAATCATAAGCTAATTACAATGTTTTGCTCTCCCCTTTTCATTTCCATTTGTCTTCCACATTCATTTATTCATTCAACAAACCACATGTATGGACTGCTCACTACTCACCTGCCAATCTTCTGAGCCTAGGGAATTCTTCAATGAGTAAGATGTGGACCACGTCTTTTAGAACCTGAGAGTCAAACCAATGAAAGCAAAAGGTGTTGCAGAATGTGGGACAGCCCCCCTTTCCCTCCCCTCAGGAGGAAGAAGGCTGGAGATACTGAGATGGAGGCAGGGAGACCCCATAGAAAGGCAAGATGAGCTTGGTGCAGCTGTTGGGAGAAGTCGGAACCAAGCAGTGGCTAACTCTGGCAGGTTCCTGGTCTCATCTGTAGGGATGATTCTTATTTTCAAGGTTTCTTAGGAGAATTAAACAAGACAACATAAGTTAAATGCCAGCACTTACCTGGCACAGCATGCCACGGGCCTGTCAAAGTAGATAGGAAAGGCTACCATCAGTAACCCAAACCCTGATGTCAGGCTCAGTAAACAGACTCACATGGATCCATCAAGACAAATGACTTAAATTTAACCTTAAGATGTAACAGGTTAGTTGAGCACAATATATCAATTTGACATGGTCTGATGGTTGAGTTTTGTTTTTGATGATATCTCAGTTGCTACCCCCATTGCCTACCCAGTGTCTTGGACTCTCAAGAAGTAAGTTAAATTGTTTTGTAAGATTGACTCTTCACAAAGCCTCAGTCATTGCCATACAATATGTTTGTAATTTTCTAAGTGATTATAGAGTGTTTGATGGTTTGTTCCAGCACATAGCAAGTTACTCATCCTGATCTATAATTTCCAGAATGAACACTTATTAAGAGAGAGAAAGAGAGAGAGAGAGAGAGAGAGAGAGAGAGAGAGAGAGAGAGAGAAAGTCTGTTTTATTCTTTAGGGCTTTTGCTCTTCTGAAAGAATTTTCTAAAATAATAGCTTAGAAGCTCTTCAGGACCAATCAAGATATATCTCCAGGAATGGAGGGGATTATGTAATGCTACCACATAACCCCGTGCTATATCTCAAAGACACAAGGCAGTGTGGTCCCAGGGGAAAGACACCAAATAGGAAGACCTCATACTCCTCTCTTTAGCTTCAAACTGCTTTAGTAGATAATTGACTTCCCTCTTAGTCACAATAATGAAGAGGAAATGCAGAAGTACATGGGATAAAATTAAAGCATTTTTTTCTCTTTTATTGATCTTTGCAGTAAATTATTGAGCTTGAAGATATGGCTATTTGAGTTCACAGTCTTACTAAAAAAATATGTTTTGAGGAGACCATTGCATGCAAACAGTGTGCTGTGTTCAGGGTGAAAAAAATATTTTTCTACCTTCAATGAGTGAGAACAGGAATTCCCTATCTGTGATTTCTTTCTTTCTTTCTTTTTATTTATTTATTTATTATTTTTTGTAGAACATTGAGTTGTGCAATCATTTTTAGTTTGGAATTGTGTCACCTGTGTCCATTCCTTAGGTGTGTGTTCTTTGAGGGTGAAAGGAATATCAGGCTAGAATTAAGAATCTTCTTATATCCAAGGTGGAAGACTTTTAACAATTTGCAATACTATCTCAAAGACAGGTATCCAGATAAAGTCACTACATGAATCTCTGAAATATAAATTTATTCTTCTTTTTAAACTTTATTCTCTTTCAAATATGGTTTTTCCTGTAGGTACTTTTCATTAAGTGCCAGGCCAACCTTGGTGTGTTATAACTGTTGCTGATGCGTTCTTGTTATTTGTACCCTAAGTTCAAATGCAACTGAACCAGAATTAGAATTTGAAGTCTGCTTCCTTGCATCACCAAGTGTCATAATTTTAAAATTACAAACAGCTGCATCATTAAAAGCCTCTGACATTCTCTCCAGAATAATAAATCCACACATCTTTTTGATCTCTGCAGGTTTTGAATCTTTGTTTTTATGTTTACATGAGCTATGATCAGAAATCACTTTGTATTCTACTTCTGTAATTAAAACCTACCCGGCATACAGCCTTGGTTCTTATCATAAACACCATGTATTGGACATACCTCAGACTTCTTCAGCCACCCAAGGTGCTGCTTGCCTTCCCCTTGCACTGCAGTTACCATTATACCACTCTGGTTGGTATGGAAGTCGTGGGAGATTGGACCCACTCCACAGAGACCCAGACTAAAGCACTGTTATAAAATTCAAGAGCCAAAAAAAAAAAAATTAAGTCAAATGAGTTTCAGTTGTTTAGTCTCCAGTTTTAGAAGATTTTTCTATGTATAAAGTGAGTTGATTTAGTTCAAAATAAGCATTACTCCCTCAGAATTTGTACCTCATTCACATTTGATATTTTAGGATTAAGTATTTTTTTTACAAAAAAAAAAGCAAAACAGAAAAGGGAGTAAACATTAAAAGTCGCCTTTTAGTTATGAACTTGATTCATTTTTTAAAATATATTTGAAGCACCTAGACAATGGAGGAACATAAGCTAGACAAGGAAGGTACCGTCTTTATTGGGAACTGTCCATTAGGTGGCCTCCTCGGGAAGGTGATGCTTCTTACAGAGGAGAAATCAACTTGTGCTGGTGTCCTAGGGCCCAGAGGAAGAACGAAGTTTTAGGGTGTGTGTGTGTGTGTGTGTGTGTGTGCACGCGCGCGCGGGCCCATATTTTAACTCTTGGTGTTTTTGTAGGGTTCAGAATGAAGTTTTGGGGGGCGGTATGTGTGTTGTGTGTGCATGAATGTTTTAACTCTTATACTTGGTGTTTTGCAGGGGTCAGAATTTATAATTTTGAAATAAGTTAAGATCAAAAATCTTGACCCATTATTTAAAGTGCCTTTTCGCAAAATTCACATCTTAGACACATTTCAAAGCTTCCTAACATGACATTACAATGGAATTCACCTTTATATACATTGTAATAGGACTGTTTTAATCACGGTGCCACCTACATTAATCACCTTTTAAAATTCTTTCTTTCAAAGCATAATGTCACTTCCATAAAAAGTTTGTTTTATAGAAACGTCTTGCTATATACATGGTCTGTCATATGCACTTTGATATTAATTTTCAGTGCATAGGTGCATGAAAAAATTCAAGTAGAGTGAAATGCAGGGCCACCTTCAGCCTATGTAATTTTAAGTAATTGCCTCTTTCCAATTACTGTGTTTCCTGTGGGAGACTTACTCAATAGAGCAGCTTGTTAGAATAGTCACGCTACACCTTCCCAGCAGAAGTGGCCGTCAGCAGCCCCTATTCATTGGACCATGGTTCTGTGCTTCATGGGCATATTTTCTTATAACCCTGTTACCATTTATTATGAATCTGTTAATATTTCCAAAGAGAGAAAAGAAAAATAGAGTCACTCAAACTTTTTCCCTGTTAGAAACAGAAATATATTATTAACACTTAAAATCAAGACACTTAGTGCTTGTGTTGTTCTCTCCCAGGTAAACCTCATGGCTTCGTCCTGCAGATGGTAGCTGGGGAGAAGTCATAGTTCTCTAGGTCTAAGCCTTGCAGGATCCCAGAGCAATCCAACATTCCCTGGAAGGTCATGGCTACTTCCAGGTGGCTGAAGTACTTGAATTAATATTGTGATTGATTAAAAGTTGTGCTGGATCACTGATTTTAAGGAATCAGTAATGGAAAATATAACTACTATGATATAACCATGCTGTCCTTAATGGGCTAAAACATTTATAGACCTCTTTTGGTGCCTCAGGGTTATTATTCTGATAATCAATTATTTATCTGTAGAACAAAAGCAAACATTGGTTAATTTAGATTTTGAATTAGGATTTGGGATAAGTAAAAAGTTTTTAATATGCGTAGACCAAATATTTCAAGTTGAGCAGGCAATATTTTGTTATAGCATAGTTTAGAGAAACGTTTTAATGCTATGAAGCCTAGTGACATTTTACACAGACGTCATGATGCAGTGCAAAGCTTTGTACTCTGAAGTTGTACCATGCAGGATCATACTAATAATGCTGCAATTTTATCACACAGGACCTGAGACACCAATGTTTATGATTGTCAGATTTTTATTTGTAGAAAAGAGATAAAAATTCTTACCTATATAGATTATGTTGAAGATTAAGTTAAATTATGTAGATTAACATCTCAGCACAGATAAAGGAACCAATAAAAATAATAATGAAGAGGCTTTTGAAATACATATGTAATGGTTGTCTAGTTATTTGTTGTATCACTGGAGAATAGTGTTCTAATTCAAGAGCAGATAATCTAGCCAGGCACAATGGTGCACACCTGTAATCCCAGCGGCTTGGGAGGCTGAGGCAGTAGGATTTCGAGTTCAAAGCCAGCCTCAGCAACAGTGAGGTGCTAAGCGACTCAGTGAGACCCTGTCTCTAAATAAAATACAAAATAGGGCTGGGGATGTAGCTCAGTGGTCGAGTGCCCCTGAGTTCAATCAATGTACCAATAAAATAAAACAAAAACAGATAGTCTATACAACTTAACTATTTACTGTAGTGGGAAGGAATCCTAGACATACACCAAATCAAGATCTTAGAGCAGACATCATTTGACCAAAATGTGATGAAATTAGAAACCCAGTGACAAGAAAATAACAACCCCCCAAAACACCCACACATTTGGAAGTTGAAAAATTCTTTCAAATAATCCATGGAGAAGAAAAAGCAATGAAAGAAGAAAAATATCTACAATTGGAAAGTAATGAACATAATGTATATCCAACTTATGGGAAGTAGCTAATGGTATTTGTAGAGAGAATATTATAGATTTGAATGCACATCTAGTAAGGGAATAAAGGCATTCAACTCAATAATTGATCAAAATATCACCAAAAAAAAAAAAAACACTAAGATGGCAGAAGGGAATAAATAATAAAAAGTAGGTATTAATCAAATGAGAAGGAAAGAAGAAATAAACAATATCAACAAACTGGAATTTCCTTTGAAAATAAAAATAAAAGTGATAAACTACATCGAAATTCAAGATGAAGAAAGCAGAGTATCTTCTGGAATGACAGAGGGTTAGCTCAGGTTTTGAATCTCCTTGAATCTCCACATGAACAGACACAACTCCTAGGTGACAAAACCTAAATCCATTGATAGCAATTGCTACAGAACTAGGTCATCCACCGACCCCATATAAAAAACAGATGCCAACAGACCACTAGCCAATGATCTGCATGGCATTGGGGTCCCCTGGGAGGAAACCCAGGTTAGATACAGAGCATCCAGTGCTTATGAAAAACAGCACAGCTTCTTAGTGTACTGGGGAGAACAACATCCAGGAGTGAAATCAGAATAGAACAGGTCAGGGCCAGAGTGGTGAGGAAAATAGTAGGTCCTGATAAAATGGAGGGCGGGCAGGTGGAGGGATTGGGGAATAGAGTCAGGACTTCCTAGAAAAAAAGCTGCCATACTGGACTTGGAACACTGTGCTAAACCAACAGCAGAGGAAGCCCTGGGTTGGAGGAGAAATACAGAACTGTGTGGGAAACCTGACTGTGCACAGAAATGAGCAAGAAAAATATCAAAGTCAAGTTCCCTATAAAAGTTATTATAAGAAAAAAAAACCACCAAGCACACCATAAAGATGTGCTCATAAATAGCTCAACCTGTAGCATTCTGTTCCAAAATGAGTTAAAAGACATTAAGAACTGCATAAGGTTGAAAAGACAACCTGGAGAAGGTTTGGAAAAACTCAGAAAATGAAGTGCTGAATGTAGGAAGAAATGATAAATAAAAATAACGGAGAAATATAAAAGGACTGGGTACCGCAGATGATGCCCTTAGAGAAATAGAAAGAAGAAATTTCTGTAAAAAGTTAAACAGAAATGAAGAAACAGGTGAAAATAGTTTGCAAGAAAATGACAAAACAAAGAAAGTCATATGGGGCCACCATTTCTATCCAGGAGGCTCTAAGGGACACCACAGCACGAGAGCAGAACAGGTAGCAAACGTGAAATAAAACAGACCTGAACCTCCGTGTCAAAGGTGCTCCCCAGGAGCCTGAGAACCCCAAGGGCAAGACATGCCCCAGATGACCTCCAAGACTTCACATTTTAAAAAATTATTTTGATATCTGGCCCCAAACAACAAGGAGAGATCACTGGATTAACATCAGACTTCCCAATAGCAATGCTTTATATCAGAACAAACTAAAGTAATCTACACAGGATTCCCAGGGGAGCCGTACATGAGCTAGGCTTTTTACATCCAGGGAAACTGAGTTTCCAATTTCAAAGGACTGAGCTGTGATCACGATGTCACTATGGAAACGATGTGGTATGGAAGGAAGGCTGTTCCCTTGAGCCCCTCCTGGGAGGCGCTAGGACACATGCGTCAGACAGCCCAGAGAACTCCAGAAGTGACTCAGATGATGACATGAGGGGGGTGGGCGGTGTCTTATGTAAGAGCTGAGACCACAGGAGCACTGAGCTGAAAGTACGTCTGTCAGCTGCTCGCTGTCTCCATGTGGAATAGCACAGAGGTACCGATGAGGAGAATGGGAAGAAGGTACACAAACACTTCAGCCAGCGGTCACTCGTCATCTTGATTGTGTCAGGTGTCATTGTTCCCAGACTATTGCCTGTGAAATGTGAAATAAAAATTGTAAATTATTAAGAAATAATCTAATTCTATCATCCCTTGTGTCCTTGATAATCAAGAGTGGTGATGGGAAGAGAAAGTGGCATAGATGTCATGTAGGAAAGCCTAGGGAAGGTCCCCATGTCTTAAATTTAAACTGAAACTATCAGAATCTGTTTGGACAAAGTCCTGGAAATGGGGACCAAATAAGTAGAAATGAGCCCTGTTGGGTCTAGATGATGCTTTTGCAAAACCATTTTCCAATAAATACACCAGGACTTCTTGGAGAAAATCATTGATTTGGAATAGAAAGCATGCATGTGACCTTGGGGCATCTTGCCACACCTGACATCAGGGAAACTTCACCAACAACTACTAGGGTCATGTCGAAAGAAGCCCTGGGCCCACTTGAAAAGGCTTCCAGTGAGCACTTGAGATGATTGGACCTATGATAAGAACAGCAATCGCAATGGACTGAAGTCGGTCACATGAGTTTAAACTTGGAGTTCATAGTATTCTAAAAACAGTAATTACCTAACTTAAGCAGACAACCAATTAAATACATTAAAACTAACGTGAAGGTCAAGAGTCAAGCATTTATCTTGCCTTTCCCACTGGAAATGTACCATTTGGTAGCCAAATTCTACAGGAAAGAAAGTACATCACTAAAAGAAAACATCCAACTAATAAATGAAAATGAAACGACGGCTTTGCAGACTGAAGGAATTGATGGAACCAGGCAGTGTCCGCTGGTTCTATTAATGTCAGGAAGAGAGACGCCCAGCCAACAGGTGCCTCCTGGTGAGAAGACAGACTCCGCCTAAGGCCCTGCCAACCTCTGGACCCAATGGCATTTTGTGGAAAATGCAGAGGACAGGAGTGCATTCAGCTATATTAGATTATGCACTGGGGAAAATTCAGGTTCTAGAAGCTACAGATGAAATGTCCCAGGTTCTTTGATTTAACAGTCATTATTTAAAGATCACCAGGGCCAACCATCAGTGAGTCCTTCGAGTCAGGATTAATCAGTCACAAATAACTCTCTGCACATGGAGTTGAACTTCCTGGATCTTGAGTTCTGGGTTAAAGTGCATAGTTCTGAGAACATGTTTATAATTAAAATTCAGACTTTAAAAACATCATCTGTGAATTATTTGAACTTAAATTTAATTTATTAGTTTTGATCATTAATTCAGTCAAGGAATTGTTCTTTTGGCGAGTTGAGTGTTTTAGGTT
The DNA here is from genome assembly GCF_021218885.2 of Marmota monax. Classification (NCBI taxonomy): domain Eukaryota; kingdom Metazoa; phylum Chordata; class Mammalia; order Rodentia; family Sciuridae; genus Marmota; species Marmota monax. The sequence continues at coordinate 10,214,491 of NW_026693108.1, forward strand.
TGTAAACCTAAAACATAAAATCTATATAAAATATATAAACTAATATATAAAATAAAAATAAAATCTATATTAAAAAGGTCTTTTAAAACTAATTTTTTGTCATTCTCAATGAAAACAGTATGTGTCATCCATCCCATTCTTTTTACTCCTACATCTCTGATATATTTAGATGCAAAGTGAGCAATTACTGACTCTTTTTAGCTGCAATTTACAATTTCAGATCTAAAATTGCTTTTTTCCTTTGTGAAATGAATCTGTTTAATGCTATGAGTATGTATCTGCATATGGCTGTCAGTATCTCTTAGGGCCAGAAGAGGGCACTGCAAAGCAGTGTAGCCCTGAGTTCCTTGTATCAAGCAGAATCTGAGAATGTCCTTTGCTAAAAGATACACCCAAAACTTCATAACACCAAGAAAAACTGAAGGGATAATGAGATAATCACTATAGGCCTCATTCACCAAAAAAAAAAAAGGGCTGTTAAGACAGCTATCTATGTAAATACATATCTAGTGTATCAAATATATGTCTATCAAGCACAATACACACATCTCTTCTTTCTTCCTTCAGGTACATTCCAAAGTTGAACCTGAAGCTTTTCTGTTTCTACTACCTCTGCCATCAGTTATAAAAGCAGTTCTCAAGCACTCCCTTGTACACATTAGTGCTGTATTTTGTTTTAATCAGCTCGAATTCAGGATAAAGTGGATGTGAGGCCTTTTAGTAATTTTATGTGGTGCAGGAATCATTTAGGAAGCACTGTACTAGATATTATCCCAAAGGCTCTTCCCCATGTGAAGAGCATGGTTTCAGCATCAGCTACTCTACCTGCAGTTAGGTCAGTAGGTTCAGGCAGGAAGAGACCTAGGCCTGTCCTTGACCTTGAGGACGAATGAAGAATGGTGGGATCTGCAATCCTCTCCTAAGGCTGCCTGTCACAGGACCTCAGTAGGGGACCTGTCTCCTCATTGTGTGGGTTTGTAGGTGTCACCAGAGCAGAGGCTCCACCAGGAGGGGGCCTTATAGCTGTCCTGGGTCTCCGGAAGCCACTGTGAGCAGTAATCCTTAGGAAATGTCCAACCAGCTCAGGGAGATAGTAAATCAGTGCCCAAAGTCCCCTCTTGAGAAGAGGGGACAAGATGTATGACACATCACTGTGAATAGCCTTTTACATGCTACTGTGCAAATATAACTCCTAAATAAATGGCATCCACTCTTGTCTCCTTGTCTGCACATTACTTTATTCTCCTAGGGGTTCTAGTGAATAAGGAAACCAATTCAGTTTTCATGATTAAAAAATAAATAAATAACAAAACACTTTTGCTGCCTAGACATGTAAGGGAGAAATCACCAATGTGTTCAATGAGCCTGCTCTTCATTACAGATCTGCTAGGAAACAATGAAAATTGTATTGTAAATTATGGTATTACTTAGGCTCTCAGTTGTGATTGAAAAGGCCAGTTTGTGATCCTGGCTCTTTCCCAGCCATGGCTACATGGATGTATTGGCTGGATGTCATTGCATTTGTTTATAGGCTATTTTTAGGATTAGGCCTTGGTGGCTTTGTGTCTCAACTTAAATGGTGCTTGTGGTAAAGAAACCAGGTGGTCTGTTTTAGGTGAATGCAGAGTTTTCTTGTTTTCTGCTTTTCCCTCAAATTTACTGGAAACATAGTATGCCTTATAATGTTTTCCCTACTCACTTTGCTTAAAAGCCCACCTACCATAACACTCACATAGAGAATTTGCACCAAATTAATTTGCCTGGTACATACATCTATGAATTTAACCACTGCCACCTTTGCCTGTAGAAGTTATTCAAGGTCCGTTCCCACTTCTTCAGTAAAGTCACTGCTAACTCTATCAGACACTTGTTGTCCCCCAGCCAAAGTGCAAAGCTCCTCTCATCTTTTCTACTGTACTAATTGTCCAGTTCTTGGCCATCCACCATATTGTACTTTTCCCTAATGACATCAAGTGTCCTGCTCTGTCCTGCCTTACTGGGCTGTTCAATTCTAAAGTCCAAGAACTCTGGCTCCCATCCACCCTTTATCTCCACTGGTCACCAATATGGTGCAAAGTGCTGAGTAAACCTTATCCCTCCATGACAACGAGCAGGTCATTGTCTAGTCTGACTGCTGGAGTTACACTTTCAAGTTATTTGTTCTTGGGAATCTACCCAAAGACGTGATGGTGTGCTTCTCGTTCTCTTTCTTCTCTGGAATAGTTTTACCAGCATTAGCATGGGGGAAACCTTGAACGCCTCCCTCATTTGCTCCTGTGCTAATAGACAAAGCAACTCCTAAACTAATGTTCAGATTAGTATTGGATCCCAGGCTAAGCACTGGGATTGTGGATTGGAAAACATTTTTCTAAGTAATAATGAATGAGGAGTCCAACATTAGTCTCACATAAAGTTCTTTGGAAACCAAAGAACTTCTTCAGAGAAAGGGCAGCGTTATTACCAGTGACACACAGCCTGTGCATCATCCCACAGCTGTGGTAATGCAGCCCCACAAGATTCTTTGCAGTTTTGCTCCAATGAAAACGAAAATAGAAAAGAATATGAAATTGTAGAATAATCACGTAATGAAGCTTTAGTGAAAAACATGTTTAATGTTTTGATAATGTCATCTCTCTAATGATTTTTCAGCATGTTATTCTTTTACATTCCGAAACTAAAATTATGATTTTATAATTTTCAGCTTCGCAAGTCTGTTTTCAGCATCAGAGCAAGGAACCTTCTGGAAAAGGAGACTGCAGTCACTAAAATCTTAAGGTAAAACCAATAAGTGTTGATATATGCTCAAACATACGTAGAATTAAGGAAAAAAGAGGTTTTTTTAAGTGAACCAATTTTCAATTTTCTGTGGATCAACAAACATACTTTCTGTTAGATAGTAGGTTTGAGCAAGTATACACTTATATACAATGTCAACAACATTACTAATGTCTTTCCTGAAAAAGTAGTATTTCATTAGCAAATTAGGCCATTTCTTTCTTTCATGTATTTAAACATAAATTATAAAAACATTTATAAAAATATTTAAATAACCATTATTCTTATAGCCTCTTTTGTGATACATAAAGGAAAAATCATGATCTGGAAAAAAATGGTAAGCAAGTCAGACTTTTAAAGCAATTATGATTTTTAATCTATTAATCAAGTTATTAAAAGTCTATTAAGAGTTGAAAGCATACCCATCTTAGAATGCTTATGAAAACATGTCATTTTAATGCCACTTCTAAAACTTGTCTTGAAGTGAAGTATCAATAAGGAAAATTAAACTTATTTAAACATATAAGGCTATGTGATAATAAAGAGTATTATACATGATCAGTATAAAATCCATATGCATTTGGAATATCACTTATTGCTGCATATATTATGTGGACACATGTAAATGGCACAACCAGATATTTGGAGTTGAAGGTAGGAGGGCTGACAAGGTGAACGGACATATCATACCAGGGCGGTCTCTGGGAACTAGTGGTGAGTGGAAGAAGCTAGACTCGTATACTAGGTTCATTACTAGGAAAGGTCATGAAAGCATTTGCCTGGACTGTCTATTACTGTAACTCAGACGCCTGTAACGAGAAAATTAAGCTAAGTATATATGAGAACTATATTTGCATTTTAATGTTACCTGAAATTTGTGTGCAAAAAAACAAAAATTCTACCTAATGAAGACTGTGTCCTATGAATTCCCTCTCCATTGGTGAACATTCATGCACAGAGTTGCAGTAACTTTTACGAAATGAGAATAAATACTTAGGGTTTATCTCTTCACCACAAAATATGAAGAGATAAATGTGAAAGGTCTCATTGAAATATACAGTCTGGGTCCCAACCTGAGTTAGTCTGTCTGGCTGGTCACCCCACCTGTTGTCACCATGGAGACATGCCATGAGGTCTGCCTTGACTGCTTCAATCTCCAGAATCATTACTCAAGCTCACCTGTACCAGACAAGTTTATGATAGGGTTCTAAAGAAAAATGTGCTGGTCCTCTCAGTAGGAAGAAACCCTCCCCAGGAACTGCAATATTTTGAGTCCGACAGAGGACCCACCTGACCTTCCCCAATGGTCCAGAACAACTGCCATCCAGAGATGGAGCTGTACCTAGGGTACCCGCGGCTTTCCCAGGCAGAGGCAGACACAGGTTCTTGTGAGAAACATGTCCCCAGGCTTCACTTCCCCGGGCACACTTCCTTATAACCAGTCTGCTGCTTTCCTTCTCCACCTGTCATGATTTGAGTCTGGAATGTCCCCAGAACTTTGATTGTTGAAGGCTTGTTTGCCAGAGAAGCAGTGAGCAGAGAGGGGATTTGGGCAGTCTTCAACCTCACCAGTGGATTAACCCATGTGATGAATCAATGAATTGAATGGGCTACTGAGAGGAGGTGTTGACTGTAGGCAGCTGAGGTGTGGCTGGGGACATGCCTCTAAGGACTATCTCCTGTCCCTGGCCTTTTCCTCTTTGTCAATGTGTCTATCCATCATCTATCCATCCATCCATCCATCTATCTTAGTTCCCAGCTCCATGAGCTGACAGCTTCCTCTTCCATGTCCTTCCTCACCATGTCGGCCTCACCTGAGGCCCAAAGCAGTGGAGCTAACTGATCATGGACTGAAACCTCTAAACCATGAGCCAAAATGAGTCTTGCCCCCTCTAAGTTGTTCAGGTAATTTTGGTCACAGGGACAGAAAGTTGACAACAACCCCCTTTCTTTCTTTACCTCCATCAGTTTATAAGAGAACGGTGAAACTCACCCCTCCAGGAACTTCGATATGGGACAGGGACTGAGGTTCTCTGGACGGCCACACAAGGGGCAGGCCTCTTGGGGCTGTCTCCAGGAGGCGTGGCCTTATTGTTTTCCAGGTGACCTTTAATTGGAAGCTTCCTTCCAGACTTCACCTACCTTAGAGTCAGGCATTTGAGATCACAGAGTTGTCACAAGGAACAGGTTAACATGTCATTTGCTTTGAAAAAAAAGTTAGACTTTTTCCGACAGGTTCTGTTGATTGGTTTGACAATGAAGAATGACTCAATAGGTGCCCAATGTCACACATTTGAATGAATTGTAAGGATGAAACTGGTCCATGTTTGCTTAAAAATCCTATTCAATACATCGTAATGCCAGAAATTACGTTCTTTACTTCTGTAAAGAAACTTAATAGGCAACTTTTAAAAATATTTTTTAGTTGTCGATGGACCTTTATTTTATTCATTTATTTATATGTGGTGCTGAGAATCGAACCCACTGCCTCACACATGTGAGGCAAACGCTCTACCACTGAGCCACAATCCCAGCCCTTAATAGTCCATTTTTAAAGGTACAGAAGTTTAGGAAATTGGCGGGGGGGGGAATAAAATTATGGTGTATGTGAAGAAAACATTTAAAACACCCTAGGGAATATGGACCCCCCCTCAAACCTGCCCAACAATTGTATGATTTGAGGGATACCCAGATACAAAGTACTTTAGGACATCCCACACACTTCAAAATGAGAAGAACTCCTTACGCTCTTGGCTACTTTGCCCTGTGAATTACTGGACATAAAAGGCTACAGTTTGAGGGGGGAAAAAAAAACTAGAATCTATTCAAAATACAAATTTGATTCTTTAGAAAATTTCCTCCTGTTTCATTTGTAAAAATGGTTTCCTCGTTGCTGCCTCTGTAAACTGATACCTTTTTGGGGAATAGCTATCTTTTACCATTTCACTAGTTCTACTCCTAGTAGTAATGTTAGTAATCATGATGACGATACCTGCATCGTACCTGCCTCCTGGTGTAATTCCTTAGTTACAAAGTCATGAATAGATTGGGGCCCTGGGCATTGCTGTACGCTGTTTTCCCAGGAACAACAACAACTAATTAAAAAAAAAGGGGGGGGGGAATTGAAAGAAGAAAAGAAAACATCTGTGATGGCCCCAGGGCCCTGATGCGGATACCTGCCACAGCGGGAAAGTAAGAAGTGCTTTCTTTCACTGTCTCCTTTGGCCCCTGGGCTCTCCTTTCCCTCCACCCGTTAAACCTTGCCAGGGCCCTTGGGGAACCTGGAAGTGGCCTCTTCTGGGACCATTTGCACTCTTAGAGGAAGGAAGGGCTGAGAGACAGGATGTAGTTTGGTCTTTTGGTGGATGAATCGGCCCTGGTTCACGTAAAGGAAGTCTGGCAGAGTCTAATGTTTTAGTGTCCTGTCCTCAACTTTCCTAGACTTTTTTTTCCTTCATAGAATTATTGTCTTTAGTGTCTCTGAAGGTTTCTCACCAAGCGACAGGTAAGAAAAGTATAGGGAGACCTGGGAAAGGACTTGACCTGAGTCACTCTGGTACAGCTGGGCACTTGTCCTGATTTGGGTGCAGATAAAGTAGCTTTAAGCCAGTATGAGATGTTAGTGTCTTTAAAATAACTTCCACAAAGTAACGAGTATTTGGGGAAAAATAAAACAAGGTAGATCCCTGCGGCGAGGTGTGCAGAGCCTGCCTGTGTGGACTGGTACTTTGTCTGTGAACTCTCAGTTCACTCAATGGAAGGTGGGAGACCAGGGTGCCTCCAGGCCTGACCCAGAGCCCTGGGCAGTGTCTCTCTTGCTCCTCTGTCACCTCAAGTAACTCCCTGATCTCACCCTCAGTTTTCCCATCTGCCTTTGTGGAGGAGACTTTCCAGAAAGTTCCACCTGACTAACCTGTTGAGTGGGCGGGGTGAGATTTAGCTCTTCCTGCAGTGCAGACCACTGCTCCAACAGCCGGATGCCTCTAGCTCGGGGCTGGGAATGTGTAAGGGCTTGGTAAGCTGCAGAGCTGGTGGCAGACTCTGGGGCTGTCCAGCACACACACCAGGCAGCAGGTACCTGCTCCAACACTTTTTTTTTTTCCTTTTGGGCCTTTTGGTCTTTAACTATGTATGTGCATTACCTTTAAAAAACAAGTACAACTGAGGCTTAGAAACAACCTCCAGAAGTGCCCAGCATTACTGGGCCCCAGGGAGAAGCACCTTGACGGGAGTCTTGATGATCCAGTTACTTTTAGGTGATGGGTTGACCAGGGGAATGAACGACTCACAGTCTAGAGGAGAGGCCTGCACCAGCAGCTGTAGTTCAGACGAATGGATCTGGGGGACGCGCTTGCAGCTGACAGTGGAACAGCACCAGCAGTAACAGGTCGCCTTCCTCCACGTGAAGTCCCATTGATGTAGAGGCCTCGGTTCTCTCCCAGTGGTTAAGCTGTGGGGCTGCCAGGAGTTTCCGTCCTAGGGGAATCACTGCCAATATCCATCTTCCAGTTGAAATAGGATTCATATTATTTCAGCAAAAAATGTCTATATACATTACCACAAGCAGGAAATTCCATCCACGAAGGAAAGTCTCAGAGAGAAAAGGCCCTGGAGTCTGAGAATGTATGTCACTCTTTGATGGAGTCACCTATTCCTATGCATAATAATCTTTAATTCATGTTCTTGCAGTTATAACTTTCAAAAAAATGGTGTTTCGGGAAATAGAATTTCTGCCTCTACTTGAGAACACTTTGATGAGAAAATGGTGAGCCATTTGTGCACATCTTGCGAATGCTGCAGGGCTTAGGTGAAGGTGACCCAGTGGCCAGACAGACATCTGTGCTGAACTCTGTGAGAGGAAGGATGTTCCACTGTCTCAATTATAAAATCCAAAGTTGCTAGACTCTGCCGTTCAGCTCCACTGAAGAAGGCTCCCTTCACACAGCAATGACCTTTTCTCTGTATCAGAAGAAATCAAAAATAAATAGCAGTGTGTTTTCAATGCCCCACTACCTCCACGGAGACTTCCTCTAATTCAAAGCTCTGAAATGGAGCAAAAATGCATTATCATCCCTGCGAGGCTCAGTGAATAGGGAAATGTCAAAATAAAATAATTAAACGTGTACATTACTTTCCAAAGTTCCATCCAGCCATGAGAACCTCATTAGCTAGGGGTATCTTCATAACCTTGCTGAGTGTCCAGTCTCCGTGACACTGGCATTCTGGTATTTCCATTTACAGCATAATTTCCCTTGGCATGCACTTGTTGTGATAATTTTTGTAGATCTAAGGACTACTCTTTAATTGAGTGCTGTTGTTAAGGGTAATTAATATAATATGTGAGGTTAGTTTTTCTCTTATTTATCATTTGAACACAATTATTATTATTGACCACAAAGGCTTCATATATATTATTTAAATATATTTGAAATCACTATACATTTTAAAAATGAAATTTGCCAGATTTTCCTTAGCTAGTATCTGAATTGCAGTAATCAGAATATTTTATATTTTATTGAGAGAGTATTTTATTTATAGATTATTTTTAAATAAACCCAAAAGTGAATATAATAGCCCTGTGGATTAGGAGGCCTACTATGAATTTTAGCAAAGAGATTCAAGGAAAAAAAACATTTGTGATAAACATTATTTTTTTAGAGCAGTTTTAGGTTCAGTGCAAAATTGAGTGACGATGTAACGATTTCCCATATACCTCCCACCCCACACAGAAACACTCTCCCTACCATCAACAGTCCCTATCAAAGTGGTACATTTTTTATAATCAAGGGACCTGCTTTGATGCACCAAGAACATCAGAGTCCATAATTTATATTAGCTAGTCCTCATGGAGTTGTACCTTCTATAGGTTTGAACAAATGCAAAATAGCATATAGCTACCACTGTAGTATTATCTTGCCTGAAGACCTCCATCCCCCACCTATTCATCTCTCCCTCCTGACATACACTGATCTTTTAACTGTCCCCATAGACATGTACATAGATAAACACACGTAGAAATGTCTCCAGAGATGTGCACAAATGTTTGTAGCAACTTCGTTCATGAATTCCCAGAACTGGAACATCCGAGATGTCCTTCAGTATATGAATGAGTACACCAGTTGTGGTGAGATGGTATCTAGGCAGTGGAATGTTATTCACCACTGAAAAGAAAGGACTGATCAAGCCATGAAAAGACATGGTGGAAACATAGATGCCTACTACTAATGAAAGAAGTCCATCTGAAAAGGCCACGCGCTGAATAGTTCAACTCTGTGACATCCTGGAGAGACAGAGCTGTGGTGATGAGAAGATAGTTTAACAAGGTTCTTGCTTTTACTGTTGTATCACTGGATTATGAAGTGCTACATCATTGAAAAATACAATGCATATCCATCCAAATGTTGGTTAGTGTAGCTTCTGCAACATTGGCAAAAGTTCACTTTTATTATAGTAAAAATTCAATCTTCGCATTTCCATTACACATTTCTGAGTCAGTTCTTGAGTTACTGAATGTGACCCCCAGTGAACAGTGTAGGGTTTCAGACATTGTATTTGCTGAATTTTAATAGATGTACCAAAGGCAAGGATTTCCCACAGATTGATTTTCTTTTTTGTTTATAGCATGTGCAAAAAATAAAATAGTCAACGTTTATTTCCAGTGTACAGTGCAGTCCTGGTCACCTGTGTATTTGCATATCTGTAGATAAAAATGTTTTGATGAATAATTTAAGATTAGGACGAACCGACCAGCCTGTGCCACTGAAGAGCCACATGCATGCACTCAGGACCCGGCAGACTCAGGAAGGAGTGGGTGTTCACTCTGATAAAGATACAGCTTTTTCCTCATCTCAGCAAGAGGCCATTACCTGGGGCTCACCCATTAGCACCCACCTTGTCTCTACTTTGGATGATCACAACGGAGTCAGGTAAGAGCCATTGCCAGGAAATACTCATAATCTATTCTCTCAATGGTTACACAGTCCTAGTTTACATAATGAGCACGGAAGGGCTATTTTCCTGTTGTCTGCTGATGTGATTACATTACCTTGACCAACATCCAACAATACTTCTAAGTATTTTACCTCGTGGGAGCTCAAGAATTAAGCAACTCCTCCTCCCAATGCAACGCTCTGCAAAGTTACCTTGTGATTCCCTTAGATGGTAATTGCATCTAATAATACCAGATGACATCCCGTAATCTAACTTTTCTATATAGTGAAACTAACTGGAGACTTGCAGGCCTCTCTCTTTCGTTTACAGACTGTGTGGGTTTTCCCACACCCTTGCTCTGGAACATTAAGAAAGAAGCCACGAAGACAAAGAAAGAAAGGAGGACCCCTGCTACTGCTTCTGTGAACAGCTAGTGGTGTTTAAGGGCTAATAAAGCTCCAAAGATCTCTCATAAACATCATCGTCGGACCAATTTAAAAATATTTTAGATGGAGAAATGTCAAGGAAAATAGAAACAATTTCTTAAGACATGATTCTCTTTCCTCAGCCTCCATAAAAGATTACATATATATATATAGGGCTGTCATAGAAGGGGCAATTGAAATTCCACAGCACAAAGGCAATGGAAGGAGGAGGAGGAAAAAAAGAATCAATCTTTCATATGTTTTTTTCAAAGGCTTGGCAAGAAACCAGGGGTAATATTTTTGCAACTGGGAATGTGTGTTTGCTGAAGAATATTCCCACATTCGGATCATCATCAGGGGTCCTCATCTTGTTTTCCTTTCAAAGGTAGAGGGGGCATAACATTAACCCCAACTGGGAAAAGGAAAATGCCTGGCTGTAATTCTCCTCCTGGGAGCAGGAAGAAAGACATTACACAGGCCTGTGGGGTGGAGAATGTCCTCACGCACACAAGACAAAAGACTTCATTATTTTTCACCAGACACTCCGAGCCATGTGCCTTCCACTTCCAGGGGCCAAGCAGGTAGACCCTTTTTTCTTAAGCCACTAGATGGAGTTTCTAAGACACTGGCCTTCTGTCACTTGCCACTATGAAGAGATGGAGAGAAGACATTGACGGCCTTGGAGCTCACACTACAGTGTCCTTCCCAGAGAAGACCAAGATGGCCCCCAGAGGACCACAGCATGCCTTTGCAATACCATTAGCTTTGCTTTTTCTTGGAGCAGAAAATAAATGACTATTTTCTTCCTGGATCTGTGCTTTTTTTTAATCCTTCTGTGAGACCAAAAGGCATCTAAATACTAATGAAAGTTTAAAGTGGCAAAATATAACTTAAGTGAATATTCAAGTGCTTCTTCTGGGTAGTCTATGACTGTGTGGTTCTAATGATGTGTGCATCTCATTTGTTAGGTAAAATACGAAAAGTCTCAAGTCCTGAGTCACTCACCATTTCAGCTTGCCAGCAGATTCCTGTAAGAAGAGATACATGGAGACCACATTCTCAGCGATGGATCGAATCTCCAATGTAGAAAATTGGAAGGAATTCATCTGCTTGAGGCTCTGCTCCATGTTGGTCTCACATTCTCCCAACAGCTTTGACAGACAGCACAGATGAAGATTTACACATTTTCTAGTTGCAAGAAGCAATGTCTGACTTTTTTTCCTTTCTGTCTTGGGCCCTGATCTCTTGTAGGCACACAGCCTGTTAATCTTGAGTGGCACAGTATTCTAACTAGAGACAAAATTAAGATCATTCAACTTCCCCTTTAAGCAGCGTACTCTAGACACAAGCTGTTTTCTTTGCAATTATTTTCATACTTCCTAAGCATAAAGTGATAAGAAAGAAATTAAAATATTTGATCTTCATAGCATTTCAAGGTTCATTCATTCAACAGATATTTATTGAGCGCCTATTGTGTACAAGAGCTGGGAAATAATAGTGAGCAATTTTAAAGATAGCGTCTGCTCCCTTAAGCTCTTTTGAGCATGGTATATGTGAAGAATGAAAGGCCCGGAGGATGGCCTGAAGAAGATGAGGGGCCTTCTTGTAAAAGAAGAGACTAGAAGTGGGATTAGAGGGTGACAAAGAGGGCTTTACAAGCCACACTGAGCTTGTCTTTCTCTTTCTGAAGAGCATTAGGAAGTTGATGGGTTGGAGACCATGATAATAATTGCTTCATTTACCCATCAACGTATAACAAATGACTCAAAAACTTAAGTGATTTAAACACCATTCAAACACCTTTTCCATCTCAGACTGTGGTCAGGAGTCTGGGTATCGTGTACGGCTTCTCTAGCTTTGGATCTCCTATGAAGCTGCTTGATTTTTGTATCCCTGAGTCATTGGATTCAGTTCTTCATGGGCTGTTAGATTAAGGCCTAAGTTCCTCCTAAGCTCTTAGTTGGAGACCTCTAACAAGTGGCTCTTTCCATGGAGCCCCTCAAAATGTGGTGGCTTGCTTCCTAGAGCAAGCAAGAAGATGAGAGAGCAGGGTTCCGTGGCACAGGCCTGTAAACCCAGGGCTCAGGAGGCTGAGGCAGGAGGATCTCAAATTCAAAGCCAGCCTCAGCAACTTAGCAAGGCCCTAAGCTACTTAGTGAGACCCTGGCTCAAATAAAAAATAAAAAGGACTGGAGATGTGGCTCAGTGGTCAAGTACCCCTGGATTCAACCCCTAGTATCATTAAAAAAAATAAAGGACAAGGGAGCGTCAATGACAGAGACCCAGATATCCCAGTGTTCCCTAACCTGTCCCATCATGGTTGCCCTCTGTTTCTTAGAAGCAAGTCACTAAATCCTGTGCAAGGGAAGGGAATTACACAAAAGCATGAAAACCAAGAGGTGGAGGTCACTAGAGGGAGTCTCAGAAACCTGCCTACCAGGATAGTATTGGGCTGTTCATCTCAGAAAACAGTGTGTTTACCGAAAGTGGCTGCAGCACCCGCTCCAGCAACCATCACTGTGGATCAGAGAGCAGGAAGACTGGCCTTCCGGAGCACTCCTCTGTCAAACCTGCTTGCTCAGTCCTCAAAGCTCTGTAAAGGTGTCATCATCAACCACGACGTGGGGCCAAGCAGAGAAGGAAATCCCAGCACCTGAACATTTAGATGAAGCACCAGCATTTCCAAAATATTGTGATCCGCAATGACCTTGCTTCTCCCAATTCCCTGTGAAGTTGGTAAGAAAGGAATCACGGTTCTCGGCATTTTACACACGAGAGAGGAGACTTAGAGAATGCACAATACATGCCTAAGGTCCACAGCTAAGCCAGGTCAGAAAGCGCGGTTCTAAACCTTTGGTCTCTCAACTCTTCTTCTCCATTAGGCTTCCAAAGGCAGAACATTCCATCAGCAGCTACACTGCAAACCTACTGTGTGCTTTGAACCATGGGACCTGCAAGTTTCCAGGGGCCTGCCGAGCCCCCTCCCGCCCTCTCCTCTCCTTAACACCTTCCTTAGCCTTTTTGCCTCTTCAGTCTTCCCATCAGCAGCTGGAGTGCCAGGAACTGGATTTCCTAGGAGTTCGAGGATGAGTGATAGACAGGTCCCTCAAGAACTCACAGACTATTAAGGGGTTTGACTGATGATGACAAAATACTGGAAGCATTAGACAAGCATGGTTACCAGCGCGCTGCAGGAACATGGGATATCACACATCATTTTTTTAGTGCTTCCATGCAGGGGAAATATTCATCCCTCCCTTATGTCACCTATCAGAACCCATTTGTATCAAACTTTATAATTTGGATTACTATATATACTTGTATATAATAAATCATATTTACTTCCAAAAATCCTAAAGCAAACTTTTAGCATGCATCTGAGCCTTGGCACATTAGAATATATGTAACCCCTTAGGAAATCCGACTGTGTCCAATTGAAGTCAACAACTTTCTAACAACTCTGCTATTTTCCAAAATAACAACATATTTTTCATGACCAAAAAGTGTGACAATGGCTTATGTGTGAGGCTGCTTCTTGTGGCAGAAACGTGCTGATGTGGCAGTCATTCTGCCTTTTTCCGTGCAGTGTTGTAAGGGGCCAAAGGGTTGCAAAGCCACCTTCTCAACACTGTGCTCCTGCTCCCAGCCAAGCCCAGACTTACCTCCCCACCTGCGGAATCTCCTCATCCATCAGGGAACTGGTCTTCTCTATATGGAAGTAGGTTTTCCCACATGTTTTTAGAGGCATTTATATTTCTATACAAAGTGGTCTCACCTGTATCATCACTGGTTCTTTTATGGGAAAATTATTAAAGATAAATAGAAAGAGAGTGCATAGTGCCTTTTTAGTTTTAATACTATCCCTCCATTGTACCAAGAAAACAGTCTTCAGGACCTTCAAATGCAGTTCCTTTCATATGCACCCCACTTCCTTCACTCAATTGTTTAGTTAGCAGTTTGCTAATTACTTTTCTGCTAAAGAACCCCAGCATTTATCTGTGGAGTTTCTTGTTTTGAAAGCCCCAGCACGCTCAGTGGGAAAATCCGTATCAGAGCATTTGACCTGTACTCAACAAGAGACTGATGAAGGTAGACGGAGACTGTTTACCTCTGATTTTGCATGCATGTGGAGGCAGCACACTGGGTGGGGGCCAGATAGGTGATCAGAGAGAGTCAGGGGCAGCCATGAAGGAAGCCTATAGTGCCCAGTTGATTTCCAACATGGAGACTGGGGTGGGTGTGGTGGGCCTGACTTCACTGTGCTCAGAATCCAGGTTGCCTTGGGAGCTCCAGGGGACAAGAAGGTGGACAAGCAGCTCTGCTCAGGACAAGACCCTCCTACTGAGTAGGCAGTGGTGGAGCTGATGCTGGGCTCCAAGAGAGTTCCAGTGTCACTGGTTGCAGGATTTAGCTGGATGCTCATGAAAAGACCTAGAGTTAGTGGGCGTTTTATTCCTGCATCCCCCATTAACCATTCAGAAATCATTCTAGCAAATGGTAGTTTGAACACAGAAGAAAGTGGTAGGAAAGAAAGTTAAAGTGAATGTGTCTGCCATAACTCATTTCAGGAGGCCTTAGTCGGCTGAAGCTCAGGCTTTCTGATTGCAGGATAGAGCTAAAAACCAGACCCTCCACACCCTCAATGAATGAGTCTTCCAGAGAACAGACTGTGTGATTCACATGTACGTGAAACTCCAGCACTTTTTATACTATTTTCTGAATTCTGTAGATGCAGAAGGAATGAACTGAATCAAAAGAGGAAAAGGGTGACTTTCTTAGCACACTTTACCATGCTGTTGTGGAAAGAGATGGAAGGGGCTCATGGTGAGGCTGTGGTCTCTACAGAGGGCCTTCCCTGTTTAATCAGAGAGGAGCAGGCCCTCTCTAAGGGGTCTCTACAGGTTTCATAGAGGCTACTCAGGGACACCAAAAATGCCAGATGTTCTCAGACTAGGCTGTTGGGCAAACGACCAGCAGCTCTTAAACCATGCTGCCCCAAACCAGTCACCCTCCTCTATTTCCCGTATAGCAGAGGTCCTTGCACCCAAACAGGTGTGTTACAATAGAGTTGGATGTGTTTATATTTGAGGCCTAATGGTCTTACCTGCTTTGGGGGAGATTCTTGTGATCCAAGAATGACAAGCTCCCAAGACCAAGGCTGAAGGATAGGTCTTGATGGTTCACACAGATGGCAGGGGATGCCACAATAACAGGTCCTCCAAATAGATTTCCTCAAAATGGCTTCACAATTTTCAGTCCTTTGGTCAAGAAATAGCTAAATATACATAAACACAAGATTGTGTTTTACTTTTTCACCTCAACTTACAAATGCATCCTCTTACACAGCGTCGTTCTAGTCCTTAAAATAAGCACAATCTCTTCTTGTCAATGTCTAAGTTCTGTTTTTCAATGAAGTGTTGACTTGGACTTTATCCCAAAGTGGTCTCTGCTGTTTCCTAAGCTTGGGGTTTGTTTCCACTAATGCATTTACATTCACTGAATTTGACTGATTTTTCATGGACATTCGCCACAATTACCTTCATCTACATTTTTAAGTACTTAAGTACATACTTGGTATCATAAAAGCTGCTGTTTTGGTTACCGGAAGCAGATACACAGTCTTTCCCCCAAAAGCTTAATTCTGAGAAGACAGTAAGAATTTCAAGTCATTCTAGAAGTGTGCTGGAATCCTCTGGAAGACAAGGGCTGAAAGGACCTGAGCTGAGGTGTTGAACAAATATGGCATCATAAGATCTGCATGTCACAAAACCATTGCTTTTGACATTAGTGAGTTATCTTTGAGGTCAACCTTGTCCTGATTCTACCAATAAGGAAAAACTGAGCCCAAAGTTATCCCACTCATTAGTGACAGTGTATGTCTGTTACACAGGTCTTAACTCCCTGGGTTATTTTCTTTCCACTTGACCCAACCTCATTCCTGTCATTCCCCACTGGGGAGAGCTTTCTGAAGAAGAAATTTTATTTTGTCACCAAACTCATTGACACCACAAGTGTTAAGTCACAACTGTCTTTGTTAGTTAGAAAATCTGAAATTAATACCAGTCTAGTTGTGGTCTAAGGAAAAATACATTTTCAAAGTCTTCAGGCTTTTGAGAATACAAAGAAAGTGGTAACTGGTTACCAGGAAGCCAGAGGCTTTACATTAAGATTTTTCTGAGTTATAATTTCAGCTTTTTTATGATTGTTGGGAAAAAGCCACATGACATAAACTTCACCATCTCTACCACTTCTGAGTGCACAGTTCAGGAATGTTAAGTAAACTCACATTTTTGTGCATAATTCCAGATTTACTTTTCTTTATAATTCATTTTTGCCCCTAACTTGATGCTTGCCTGCTTTTCTAAGTTTCTGTCAAATACTTTGGAACATGTGTTTCATCATTCCAGTGGCCTGGCTGGCCAAATCCTTCCCTAAGGGCTTTTATTAGAAACCTCCTTGTTTAAATTCAAAACTTACACCATGCTTGCCTGTGGGTAGACTGGCCTTGCTGCTCACAGAATCCTGATAGAAGCCCTGCCATTCTTTTTTATTGGGGGATGGAAGGAAGAGGGGCCAGAGAGGGAGCTTTCTATTTATCTTCCAGATCCTCTTTATAGCTGGGAAGCTTCTGCTTTGTGAGTGGTCCTGACACGAGCCTAGAGGTCATTTCCTCTTATATGTAGTTTGCTGCATTTTGCATTATCATTGGTGTTGCCTCAAAATTAACAAGAGCAACGAGCAGTTATGTATTATTCATTTCAAGCGTACAAATCCTGAATTTATCTCAGGCTCCTTTTTCTTCCTAGAGCTTGCACTCGACAGCGCATGCTGAGTGGATCATTCGAGGGGCAACCGGCAAAGGAAAGGTCGATTCTCAGCGTGCAGCATCACATCCGCCAAGAGCGCAGGTAAATGCTCCAGGAAGACGGGCTTCAGAGACCCGAAGGAAAGGGGCTTTGCAGGAGTGAACATTGTGTAGCTTCAGCCCTGGGTAGCAGGCGGGCAACGGGCCAGGAACTGAATTCTATCTGCTGGTGGTCACAACAATGAAATTGGCAATCTCATTCGAGATTCAAACAAACAAAAACACCTTTACTCAAAAACCTTTTCCTTGGTGATAGCCAAATTCTGACTTTTAAGATCAGAAGGAGAAATTCTGAAATCTTGTTAGAGGGGATCACAGGCATTTGGATAGACTATAAGCTTTTGTTGTAAAATAGAAGTGAGGCATTATTGATGGTGTGTCAGAAAAATTGTTGTTGTTGTTGTTCTTGTTGTTGTTGTTCTTGTTGTTTAATCCTGGTCTTTGCTTAAAACTCCAGATTTGATCTTGAGATCCACTGACCAGTTGATTGTGGTTGTTTCAGGTCACTAAGACATGGATCGAACAGCCAGAGGATCAGCAGGGGGAAGTCTCTTGAAACCTTGACTCAAGATGTAAGTTCTAAGCAATGCTGTGGATTTGGGAAGCAGGGATATGTCCGTGTATCTAAATAACTGCTGACAGGATTCTAGGGCCTGGATCTGTCTACCATCTTGCCATGTCTCCCTAAGACTTCATACAAGAGGAACTCAGGGAGCTCAGAAAACAAATGACATGACCAGGCACTGAAAAGTGACCACTGACGTAGAAGAATCTAGATATCTCACACGGGGCACATGTTTTGGTTAACACAGACAAAAGTGACGGATCAGTTATCTTTGACTAAAATTAAAAACATTTAAAGCATTTTGTATAAATAATTTGCATTATTATCTCTGAATATTTACCAAGTTCCAACTATTCTAGAATCTAGATCCAGTGTTTATAATTTCAAGGGTTTACCCAAGAGGAGATAATTTTTTTTCTATGATCATGTTTTATGTCAAAGATTACACAGAATTTCCCAATAATTTCTTTACTTTTAGACTCTAGGTCTCTTGTGTGTGTATTGACTGACGTAATAAATCCTGACTGAGTATTTACTTCATGTGGGATCCGGTTCCAAGTGATAAGAATAGTGGGGAGGGAAGACAGACTCAGGACCTTCCTGGGACCCACATTCTAGTCAAGGTCACAGATAATAAGCAAGTGAACAGTTCATGGGATTTCTGAGAGTGATCTTAATTTCCTCCATCTGCCTAGTGCAGCAACAGGTTTGCTTTCTTCTGTAAAGTAATATAAAGAAGTCAAAGGTGGAGATTTGATCTCAGGGGACTTTAGATAAAATGGTTAGTGCAGACCGCCTGCACCATCCCAGAGACCTAAACAGAGGAGTGAGACATCTAGAGAAGCCCAGGAGCAAGCCATTCAGCTGCTGGCTATGCTGAGATGACCATAAAAGACACAGTGAAGCTCTGACTCTTGAGTTGGAGTCTGGGAACTGGGTTGAGAAGGCAGAGTCAGGAACATTCAGAGCCAAGCATGGCACTGCAGAAAGGCGAGCTCACCCACAGAGCCAGCCAAGCATGGGGTTTTGATTCTCTGATCCTCGTTTTGCTTTTTCTCCACTGATCTCCTGTTTCTTCAGAGGTTCTGTGATGTTGAGTTACTGCTTTCACTCCCTAGAAGATGCTACTTTAGCATCTTAGACTGTCCTCATTAAGCATCCCAGGTAAAAGAGAGAACTAAAAGTAGGAGACGAGAACCCCTGTCTTTGTCCTATTGGCACAATTGGAATTGGCGCAGGGCTCTGTTTCCGCATATCCAGGGCTCTCTCTGATGGACGACCATGTTGACACAGAGTTGTGGTCAGATCCAGCCCGTGGCCTGTGCCCTCAGCACTTCAGATTCAGTCCCATTGCCTGAAGAAAGTTGCCTCGGGAAAATTCAGAGGCAACACTCTTCAGAGCAGTTTCCTTTGACATGATTCAATGGAAATGTACAGACTACAGAAGCATCGATTAGAACGTGTCTTTGAAAATATGTGTTGAAATACACATAACAGAGGTCCTGCTTGAAAAGTGCTAATTCCAGAGGCTGGTTTCTTCCTCAATGACCTTTTCTTGTTGAGACCTGTAACAAAATTGCATCCCCCATCTTCTCCATGGCAAAATGTCGTGGGGTTCAGTTATTGCATAAGATGGCCTTAGCATGTCTTTTCTCCCACGAGAGCAGACATTAAAATGAGAAAGTTTAACCTTTTCCACCTATTCTAAGTGATAGTAGACACGGATGATTAAATCTAAGGAATGCTTTCTATGGGGTCTACTCTCCAGGTGTTTGAACAGTGGCTCCCCACCTCCTGCCGTGTCCATATAGGGACCGTCCAGGCCCTGCCTGACCTGCTCCCACACCCTCAGGACTGTCTCTTCCTATTAGCTCCTTGCTCTCTGGGCTCTTCCCCAACTGGCATCCTGGGTCTTCCATGCCCACACACCAGGCCTTTTCCCCCTAGGAGAACAGGGTTCTGCAGCTGTCCACAGCCTGCACCCTGAGGGAGAACCACCCTTACTCCAACAAGCCACTGTTCGTCCTGGGGATGAGCACCCCCACCTCCCTCTGGTCTTTCCCTCAAATAGCACCTTTATATTGACTCCACTGTGACCTATTTTAGGTTACAGCTTCCAGCACTCTCTGCCTCTTACCTACTTTGTGTTTTTATTAGAGCACTAAGCATCCTCTAACATACTTTAAAAAAAATTTTTTTTATCTGTATCCCCTGACTAGACAATCAATCCCACAAGAACAGGGATTTTGTATGTGTTTTTTCCTCCTCCTGACAGATCCTCAGCACTAGAACATCACACTTGGCACATGATGGGACTTGTGATAAATATGTGCTGAATGCTTTATTTTTTAGGGGAAAAATAACTTTGCTAAAATGATTGTGACCATTTAACTATATAAATGTGTGTGTGTGTGTGTACCTCATGCTATATATTTATTATATACAGTAGTTACATACATGCCATATATTATACTTGTACATAACATGATTATATATATGAAGATGCTGACTTCAATGTTTAAGCATAATAATAATTTTTGGCCTTCAAGAAAAGTCTTTCGTAGTGACATGCCTGCCCTGGATTTATTCCTAGCACTCCAATACAGTGAGATACAGAAATGCACAAAGAGAAGACAGCGAAATAAAGATGATTCAGGAAAAAAAGGAGCAAGCGGAGATGAAAAGGTACAGCGCGCTACAGTGATCCGTGGCCGTCGCTTGAGCGCTGACACGTGCCCTTCACCGTCCTCTCCCCCCGTGTCCCCTCCAGGAAAGTGCAGGAAGAGGAGCTGAGAGAGAACCACCCGTACTTCGACAAGCCGCTGTTCATCGTGGGGCGCGAGCACAGGTTCAGGAACCTGTGCCGCGTGGTGGTCCGTGCCCGCTTCAACGCGTGAGTACACTGTTCCAGCCAGGTGTGTGGCCTGGGTCGCGCGAACAGCAGGGGTGTTGTCACAGGAGGAGAAGAGACTTGTAATCCTAATGGGGTCACAAAATAAACTGTGGGCTAATTAATCACGCTGCTCCTCTTTGCCCAGCGCCTGACCGGGTGGCAAACAAAGGTTGCGAGTAGTTAGCATTTGTAGGAAGCGCACGTTGATAAAGCCCTTGACAGCCATTTTTATTTGTGCCTTTTCACAGTTGTCCAAGACGTTTAGATCGATGTTATTAACTCTGGGTCTAATTTTGAAAATGCTGAAACAAAGGGAGATTCACGGATGGGGGGGGTCGTTGTCCACATCTTTTGTCAGACTTGTAGTTTCTTGGTGATCAAAATATACCAACCAGTTTATTCTAGGATAATGTAAAACAGAAAGTTAACTAGTCCTTCCATTACCAATTGTTATGAGAAGAAAACCACTGGCCACGGCCTCGACCCCACCAACCGGGAGAAAAGGAGAAGAGGCTATCAGGAGGGTACAAGCAGACGGCACTGTATTTGTGGAGCCCTAAGCCAAGTTGCTCAGACAGCCAATGCATAAAATGAATTTTTGTCAGTAAATATCCTGAAGACATTAAGAACTCTGCAGGAAGCTTTCCCCATGCCATCATTTGAGGAAACTGACCACCTTTATTGACAATCAGCAGCATATAGTACTTATTCTCTGTTATAGACTGAATTATTACTCCCCAAAATCCACATGTTGGAGTCCCAACCTCCAGTACCTCAGAATGTTTTTATTTGGAGATAGGAAATTTAAAGAGGAATAAAGTTAAAATGAGGTCATAAGGTGGGTCCCAATCCAATATGACTAGTGTCCTTATTCTAAGAGGAAGTTTGGACATGGGCCCAGGTGGAGGAAGATCATGTGAAGCCCTGAAGGAGAAGATGACTACTGCAGGTCCAGGGTGCAATTCCCAAACAGATCCTGCCCTCGTTGCCCTTGGGAGAAACCAGCCCTCCTGAGACCTTGATCTTGGATTTCCAGCCTCCGGAACAATGAGAAAATGAATTTCTTAATTTCTTAAGAATTGCTTAAGCCACTCAGTGTGTGGTGCTTTGTTACACAGCTCTAGGAAACCAACACACACTACCCCAACACATCAGGGCTGGAGACCTCAGGGACCTCCTCATATCGGGAATCGGAGGCTTTGTCTCAAGGACATGGACTCATTGCCACTTCATGGTTCTTTCTGACATTCTAGAAAGACATTCACAATTTAAAGCATCTGAGTAATAATCACTAAAACTCCCCTGAGTTTCCACAGAGTAAAGGAAGAAGATGGCAATGTAGGCGTTGCTTTGATGAGAGCCGGGTGGGTTTTTCATCTTGAATTATCCTGTTGGCAGCAAACACGTTAACATCTAATTGCTAATTCTCCACCTCATTGAGTGTGATGCACATTCTCCTTTGTCAGCAGCGCAGATGAATAGACTGACAAAGTCTCAATTGTAATTGGGAACACGCACACAAAGACCATCAGCCTTCCTAAAAGTCAAAGTTAGAAATCCCCCTCCCAGGAAATTCTATATGAATTATTCCACAAGATCACAGTTAAAATCAGGGTGGAGAACGCTTGTTTAATTTATAGAGTATCTAACTAAATAATTATAAAGAACATCCTTGAACAACTAAAGCAAAGATTTTAAGTGAGCATTTTAAAATGGAAGTCAAAATTTAATTTTGTAATACTCAGAAATTTTTTAATCAAGTCTCCATTCCTAAAATCAAGTACTCTGAGAAATGTAAGATTTTACTTTCATAAGCTTCAATAGCAAATTTGTTGATGTTTTCAATTTAATGTTCTGTTTCTTCAGAAGTCACATGCAGTTAACATGTTTTATAAAGGGCATTTTAGGAGATTTTAAGTAGAGGAGATGTTTGTAAATACCATGCTGCCAAGATGTAGCATGCTTGCTATGTAGCAGAATTTCATATGCTTGTTCTCTCTTACAGATCCAAAACCGACCCTGTCACAGGAGCTGTGAAAAACACAAAGTACCACCAACTTTAGTAAGTTCCATTTTCATGTACAATTGAAGTTTTCCTGAGTTATTTTATGCCACATGAAAAAAAATAGAAATTCTCTTTTATTTTCTTGCTAGAATGACATTGATAAGTGGGGACTTATTTTTTTAAATGCCAGTCATGTTAATAGTCACAGAAGCCATTGTCTCTGAATCTTGGCAGCCTGTTCTGGAGCATTTGTGTTGTTTCTCAATTCTTTCTGGCCTTTGACAGTGATTTGCTGGGACTGGTCACTTACCTGGACTGGGTCATGATCATCGTAACCATCTGCTCTTGCATTTCCATGATGTTCGAATCCCCCTTTCGAAGGGTCATGCACGCACCTACTTTGCAGGTACTGCTACTAAATCTCAGCTCCCAGCTAGGTGGTAAAACATTGACCTGCAATTTTTCTGCTCATTGTGACCTAACTGCATCTTGGCCATTTCAGATTGCCGAGTATGTATTTGTGATATTCATGAGCATTGAGCTTAATCTGAAGATTATGGCAGATGGCTTGTTTTTCACTCCAACTGCTGTCATCAGGGACTTTGGTGGTGTAATGGACATATTTATTTATCTCGTAAGTTTTTGCTTTTTCCTAAATGTAAAATGTCGTGGTTTTGTAAAGATCTCCTGCATTTCATGGTGCAAAGATGAGATGTGTGAGGTCTAGTTGCCATAACAGATTCTTAAATGGATTATAGAATAGTCCATTAATATGCAAATAAGATGCATGCATTTACTATCTAAATTAAAAACCATTAAAATATTTGTGGATAGTTGCATTGTTAAAATAAATCAACCACAATTTTATGTATGAATGTGGCATACTTTAATAAGGTCTAAAATGGCAAATCTCATTTCTATCTCACAATTCATGTGGCTCCTATAATACAAGAAAGTTTGCATCACATAAAGCATGTTGTTGATTAATGAGCCCCTTGTTATTAAAAGCAAACTGAAGTCATTTGAGTTGGGACTCTCGTCTGGAATACTGGGCCATGACAAGTGCCTCCTTAATGATCAGTTAAACTGAGAACTCACAAGTGGATTCAAAGAAATTTTATTTTTCTACCTGCACAAGAAGCCATGAAATCAATGTCTTTGCAGGAACAAAAACTGTGACCAGTAACAGGTAGCATGTTGCGATCATTAATAAAATAGTAGTAACCTTGTTAAAAAAGAATTTGGATCATGTTAGGTCAGCAGAACCCCCAGTGCAGTAAGTTAGAAAGAGCAGGATGCACCGAGGTACCCACACAGAAAGCACCCTCATGCATTTCTATATACATGTGATGGCTCCTTGGAGACCTCTAACAGGCCCAGATTGGGCTCACTGTTTAAAATCAGCTGGCTGCACACACACCTTTGAGTGCCTGTCGCATATCACACATGGAATCCTTGCTAAATAAAAAGTCAGGGCTAGATGGCTCCCAGAAAATGTGGACGGTAGAGGAGCAATTGCCTAAGTCCCAGAGGTTGTTCTTTCCCTGTAGGTGAGCTTGATATTTCTTTGTTGGATGCCTCAAAATGTGCCCGCTGAGTCAGGAGCTCAGCTGCTAATGGTTCTTCGGTGCCTGAGGCCTCTGCGGATATTCAAACTGGTGCCTCAGATGAGGAAAGTTGTTCGAGAGCTTTTCAGCGGCTTCAAGGAAATCTTCTTGGTATGTTAGAGCTGCCTTTTGCTTCCAGTTCGCCAGTCTAACTCTGCCATGTTGCTGATGGGGGGAAAAGTGAGTCTTGCCAATCAAAGTCAAGTCTATGGTTCTGTTCATTGCCAAGGGATTGTAAAGGCAACAGCAAAACAAGATACACAAGCAGAAACTGTACCATGAATGCTTCTGTTCTGTCAATTTACTTAATTCAATGAACATTTTTAGTAAACCAATGAGAAGCACTCTGGAAAGTATAACAAATGGCAAATCCAAAATGGTAGCATCCACTAACCCCTTAATCCTTAAATTGACTTTAATTTCTACTCTGGGTTTTAGTTTTCCCATCTAGAAATTAAGAATAAGAAGATTCCACCTCTCTAGTTCATAAACATTAATGAATGTGGGCATATAATCTTATTCTATGTGTCCCCTTAAAGCACATGGCATAGAATTTGTCTCTAGATCCTGGGAGTGTTAATGTAAAACAACTTTAAAAAATATAACACACAGGTATGCCATGCTTTAAGAAACCCCTGTATAAAGTGAAGAATACTCACCAATGTGATCATAGGGGGAATATTCTTTTTAATTAGGCAAATATTGCTTTGGGGTCTTCTTAGAACAGAGCTGGAGATAAAATGAGAAGTAAGAGACCCATTACCTGCAATCTGTTGCAGAAGGATCTTTGCCTTCCAAAAAGAATGATCAAGAGCTCTTTTTATCATGGATGAGTGCTGCTTGTGCATGAAAAACATGAATTGATTTACATAAGCTCATTTGTATCTTGCTTTCTAGAAGCATACCTATGGTGGGAGATCATCTGTAGTTGTATTTGATTTGAAAGTATTTTAAGGATAGACTGTGATGTTACTAGGGGCATATAATTGTGCGCGCACGCTGCGCTTAAAAGTTCTTATTTATTTTCTTTACACAAAGCCATAAAGCTGTGGCTTTTTACACAGTGGACGTGAAGGGAAACAGATCTCACCTGTTGGTATATGAATCTTTTGACCTCTGATGGAGTTCAGAAGGGAATCTAGTTTGCACCTGTCTGCTGAGGAGGCTTCTGTGCAGCTGTAGATTACCTAGGGAGCGTGTCAGCAGAACAGGTCCATGGTTTCTCCCGTTTTGCCCTTTAACCACTTTTGTCTGCTGAGACCCAAGGATCCTGCCAGCAGAGGGAGCACGAGTTGATGAACAAATCTGCTTCCCAGGACTGAATTATCCTGCATCCTCAGGGCACAGCTCCCTCATGCCTACAGGAAAAGGAAGCCACTGTCTCTCCAATTTATGCTCTGCCAAGAAGGATATGAACCCATTAATTGGGCACAATGGAGTTATTTAAACATTTTTCTTTGTTTCATTAAATAAAATATATCAAAGTGATGATTTTCAAGTCAGAAAAGCCCAATCATCTTTAAAAACCTCTGCCCCAGCTTCTTACATGAAAGTCACATGTTTTTATTTTTAAGATTAATATTCTATTTTTAATAATATTCTATTATTCTATTATTACATAATTTCCTTCTGTTCACATTTCAGTAAGTTAATTGAATGACCTATGGTGGAGAAATGGAAAGATATTATCCAAACCCAGGAATTTTACACAATGTGATCTAGAAAGTTCTATTTATATCACTATTTGAACCAACTAAATGTTTAATTTTTACCACGAGGTTTGATATTTCATCAATTTCTTTCAGGTCTCCATACTCTTGCTGACATTAATGCTTGTTTTTGCAAGCTTTGGAGTTCAGCTTTTTGCCGGAAAGCTAGCCAAGTGTAACGATCCCAACATTATCAGAAGGGTAAGATGCTCCTCTCTGAACTTTGAAATAAAAGTGAAGGTAGCTTGCCCTGCCTTGGAAAGCATGTGGAATCAGTGGCTCTAGGGCTGCTTAGAGATTTCCCCCTGATAAAACTGAGAATTCTCTCCTTGAACCTGCAGTATATCTCTGCTGGCTGGTAAAGGTTCGTATGATTAAATGCACATCTCAGAAAATTCTGCTCCTCCCTTCTATTTCTGCACCTATTCACTGCTGATGTCTTGCCCATAGTCACGCGAGACTCCTGATGTTTATAGCTGAGAACCTCAGGAACTTTCCTTTTAGGTCTTACCTAACATGAACCTATTGACACCCATATCAGCAAGCAGCCCCCCTGCAAAAATAGGCCCGAGGAAAGTCCCTCCCACACCCTTTTCCCACTCTCAGCATTTGGAAGCAGCTTCACTCAGCTCTTAGCTGCCCAGAAGCTCCCCTTCATGACAGCCAACAAGGACCCCACCTAGGACCCAAACCTGAATTCCTTCCCTTTAGCATCTCCTGCTTGTTCAGTGGGTGTGAGTAAGAGGAAGTTGGCTTCAGGAACAGCCCCAGGGTTTCTGCACCTCCAACGTTATGACATGCAGGTCCTGCATCTTGGGCATGTTGGCCAGTTAACCTCCAAATGACCACTCAGGGACTCCGGGTCCTTCTGTCTGGTGTATCCACCCTTTGCTTTGTCTCTAGGGTCTTCTCAGTTTAGGTGGGAGACTAGAATGAGAAACAGTTCTACCACAAATTGATGCAGGCAAAGCTGCCAGTGGCACATATCACTTCAACTCACTTTCCCCGGGAAAGAACAATGGCCCTGCCATACTGGAAGGGAGGCTGGGAAAGGCGAGGGAAAAGGGACACAGTCTGGTTAATAATTAGCTAATTTCTGCTGTACCATCCAGATTACAAATAAATAATAAAGTCAGTAATTAATGAAGTAAACCAAGTGCTGCTGATGCATAAACTAACAAAATCATTTCATCTTCCATCCAAATACAATAATATCTTAATTCCATTAAAATGTGTATCTCCAGAATGCCTAAAAGAATTGAACTACAACATAATATATATTTCTAGCAACAGCTAGATTTCATATTATAAAATCCACAAAATATTAGTTCTCTGTTATACAGAAAAATCTTTGTTCATTCAAGTACATTGTGAAATATATTAATATGAGGACTTTAGAAGTGCAAGACTGGGAGAAAAGTTCCAGAAATTTCCACATACCTGAGAAGACATCAAGGAACATGGTATGAAGGTCATGATGTACCCAACCAACAAATGAAGGAAGTAATAAAGCGCTGATGCCTTCGTCCACGAGCTTGTGTAAGGAAGAAGTTATTTTAGACTCATACTGAATAGAGGCCAGAAAGATAATAACAGCATTTCAAGATGAAGCCTCCTAGGAATCCTAGATGACTCAGTTATTAATGATGGTCTAAGAGCATGGTGACTTCACATCATGTGCTTACACCCAGGCCAGGCTAGAGATGGATGGCTCCTATGGGGGGTGGGGAGCACAGCAATGAGGTCTGGAGACGGTGCAGAAGGAGGGCCTAGGCAGACAGACAGCCATTCAGAGGACCACGGAAACTGGCACAGCGAGAAGAGCTCTGGGTCTCTCTGTTCCTCTAATCCCAGTACACGAGACCAAGGCCAACAATGTCATGCAGAGGACATCAGTTCTATCTCAGAGTCTCAGACCACCTCTCTAAAACAAAAGACAAACTCAGCCATGAATGGAAACTAGATTCACCAACATTTGGCTCACACATCTCATGTTCAAAGGCAAAGAGGCTTGACTTGTCGGGCCGTTTTCCAATGGGGCGAACACAGTATTTACTCGTATCTGCTTGAAGACTTCCATCCTTTGCCCATTTTCTTAAACCTGGGCAAAGATATCTTGAAGTCAACATAGATAGAGATATGGAACCCAAAGCTTAGTTACCAGACCACTGTAAACCAACTCGGATGCCACCGTTTTACAAATAGATATTAAATATCAGTTATGTCCAAGGGAACAAGAGAGGTGAAATGAAGAACTGGAAAGAGGAGGAGGTGACTGTCTAATTTTCTAGACAGCACTTTCTGTCCAATCAGAACGTGTGTCTCATGTTCTAGCAACTGTAACATAGTCAGCAGTCAAAAGAGCATCGAGAAGCCAAAACAGCATTCCACCTGATTCCCTACAGAAAGCTGAACCTCCCCAGGAAACTGTACTGGGAAGAAGGGAGGATTCAAGATGGCCAGGGCAGTTCCTCCCAAGCAGAGCAAGCGGGATGAGGAAAGACACCAAGCAGGCAAAGAAGAGTCAGGTGCAGAGGTGAGACAAAAGGAGGGAAGCAGCCTTGGAATCAGCTTCCAGATCAAAATCCGACTTTAGTTGATGGGATGGCTCAGTTCGGTTACTTCATCCCTGAGAATCTACTTCCCCCTCTATCACGTGTCTTACCCAGCAACGTTTTGAAGACAGATTAGTTCCCTTTTGGAGAGAGCCTCACCCAGTCCCCAGTAGTCAGTCACTTCCCTCCCATGTGGAAAAGGACTGAAAAACACAGCCAGAAATCGGAGTCTGGGAAAGACCCTCAAGACTCTGAATACCAGACTTGGGGGTCCCAAGAGGAAGATTTCTTTGATGAGAAATTGAAGGGCACCCCCTTTCTCCACCGAAAAGCCCTCTTCACCATGGCTGATTTTAGGATTGTCAGCAAAAAAAAAAAAATCTCTGCAAAAGAGTCCAATGTAGATAAACTTCCTATTTTCATGTCACCCTGTTTACTTGGCCACTGGCCGAGAAGATACCAGCACTCCAGGTGCTAGAAACCCCCTTACTAGTTATCACAAATGCATCCAGTATAGTACTTTGAAGAAATGTGCAAACAAGGCCTTGAGCTGGGGCTTCACAGAGATGTCTACATTTTTAAGATAAGTTACAATTGGGCTCCATGGTAACAGCTGGCAGGGGGAGGAAAGAAAGGGGAGAAGAAGCTCTCCCCTTCTCAGGTGCTGTTCTTGAAGAGTTAACTTGCCCAGAACAGTGAAAGAAAAAGCTGCTTTTATGTGAACTTCTGCAGACTGTGAACTTCTGAGCCCCTCCCCTTACATGCTGGGTATAAAACTCTGAAACTTCCTGAACTCGGGGTTCAGGGGATTGATTGATTACAGCAAAGGCTGTACCCTCTAAACCTGGCTGCAGCCAAATTAAACTGTTTCCTGCTGTCTTTGGTGCCTTGTCTCGTTTGTCCCTACAACAAAATGAGAAGCCATTAAAGGTTTGGGGGAAGAAGAATCAGATACTTCTTAATGCTCATGAAGCACAAAGCTTTGTCCCTAGTACTCTTTTGGTTACCTGCATTCTACTAATAAGGAAAACAGGTATAAACTGATTAATAACTTGTAGAAGGTCACCTACCTAGTAAGTGGGGAAGCTGGGATTCCCGTCCAGGCTGCCTGGGCCCATGTGCTGTGCGTTAACCAGGGTACCAGGCAGCCTCATGCAATCAAAGGTGGGCCTTTGATTAATCAAGTATATCATGGGGCTTCTGGATGATTTCCTGCAATATAGCTCTTCCAAATAGTGTTGTAGATGAAGAGATATGGTTATGAAAAGATAATTACAATATATTTTAACCAAAAAACATATGAAAGGATAAAAACAGTATGATCTCATATATGCATAGGAAAAAAGATGGGAAGGATACACGCCAAAAAGTTAATTGTGTGTGTCTCTGGTAATTAGGGGTCAGTTTTCCTTTCTGGTACTACTCATTCTTTATAAGTAAAAGATATATTATTTGTGTCATATGTGTTGTTTTTTTTTAATGTTATTGGCAATCCAGACAGAGGTAATGTTGTCATTAGCTAAACTAGTTGAAATAGGAATGGAGACCTGGACCGTGAGGCACGAGAAGAAGCAGGACAACTCTGAGGTCTTCATTCTCACAGCTGATGGCATGTTGGTTCACAGACAGAGGGGACATTTCGTAGGGTCAAAGTTGACTTTAAACAGGTTAAGATTCTGTCGATATATTCAAGTGATGCTCAAGAATTTTACCAGATGCACCTCAAACCTAGATTAGGCTCAGAATATGATAATTATAGCCAAAGAGACAAAGATAACCAACCAGAGGGCAAGGAGACAGAAAATGAGTCAGAACTTCTAACTGGGTCAGGTGCAGTGGCACACACCTGTAATCCCAGTGGCTCGGGAGGCTGAGGCAGGAGGATCACAAGTTCAAAACCAGCCTCAGCAATTTAATGAGGCACTAAGTAACTCAGTGAGACCCTGTCTCTAAATAAAATACAAAATAGGGCTGGGGATGTAGCTCAGGGGTCAAGTGCCCCTGAGTTCAATCCCCAGTACCCCCTCCAAAAACAACAACAACAAAACCTTCTTACTGATGTTTTATGTTTAAATATTTTTAAAAGGCTTTATTTGGAAATAATTCACACGCTATACGATCCATCCCCTTCAAGTGTACAGTTCAGTGGCTTTTAGCATATTCAGAACTCTATAATCATCACAGTGGCCACTTTGGGAACATTCACATCTTTGAAAAGAACCTGGTATCAGTTAACTGTCACTCCCTTTCCCTTTATCCCTCTATACTTCTAGCCCTAAATAACTACTAACTACTTTGTATCTCTGTAGAGTTTGCTGTTCTGGACTTTCGTATGAGTGAAATCATACAATAGGTGCTCTTTTATGACTAGCTATTTGATTTAGCCTACTATTTCCAAGGGTCATCCATATGTCACATGTGCCAGTCAGTGCTTTAGCCCTTTCTGTGGCTACATTATATTCCACTGTTTGAATATACCATTTTGTTTATCTATTTTTCCAATGATGGACGTTTGAGTTGGTTCCACCATTTAACTACTATGAGTATTTCCAATTTAACATTCAGGTACAAGTTTCTCTGTTGACATACATTTATCGTGTCTCTTGGATAGATAAATACCTAGGAGTAGAATCATTAAGTTATATGGTGTAATAGTCTTATTATTTCCATTGCTATAACAAAATACCTGAGGCTGGGTATTTTGTAATGAAAAGGGGTATATTTAACTTACAGTTTTGGTGGCTGAAAGTCCAAGATTGCGTGGCCCCATCTGTTCAACTTCCAGTAAAGAGGCCCCTTTGGCTATATTACATGATGGCAGATGGCATCATTGTGGGTGTAAGAGCAAGAGGGAGGGATCACACAGTGAGACAGGAACCCAAATACCAGAGACTCGAAGAAAGTCACCTCTCTTAGGACACTTTTAAGAGAAGCACCCCCACTAACCAAATCACCCCCACTGGGCTCACTCTTAAAAAGATTTCGCCACCTTCTACATCCGTGGGCCAAGATGCCAGCACATGACACTAGGAAACATAGTCAAACCATGTCCAAACCATGGCATGGGCATGTGGTAACTCCATGCTTAGATGTCTGAGGAACTGCCAGACTGTTCTCCAAAGGGGTTACGCCATTCTGCCTCTCTCCTCGGTGGTGTATGGGGTTCCAGGTCTGGGACTCCCGTTTCTCCACAGCCCTTCCAGGGCTGGCTGTTATTTGACTTTATTATTTATTTGTTTTTAAATATTTATTTTTTGGCTAGACACAATACCTTTGTTTATTTATGTTTATGTGGTGCTGAGGATCGAACCCAGGGCCTTGTGCATGCTAGGCGAGTGCTCTATCACTGAGCCACAATCCCAGCCCTATTTGACTTTTTACGATGGCTTCTCGGTGCCTGTGGAAAGGCGTCTCATGTTGGCCTTGACCTGCACGTCCCTGATGGCTGATGGTGCCGAGCACCTTTTCCTGCTTACGGGCCCTTTGTAGATCTTCCTAGGAGAAATGTCTGTTCTGGCCCTTTGCCCACTTGGTAGTATTTCCAGCACCTCCTTCCCCTGCCTGTCTCCGTGGTCTTTGTCACTGTTTTCTGGACAGCTGTCCTCATCACTGCTATTGGATAGAGACCTTTGCTGCCTATGTGAGAAAACGTTTCCTGTCTCTCACCTTCTCTGAGTTCTCTGTCTCACCAGGCTCCCTACCTCCTCTGTTTTTCCTACTCTAGGAGGATTGTAACGGCATATTCAGAATCAATGTAAGCGTGTCCAAGAACTTAAATTTAAAATTGAGACCTGGAGAGAAAAAACCTGGATTCTGGGTGCCCCGTGTTTGGTAAGCATATCAGAAAAATATCTTGAAGCTGACTATGTTTCTTGGTATGAGGACTTAAAACTGTATAATATGCCATGAAACTAAAAGTCACTCTGCTAGAGACTTTGAAATAATGAAAACTAATCAAATACCACCTTACTATTTTCCCAACACTTTAAAAGTATGTATCTGAATTCAAATGGTTTTCAAAGTTAATGAGGCTTCAAAACAAAGATTTTTCTATCACATCGAATGTAAATTCATTCCAAGTTTAAATCTTTAAGGGAAGATCTGATATCCTTATAACACTGGTGAGAACCCTAAATCATAAAGCCATTTCAATTTTAAAACCCACTTATACTGGTGGATTTCCGTGATTGAAACACCGGAGAGGAATAATCAGTGACAATGTTAATCATATCTAATTCTCTCTTTAAAAATTATTTTTCTTCAAAATGAGTTTTCAAAGTATTTACATCAAAGCTGGAAGTACCAAGCACCTTCAGGAAGTACTGAGTGTCTTCTTTCTCTGCCATCTTACTAATGACTGTGAATGTAGTCCCTCTGCCTCATTGATGAGCCGAGTGTTCCATTAACTTCATTTGTCCCCTTAATTTTTTTAAATTTCTTTTTCTTAACGTCTTAGAATAAGGAGTGAACCACAGGAACTCTGCTCCTGTCACGACGGTGTGCTCTCAACGTCAAAGCTCTTTAAGAGGAACGGCACTTCACCCAGCTGTAGCCTAGGACTCCTTGTTACCTCACTGTGGCCTTTCTCTACTATGAAATCCACATTTATAAACAATTCAATATAATTTATATTGGGGTTTTATTTTTTAAATACTCAAGAAGTGTGGGGAAAAAAGATTCATTTTGGATGTGTGGGGCTTGAGCAGGAGTAAAGAGGAATATAACCCACAGGGATCTCCTTATTCCAGTGTGTGCAGTCTAATTTGCATTAAAATAAAAAAATATTAAAGCATAGAAAGTGTATTTGGTGAGATAAAAATTTGTCAGACCGTAAAGAACTTATTTATATCAGGACATAAAATGGGGATTCTTTTCCTTGCTGTTTTGTATTTGGACTAAAACCTCCCAGCTGAGGCCAACGGGGGATGAAGCATTCATACGTTCTAAAGAGAGCGACTAGACCCATCCAGCAGAAAAGACCAAGACGTTTTCTCACTCCATCACCCAGCATTAGTCTATGTGACAGAAAACTCTGCTTTTATGGAGAACATCATGGGAGTATAGGAGGTCAAGGTAGAGCACTGTGGCGTTCCTGCCCTTGACCCTGGGGAAAGGTCCAGGTGCTCCCGTCCCTGGCTGAGGGAGGTCCTGAAGGAGGACATTCATACCAGAGCTTGGCCAGGCAGGGGGAGGCTCCGTGGGGGGGCTGCTCTTCACCTCCTGGCACAGGAGGGTTATCTAGTCTTCCTGGAGGACCACGTCGTGGTCGCCTAAGCCACTAGGTCTGAGCCACCTTGAAAGGAACCCTGCTGCAGAGGGCATCCCCATCCAAAGAGGCCTGTGTGCAAGAGCAGACCAGGACGCCTGGAGACCGGCCCTCCCAGCAGGGAAGGTGCAATGGTTGCTCTTGTTGTAAACTATGGTGCATTCATAGAAAACTGGAGGTAGAGTAGACCAAACAGACCAGGCAACAGCTGCCATTGAAAGGGAGTTTCTTACAGTCCCAAGAGGAGGGGGCAGGCCACACCATGGGGGGCACTGGGGAGTGCCAGGGTTGGTCACAAGGCAGAAGGAGAACTACAGAAGGCCTGAACCAGGGTTTCATGGTGGGGAAGAGGGAGGCCAGGCAGGAGACTTGGACTGGCTAGCTTGAATCATTTCTGTAGGCTCCAAGACAGAGGGGCTGTCCCCAGGCGGCTGGTCCTGGGGGGTTAGGGCAGTGCTCTAGAGGTGAAAACTCAAGAAAGGAGGTGGTTGGGGTGTGGACTCCGGGTTGGTTACTTTGTATTTGAAAACTACACGAAAGGAAAAGGACTCCGATCCTTTAAGGTCATCTTCAAAGACGACTGGTCTCATGGCCGAAAGTGACCAAAAACTTTGGAACCCTCCAAGATGTCAGGAGAGAAGCTGAAACGCACCACAAGGCAGTGTTCAGAGAAAAGTAAAACCTGCCCCAAGTTGTACCCGGTGGCATTCAGTCTGTCCCATAAAACCAGTTGCAAGTATCTGAAAAATCAAATTTAACCAAAATGCAATATTTTATGTAATTTATTATTAGTGGTTTCAAGTTCAATGACGTTTTAAAAGCATAAACAAATAGAGGCACTTCCCTCAAACATCATCACAATTGCTTTTGTCCATTTTCCTGATATATTATGATTTGGATTAGTTGTAATGAAATAAAAATCTTTGCCCTAAAAATATGTCAAGTGTAACCATGAATTTTTTTACCTTTTTTTTCTTTTAAATAATCCAATCTAGAGTTAGAAGCTAAAAAATATTTTTATAATCTTTATATTGGCTAAATTATGATTAAGAAAATAACATATCTGGGAATAGCCCTAGAGGAATGCTTAGGTAATTATAATTAGGACATAAATATGCACAGTCTAATTCAGGAGATGGTCTGGTTTCTATATTTTCTCTTCAGATGAATAAGTTCATTTTCCTCTGAATCAGACTTGATGAGATAAAAATTGCCTCAGTAAGAAGGATTAAACACATCTTCTATTATAAATACTGTGTGTTTTATTTTAGGAAGAGGTCAGTATACAGGAAAATGGCCTGAATGAGAACAAAAACAACAAAGTGTTCAGTTCTGTGATAATGTACTTACCGAGTGCTAGAATCCACCAGGCTTTCCACTTGCCACAGATTCAGCTATGGATCAGTTACGGCCCTCGCCCCTTACAAGCTTGAAATCTGGTGGAGAACAGAACTGTGTGCAGGGAGGGTTCTCAAGACTTAGGTTTCTTAATTTCATGGAATATCAGCCTCTGATACCTGCAGAAAGACAAAAGGTGCTGGGAATTGTACTCACGCAGGAGAAGCTCTTAACCCAGAGTATGAAGGACCAGGCAGAGAGGAGAAGTACTGGTAACTTTCTTTGTGGGCAGTATTGGAGGTTGAATCCAAGGCCTCCTACATGCTAGGCAAACTCGTTACCGCTCCGCTATGCCCCCAGCCCGCATTGGTTAACTTTTAAAGGACAACAGCTGGAAATAGGCAGGGGAAAGAAAGACAGCAAAGGTGGGAAGGAAGGATGAGGCCAAGCTCAGGTGCTTCCAGTGGAAGAAGCTCTGCTGCCAAAGCTCAAGGCAAAAGGAGAGTTGGTGCATTCTTAAAAGCACAAAAAGTTTCTGATTTCTTTAGGAAAGATGGCTAGAATGCAGGCGACACAGGATACCATTTTGGAAAGTGTTGTTCCCTGGGTTTCCATATCCAAAGGCAGGGGCTGATTGCCTTCCCCATGTGCCCCATCTTCTCCAGAGGAGGAGTGACTGGCTCCCTTTATTGTGATTTAGGGGGCCTTGGAGCACTTTCCCCTGGGAAATCCAAAGATCGACCAGATTATGAGGTCAGAACCAATGTCTTAGTATTTTTTTAATTGGATAGGCAAGATTATAATCTTTTTTAAAAATAACAGAAAAGATAATATTTAAGCACCCTTCCAATTCAAGGAAGGGAAACAGGGAAGATAACAATAAGGATTAGGGTTGGTATCTATTTAATCTCTAGATATTGTAGGTGAGACGCACTTTCCAATTTTGCTAGCATAAACAAAGCACAAATAAACAGTCATATAATTAAAACTGAAGAAGTCTTGTTTTTTAAAATATGATAAATCCTTTAAATTATTTAAGCCTATAATACTACATTTTATTTTTCATGGTTTAGCCTAAAAGTGTATTTTCAACATATTCTAACTTTAAAGTATATGGAACATGAAAGTGTTTAAGTTGCTGCAAATTTAGCTGAAAAAGCACTTTTTACATAAAGGAAATGGATGAGTAAGAAAGTTCAACATCAGATCTGAGAACTGGCTCACTTGGTTTTAAAAAGTCCTTATTCAAGCAAACTGCAGCATCTGTAGAATCCTTACAACTGCTGTCTACTATAAAAGACCTGGAATTTAATTGAAACACCACCACCATCCCAAGTAAGGTTGTTGGAAAAATTCAAAAGAATTTATATGTACTTTCATGCAGAAGAAAATATAAATCAGAAGTCCAAAATGTAAATTTCTTAGTGAAGCTTTTGTACTATATAGAAAACATCTCTGTCAATCATCCTTAAACCCTAAAAGAGCAAGCCACTTTCATTTTATGCTTTCTTATTAGATATTCATCTATTCAGTATTCTAAAACAACAACAACAACAAAACTTACAAAGGTAAATCTCATGACTGTTTCTATAGTTTAAAAAACATAAAGAATTGTAACAAAATCTGAGCCAGATTCCCCTCAGAGTATGCCTTTCATGAGGGTTCAATTCTGATAAACGAAAAAGTAGGGAAAGTAATTAAAATTATGATGTAGATAGGCTCCAGGAGACCTTCCCAACTCAGCAGTTCAGAGCCAATTTATCGTCAAATTCAGATTCAGCAAGGGTAGTGATAGTGCCTGGTTTTCAAGTGTGCAGTTGTTGAAACCTTTATTTAAAATAGCCTCTAATAAGAAAGAAAAGGAAAAAATTAAAGTTTCTTTTTTCTGTTTATAACCACAACAAAAGTTAGCTAAACCCACAATAATGAAAGAAGATGCAATATAGTGAAAGGGATCACTTTTTAATTGAGAAGGAAAAAAGTATAACTTGTGTCAAAAAACAAGGAAGGAGATAGCCCATCCCCCAAACAAAATAAATAATAATGTGGCCCAAGTGTTTTGGGAATTAGGAATCCACTGCAGGTATAGAGCGCAAACTGTGAATTGGGCATCATGAGAAGGTCTACTGAGACTTCTCAAGAGTTAATGAGAGGAAAAATCCAACCAGGAGGGAGTAACTTGACGTATATCCGCACAACCCTCAGCCTCTGGAATCAACAGCCCCTCAAAGCCTCAGTATGTTAAGGCACAAAGTGAAATTAAGTAACCAAATTCTGCTCTTCTTACACTTTCTTTTAATAGAGCCAATTGTGATTTATGCCTTTAGAAGTTTCAATGATAAAACTCTCAAAATTCACATCCAGAGTCCGATGCCCCTTTGTGCAAATCTATAAAATCTCATTTTCAGCAAGTTCCTCCATGTCGTCAGTACAGAGGCAGCAGGGACTTCAGAGCCTCAGGCTGGATCTAGAGCTGTTGTGCCCTTTGCTTTAAATTGAGGCCACCTGATGAATCTATATTATGTTTACACATAACAACACATAGGACAGCCAACGAATCCCAGGTACCCCAATCTTCCCCCAAAGCTGAAGACACCCTATACTCGGAATTAGAAAGAGCTATAGGCATTTGCTGTAAAATGTCCCTTTCTCCTTGGAATTTTACAGAACTGTTCCTCTTTCGGAATTGCAGGGCAAATCCTCGGAACTTTAATTTCGACAATGTGGGGAATGCTATGCTGGCATTGTTTGAAGTTCTCTCCTTGAAAGGCTGGGTAGAAGTGAGGGACGTTATTATTCATCGCGTGGGGCCGGTGAGCAAGCACATCGAATCTTTTGAACATTTCCAGAGCAGCTTTGATTTGCTTTGATGAATAACCATATTTTTCATTTATGCAGATCCATGGAATCTATATTCATGTTTTTGTTTTCCTGGGTTGCATGATTGGATTGACACTTTTTGTTGGAGTAGTTATTGCTAATTTTAATGAAAACAAGGTAAGAATCCTTGGTTGACTACCACAGGCTTTATTCTTTACTTGCCCCCCACTTTGAACTGTTTTTTTTCCCCCACACCACAGCATGAAGTAGCATTAAACTGTAATGTGACTGGTGGAAATAATCTGTATAACAATTTTACAAAGTACCTCATCGCTGCCTTTCAGGCACATTATTTAGAAGTACAATTCTCTTGCTAAATTTACCCTCTTGGCTACAGTGTCATTAATTCCCCCACAATTGAGAAGCGCATCTCCTATTGTTTGGATTGAAAGGATGTACAGCAAGTTATTAAAATACGGTAGCTGAAAGTGGGGAGCTGATTGTAGGTAATATCATTTCACAAAATGTAAATTGCAGTCTCCTTTGTCACTCAGTAGGCGGACTTGGAATTCTGATGGGCTAGGGAGGTGCCGTGCAAATTTTTAAATTCTACTTCAAAGAACAAAAAGAAGGTTTTCTAATTTCATGTAAACTTTACATACTTCACAAACCCCACGTAACATGCTGAGTTCTCAACAGCTCTGATGATCAGTACAAGGCTCACAAATGGGAAAACAGCAATGTACAATGTAGTTTCCTATCAATAAATGAGTTGGGAAGAACATTCCGTTAGCACTCGGGGGAGAGGTGATTGTTCTTCTGAGCATGGCTGATGAGCTTTCCATTATGGAAAAACAATTTTTGGAATCACAATAATCAAAATACACTCATTGTTGAGCCCTTCATCTATACTAAGATTTCATACATGCCACTGTCAGTTCTCACAACTCCCATGCATGGTAGAAGAAAAACCAATAACTTTGGGATTTATAGAGAGCAGAAAATTGGGACCAGAAGTCAGATTTGGTGCCCATTTACTACAGAGTCTGTGATTCTTCAAATGCAAAAGTGTAAAACCTGTCCCCCAAAGCTAGATTTGTCTGCACAGCTCCATGCTGTTCGATGTCATCCATGGCTAGGACTGGTTCTCTTGCATTCACATCAGAGGTCTTTGGTTTGTGTAGCTGCACCTAGGACTCAATCATTCAGTGTCCCCAGGCTTAATACGCAGGGAACTGCTTACTCAGCTACCTTTGATGTGTGCTTAGTGAGTATGTCCCTTCATTCAGGCTTTCAAAGGGTGCCATTTGAAAATCCCTCCTTTGGGTCCCAATGTTATTTCACCTAAAGAAACATGGAATCATAAAGTTAGAAAGAACAGTAGTGATCAGGTCACCTGGCCCCTCTATCTTACTTTCTAACATGTTGAGTTTCTCTGAACCCTAAGGTGCATTCATAGTTTGATACCAAGCATAAAGAAGAAGGAGGATCTCTTCCAGCCATGTGGTGGTGCAGACACTGGGAATTCCAGAATGTGAGCAGAAGTGAATCAGTCTATTAGTGGAGAGTGTAGGCACCAACAGCTCAGAACAACACATGAGCTCTGAGCAGGCTCCTGACTACATGAGAATTGGGTTCTGTGGCAGCTCACAATTCAGCAATGTAAATGGAACAAGATAAGATATTCAGTAACTGAAAACACATGTATAATTAATATAAGTCTTGAACTTGAGAAACTGAGAAATGGCCGCGCAAGCAGAATTACCAGCAGGTCCACTTCCACTGCTGTTCTTTATGTTCTGCCTCTGGGGGAGTGGTACATCAGCCCAAATAGGTGCTGAGGGAAAGAGGAATCTGAGAAGAAGTCATTTTACAGAACATTACAAAATTCACTAGTAACCTTAATATAGAAACTTATAATTTATGTGAACCTTTTCTGCAAGATTTTTAGAAGTTAGCGCCTAAGTGCTTATAGAACAACATTTACTCATTTATTATTCATTCACCAGATTTATTTGTGTATGTACTGGGTGGTAGACACCACTGATCCCTGAAGACCTAGCAAACTAAACTGAACCGTAAACACAGAAATTTCCACCTTCGGGAACACACATCTTAAAGGTCATACCAAAGGAATATAAATAGGCAGTATTTTTAGAGTTTGGAATTGTGTAAAATAGGTCTTCCCTAGAAAATGGTAGTGTCTTTACAATGCTCCACGTGTATTCCAATAATATGCCTTTATTTCTGATTTCCTTACCATGAGACCATGCATTTAATACACTTTTATTGACAATAACAAACTTTCAGAGATTCTTATGTATTAATGGGCAGATGAGAATTCCCTGTTTATTATTCTTTTGGATGCCTTTGAAATTTCACTTTTCAAAAAATTAGTTGTTTTGATCAACAAAAGAATAATGAAATCTATGTTTGTCTAGAGAACAAGTATTTGTTTGCAATTAATGAGAAAAGTGGTTTAGCAATACCAATATCAGAAAAAAAAATCACTTAAAACAAATACCATGATTAGGTAAGGGGGATAATTAATAATGACAAAAAACTAATTATCAGAAAGATACAGAATTCTTGCATCTCAAAATATATAAAGCAAAAGCTAACCAAATTCAAAAAGAAGCTAGCAAATCCCAAAAGCATAATAAAAGATATTAACATAGTTCTCTAGGAAACTCATAAATCAGATAAATGAAAGGACATGAGATTTGACACAATTAAAAATATTTTACTTGATGAAAATAAAAAGAGCTTTGATCCCCCAAATTTGAGAATATGCATTATTTTCAAATATAAAATGAAAACTTTAGATGTCCAATTACCAATAATTACCAAAAAACAGATAATGTATAGTATATGTTCTCTGTCACAGAAAAAAATAGTTTAAAAAAAGAACCCTCATAATTTAGAACTACTAGGACAACATCCCAAATTATTTATGAGTTATAGAAGAAATCATAGTACAAAACCACAAAACATTTAGAGATAAATTACTTTAAATATCTAAAAACATGCAAGAGCTGGGAATGGTGGCATATACCTGTAATCCCAGCAGCTCAGGAGACTGAGACAGAAGGATCACAAGTTCAAAGCCAGCCTCAGTAACTTAGTGAGACACTGAGCAACATAGTGAGACTCTGTCTCAAAATAATAAATAAAAAGGGTTGGGAATGTGGCTCGTGGTTAAGTACCCCTGTGTTCAATCCCCAGCACCAAAAAAACAAAAAACACAAGGTGTAGATAAAACAGTAGAGAGAAATTTATCACTTTAAGTGTATAATTAGAGAAAAGTCAAAGTTTAAATATTCATATGTCAAGTACCTAAATCAACAAATTATAGTAACTACAAGGTAAAACTGAAGAGTAAGAAAAACAAGGTCATCAAGATTTTGACAGAAATTAATGATATAGAAACTTCAATAGTTTCTATCAGGTTCAAGAATACAAAAGCTGGTTCTAGAAGAAAATTAAGTCCAAAAGCCTCCAGGAAGGTTGAGCAAGAACAAAAACATGGAGGAGGAAAGTGAGCAAACCACAGTAATGACAGCAACGGGGCGCTGGTGCAGTGACCCTGGGTCACATGTGTGCAGAATTGAAGCAACGCCGCCCATCAGCCCAGAGGCAGGGGATCAGCGACACTATGCTGGGGGCTCCCACTGCTTCAGTGTAAGAATCCCTCTGAGCTCCCCACCCCATGGCACCCTC
Organism: Marmota monax; assembly: GCF_021218885.2. Classification (NCBI taxonomy): domain Eukaryota; kingdom Metazoa; phylum Chordata; class Mammalia; order Rodentia; family Sciuridae; genus Marmota; species Marmota monax. The sequence continues at coordinate 10,255,964 of NW_026693108.1, forward strand.
TAAAATAATTTCAGATAAATTAAAGATCTGGATAAGAAAAGCAAACTTTGAGCCACTTTTAATCCATGTAAGCATTTCTATTTGACCCCAGAGTAGTTGTGCTTTTTTAGACATCAGCCCTAAAGTAAGATCTATAAAGAAAAAACTTGTAAGTTGGATTCCATTAAAACTACAAAAATCTAAATGAAAAAAGGCACTATAAGCAAAATTAAATGCAAACCGAGGAAACACTGTATTTACAACTCACATAACTGACGATAAGATCCATAATATATAAAGAATATATTTGGATTATTTATGATCCATAACTATGTTAGTCAGTGTTTTGCTGCTGTGTCCAAAATACCTGGCAACAACTTAGAGGGGGAATGTTTATGCTGGCTCATGGTTTCAGAGGCTTAGTCTATGGTGTGCCGGCTCCATTGCCCTGGGCCTGAGAAATCATGGCAGAAGGGCTTGGTGGAGGAGTGCTGCTCCATTCATGCCAGCGTGGAAGCAAAAAATGAAGCAGAGAGGAAGGGGCAAAGGGACGATCAATCCTTCCAGGTCACAACTCCCAGCGACCAGCCTTCTGCAGCCATGCCCCACCTGCCTAGAGTTACCACCCATTTAAACTAGGACGGACCCATTCCATTAGAGCTCTCACCAATCATCTCACCTCTGAATATTCCTGCATTAATACAGGAGTTTTTGGGGACACCTCATATCCAAACTGTAACCATAATATATAGAGAATTTCTAGAAACATTCGGAGTAAGAAAATACAAAAGTGAATAAGGAATATGAATGGCAATTCATATAGGAAGATGGAGGAATTGCCACTTATATACATAAAAATGCTTCATCTTGTTAGTATTAAAATTGAATTAGGCATATTTCATAGCCATCAAAATGACCAAATCAAAATTTCTAATAATGTCAAATATTGGCAAGAAAATAAGGAAAGGGAAACACATATATTGCTAATGGGAAAGTGTTTTGGTTATTTCTCTTTGACAATATCTGATCAACGTGATAATGTTTAAATTCCCAGATACCAATGATTGTCTAGAGATTTACAGTGCAGACACTCACAGTGAGACAGTAGCTATGTGTTACCTATAGCATTGATTATAGTCCATAAACCTACAGTGAGTAACTTCTGATATATTTGTGTAGAGGACCGCTATATGACCTGTTAAAATGAGCCAATTCGATCCAAGAATCCAGTTGTATGGAAAACATACAATAAATGAAGATAAAGACAAACTGCATAAATATGCGTACATATTGATTTTAAAGTTTAAATGAATACATCATTCTGTTTCTATAAATACATAAAAGCCCCAAATTCTGAAAATCGTATGAAAACATGGACCCTGGAAGGACCGTCATTAGCTCTAGGAAGGAAGGGAAGATGGAAGTGAGGTTAGGTATTTTCCCCCCAGTTTCTGAAATCACACTTCTGCTTCCTGTGGAATGATACTGTTCATGTGTGTTTTATCGAATATTATATCACCCAGAATATCTAAGTCCATTTAGTAAGTCTTCACAGCCCTGATTCCTTAAAGAAGCAAATTCTGTGGTTTCATCTCTTTAAAAAACACCTTAACTAGAAGCAGCAGCATTGGCAAACTGGAATTTTGCCCCTGTGAAAAGAAACTAACCCTTATTGGTTAGTATGCCTTTTTCACAATGTAACCTTATAGGAGACCTTCATAAAATTTTCCCAGACCTAAGTATTACCGTCAGAGACAATGGCGGAAGGCTGCTGGTTGTTCTCTGAAGGTCTCCTCCTGCCTTTGGGGCCGCCTCTCAAGGCAGAGTGAGAATTCTGTCCGTGTTTCTTCAACCAGCACAGAACTTGGAGAATATCTTTATTGTGAGCCGACACCGGCCCTGTTTGTAAAACCCCCCCATCTGCAACCTTCTTTCCCTCTTCTTTTTGCTGCTTTCTTTGTTTGTCAAGGGGACGGCTCTGCTGACTGTAGATCAGAGGAGATGGGAAGATCTCAAGAGCAGACTGAAGATCGCACAGCCGCTTCATCTCCCACCCCGCCCGGGTATCAAAGATGCTCTGATTTTATTCATGTTGGGCCCTAGTGTTCATGATTCCCCAGGAGTCTCAGATTTAAATTAAAATAATAATTGTGAGGCCACTGGGAGGTTGTGCATAAGTTAATATAGAAACAGGCTCCAAACTACAGAGCTGTTCATAGGCTATTAAAATCAACCACCCAAACGCTGTGCTTCAGTGCTCTCAGAACAAGCCTTAATGAAAAAATGATTTTTTAAATAAAATATATTTGTGCTTGCCTTTAAAAAATATGAGTGAAATGTATTAAACTGACAGAAATTGAATGATGTGCTTCTCCTTCCAATACGGACCGCGTCATGCACTGTCATTTTAAATATCGAGAGCCAGGCATTCCTGCAAAATGCTTCACAATAGATTGAACTGGAGGAGGGGGATGTAATGGGCTTTAAGGTGAGCATTAAAGAAAACCAGAGCAAGAAATTTAAATGTGACCCCCGTCTGAAGTGCCCTTGCCTAAACCTTTCTTTTCCAGATAATGATGGTTTTAGAGCTAAAATGTATGACATAACCCAGCACCCGTTTTTTAAGAGGACAATCGCGTTACTTGTTCTGGCCCAGTCCGTGCTGCTGTCTGTCAAGGTACTTGGTTTCACCTTGAGACGGTGGGAGGGAATTCTATATTCACTGGTACATCCAGGAATGTCACAAGCTGCCACAGCCATTTGCCATCTCTGTCCTCTAGTAAAACATTAAGATTCACAGTCGCGTTAACATGGACCGCAGAGGGGGGACTTGGTGTCCAGTAGATGTGGCAATGACCTGTGTGTTCTTCCTGTTGCAGTGGGACGTGGAGGATCCCGTGACCGTCCCTTTGGCAACAATGTCGGTTGTGTTCACCTTCATCTTTGTGCTGGAGGTAATCCTAAGGAGTCCGCCGGCTCTGGGGGGAACGGGGGAGTTGTGGGCAGTTTTAAAGTAAGTCAGTGTGCCCTTTTGATGTGTGTCTCATCACCTTTGATGGCTCTGGAGGCAGCGGGGCTGGCGGCAGGAGGAGCGTGCTTGTGGGGTACCTCCTCTTCTGGCTGTTCCGCTGAACTTGAACAAAGACTTCACTTCGGACTCCCAGTCTCTCTAACTACCATAGCTTGTTGGGTCTGGATGTTTGTCTGTCCAGCTCTGTGAGCTCAACTATGTAGAGCTAACCATCCAAGCCACTGTAGTCCAAGGCTTCAAATTGCAGTGTGGTGGCAAAGTGAACACTGGCTCAGCCAGGATTATTTTAACACATGGTCCATACGAGATCACTTTCCAACCCCATCCACGGTCTTTGAAAGACAGAAGCACCCTGCACTGGCTGGTGCTTCTGAAATATCTATGTTCTTTTACTTGAGAAAGAAGAATGTCCTGCTGTAACAAATCGTCAAATGAGGAGAAAAGAGGAGAATATAGATTTGTAACCTACTTAGCTTTGAAAATAAAAACGTATACATTATTAATTAACTGTTTATTACATCTTTAAAAAATAGAATGTGACTCAAGTTAAGAGATTTAAATATGGGCGGAACACTCATCCTGTGCTTATTCTCCTCATTATTTTTCTCCAGGTTACAATGAAGATCATAGCCATGTCACCTGCAGGCTTCTGGCAGAGCAGGAGAAATCGATACGACCTCCTAGTGACATCCCTCGGAGTGGTGTGGGTGGTGCTCCACTTCGCCCTCCTGGTAGGTGCACACTTGGGCTTTGAGCTGGTGTTTCCAGCTCAGCTTGGGGCAGAGCTGTTCCCAGTCTCTCTTCCCTCCATGCCGTCCACTCTCACGTGTTAGATTAACTACAATCCAACTTTGGTTGTGATCAACCCTCAGGCATGCTTGCACACACAAACACACATATGCTTGTGTGCACATGCCCACACTCTTCACATGGGCAGAACTTGGCCCTTCAAAGCCTGGAGTGTGCAAGCCAAAAAGAAAGACCTAAAGAGACTCTTCATTGAAAACTTCATTTTACCACAGGATCAAACCAAAGGGAGAGAGCAAAGGAAACTGAAAAAGAAATTAAGGCGCCTGTCCAAATTCACACAGCTGGTGGCAGAAGCCTCAGACTCTGTATTCTGAGCCTAAGTGTAGACTCCAACCCACTCCGTTACAAGCAATATTTTGCTATGTAATTCACAGGTACTTCCAGGGTCCTATTTCCTCCCAGAACCTAGTTGACATTTCTCCAAAGCACCCCATTCTCCAGCTCTATGCCTAGGCCCTCACTATTTGCCCAAAATGCTTTCATCTTTCATTTCAGTCTGAGTTTCAGCTCAAAATCTGCAGTCATGGGTATGCTTGACCACGATCTAGAGTGATCTTGTCCAGTAGGAATAAAACGTGGCCACAGATGCCACTTAAATTTTTCTAGGAGAAACTGAAGAAGAATCAGATTTTGACTAGAGTTTAATATTTTCTAACTTACTCATATCCCATTTACAAAAGATCATCATTTCAGCAGGTGAGCAACGAGCAGAACTGATTAAATCAGTTATGTCCTTTTTCTTGGCATGAAGTCTTGACGGTGGATTGCACATTCACAGCACACCCTCATACGCACCCGCCACATTTCCCATGTGTAATAACCACACGTGACTGGTTGTGCCCATATTAGGCAGTGTGGATTTATTAGCTCTACCACTTTCCTGGCTTCATCCCGTTACATGTCTTTGGTGATCCTTTGTTCCTGCTCTCTGAGCTGGAGGGAGGGATGTCACTTCACCATCCACTTATTCCATAGAGGTGTTATGCAGATCACATGAAATCATGCAAGGGAAGCTTTTTCAAACTGTCAGGACTGCACCAACCCAGAAGGTGTTACTGTAAATACCTTTTTTCTTGTTGTTCTCCTTGACCCCAGCTGAAAGTCATATTATCAGTCGTCTCATTCCCCCATCCCCTTTAACACTGGGGGCCTGTCAAGACAGACTGACAACACACAGAACCCAGCTACCCCTCAGGCAGGGCTTGCCTTGGTATGACATCATGGTGCCTTTGGCAGCAGGGACTGCTTGAGCCCTCAGTCACCTGGATTCTTTTTTTTCAAACAATAGAGTTTTGAGCACACAGATGTGTATGGCACTGTGCTAGGACTGAGCAGAATGTAATGAGCAAAACAATGTCAGTTGCTGTCCTTGTAAAGCTCATACCCTAGAAAGCTAGGTAGCCACCGCATGCTCAGTGAGAATCACAATGATGCCCCGGTGGGGTGGGGGGTCGGGGTGGGGGGCAGCCTGTGTTCCTGGGACAGCAGGAGTGGGAGGCAGCTGCATGGGAGAGGTCTGGAGCGCAGGGTGATGGGCGCCATCTGGAGGAGGGAGAACATTTTGGGCAGCGGGGCCTGTGATGAGGGTGCAGGAGCTGGAAGAAGGAAAGCTTGTGTGGGGGGAGGTTAGAAGGAGCAGGAGCGGCCTGGTAAGATTTTCATGGGCAGGAAGGAGTCAGTCTGCCCAGGACCTTGTGCTCCAGGTGAGGAAGCACCAGTTGTCATCCTGGAAGCTGTTAGTGGTCATGAATTTTGGAACAAGAGGAAGACAGCAGACCCTGAGCTAGCATGGAAGGAAGAGGCAGCAAAGCCCATGGTTTTGCGTCTCTAGTCAGATTTGAAACTAAAAGCTTGTCAGTCCCAGAAGAATGGAGTAGGCTCCCTAATCCCAGATGTCTGCAGAGAGGAAATCTGAGCCACAAAGACCAACTTGCCTGTTCTGCTTGACTGCTTTTGTTCTTGTCCAGGAACCTCTGGCCCTGGGAGGTGCCCTTTCCCTGCCACAGCTTGTAGGGGACTTCTGGGAAGGAAGGTGCAGTCCTTGTCCACCGTCCAAAAATGCTGTGTGCACATTCCTTGGCATGCACCTCCCCAGGACTCTCACTGGACCCCCTTCCCGAGGACCCATCTGTGACTGTTGTCACTTGGCTGGGCAGCCTCCTGGAGAACAGTCATGCTTTGGCACCAGATGAATGTCAAGGTTGTTATCACAGTGGCAGCCAGCGGGATCTTAGCTCTTCAGATGCAGCCTTCTTAGTCATAAGGCAGAGTCATCTCCTGCTCTCATCATACCCTTGGAGGAAGAGCAGGGTGTGTTTCTGAGCTGGGGACTTCTCTAAGTCAACTTGGACTGGTGAATGTGTGGCTGGTCTTCAGAGAGGACTGTGCCTGCGGTCACCTTTCCAACATCAGTCTTCTCTCTTTGCTGGGACCCTTTTATGTCATGTCCCACTTGGCTATCTTGTGTTGCATGGTTACCCTCTGTTTCTTACACCCTGTCCTCAAAAGAGCCAGTCACTGTTTTATGCACAATAAATTTTGAAATACGGAAATTAGCTGAGCGAAACAGACCTCCAAGTTTCATTTGAGATTTGATTTCACATCTAATACTTATTCATGAGTTGTGGGTGGCGACCTTTTCTGCACCTTTTTTAGATAAATTTCTTAGGAGAATTTTCACCTTCTATTAAACTAATTATTCAGTAGGCTTCACAGAAGACTTAAAATGGAAAATGGAATGGAAACAAGATCTTTTGTGCAAATGACGAAAGCTGTCTTCTGCTTCCATTTCAGAACGCCTATACCTACATGATGGGTGCCTGTGTCATCGTCTTCAGGTTTTTCTCCATCTGTGGAAAGCATGTGAGTATGTCACAGAGAATGCTGGCAAGGGACGGGTGCAGCTCAGTTGTAGAGCACTTGCCTAGCACACGTGAGGCCCTTGTTCTTCCCCGGCACCCCAGAGGGGGAAAAAATCCTTGCAAAAATCACATAGGCAATGAAGAAAAAGTGGCCCCCTGGCTTCAGCTGTCCTGGGTGATAGGGCTGCAGTCAACAAATGACTAGAAATCACAAAGTCAAGGTTAACAGTTAAATGTTAAATCAGTAGCTTAATTATCTTGTGATGTCTCTTGCCATTTATATTGCTTAATTTATTCTTCATATTTGCTAAGTAAACTCGATAATCAATTAAAAATGCCAGCCATAAACACAAAAACCAATGGTCATTAAAATGTCTTTATTTTATGTTTTATTTTAAATTGAGTAACTTTGCTGCAGAGAAAACTAATATTTAATGACAGCGATGACTCCACAGTTCTAAATCTCTTTATATTCTTTGTTCCTGATTGTGCATACATTCTATTTGTAAGTTTTCATTTTTTAGAGAAAATTTTGCTTCTAACATTATTTTCTATATGCATTCTGTAAATCCAAGTGATCAATATACTTAATATTTGATGATTATTTAGTATTATACCACTATTTAGGCTTGCTTTTGTGAAAGCAAGCCAAGCCTACTTGCAATAGACCAAAAACGCATCGTCCTTATAGAGAGAGAACAGGGGCTCAAGAGAAGAGAAATGCAAGACGGGAACGTTTGGGTTGTTACTTTTATTAACCTGGCAGAAGAGACTTTAACCATTTGAAATATGAATGGAATTCTCAGTGCCTGACAGGTTTTGAATAACTTTTAGAGTTCACACCCACTAGGAAACCGGGCACAGTGGCACATGCCTATCATCCCAGTGGCTCAAGAGGCTGAGGCAGGAGGATCACAAATTCAAAGTCAAACTCAGCAACTTATTGAGGCCTTACGTAACTCAGGGAGACCCTGTCTCTAAATAAAATATAAAGAGGGGGATGGGGATGTGGCTCCATTGTTAAGTGTCCCTGGGTTCAATCCCTGATACCAAATAAATAAGTAAATAAATAATACCTGCGAGGAAGCCGCTTTCCCGTGATTCTCCTGGAGTTGCTCAGGAGCCAGCCGCCCTCACATTGCTCTCCCGCAGGTCCTGCTGGGCTTCCGGGTTAACTGCTCTCTCTTCCTTCTCTCCGGCCCCCATCAAGGTGACTCTGAAGATGCTGCTCCTGACGGTGGTGGTCAGCATGTACAAAAGCTTCTTCATCATCGTGGGGATGTTCCTCCTGCTGCTCTGCTACGCCTTTGCCGGCGTCGTTCTGTTTGGTACCGTGAAATACGGAGAGAACATTAACAGGTTGATTTGCAGCTATCTTTCTGTTCGTTTGTCAAGCAAACGTGTTTTGTCTATTAAAGACCTGGGGGGTGGTAGGGAAGGAAAGCAATCAGTTGGAAATCAAAATAAAATAATAGCCAAGATAATAGCCAAAATGACATTTTCCCAATTGAACAAGGTATGCATGTTTAGTTTAGAAATCTTACAAGATTCAGAATAAAAGCAGTCGAAATGAACCCATAATCCTACCAACATGAAGGAATAACCAGTCCTAATCCCAGCCCTTTTTCTATCCATGTATTGTGAAAATATTCTATGTTTTGGATGAAACAATCTTAAGGTGGATTTCTTTTTTAGCAAAATATGGCAAATTAGAAACCCCAAGATGGTTTTTATGTATTAAAAGTGATCTTGAATTTTATGGGAGCATGTCATTTTTTTTTTAAGGTCCTTACACAGCAAAGTATATACAAACATGCTTTTGGTTTGTTTTTGGTTTTGGTACTAGGGATTAAACCCAGGAGTGCTTAATCATGGAGCCACATCCCAGACCTTTTTATTTATTTATTATTTTTTATTTTGAGACAGGGTCTCACCAAGTTACTCAGGGCCTCAAAGTCAAACTCAGCAACTTATTGAGGCTGGCTTTGAACTTGCAATCCTCCTGCCTCAGCTTCCCGAGCTGCTAGGATCACAGGCGTGCACCATGGTGTCCAGCACAAATATGCTCTGGTGAAGAAATCGTTATTTGATTCATCAGTGCTCCCCGCTTTTATACCATAGTCCAAGTGAAAGAAGGACTCACTGGTAGTAGCTAAAGCTGCTCACTTGGTCGTTCTAGATGAAAGTCAGGAAATCAGGGGCCATGCTGGTGTTGGTGTATTCACATGGCTATACTTGCAGGCAAGTATAAATGGCAACAAGAGGGTATGACCTGTTTTGGTGGTGACAAATCATACTACTTCATGACAAACCATAATAATATGGTTTAATAATAATAATAACATTCTGTTATTGTTGTTTTCCTAAATTAGGCATGCAAATTTTTCTTCAGCTGGCAAAGCTATTACTGTACTATTCCGAATTGTCACAGGTGAAGACTGGAACAAAATCATGCATGATTGTATGGTAAATATCTCCTCATCATTATCTGAACCTGCACTAGAATCAGCGTAGTACCTTTGGCAATGCAACATTGGTGGTATGGTCCTTGTTAAGACCTTGTATAATTCTACATATCCTGGCCTTTTGGTCCATAAATTGCATTCTTTTACATTGCAATGTAAATCCAGGGGTAAATAATCAACTGAACTCGAACTTGTAGTTCCAGTCAACAAATATTCCTTATATGAACATCGTTCTGTCTCTCCTACCTTTAACATCTTGGCAGTCCACAAGGCGAGTGCCACTTCTTTAATATAATGCATCAACAGATATTGAATTCACTGAGCCCCTAGTTCATCCTGGGCCATGGGGTAGGTGCTAGGTCTTCACCAAGTCCAGGGTGTCTTCAAGCAGCCGAGGTCAATGACTCTGATCACTCTTCCTTTGGTATCCTGCCTCATCTGGGATAGTTTGCCATCATTTGCTGGTCTCAGTTTATGCCTCGGTTCCTTTAGATATTTTGCCCCCAAAGTTGCATATGGTCTTACAACACTATTTCTCCATTGCAGCAAATATCACAACTCTAGAAAATTATTGGATGGAATTATTTAATTTCACCTCCCTCTTACCTTCCAGATCAATGCTATCCTGTAGAAATTTCTGCAGTGTTAGAAATCTGTACTGTCCCATTCAGCAAACCATTAGCAGTATGTCTACTGAGCAATTGAAATAGGACTAGTGTAACCTAGAAATTAAATTTTATATTTAATTTTATTTTATGTAAATTAGCATAAATTTATTCAAATTACCATATGGAGCTGGTGGTCCTGATGTTACACCATTCCATGAAGACTGTCGGTAGCATCAAGGGACAGGGCTTATGTCTTTCTTACTAGTCTATCTCCAACATTTGATACAAGCCTAGCATATAATAAAAACTAGAGAACTTCATGCATTTATAATGGAGACAGGATTTACCAAATCAAATATAACCCAAGGCAGAATTGAATAAATTCTAAATAAAAGTGCCAGCAGGATGCAGTGGGAATATAGAAGAAAAAGCTGAAAGATACCAGGATCATTTCTCAGGGGTGTTGGCATTTTAATGGGCCCCTAAATATGATAACCTGAATCTTAGGGTATACCCTGTAAAGATGCCCCAGGAAGGTGGATTACTCCTTATGCAATTTGAATGTGAACTTGCTATAGATAGTCTACCTTCTTAGATCTTAACCCATTACTTAAGTTAGGAACTTTTCAAATGCATTTTTATTTGACTTTCTGTGATTCAGTTACAGTGTCTACTGACCACTTGGATCCGGTGGAGGTAGCAGAAAGAATATCTAGTGGAGGAAACTGGTTCATTTTTATTGAGCTCCTAACAATGACAATGAACTTGAGATTCCCCAAGACTGAAAGCATAGTGCAAGTGAAATATTCTTTCAGTCTGCTGTGGATGATGTACCCAGTGTACATGACTTTTGCACAATGACTTTGGAACTTATTACAAATAAGTTAGAAATATGTTCACTAACTCCTGTCAGCAGACATTAGGATCCTCTTCTCTCACTCTCCTCCTCCTCACCACAGGTTCAGCCCCCATTTTGCACTCCAGATGAGTTCACCTACTGGGCAACGGACTGTGGGAATTATGCGGGAGCACTTATGTACTTCTGTTCATTTTATGTCATCATCGCCTACATCATGCTAAACCTGCTTGTAGGTAGGTGACGTCCACTGAGTGTTTTTCATCTACTTCAACTCAGGTACTTACATAATTAGGTACAATTTTCAAGTAATTATCCTGGATTGCTTGGGGCGGGTGTTTTATGGCATGGATTATAATTTGGTGCCTCTCAATCCAGAAGCTGGAAAGACCTTTCAAAGGCATGTAATGACAGTTGATTGCAATTTCAAGGATTAGACTATTTGTTATGATCACTGATTTCAAAAGAGCTCTCCCCATGAATTGAGTTGAACAAATATTGGGAACAAATGAAAGGAGGCTACCTTCATGGCCTCGAAATATCACACTTTTGTTTTTAAAAATACATGTTGTTCACCTAGCTTTGGGGCCACCCAGACCCCAAAATGGCCTTTAAGAACTACCCTGGAACGCTCAACTCAGATGGCAGCCAGCTGGCTCAAAGGTCCATATGCACAGAAGTGTGTTTGTACCCAGGACCCTCGTGTTTTGGAAAGGCAAGAGCTGGATAAATAGCTCAATCCAAGTGTGAAACATGCCAACTTGGAAAACCTTACTACAAGCACTTTCAAGTTTTGGCTTTATTATGTGGGTGATAAGAGTCATTATTTAGAATAGCAGTTTGACTTTTTCTAAAAAAAAAAAAAAAAAAAAAAAACATAATTCTGTCATTGTCAAACTTCTGAATTTTTTTTTTTACTGTTTTTTTTAGCCATAATTGTAGAGAACTTCTCCTTGTTTTATTCCACCGAGGAGGATCAGCTTCTGAGTTATAATGATCTTCGCCACTTTCAAATCATATGGAATATGGTGGATGATAAAAGGGAGGTAAGAGGGTGGGTTTGACCTCAGGTCCCACCCCTCAGAGGCCTGCTGATGTGTCACAGATGTTTAAGTTGTCCTGTGGTTGGCCGTTGACACAGGTTGGATTCTGAATGGCCGTTGGCAGCCTGCAGAAAGCTGTCACTGACCATTCAGCCCAGTATGCCAGGAGGGGAGAGGGAAAGAATAGTAGTTTCTCCTTTCCAAGCATGGGCCTCCTCTTGAAACCACCAAAAGCACATATAATACAGACTCACAATCACCTCAGCCCCCAGCCACCATCTTGATTAAAAATACAAAGGAGTTACATGTGGAATCCAGAAGTGTTCTTTTGAGCTACTTCTGAGTTGTTATGTGACTGTTTTAACCATAAGACATAGACAAAGTTTCAGCCTTAGCCAAAGCGGCAGCAGGTTCTTCTTCTTCCTCCTGGACTGAGTTGAACAAAGATTCTTCTTTCCTTCTTCCTCTTCCCACTTCTCTTCCCTTTCATCTTAGCAAATGCTCAGGCACAGACCTAGGCACTGATGGAAGGCCCTGTGCTTACAGAGGTTCTGTTTTCCCAGTGAGAAGCAAAGAAGAAAAATATATTATGTATTTAGACTTGAGTCTAATTCCCAAGATAGCTATCTCATTGCACAGGTTACACTGATATTTCCGAATCTGAAAAAAAAAATCCAAAATTTTAAATCCTTGTGGTATCAAGCACTTTAGATAAGTGATACTCAATCTGTGTTATTTCAGGAAGTCATAAGTACTTGGAAGAAGGTAAAATGGCACAGTGGCAGAGCCAGGGCAGATAATTTAGCAGGGATGGTCAAGCAGGCCCATCTGAGGAGCTAAAATATAACCTCTAAAAACCAAAGGATAGGAAAATCTGAGGAAGATACAAAAATAGTTTCAGAAATAGTTGATGGAGAGCGTAATGACCAACAAGGCAAGCAGGCCTTATAAATGAGGGGTTCTGGACTCTGGCCAGGGCCTGCCTGGGCAGTGCACAGCCCTCTCCACCCCTGTTTGTTCTCTTCATTCTTTGGTAGCCCCCCATCCTGGGCTCCAGTCCCTTGGGACATATGCATGGGGCACCTGGCCCAGCTCTGTGTCCTCTGGTACCTCCATGACAGCTGGTCATCTACAGAAGCCTGCTTTCAACTAATTCACTTAGGGAAGACTACACCCCATTCACACTGAGATGCCACCTACTGACAGGAAGCCACGGGTTACCAGTGTTCATCCAAAGACAGAGCCAGGGCTGGTGTGGTACGGTGTGGAGCCCAGAAGGTAGCCATACTTTTAGAGTCTCAGGGTCCAGATCTGTTCTGACCGGAAGGAGGGCAGAGCTGGGAGCTACCTTATCTTGAATGTAGGTGTTTCAGTCATGGAGAAATCCCTGATTTCAATGCAAGAACAACTTGTAATAAATGTTAACAAGTCCAGCAACTTGATCGTGCATGTGTGCACTGCCCCAGTGTTTGGTGGGAGGGCGTTACTGGGTGTGGGTCGGGGGGCAGGGCTGGCTGAGTCAGGAGTCCTAAGCGTTGGCTCCAGGGGAAGAGACGGGGGCTTTCCTCCCTCCTGGGCTGCGAAGGCTGCAATGGGATCCTACAGGACTGGAGAAGCCCCTGCTCAGGTGTTCATCCCGGGCTCTCCTCAGTGCCCCTACGCCACCCAGCCTCCAAGGAGGCCCACAGCTTTCTTCCTTCCTGGTGGTAATTATGCCACATTTTGAGGAATAGCTCCTGCCTCTTGCTTTTTGACGATTGTATTCACAAGCCCGTGAAGAGACCCCACGGACCCCCGGGGCCTGCCCATGACTCACCGGCACTGTGCTCTGCCACCCAGGGCGTGATCCCCACGTTCCGCGTGAAGTTCCTGCTGCGGCTGCTGCGGGGGAGGCTGGAGGTGGACCTTGACAAGGACAAGCTCCTGTTTAAGCACATGTGCTACGAGATGGAGCGGCTGCACAACGGTGGCGACGTCACTTTCCACGACGTCCTGAGGTACCAGGCGGGTTTCAAAGCGCAGGGCCACAGCACTGAGCCCAGTCCAAGACCCAGCTGTAACTCTCAGGGCACTTGTGAATGCAATCATCAAGGACGTACAAAGCCTGGCATGCCACACTGCCAAGGTTATAAAGTAGGGTGACTCTTCCCAGGTGTGAAGTGCACCTCACAAGGGAGAGGGGGGAAGCCATGGCCTGACATCCCAGAAGGGACAGGGAGAGGGACCTGGGAGAGTACAGTCCCACCTTCATTCTGCAGTGAGGGAGGTGTCCTGAAAGTTATGGGACTTGCTCGTGGTCACCTGGCTCCATGGCAGAGCTAGTGCTAGAGTGCAGCTCTTCTCGCTCAGTGCTAGGGTCACCTCCTCCTGGCCTGCTCCATAGTGATTGCCCATGGCTGGTTGCACATTGCCCTTGGCCAGTTGAAATACTCCATTTTCCAGGCATTTAATGAGCACCCAGTCAAAGGGCCAAACTGAGATCTTGTCTTTCCTGCTCATCTCTGAGAGGTGTCCTGTTGGTTTCCTGGGCTGCTGTAACAACATAGCATCAATCAAGTGGCTTAAAGCGTACAGTTTATTGTCTCATGTTCTGGAGGCTGGAAGTCTGAGATCAAGCTGTTGGCAGGGCTTGTGGGGGGAATCTTTTCCAGAACTCCCCCTGAGCTTCCGGTGGTTTCCTGCCAAGTTTTAGTTTGTGGAAGCAGCACCCCAATCTCCACCTTGATGTTAAAATGGTGTTCTCCGTGTGTGTGTGTTTGTGTGTGTGTGTGTGTGTGTGTCTCATTTTATAAGGACCTAGTCACATTGGATTAAGTGCTCAGCCTGCCCTAGTATAATCTCACCTTAGTTCAGTGCATCTCTTGTGACTCTTTGCTTAGTACCTTGTGAGGTGCTAGGGATTAAGGCCCCCAACATACCTATCTTGGGGAGAAACATTCAACCCATAACAGCTTCTTAAATAGGATCCCATAAATAAAAATTTGGAAGCCTACAACTTGCAGGAGAAACCGAATATGTTTTTATTTTCAACTCTCACTCTCTGAAATATAGCATTTTCTTCATGATGAATGTAGGCAAAAAACCTCGGCAGCATTAACAATACCTGCATCTTTGTCATCAGTAGAAATCATTGAAATTTTCAGGGCATGTTATGACTGCCTTGGCTGGCTTCTTAAAATATCCTAATACTTCTAAGTTACAGAAGTCATTTGACCTCAGCTAGGTTTTACTATTTAATGGAGAAATAAAGACAGATTTATGTGACTATACCACCACCTTTATAAAGAAGCTAATTGGAGAAATGTATTTCAGTACAGTTGGTTTCCTTGTAATACTGTGTTTGACTCGCAGTAGCTATGTAGGTCACGTTGAAGTATCTGACAAATTAGATGGGTGCAGTGTCACAAATTTGGAGAGCACCCTGTGATACAGAAATACACTTATGGCTCGAAGATGAAAAGAGTTCAGATCAGAACAGGAAGGGCCTGGAGAAAGTTCTCTCCATTTTACCATTCACTCTTCAGATCTCCCAGGAACAAGTTAAAAAGGCAGGAAAAAAAAAAGGATAGAAAATAGGTGTGAATAACAGGCTGTCATCTCTCTCAGAATGTCACTTAGTCTTTCCTCCTACTGACAAATTGTTTTTAGGTTGAACATGAAGCACGCAGACATACTGTTGCCATTAATATTAGCATTCAACCTGTGTTCGTCAGCTCTTCATGGCTGTGACAAAATATCTGACTTAAGTTGAGGGAGAAAGGTTTTTGGGGCTCATGGTTTATGACCAAATCAGTAGTGGTGGTGGCCTCCCTGTCCTCTAGCCCGGTGTCTGACACAGTCAAGCAATGCTGGGTTCTCAATCCATCCTCCTTGGTGGGAAAAGACTTTGCAAAGAAGACAAGGCCAATGACCCGTGCTTGTGAGGACCTCCATTCTGTGATCTGAGCTCCCAGCAGGGCAGTGAGTTGCACCAGGGCCTGCTGCATGACAGGGCTGTGTTCTCCTTGAGTCGAGGACCCCGGTCCTGATGCTGTGATTGCCTTCTTGCCCTCAGGCCCCAGTGGAACACGTCAGCCCTGTTGGCCTCACTTACTACTCTTTGGGCACAGCCAGCCGAGGGCTAAATGGGGGTGAACACTGCCCTGCTGTGTATTCTCTAAAATCCATAAAGAAGATACAGAGGGATGTGCGAGATTGATAACGAGGGAAATGGGGTGGGGCGTGCACGAGGCACAGCCGAGGTATTAACCAGCTTTGATAGAGCCAACGTGAAGGAAGTATGGAGAGAGCAGGCCTCCTTAGGAAACGTTCTGGAGTCTGATTCCCCAGCTGGGGAGCCAGACCGTCGCCTACCCTGTGTCTTCGTTGTATAAGCTCTTAGATGGCACTTGCCACTACAGAGATCACACATTTGAACTCACGGCCTCACTCAGTAAGGTGGGTACCATGACCGTCCTCATTTAGAGACAGGGGAAGGGAGATGCGGAAGTGACATCACCAGCCCAAGCTACCCAGCTGTCAAGGGGTGGCATCCCACACAACCCCCGGGGGCTTGGTGACGTGCTGTCTGGGTCTGCAGACCTCTGAGGAGACCTGTGCTGCTCTCGTGCTCCCCCAGTATGCTGTCCTACCGCTCAGTGGACATCCGCAAGAGCCTGCAGCTGGAGGAGCTCCTGGCGCGGGAGCAGCTGGAGTACACCATCGAGGAGGAGGTGGCCAAGCAGACCATCCGCATGTGGCTGAAGAAGTGTCTAAAGCGCATCCGGGCTGTGAGTGAGCCACAGCGCCTGGGTTGGGTCCCCGTCCTGGCAGAGAAGGAGGGGTCAGAGGCAAGAGCTCCATGAGTCACGGGCACTCCTGTGACTAGGACATGTCACTTGCAGCCACCTCAGCTCCAGTCCAAGCTCAGCCTCATTCCCTTCAGTGGTCCCTAACACGTTTCAAATGAACCCCATTTTCATAATGTAACATGAAGACTGAAATAGCAGTTTATAGGTATTCAAATATTTATAAACTCAACTGCACAAAACTCCAAAATATCTACTGAGACTGAGTTTACTACTTTCAAATTGCTGCTAAAAATCCCAACATACCCTTGGTGGTGGTGTTAGGTCTATAAAGACCACCTCTTGTGGACACTTACTGGTCCGTTTATAGCTGCCCAGAATATAAGCTTATGCAAGTCTCTAACTCATAAATGAATGAACATATACTGCGTGGGCATACGCTGTGTTTTTGTTTTTGTTTTTTGTGGTACTAGGGATTGAACCTTGGACTGCTCTACCACTGAGCTACATCCACAACTCTTTCATCTTTTATTTTGAGACAGGGTCTTGCTAAGTTGTTGAGGCTGGCCTCAAATTTGTGTGGTCCTCTGGCCTCAGACTCCTGAATCATTGGGATTTCAGGCATGCACCAATATACCTGGCCATATAAGACTTTTTTTTTAAATCCTGCTCTTCAGAACAACATCAACTGCAGAAACACGCATTTCTATTGGAGGAGAAAAGGTCCCCAGAGAAAAGAAATCATCACTTCCTTGGGCGAGGCCAACTGCCCCCTGCCACTCTGGCACAGCTGGCCAGTAATGCGGGAGGCAGGGAGTCCTGGCTTCGGTGTAGGCCAAGACAGACAGGCCTGCAGGATTGCTACTGGCAGGTCTGCGGAATCCAGAACCAAAACAGGGGCAGAGGTTTCCTCCCCCACCCAAGTTCTCAGCTGCTTACAACTTGCAGGAAAGGGAGAGCTGGCACCAGTTTAATGAGCACAGAATAAAATCAGAAGGGAAAAATCGGAGCACAAAGAAAACATAAGCTAGTATCAATGAACATAACAGGTCAATTGTCATGCAAATGAAAAGGCAGGCAAAGCATTTCCTCAGTATCAAAGCCCTCCTTTCTATTAGTCTACCTGGTCCTTGAAACAACTTCAAGGTTTGGAAGTTCTTAGGAGGTCACCCACCCTACAGATCTTTGGAGAGGGGAGGAGAGAGGGACTGGCATGTGGGGCAGGGACGCTGGGTTCATTTTTCTGTTACTGAAGGAACGTTTCTTCCCACAGAAACAGCAGCAGTCCTGCAGCATCATCCACAGCCTGAGAGAGAGCCAGCAGCAAGAGCTGAGCCGCTTCCTGAACCCTCCCAGCATCGAGACCACCCAGCCAAGTGAGGACACCACTGCCAACAGCCAGGATCCTAACATGCCACCCAAGGTAGGAGCTGTGGACCAGACGAGGTTTGTGGCTTTGCCATTCAGGAGTCTCTGGTGGCTATTCAAAAGGTTCTTTTTGACCAATAGGTTAGTTCGATTCCTGTCACTATGACAAGGTACCTGAGATAATCAACTTAGAAAAAGCGAAGGTTTCTTTTGACTCACAGGTTTGGAGATTTTAACCCACGGGGTAGTTGGCTCTATCTCTTTGGGCAGCACATCCTGGTGGAGGATGGGAGTTCATAGCAGCTAGGAAGAGGAGACCATAGTCCCAAGTTACATCCCCCATGACCTGACTTCCCTCCACTAGGCCCCCTCCTAGAGGTTCCACCACCTCTGGACAGCGCCACAGGCTGGGAGGTTGGGGACCAAGCCTTCCCCACCTAGGGGGACATTCAAGACCTGAACTGTAGCATGTAGATACTAAAAAATGCGAATGCCCTGAATTTAATAATGCTGGGCTTTTAGATTTGTTTTCTGGGTTTTGTTTCTATTTTGCCTAAAGAGTTAGTTTCATCTCAGGGCTGAGTTTGAGCCTGGAGAGATCACGTGCCTCAGAGGAGCATGGTTTACCTGGGGCTGCAGCCTGAAGGTTTTCTTCCCCTTGTTAAGTCATAGAAATTTGCATTCCAGTCAGTGTAAATGTTTGCACGTGTCTTTCAACCTCCTTGACTGCTGATCAGACTCATCGAGGGTTTGTTCTTCTTAGCTGGGTATCTGAGAAGCACCTGACACTCTGGAAGATGGCTTGAGGAGCTTATCTCCTAAAATACCAGATATTTTCATTTCTACACTCAAATCTACACGTCTATAAAACATCACAGGCATCATCAGTATCCTGGAAAGCCCTGTCTGTGTGAGACACAGCTGGCAGGGGCTTCCTGCTCCTTTATGAGGTCCCAATTATGATTTGCAGTTAACCACATGGAGTCTGTTCAGCCTTCTGCACAGAGACCCCCAGCTTGTGGTGTGTAGCGGCACAATCCCGGGCCAAGATCTGACCTGAAGCCTAAGGCCCCAGGGCCTGGCAGGAGGCTCCAAGAGACCCTCTCTGACCCTAGCTGTGTCATGTGGATTTCACATTGTTGGCTCCCTCATGTATTCCAAAATAGCAAGAAGGTCCAGAGATTCCCAACACATAGAGATGAGAAATCCTTGAGCAGATTAGACAGAAATGCCTATTACCCTGATTCACCATCACACCCTGTACACATGAACTGAATTAGCATACGCATCCCATATGTATGTACAAATATCGTCAACCAAACATGCTTTAAAAAATAAGAGCCATAACTTCCTTTTTAGTACCCCATAAATATGCATGAATATTGTGTGTCAAGTGAAAATATCTTTTGAAAAAGTCACGACTGCTGGATTCCTCTCCCACACAGACGAGCAGCCAGCAGCAGCTCCTGAGCCCCACTCTGTCTGATAGAGGAGGAAGTCGGCAGGATGCATCAGAGGCTGAGAAGCCCCAAAGGAAGGTTGGGCAGTGGTGTCGGCCCTCTGGTAGGTACATCAGTCACTTTGCCATCGATGGGGACCTTTAACAGGCATTTACTCTCTTTGTGTGCTTTGGGTCTTGAATTTGAAAATACGGGTTTGTATTAGTCAGCTCGCTCTTACTATAACCAATAACAGAGATAATCAACTTAAAAAGAAGAACAGTATATCTTGTCTTAGTTTTGGAGGTCTCATTCCATGACTAGTTGGCCCATTGCTTTGGGAGCTGTGGCAAGACCCCACATCATTGTGGGGACATGCATGCCGGGTGGAGGAAGTCATACACCCCGTCCCAGCCAAGCAGGAAGGGGTGGGGGTGTGGCTCAGTGGCAGAGCACTTAGCTAGCATGTGCAAGGCCCTGGATTTGTCCTTTAGCACTAAAAAGGGAAAAAGAGAGAGAGAAAAAAAGAGAGAGCTAAAGAGGAAGAGGTTGGTGTCCCACAATCTCCTCCCAGGGCATGCTTCCAATTACATAAGAGTCCCACTGGGGCCCACCCTTAAAGATTCCACCACCTTTCAATAGCGCCCAGCTGAGGACCCAGCCTTTAGCCCATGGGCCTTTGTGGAACATTCCGGATCCAAACTATAGCAAAACCTGTGCCTGATTATTTTCAAACAGTAAAACAATAAAAAAAATGCATCCCCTTATCAAAAACAGTCTTCTCAAAATAACTTCCCTAAATGTAGTGCCTTGGCTGTCCTCTTTACTGCCGTGGCTGAGAAGGCAGCTCCTGTTCGCAAACTGAGATGGGTGGCAGCCAGGACCCAGAAAGGAAGGAGAAAGAGGTGTCCAGGGGCTGCCTGCATGCGCTCAAGACATCTCACAGAGGGCGAGATGCGTTTTCTCTTAGAGGGAATGGGCAGAGCTGATCACTCAGAAAATGACACGAAGTTCTCAAAAAAGACACAGGCCCTGCTTTACCTTGCTGGCACGGGTAGCTGTGCAGCTCACCGTCTTCAGGCAGTCTGCCTTGCCTCAGTGGTAGCAGTAATGCTGACCACCACAGCACTCATGTAGTGCTTACTGCATGCCTGGCCCTGTCCCAGTGTGCTCCTTAGTTTCCCTCCTGGAATCTCACAGTTCTATTATTTCCAAATGTTTTGCCGATTGAGTGAAGGAATTTTCTTTTAAAGGAAGATGGAAAACCAGTATAATTGATTCAGGACAGGGATGTCAGGAGAGCACTGCTAGGCACAGCCCAGTGTCCTCGGCACATGGTTGTCACTTTAGAGAACTGAGCCCAGTAAAGTAGGGCTTCCTCCTGCCCTTTAACTGTGCCCAACTTCAGCCCATCCCAGGTGAGGAGGTGCAGGATGTAGGAAAGTCCTTGCAGCGTAGATATTCCACCAAGCGATGACAGTGAAACACCTTTTGGGGCTAGAGGTGTTCAGTGGCTCTTCACTAAAGTTGCTGCCAAACACAACGTCCTGTTTCATATCCAGGAGTCTCTTATTCAGGGATCAGAGATGACCTCGCTGTTCCAGGAAAGCCAGTGATGGGAACAAGCCTGAGCAGGTGGTGGGGCCAGGACAGGCAAAGCCTGAAATCACAAGCTGAGTAGTTCCACTTCCTCCTCCGGGCAGGTAGCAGCCTCTGAGCAAGATGTACCCTCAAGTCTGTGCTTATGGAGGTTGATGTGGCCGCAGTCCAGAGCAAATTGTCCCGGGCAGCACCCAGAGCAGGTTACAAGCTGGAGGCTGTAACTGTAATCTGGCCATGGTGTGATGGGACTATGCTGAGGCCTGGGCACTCCAGGGACAGATTGGAAAGCAGCTCTGGGGGAGAATGTGCCATCTCCCATATTCACTTAATGTCAAAAATGCCTCCCTCCAGTGGTCTGTGCCCACAAGACCCCAAAGACAAATGGTGATGCAAGAGCCACTGGGGACATGCTGATTTTGTGAAGTGGAAGAGAAAGCCATGAGCATTTTAAGGGGACGCTATCAATGCACGAGGTCATCCCACATCATCTGTTTGAATCTTCACATAGTGCAAGGGGGCAATTGCATTCTCTTCCTTTTACAAAGGAAGAAACTGTTGGAGGTGTGCACTTGACTGTGGGGACCCTAAGTGACATCTCTCCTTGCACACCCTCACCATGTCCCTCCTTACCATCCACGACACTATCCTTTCTTTTCCTTTATTTTTTTCTTTACAGGCATATGCTAATGAGCACCAGCTCACACATTTCTATGACACTCCTGTTTACCCAGATTGGAACTCTTAGTGATTTTCTGGTTTTCATAATTATCCTGAAGTGACGGGGCAAGCCCCATATTTTTTTAAGTGCGATTATTAGTCGTCCATGAGTACAATTTACAAATAAGAGTATAAAGAATCAAATGCTGAAAAGGTTTTTCTCTCAACATCTGGGGACAGGACTTAGGAGCCAAAAGCATTGCAGAGGGAATGTTGTGTGTTCCAGGAAGGGCTGCGCAGTGAAGCTGTCCCAAGTTGCTCACGGGACTCTTTGCTAATTCCACAGACCCCAGTCTACCAAGCCAGCCACCACCTGCTGTCACCTTCCCGTGTGGAGAGAGGATCAAAATGAAATCTGTAGTGTGCAAGATGAATCCCGTGACGGATGCAGCGTCCTGTGGCTCTGAGGTGAAGAAGTGGTGGACGAGGCAGCTGACGGTGGAGAGTGACGAGAGCGGAGATGACCTTCTGGATGTCTAGGTGCAAAGTAGTACAGAAGGAGTTCCGGCAGACAGAGGGGAAGACTGCTTTCTCGTATTTTCATGTCGTGTCCAGTGGGCAGCCCATATTTGATATATAATTTAATTCCAACTGGGCGGAAGATATTCTTAATTGGTTTTCTTCCTGCCATACGAAGGCATAAAAATCAGTCTGTCAAAGCTGTGTTTGATGGATTATCATCATATATCCAAGAAAAATTGGGGCTGGGAGTATAGCTCAGTGGTAGAGCACTCGCCTAGGATTCATGAGGCCGTAGGCTAGATCTCCGGCACTACAAAAAGTAAAAAAAGAGGAAAGAAAATCTGTATAATGACAGTATTGATAATATTAGAAACTATACCAACAACAGATGTAGATATTTAAAAATGTCATATATCGTCTCTGTAAACTAAGGCGTATCTTCATGTGTGCTCTTAGGCATCATTACCCCCCCTCCAAGAGTGCTAAGCCCAACGTGGCGGTGTTTATGCTACAGGAGCCGTGGCTTCCTTCACTTTTTTCCTCATTTCCACTAGAAGTACTTCTCTTGGGAGAATTTCTTATCAATGATTGATCTGAAAAGGTCAGCACCAAGCTCATGCCTAAATGATAGTAGTTTCACAAACTACAGATTCTGAATTTTAAAAAGACTCTTCTTTCTCTCATATTATTTTTTTTAATATGCACAATATATTTGGAGGTCAGAACGGAAATTGATTTCTGTCTTTAGTTATTCTAAGATGATGTTGTCTGCTTCCAAGAAGACTGCATGTGCAGGTCCCGGGCAAACAAAGTGACCCTGATGCTAAGTGGTTTAAAACAAACCAGTCGGCAAATCACTTGAGAGACACAGGGATGCAGAAATACCATGTTTCTTAAAAAGCCCTTAGGAACTGAGTTTCACAAAAAAAGAGGAAATATCTGCATGCATGACTTCATCATTGGCTTCACTTCTCTGTTTTGCCATAAATCAACCGGGACATTCTGATGTGATCCCAACACATCGGTACTACGTTAGATTCCAAGTGAGTCCCCTGCTACCAAACCTCCTGTGGAAATAACGGTGCCATGCAAAATCTTACTCTGAATCCCCAGTTTTGGTACCCCACGAATTAACTGCATTTTTCTTCAACCATCAGTGGTCCATGTCCTCTGGGAAAACTAGAAATGCAAAAC
This sequence comes from Marmota monax, assembly GCF_021218885.2. Classification (NCBI taxonomy): domain Eukaryota; kingdom Metazoa; phylum Chordata; class Mammalia; order Rodentia; family Sciuridae; genus Marmota; species Marmota monax. The sequence continues at coordinate 10,279,186 of NW_026693108.1, forward strand.
GATTACAAAGTGCTGTTGGGTTCTCCTGCTGGGTCAACCAAGTAGACATGAATTGGGGCCTTGATATTATTGATTGAAGATTTGCTGTTTAGGTTAATTTTAACAGACTGATTATCTAAGAATCCTTTTACTCCCACATCGTTTTATGATCTCTTTCTCTTTGTTGAACACTCTTCATGTAGCCAAATATCACATTCCTTCTGAACCACAAATGTAACTTCGTGGTGACAGTGTATTGTTTATATGGTTCTTTGTGTGTGTGAGATAATGGGCAGCTAAGTCAGTGCAGCCACAAGGATTTTATTTGGTTTTATGTTCATTTGGAGTTTCCTTTTTGTACATAAAGAGATAAAATAAATATTGGATTTGTAAAAGAATTTACACTAAATTGGTCTTTTTTAAATCTTTTTCTTGTGTGTGGTGGGGAGCACTTGGTAGCTGGCACTTTGCAAAACCTGTCTTGAATATTCAGTCCATAATTGGTTGGCAAAAACTCTGACCCTGGTAGTCATTTCAGCTCAATTCCCCGGGCCAGAATGTCCCTTTTATGTTTGTGCTGATAAGGCCGAGTGTGTGCCATGGGCCTTCCAAACTCACAGTGACGCTGGAAAGGCACGACCACGGCCAGGGCACAGGGCTGTGCTAGTGCTGGATAAAAACAAGGGTTTTCTCCTCAGTTCATCACACTTGAGTGATACAGCTTCATTCTCACAAAACTGCTGAGCCTTCCTGCAACTTCGTAATTGATGTTCAGGAGAACACCATTCATACTGCAGAGAATCCAGCACAGAATAGCAATGTACTTAAAGCCACAGCACCCTCCACATTCAGTTAGATGGAGCAGTGAAGGACTTCCTGCAGGGCCTCACCTCTGCAAATTTCCTGAAGCAGCAGAGCAGACGGCAAGCCAGAGGAGAGAGGTGCCACCTGTTTAAAGTTTACCCCTCGATATGTGAACATGTGAATGCTTCAGTGATGCAGCAGGAGAGCTGAGGCCACAATGTTCCCTGGGCCTTAGGGAAGCCTCCTGTCATCTTGCCACCCATTGCCTTTAATTAAGGAAATGTCAGTTCTGAGGGCACCAACAAGCCTAAGGAGTGGAATACTTGAGGCTAAGCTCCCAAGAGAGAAGAGACCACACATATGGTGCCCATATGGCAATTCAAGGGTGCTCAAAGGAACGGGCAGTACATAATGGCTGGGCTGGTGCCACTCACTCTGTTCTTGGTGGTGGTTCCAGACCAATTCCCATCAGCAGTGACTGGCTGTTTATGTCCTGTGCATGCTGAATAAGAAAGGGCACACAGGAGAGAAACCACTATTCGATGCCTTGCACAAAAGCAGTTTCTAAGGCAGTCCATGGTGTGTTTGCCTGTTTCTTTGTTGGAAGCAGCACAATGTAGATCCATGGGTTTTAATACATTGTCCCGCATTGGCACTCTTTCTCTAATAAACTCTTTCAAAGGATCCCAACGCTCTAACCGAACCAAAGCAGAATATCTCTTGTGGAAGTTGGGGTAAAGAACCCCATTCACATGGCATCTTCTCACCTACTGTTATGAATTGTGTCCCCCAATGATATGGGGAAGTCCTAACCCCTGGCACGTGTGACTGTGACTTGGAAATAGGGTATTTGCAGAGGTGATGGGTCAAGTTATGATGAGGTCATAATGGAGTAGTGGGTCCTTAGTCCAATAATCCTGATGTCCATGTAAGAAGAGACACACAGGAAAAGAAGGCGCTGTGAACTCACAGGGAAGGCGCTATGTGAAGGCGAGGCAGAGACTGAGGAGCTGCTGGGGCGAGCAGGACCTGGGGAAGGCCAGGAAGGGTCTGCCCCGCAGGACGCAGAGGGAGCACGGCCCTGCACAGCCTTGATTTTGGCCTGAAGACCTACAGAATCATGACAGAAGGATTTTCCATGATTTCAAGCCACCCAGCTTTGTGACTCTTTATATAGTAGTCTTAGGAAACTAATGCACACTCCCAACTCACACCTGTCCCCAAAGATGGCCCAAACCATCCAGTACTCCAAGGAACACAGTTTGGAAACCACCCATCCGTATAGATCAAAGATCGTGAGTTGGCAGTACGACAGATTTTTCAAATCCCAGATTTACTAGTTACTTTTTTTGTAATCTTGGATGCGTTTCATGCCCTCTCTGAGTCCAAATTCATCAGCTTGCTTAAAAAATAAAAAGACCAGAGAAGGAATTTACTCCTTTCACTTACCGGAGAGGCCCGCAGAGTCTGCTGGATGAGTTGGTTCTGAGCTGCTTGGGCCACATCCTCCGAATCATTAACTAGCTGTCTAACCTGCCAACCAGAATCACCAGCTGGCCCAGCGTCAGCCCTCTGCCTTCCCTGCTCAGGTCACAGTCAGGCTTGGAGTCTGCCTCAGTCTGATATTTTAAACAATGAGTTGATTTGGGGCCACTTTTTTTATAAACGCAGTTCAACCTCCACAGAGAGAATTTTTATAAAACGCCTTTTTGGCTCCACTCCTAAGATACACCCCAAAATTATCTGTATGAGCTCTCTTTCCTCTTTCCTTTTCCTCTTCTTCTTTCAGCTTTTACAGAGGGTGACATCTGGGTAAAGAGATGGGGTTTGGTTTGGTTTGGTTTTAAAAAAGGGTCCTGAAACCTTAGTGTTCAGTGTACTGCGAGTCGTTCAAGTCTCTCCTAGTGAATCTGAGTCAGAAAAGGGTCTGACTTGGGTCCCTTGGGGGATGGAGGAACAGAAATACAGATGACAAGTCACGCACATCAGCTTGTGCTGGAAGGGGCTGCAGGAAGTGCTCACCGCACCCTCCTCAGCGTTCCCTCTTGGCTGGGCTGGTTGATCTTCCTAGGTCCTGCCAACCTTGAGACACAGTCCTTGACCGGTGGCTTCTGTGCTCACATCCTGCCTAGGCCTTTGCCTCAGAAGTTCCTCTCCGTGATGCCAACACGCAGAGGGCATTGGGGCTGCAAAGGAGGACCCCAAATACAGCAAATGATGCTGGTCGTGGTGAGCTGCCTTACTTTCCCTCACCTTCCCATCAGTATAGCTCCGCCTTCCCATCTCCCTGTTATGCATCCCCTGACTCAGAGAAGCAGATGTCCCTTCTCATGCTAAACTGCCACCTGCCATTCAGGCTCCATCCTTCCCCACTCCTGTTAGGAACTCCTCCCCACAGACTTCTCCTTCCTTGGGTCTTTGCTGAGCTGAATGCCTCCCTCTTCAGAATCCCTGACAAGGTCTGTTACTCCCTGGACCGGTCCCACTACTCACTACCCACTACCCTTTCTGCTTGGTCCATTCCAGATCCCTTGGCTGCCTTTGATCTTCTCCAACTGCAAGTTATTTCTAATCCTGAAGACCTCATATTTCCTGGATTCCACCCTCCTCACTCCCCCATCTCTGATTAACAATGGGGAAGCAGCTTATCAAATGATGTTTGGAATCTTTGTGGGGGGAAGAGTATGGAAGAGGGAGTCAGTCTACTAATTTAATGAATTCCAAGTCTTCTGAGCAGGCATTCAAAGGGAAGGCCACAGTATTGGATTTGGTCAAGGGCATGAAGAAATGACTTCCCACCACTTCACAGGTCTGTAATCAGTACAGTCAGCAGAGCAGGGGAGGGAGTGACATTATCGTAATAATGCAAGAATGGCCTGTGTCTTAGGAGGACTGCACTGGAGGCAATGTGTAATGTAGAATATAGGAGGGAGCGAGAAGGCAGGATGAATGGAGTCAGCCCTCCAGATCCACGGGTTTGCCATTGATTCACTCAGAATCATTCAGAAAAAAATAATATGTCTGTATTTAAAGAAGGCCCAACCACATACCTTATTTTACTTGAATGACTTCTTTAAAGACCCTGTCTTTGAATAGTCACATTCTGGAGTGCTGGGTATCGGGGTTTCAATGTATAAATCTGGGGAAGGACAAAATTCAACCCCTAGCAGGAACCCTGGCAATTGTCCCTGGCAAAAGCCATTAGACTGGCCTCTCAGGAAACAGAAAAGTGACCCGCAGCCTGCCCAAGCCCTAGGAAGACATTCAACCCTGAGCCCTTTCCACTTTCCCAGAAGCCCAGAAACACAAGATCCACATTCTCAGAGTTAACAAGGAAGTCCACTCTTGGGAGTCATATGCAGAAGGCAAACAGCCATCACACCCTGGGTTATGGTTTAGATAACGCTAATGTTTCCCCCAAACCATGTCTCACACGTGTGAGACAATGCAAGAAGCCGCAGAGATGAAATGATTACATTATGAGAGGTGTAACCTACTCAGTGGATTAATCCACTGATATGGATTAACTGGACCATAACTGTAGGCAAATAGGGTATGGCTGGAGGAAGTGGGTCCTGGGGATATGCCTTGGGATTCATATTTTGTCTTTGGTGAGCAGAGTTCTCTCTTGCTTCCTGAGTACCATGTCCTGATCTGCTTTCCTGCACCACACCCGTCCACCATGGTGTTCTGCCTCATCTTGTGTGTGTGTGTGTGTGTGAGAGAGAGAGAGAGAGAGAGAGAGAGAGGTTGATTTTGAGGAATTGGCTTATGCCGTTTGTGGGAGATGAAAACAAGTCCAAACCCTGTAAGGCAGGCCAGCAGACAGGGTGTCCGTGTTAGAGCCTCGAGGCAGAATCCCTTCCTCCAGAAGCCCCAGTCATGCTCTCAAGGCCAACAGTGAATTGGACAAGGAACACTCCCAGTATGGGGGGTAGCCTCCTTCACTCAAAGCCCATGGATTTAAGTGTTAATCATATCTAAAACATTCCTTCCCAGCAACAAAGGGAACCACAGCCTCTCCGAGCTGTAACACAAAAAGCCATCACAATGACTGTGATTTTATCCCCTGTAGAGGTTACTGACTGCAACCTTAAATGTGCTCACTGTTCCCTCTGGAATCCAGACAGCTGTCTTTTGCTAGGAACAGGAATTAAAGACGCCCACTCTAGTCACTGGGCTTCTTGCGTTTCTCCTCTCCAAGGAAGAAGGGAAAGCAGCCTGGGAGGACAGGAGCTGGGCTTTGTCTTTCACTGTGTGTCTGTTGCCAGGGGGGGTCCTGTCCACAAGGCTGTGTCACCATGGACACTTCAGGGTCACATTACCCCCACAAGCCATAGCCTTGAGCTCCTTAGTCTCCTGGACCCCAGGAGTGAGGGCAGTCGTCTGGGGATTCATCAGGCCCTCTTCTCTTTCACGGTCTTCAGTTCACGTGAAAAACATGTAGGGGGCTGGGTGTGGTGGCCACAGCTGGGATCCCAGTGGCTCTGGGGGCTGAGGCAGGAGGATCACGAGTTCAGAGGCAGCCTCAGCAACTCAGTGGGGCCCTGTCTCAAAGTTAAAACATAAAAAGGGGCTGGGGAAATGGCTCAGAGGTTAAGGGCCGGGGGTTCAATCCCTGGTACCAACCAAGGAAATGCTGAGAACACAAAAATGAAAGAGTCAGCCGGGAAGCATCGGATGAGCCCAGTTCTCAGACACCAGGGAACACTCCCTCAAGGGCTCCCTTGGCTTCAGGGGAGAGGAGAGAGTCTCTTTCTGTTCCTGTTTGAGCCAAGAGATGTATATGGGAAGGAGTCGAGACACTTGGCTCTCTGGATGCCATTGATGGGACTTGCAGATAACTGAAACTTCACTCAGGGACCCCCCCTTGGGGTGCATTGGCCTCTTTCCACAAACTGACTCTCCCCGGCCTTTGTTCAGGGCATCATACAGCCCATCTCAAAAGCCTGCCTCGTCTTCATGATGGTGGACACTTGGGGTACCCCAGACCCTTTCTGCAGACGTCACTGGCTGCAGAGAACGCCTCGTTTCTGAGTTCTGCCGGCTCCACTTCAGAGCCAAATCCACGTGGGAAGCCAGAATGAGTGTTCTTTTGGATCCATTGATTCTTTTCTTGGGGCAATGGAAAAGGGCCCTGCTTGGGGCCAGGTCAAAAGATAATTGGGAATTTTGTAAAGCCCTAATGAGCACAGCCTGAAGGTCCTGGCCATGTTCTCACTTCTAACAGCCACTACTCAACAACATGTCACACTACCAGCCCTGATTCTCCTATCCAGGGGTTTCCCAGCCCAGGCAGGGTCTCCATCCCCTTCTGCAATTGCCTCACACCCTTGTCTAACTGTTAATTAGATGCCTCATTTCTTGGCATGCGTATGGGCTTGAGCCATCTGCTTATTGATCACATCCTTCAGAATATATTGGATTTCAAGGAAGCCAGCCACAAAAACAGGTTATGTTGCAGGTGGTCCATTGAGAAGGTTTCTCCAGAGTAAACTTGTGAGTGTAAAATGTGGGGCGACCTGTGGCCACGCACATGAATCAACAAGCTGCAGACACGCTGGCTGCAAAGCTCACAGATTGTCATCATTTTAAACTGATGTGAAAACAAAATTCAAAATCTCTACCAGAAATCCTTTCATTAGAGTTGGTACTGAACAAAAGGAAAATGTCCGAAGGAGGCCAACAGGCTGCACAGTTACTGCGACCCTGACCCAAGTCCTAAACAGCTGGTTCCCCAGTTTGCTTCCCCCACCCAGGTCAGGGGTCTGAATCTTCCAGAGCCTGTGGGCCAGGGCATCCCATCTGCCTCTGTTCCTCCAGCATCTCTAAACAGCACATTGCATATGTGTGACCCTTAATGCTGCTCTTCAAACTGAAAAGAGTGGAAAGGCTTCCAATTTTTTTAAACTCACTTGTGATTAAGAATATCTGGCATTCCTGGCATCCATCAGAAACAAAGTCTTGACCATTGGGAAGACTCCCCATGTTTCCATGCTGAGTTCCTGCTCCATTCCTCTGACTCTCTTCCTCGAGGACCACAGGCAACAGCTTCCTTTCTGCCTGGGGGAAAACACGAGCACAAACAAAGCAACATGCACCTTCCTGGAGCACCTTCTGGCTTGTTCTTCAGTTCCAGCTTTGTTCCAGGAACTTAACAGGGCTCAGTGTTGTGAGGACCGAGAGTGAGCATTGAGCCAAACCTGGAACAAGTAGAAGGACCTGGAGCTGAGGCCACCGTGGCAATATTGCAGCCGATGCAAAACATATTAGCCTACTTTTTACCCAGGGGACACCTGCCCAACCACCCAGGCCTGGCGGATGTGGCCATCAGGCCATGGGGGTGACCATGGCTAGGTGACAGGAGACCAGCTTTGATCCCTGGCTTATGCCTCTTGTCAGAGAAAAATCAAATCCCCAAGTGAAGTAAGGAGGGACTTTCTTTGAAAAGTTGACTGCAATATCTTGACGAAAGCAGGACACTTTCAACTTTGCAACAAGTCAAGTCTTCAGGCATTTTGTCCAGATTGGTTGGTAGGTCCGGACCGTTCAGCTAATCATTCATTAGACAGGTAGGGGATGAGGAGAACCTGTATCTGGCCCCATCAGAGGCAAGTAAGGGCTCACCATGAGTTCTTCCTAGTCTTTGCAGTTTCCATTTCCTGGAACACAAATAGCCCAGGGATCTGTGACCAGTGCTCTTGTCCAGGATCAGGGGACTCAGGAAACGCTGAACCCTGTCCAACCTCCCACCAGTCCCTCCATCTCTCAGGGCTCCTCTTTTCTCTTCTGTAACATGAGATTGGCCATAGCCCCCGCCCCACGTGCTTCATAGGGAGATTGTGCAGATGGAGAGAGAGTGTGTGAAAGCATTTCATAGCTTGTTGTGAACCATATTCATAATGCCGGCTGTTCTTGTTATCTCTGAACACAGACACTGGCCCCCAGGTTCACATTGGTTCCAGAGATAGCCCTGGTTGTCATTATCTTACGAAATCTTCAGAATTCAAGGTGGAGGCCATGAGTTAGCTATGTGTGAGGCTGCGGTGGGAATCCTGAAGGCTTCTTAGTAAACTTCATGGCAACCAGGTGTGCTATCAAAAGCCTGTAATCCCAGCATCATGGGAGGCTGAGGCAGGAGGACTGCAAATTCAAAGTTGGTCTCAGTAACTTATTGAGATTCTGTCACAGAATACAAAAATAAAAAATGCTGGGGATGTGGCTCAGTGGTTAAGCATCCCTGGGTTCAATCCCCAGTGCCAAAAAAAAAAAAAAAAAAGTAAACCTCAGGACAGGGTGCCATTCACCTCTGAGCCCACTTTCCTGTCAGCAAAACTGGCCTAAAGAGGTTGACCTGGGCATGTAACAGAGCACAGGAAAAGTGCTGTTTCAGTCTGAAGATACTTAGCTGCTCATGTGAGCGCAGAACCTCAGAGGAAGCTGCCTCCTCCCACATTAGAGCAAGCACCTGAGAAAGCCCTTATGCTGCTGCAGATCACAGTCCTTAAGTCATATTTTTTCAATGACTTTTCCATAGCTCATGTCAGAAATTCCGACCATTGTAGGCAGAGGTGGGAACCAAGGGGCACTGGCCAGCAGCTATGGCATTGGCATGGCAGCGGGAGAGGTGGGAACGATGCTTGGTCAGCAAACCCAATAAAGACGCCTGGGGAGCAAAACTTTTTCTGAAACCCAAGGAAGAAAATCAATGTTCCTAGAAGGGAGAAGGGGGAAATCTATAGGAAAGGGAAAGGAGTGGCATGTGATGCAGTTTGGAGGTTTCTTTTTCTACCTCCATGCAATTGACTCTAAAGACAGCAAAACCTACAAACCTTGTTGGGCGGGGAAGGTTCACCCAGATGCAGCCACCCTGATCTCATATGACAGGCCGCTGGCTCACGGGGCCAGGGTCTACGCCTGTTTTTGTTTCCTTATTTGTTTTTTTCTGATTTACCAAATGGAACTGATATGGACAATCCAAAATTAGGACATCATTTTAAATTTGGAAAGAATTCCACATTAGTCTATTAATTATTACCCCCGCTATAAATAGAACCCAAATAAGCATGACAATTTTTGAATTGGATTTCATGAGTGGACCCAGGACATTTTTCAACAAGGTCTTGCACACCAGTCTGAACTATTCTAGAGAGAATATCTAGTTTTGCATCTGTTTAAATGACTGTGTTCAAGATAGGCATGGCCTCGCCCAAATGATCAAATCTAGAATATTCATCTGTCATTATTATACTATTGGTGGTGGGGACCATGTTTTCTACCTTTCCATGTCTACTATTAGGAATGGATACATTCAACTTCAAATAAGAAAATCAGCATCAGTGTCAGCTGCACTGCCAACCACTCTAGCTCCCTCTGTCTGTCCATCAACATCCGCGCTGCTCTTCCAACTGATTCTCATCAAATAAATGGTTGAAAAAGATAATATACTCTCAAACCAAAATAAAGAGCGCAAAACGACTCACTCCTCCAGATCTTCCTGATATTTGTCTCCTTTTTCTGCCTGTGAGAACACAGCAGTCAATAAAAGAGATGGACAGATAGTGTTTTCTATGAAACTTGCTGCAAATACTCTCCTAGGAAAGACGATTAGAAATGGCAGATTGGATATCAACTGTTGTTACCAGCATTTATTATTAAAATAATTCACCCCGTGAGAAATAGAGGGCTATATAGTCCCTAAGTGGATGCAATGGAGAGTTCCAAGTTTGTCACCTGCTCCACTGGTTTATCACCCCTCATCTCTGCAAATCAACCAAATATGACAAAGTCAGAGACTGACCAAAAAAACAGTGGCTTTCAACTCTGCTTTCACTTGGATGTGTCTGTTCCCAACCAGGAACCCTGGGGATTAACCTTCCTCTGGAATTTATTGATCCTCAAAGATCTAAAGATTTTTAATAAAAATTGACAGGCCCAAGCCTAATTTTTTAAAATATGATTTGTTTAAATCATAGACGGCAACCTAGATTGTTATAGAACCTCTTACATCTATAAAGGATGACAGGAAAACAGGCCTGGGATATGATTGAATTTCTAGCTGTTTTGTATTTAAACAAATGGCCAGGCCATCTTTTAAACATACAATAACTTCTGAAATGGCAGAGTAAGGATAGTTTCTCACTAGGTAAGACCTCTGCTCCGAGAAGAGGGGAAAGGTGTTATTATCAGGGGAATCATGTTAAGGCCTGATTAGCCAGTCTTCTAGCAGATCTTGCCAGCAAACCCTGCCCTCTAGAAGAGTCTAAACTTCTCAATTGCCAGTATATTCATTAAGCTCCCCCACAACCCCGATCCCTGTTGGTTTTGTATGTTTGTTTTGTTTTGTTTGCATTAGAAACAAAAAAGAGAATAAATTGAAAGACAGTCACTGGCATTAGGAGTTCCTAGGATCTTTTCTTAACTTTCATCTGTGCAAGTGGACTAGGTCTCTAATTGCAAATGTGAGCTGTATCCACACACATTTCCTGACACTTCTGAAAATAATGACATGATTAGGAGTTGATCAACTCCTAATTCAGTAAAAAGTGTTTGCTTTATGAATCAATTGTTTTCTAAATCATGTTTAAAGTTTCAGTGACTGCCTTCTCTAGGAACAATGATTTTAAAAACCTGAATGGGGCGTTTCTCTGCATTTGAGCAGCTTTCCTCACAATTAGCATAAGGGGTTAGCCAAGGCTTCTGCCCACGGCCCACAGTAGCACCAGACATGCACATTCTGTCTGTGACTACGCCCCTAGTTCCTTTATTCTACCCTAGTAAATTTGTTTCCAATTATATAACAAGAATGACCTAAATAAGAAATTAGTGAATCGTGGTACTGCAAAGGGGTTTGAAATCAGCAGAACTATTCTTCAGTCCTGAATTTGCTACTTTTTACCTAAAGGATCTTGAACAAATAATTAAACATGGTCAATCCCAGTCTCATCATACATCAAATAATAATATTAATAATAATAACAATAATAATAATAATACTAGTACTTCTTAGGGTTGGTTTGTTTATGAAGCCAAAGAATACAATAAATATGAAATCTCTTTGATAATTATATGGTTCTGTGTAACATGTTTATGTTTACCATTGACAGGCAAGTTTTTTAAATGTGTTAATATGCACCCTGGAGTAGGACAGACCTAGGATCAAAATCTGGCTGCAAGACCAACATGTGAGCTGAGTGGTCTTGGCATTGAGGTAAACAGAATTCTAAATGGCCCTCAAGGTCTTAGCCCTAATCCCCAGACTGGGAATATTATGGGATATCACACTCATGGCAAAAGAGATTTTATAGATGTTGTTAAGGTCACTAATTAGTTGACCCTGAATTAGTAAAAATGGGGATTTTGGAGATGATTTAATGTAGTAACCCAAGCTCTTTAATAGTAAGTTTTCTTTAGCAGGTGGCAGAGGGGAAGCCAGAGAGAACCAATGATGAGAAGCATTTGAGACATTGTTATCTTTTAGGATGAAGGTCAATGTTTAAAAAAAAAAAATCAGAGTGACCTCTAGAAGCTGAGACAGGATCTTCAATCTGAGAACCGCAAGAAGTTCGTTTGCCTACTATGGATGAGCTTGGAAGTGAATTCACTCTCCTGCCCCCAGATTTGGGCCTGTGAGATGCTGGGCAGAGATCCCCACAAGTCTGTAGACTTCCAACCTACAGACCTGTGAGACAGTAAGTGGGTGTGTTTTAAACTGCTGTGGTTTTGTTAATTTATTAGGGCAGCAGTAGAAAACTTAGATAGTTGAGGCTGAGTGATAAGTGGGCCTCCCAGTACCTTGATGTGCAATAGGAAAAGAGGAACCTGTAAATGTGAATCCCACTCCTTCTTTTGGAACCCCATTTCCTGAACTTGAAAATGTGTATTTGGATCACCTGGGGACCTAGTTACAATGAGGATTCTGATTCAGTAGGTGGGATGGAGCCTGACATGCTGTTTCTCACAAGCTCCCAGCTGCTGCTGCTGCTACTGCTGCTGCTGCTGCTGCTGCTGGGGCCCAGAAACCACACCTGGAGGGCAGAGTGTGGAGCTCCCTTCTCAGTGGATCTGGATCCTGACTCTACAAGACCATCCTTTGCAGAACTTCTGACATGCTCAGAAGCCTGGGATCTCCTAATCTAATTAATCTCAGGTGGAGCAGAGACACTTTTTTCAAGTGCTGTAGCCAGTCTCCTCTGCACTTGGGGATGCAAAGCATTGCCTCTGACTTCTCGTTCTCAAGGTGTGGTCCCCGGACCAGCAGGACCAATGTCACCTGGCATCAGGGAGCTCTTAGAAATGCAAATCCCCATTCCAGAACTATCAGCTGAATGGAATGCTCATAAAGTCTAGTACTGAAAATTTCCAGTTAAAACTCTCACTCCCCACCCCAGCTCCTGTCCATGACTCTACATCTTCAGGTCTGCTGTGGGAACTCCTGTCTTACAGGAAGTCCTGGGAGTAAAACCCTGTCTCCTAGTAACAGTGGATCAGGCAGAGAGTCTGCTGACCCCTTGTGACCTCCCCATGTGCAACTGAGGCCCATTATGTGTCTTTACCTTAAGAAGTACTTATTGCCATGGGTCCTTATATAATCTGAAAACTTTTCAAAGGAATGCATTATAAAGGTAATGTGGAAAATGTAACAACCAATTACTGCAAAAAACTCCATTCTCTTTTCCCCTTTTGACTTATCTCATTAAATAGGCAGCTGATACACAGAATCTTCCAACTTTTTAAAAATTAATTATTAGTGCCTGAAGGTACGGAAGGCCTGATATTTTACAGGACTCCATGACCAGACAAAAACAGAAGGCCTGCTGACTCCCCAGCCAGGCAATTTAATTTCCCAATTATCTTTCCTAGGCAAATTATGGATCTAAATATAACATATTGTAACCTTTGTCATTTTTTCCGCAGGGCTGATGCATCGACACCTTGATCTCTTGTTTTCTCTCTTCTCAAGAAAACAAGGATGGGGAAGGGCGATCTAGATGCTTGTCGAATGCGACACTGTTAAATTAAGAGGGAAACCCGCACGACATTACCCAGCCAGCATCAATGAGGGGAAATGGGAGGGTTTCAGCGCCCCTTGCCCCGGACACAGGGAACGAATTAATTAATAGTTCTGATTTTAGACCCTTCAGGCAGCAGCTCCCAGTGAAGTGACTGTGGCTGACTCACAGGAAGTCCTTGCTTGTTATTTCAGGGTGATACTAATTGACAGACAGTGGGGTCTCCAATTAGCATAATGTTGGTGGCAGCTGATGGGCTCCCATGGGGCAGGCCAGTAGTGGCCCACTTCCCTGCTGGGGTGAGGGTGGGACGACTTCTAATCTGTGCCCTGTGGTCAAATTCTCTTCTGGGCTCAAACCCCGACCTCCAACAGCTTCTTGGAACTCTCCAGATGCAAGTCCTAAAGACACCGCTCCCTTAACAAAAGCCAGCAGGCCTAGCCTGACTCCTCCTCTGTTGTTCCATGCTCAAATAGTTTTTGACCCTCTGCACTCAGGGAGACCCTTCAGGGTGTGACAAATCTGACTGTGTGCTACTGCAGCCCCCCGAGTCACCTCGACAGTGCAAGCTCCCCAGGTTTGCTCCCCTTGGCTGACGCTTGGGTGGTGTATTTTGGCTTTGAGCCTGTTTTGCCAACATCATTTGAATTTACATTCTAGTCTTGACTCATGTTATGATCCGCATGGTGGCCCACCACCTCCACCAACAAAATTCACTTGCTGAAGTCCTCCCCACTCCCTAGTGCCTTAGAAGTTGCCTTTATTTGGAGTGGTGTCTTTAAAGAATTAATTAAGGTTCCACGAGGTCATTAGCAAGGGCTTTAGTACGACATGACTTGTGTCCATACAAGAGGAGAAATGAGGACTCATAGAGGAAGGTGGCCGTCTGCAAGCTGTGGAGAGAACCAGTCCTGCAAACACCTTGAAATCTGATTTCTAGCCTCAAAAACTGTGAGGAAACAAATTCCTGTCGTTGAAGTCTCCTGCTCTGTGGAACTTCGTCACAGCAGCCCAGGCAAGCCAGCATACCTCAATGCCTTTTTAGGAGATAACTTCGGTTTTGTTTTGTTCTTTCCTCTCTTTACTTGAACCATATATGAGGTACAACACCCCATCTTTGGGACCAAAATGATATTCAGAATATTTTGAGACAGCCATAGCATGGGAACTGACCAGTCAGACTGGATTCCTGTTAGTGGGATGGAGCCACCACTGCCTGTTAATACACTAGCAAACCAGAGGAGACGATGGGGTGGGAGATTCACGGCCAAGACTGATTGAAGCCATTCACCACAGTGATATTTAGCATATTCATAACCTGAAGACCATCTAGCCAAACCAGCTGAGCTTCAGCCTCCTTAATTCAGGCCCTGAGCAGTCATGGCTACCAGTACTCTATCCTCCCCGGATGGGAAAGAGGCATCATTACTCATTTCAGTAGACACTAAAAACCCCCTTATCACCCTGGGTTCTTCCCTCTCCCTCAGGCTATTGGGACCACTTCTTAGTGATCCTGTCTGAACCCTCCCCATCACCCTCATCCAGCTCAGTTCAGCGTGGCTTGCCTGCACCATGCAATGGCTCACTAACTGGTTCTCTCAACATCCCATCCCATCCAATCTTGTCACTCACTATGGAGCTGTCATGCCAAAGCACGATTCCAATATAATCACCCCTTCCCCACCCAAACAACAAGTAGTTCCTGTTGCCTACCACAGAAGGTGAAAACACGTTTATCTATTTTTCAGGATCATCCATTAGCTGCACCCAGATCATCTCTTATTCAATTTATTCACTCCATAAATATGCAGAGTTCCCTGCATGCTAAAACAGTAGACAGGAAACCACAATTGGCATGAGAAGTGTTGTACTGGGTAAGCACAGTGTGACGGAGCTCAGGGGTGACACCTGAGCTTGTTCCCAAGGGACCAGAAAAATGGGACACTTCACAAGAGGGAAGTAAGTAACAATCCCAAAAGAAATCGAGAGAGATAGGCTCTATAAAAGAGCAACAACAACAAAAAAAGTGTATTCAGGAGTGATAGAAGTTTGCAATCTCAGATACACATACCATACCAAACCATGAGGGTCCATAAGTGCATCCGAGGAGGCATAAAGAAATCAGGGGTTTTTAAGGCAAAATGAAGATTACATAAGTTGTTTTGAAACAGCAGGAACATGGACCACAAAGGGTTATTGCAGGATTTGACATCAGTTCATTAGTGGAGACTGAGTGTCAGGCAAGGGTTCAGGGACATGTTGAGTCTGAATTGGAAATGTCCAGTGGGCAGTCATAGATCTAGAGCATCAGGAAGAGATGTGAGCTATATTATATATTACAGTTATATTGAAGAGTCTTCAGCAGACAGCAATACCCACCAGCCTTACCCCCTGCTACAACTCCCCAACACCTACAGTCCAGACACAGACCATTGACACATCCCCAGACACAATAGGCACTGCCCCAGGCCCTTCATCTACCTATGCAGCTCTTCCACCTTCCTGCATCTTCACTTGCCAAAGTGCTACTCCTCCTTTTAAAGTTGCCTTCTCTATGAAGCCTTTATACAATTCCACTAATCACTTCCATATGTTTTACTTATCAGAAAATTATATCCATCTCACTAGGAATATCTGTTCCTTGAAAATGCTTATGTATCTTTCCATCTCCTCCCAAGAGAGAGCAGATGGACAATACATTTTAGTGCAATGCCAGGACAAACCTGTGGAAAGCTGTAACTGGTGATGAAGTCAGGGTGTAGTCAGAAAACAGAAAAGGCACTCTGGGAAATTCCGGCACAGGGAATTAGCAAAATGAGTAAAGGAAAAATTAAGAAGACAAGAGGCAGCAACCCAGAAATTAACTACTACTGCAGGAAGTCTCTGTCATTCTTCAGTCTTAGGGACAAAAACAGTGTTACCCAGTGCCAATAACTGGGCTCAGCTGGGAGATGCTGGAACTATGAAGGACCTTGGAGACCATGGCAGAAGCTGGGCCCAACCAGAGCCACAGAGAAGATACTGAGATTGCCGGAGCAGTCACCCAGGCGCGGCGAGGAACAGAAATTTCCTGATTTTTCCCTTTCTCCCACTTCCTCCCTCCCACTAATATCTCCCTTTGGCCAAACCAGATGGAAACCAGGTCTGCATAGGACCTTGGGAAACACACCTTGCAGGATCTGCAGAGAGGATAAAGGACAGAGAAGAGAGGATGAGCTAGGAAAGGACCAGAGAGCAGAGAGATCACTGGCCAGCCCAGCTGGGAGCCAGACGCTGCCAGTTCATCCTATAAGCATAAGGAGTTTAAGGAGCTTATTGCCTAATAAGGAAAAGAGATAAGGACACAAAGGAGTACCAGGGAAATGTTTGCTATCTAAGACTAAGCTGGAGCCCAAGAGGCAGGAGGAGATAAATCCCATTTTAGTATCTTACGCCCCGTAACAGGACATGTGGAAATAGAAACATGGGATAAGCAAATGCCTACTGATGAAGGGATATTTGAAACCAGTTTTGAAGATACCCAGGAATTCTCAGGTGGGCAAAACACAAGGACCATTAGAAATAACCAAATGTGGAAGGACTTCAGAAAAAAGTAGAGAAATATTTCTAGCTGGAGAATACAAGAAAAAAAAAACTCTTCATAAAGGAGTTACAATGTTGATCTAATCTATTTTAAGATTTGGAAAATGAGGTAAAAGAGGAAGCAAGAGCTAAGAAGTAAATAAGAAAGTTTACATTCAGAGATAATGCTGACTTGTTCAGTGGAAAGGGTGGCCTTCAAACTGAGCAAGCAGCTCTCCTCTGGTGCCATCTAGAAACAGATCTTTGGGCTCCCTGGTGTGCTTTGCTGAGAAACTGGTCCCAGCTACTGAAATTTGGTAAAAACTGTAATATGGAGTCACGGTTGCCTTAACAGAAGTCTCCTTGTCCACATGCCTCACCTCCTGAGTCTAGATTACCTGGTAGAACAGACCCCAAAACATAACACAATGTCCCCATGAGAGAGTGGAGGGAGGCAGAAGGACAGTGGTCAGTGAGGCGTCCCCATCTATCTCCTTAGATGAAAAAAAGAGTGACCCTTAGTATGGAGCAGTGGGTTCAAACAGTTTCCCTTTAGCTGTTTGGGAATGATGGTTTTATTCTTCTGGAAGCTTTCAAACTTGCTTTAGTCCTATGTCCACACACAACAAACTCCCTACGTCTAACAGCCAGAGGAAAAACAATGCAGTTATTATGGGCACCTTAGCAAAACCTTAGCAAGAGGCTTTAAATTCACAAGTGGAGAGAGATGGACTTTCGAGCACACTGGGTCACTGTCCTCTTCTGATCAGAAGTCTTCCTCTTCAAATGTGTGTGCTGTGCGGGCCCTTTCCTGGGCCAAAGTAATGATCACAGAGACCCTTCGGTCTCCATGGTCCCTCTGAACTATGGGAAGCAGAGTTTCTCCTTTCAGTTTGAGGATAGAGAGGCAACAGAAGGATATGGGTGGCAGAAAGTGTTTTGTAATATCCTAGAGAAAACACGAAGACACAAAACTAGCCTGCCAGCTTGCACTCCTGTTCTAGGATGGCCTCAGTAACACCTCCTCCTGGTGTTTTGTGAGCACACGGTGATGGGGGGCTGCTTGAGCAAGTTGACCCTCCTTTACTCCAAGCCAGCCTCAATCACACTCCGCGGCAGCCAGAGTTAGTCCCTGTTGGAGCTTGGGCTCCTCCCTTGGAGAGCAGAGCATTATGGCCATTTCCACCCTATGGGGCAATTTCCCAGCCTTCATTCTGGATCCCCATCACACTAATGCCTAATTACCAAGATTAGATATTATTGCTGTATTCCACCTGCCATCTTTTGAACTATTTTGTACATTCAGCCACCATTCCCTATTTTAGCCCCCAGGACCTAGCATTTTCATAAATCTCTTACCTTCCTGAGATGAGGGGAACATCAAAGCCCCCCCCCCCCCCACTTGCAAAGAGCCTGCCGGCCAGCCAGTTGCTTCTCACTTGCAGGTTCTGGGCAGGTGAGCTGACAGGCAGGGACTCCAGTTTCACATGGGAGACTACTGCGTTCTCACCAAGCTTGAGAAGTTAGTTGCAGAAGGTTGGGGGCGGGGAGACAAAGGTGAGAGCTTTTGGTTGTTGTTTCGCCAGTTCTTCTTCACCCCCTGAGAAGCAGGATTTGAATGTTCTCAGACATCCATGAACAAACTAGCATCCTGCCTCTTAGTTGTTGTTTAAGCACAACATGACATCTGCTTTGGAAATGGTATGGGCTTTGGCTACAGCCAGACCCTAGAGTGTTACATAGAGGACACCAACTAATTGGGTAGCATAGTTTCGGTCTTGACCTCAACAACTGTAGAGAAAGGAATAATACATTAACATACTTTTTTCATGAGAGAAAAAAAGAAATTGGTCTGTTTTTATTGCCTTTTCTGTACCTTTGAGGGATGGCTATTGCTGTTATTCTTTGATTATGATTGTTCCTTCTTAGATTTGTGATTCTGATTCAGTACGTATCTGTTGGCAGTTGATTCCATGATTTTTTAGTGAAACTCTCAGGCAGAATTAGTGTGTTTGCAAAATACCTTTATGTATGCAGAGATCTCATTTGGGAAGAGAGCAGCAGAAAGCCCCAAGTTTCCTGATTTTTCTCTGTGACTCTCAGGAACGGAAGTTCTAATGTCCTGAAAATGTAATCTGAAGGCTCTGTCACCATAGCAGCATTATGAATGCAGGCAATAAAAATAATTTTTGTACATTCTATACCTGCCACTCATTTCCTGAGTAACACTATTTCTAATACTTTATTCTTACTGAAGAGCTTCAGTCATGCAACAGAAAATGTTTCAGTCAGCCATTGACTGCATGTACGAGGTGGCTCCATAAGCTTATAGGGGAGCTGAAACATTCCTGTCACCTAGTGACTTGGTAGCTGCAATAATAGCATGACACGTTCCTTGTGTGTGCAATGATCTGGTGTAGGCACACTTATTGCACTGCCAGTCACATAAGAGCCCAGCAATACAGTTTTATACAGCCTACCACACTAGTTAACATAGACAACTGTTACTGGTTTGTGTATTTACTGTGCCATACTTTTTATTGTTGCTTTAGGGTGTACTCCTACTTAAACATGAAAAAAATTTAACCATAAAATAGCATGCCATGTTACTCAGGCAACAGCTTTGCACATCTACTTACCAAATCTCTCATGCATTGTTTTCTCTTGTGCTTGATTTAATCTTGTTTCTTGAGTTCATCATGGCCTTAGGAGTCACAGGCTATAACACACACACACACACACACACACACACACAATCAAAATGTGTAGTAGGCCATACCATCTATGTTTGTGCAAGCACATTTTATGGTGTTTGAATAGTGACCAAGTCACATAAAGACTTATCTCTCAAGATATGGCCCCTTTGCTATAATTCCTTCCATTTCCCAACAGAAAAAAAACATCTGTAGTTCTATTAGTTAGTTCTATTAGTTATGGACTCAAAAATGCACTTGTATATATTTTCTGGGATGCTGACTCTAAGCGTAATATGTCAGAGACAACAGAAGAATCACATGTGAAATGGCAGCGGGGGGATTCAGGGCTTCCAGTGAAGGTACTGTGGAGTCAGGAGGCAGTTGAAAGAGCAACTGCAGAATGTAATGGTGTGGCAACTCCCTGCCTGGTGACAGTTCCACAGGAAATTAGTCAGGCACCTGGAGCCACACTTCCTATTGAGGCATAGAATGGATTTAAATTAAGGAAAGTTACATTGGAGGAATATGCAGGATTTTTCTTTTCTTATTGGTGGCGACTAGACTTTTCTCTCTCTCTCTCTCTCTCTCTCTCTCTCTCTCTCTCTCTCTCTCTCTTTCTTTCTTATGAATTGGAAAGTCCACTGAAGTGCAATCAAGGTAAAAATATTGAAGAATGTGAAAGGAATTTCAAATGCAGACTAGGATTTTAAAAGTTCCCAAACATAGAGCATTTCTTTGGTCCAACAAAGCTACAGACGACATCTGTAGAGAATGCTTGCTGACCGTAATTCAGTCCCTGGTTTGATTTTAGTTTGGCAGATGTTGGTCGTGGAGGATGGAGTTTGTGTATAAGTCAGCCTGTTCAAGATCGATGTCACAGCGAGTTTTACATACCACAGAGTCGTCGGTTCCAGCAGAGACAGCAGGAAAACGGATTAAATTATACCCCAAACATGCCATTCAGCGGAGACAGAGCTCCCCATGGTCGCTGAGACGAGAACCTTCCTCTTTCTTCACTTTCCCGCTTCCGTGTCAAGCTCTTCTCTCATCTTTCTGTAATTCTAACCCAGATTCTGTGCATGTAAGAGCCGGTTTCTTGAGGTCTCTGTAGAATCACCTCCATGGGAAAAGCTGCAGCTCACTTACTCTTATCACATGGAGCTGAGTTTGGCCCAAGCAGAGCTCAAATCCAGTGGCCCCACACAGGGATGTCCTTTGCCCTCTCACTCTGCAGCAAAGCCCCGCTCACCCTTCTCATCTTGAGAGACCCTCTACCACCATAAGCAGCCAATACTCTCACTTTGAACTCCACGGGAGCTTCCTCCAGCCCTGTGCTATGTAGGAGGCATGAAGATACAGGTCTTTAACACTCTGGAAACATGCATTCACATTTATTACGCTCAATGAAAAGCAACAATTTATCAGTTGTTTTGTCTTCTGATTTGATCTACTAGGCTGTAACTAGTTTTTAAATGCTCATAGAAAACTGTAACCCCACAAGTGACACTATGGTGAGCAGACCAAATGCGTGACCACAGTTTTACATAATGTTCATATGCAAGAAGATGGAGGCACTGCTTACCAACCCATAATTTAACAGACGGTTCTAATAGTGCACTGGGGGATTTAAATATATTATACGAACGAGAGCGATTCCAAATTCAAGAAGATATGAAAAGTGGATACACTCTCTTGAACTAATAAGCAAAATAGAACTTAAAATTCTGAGTGTAGTTTTGTACAAAACAAGACGTTTTTTTCTTCATCTTTCACAGTAGGGTCCAAAGAGTGCTAAATTGAATCTGTATAAGATTGTAAATAGAGTATTAGTCCTAGATTAATGTAAGAGACATAATATAAAGGAACCTGCTGTAGATAAGAGATGGAACTGTATATGCTTAAGAACTCTGAATACCTACGTAATGTTAGGGTCACAGAGTCCTGAATGGGACCAGTGAGTCATGTTATTTTCCTTTCCCAGTCACATGAAAATTCATTTTGCAGGAAATGTTAATATATGGCCCCAAATGGCGTCCAGACATAACCAAACACCCAATCTTTGCTGTTTGGGAGTTTACTTCAACTTTGTTTGCTTTTATTGTGAAATATTTCCTCTGGGTATCATTCTTTAAATAATTATTATTATCCTCATTATCAACACACAGTAATTATGCAAGTAAGCTGCTTGATACCTAGAATCACTTGAATACCCATGTGGAAGAAAACATTAATATTGACCCCCAACATCGTAAATGAAAATCAATCCCTGTGCAATTGCAGACCCAAATGTGAAAGGAAAAGTTGTAAACTTCTAGAAGATATCATAAGAGATTATATCATGATTTGTGGTAACCAAGTTTTCCTATACAGGGGCTTAAACCACTTCTCAGAAAGAAAAATATTGATTAAAGTCATTATATTAAAATTAGGAATCTCTGTACATCGGAACACCACGCTGAATAAATAAAAAGACAGAGACAAGTGAGAGAAGACATCTGCAATATGTGTAACTGACAAATGAGTTAAATCCTGACTATTTAAAATGTTATTACCAGAAAAGAGATAAATAATAGGAAAGTGGATAAAAGACTTAAATAAGCTCTTCACAATAGAGGGGAGCTAAATGAGCAACAAACAGGAAAAAGTAAGTGCTCAACCTCATCCATCATCAAGAAAATTAAAACTATAGTGGTCGAATGTCTGCACACTTGCTAGAATGAGTAAATTCTAAAACACTAAGAACATAAAATGTTGGCCAGAACACAGAGCAAACAGAGCTGTCCCAGGATGCTGGTGGAAGACTAGGCTGCAGCTGCTTTGGAAAACTCATGGGAACCATCCACTAGAGCTCAGTGCATGTGACTCTGGGACCCACGGATTGCACTTTAGGGCATCTACCAACAGAAAGGTGTATGCAGTTCCAGCGGCTCGGGAGACTGAGGCAGGAGGATCGTGAGTTCAAAGCCAGCCTCAGCAACTTAATCAGGCCCTAAGCAACTCAGCAAGACCCTATCTCTAAATGAAATACAAAAAAGGGTTGGGGATGTGGATCAGTGGCTAAGCATCCCTAGGTTCAATTCCCAGTACAAAATAAATAAATAAATAAATAAAAGAACAGTGTATGCAGGTACATAAATGGCATGTCCCTCAGTATTACAATGAATTTTAAAAACTGTGTATCCATGGCAATGAAAACACGCTGCATTCAACTACACAGATGACCCCAAAACAAAAATAGATGCAAACATACAGTCACATTCTGTATGATTCCATCAGATCACTGTGAAAATAAGCCGAGTAATAACTGGTGTTAGAAATCAGGATAATGTTAGCTTTGAGAAAATAGCCACTAAAAGGGAATACGAAGAAAGCTCTGCTGGCTGACATTCTTTTTATATAAAATGTGGGCAATAGATGTGTGTGCTTTGTAAAAATTCCTCAAACTATGTTCTTACACCACAGATACTGTTCTATATGTACTCTATACTTAAGGAAAAGCAAACTTTTATTTGAAAGAAATGCTTGGCAACTGCTTGTCCATATTTAAAATGAAGATAGGTTTCCACAGTTCAGCAAACATCAATTTCAGAAGGAAGAAAAGTAGTAAATTGAAGTGAAAATCACTTCTATATTGCAAAATGCCTTTAACTCAAGCTATGTTCTGATGGAATTTGTATATATTCCTATAGACCGCCCCATTTTAACAGTATTATGAAGCCAAAAACTAGCTGACTTTTTTCTTTTTTGGAGTGCTGGGAATCAAACCCAGAACCTTGTGCATGCCCGTCAAGTGCTCTACTGCTGAGCTATGCCCCAGCCCTACTAGCTAATTTTAAGAAAAAGAAGTAAATTATTTTAATTAATACAACAGGGTGCAATTAACTCTAACCTCTTATCATCATATCTTAACTTACCAGAGTCAACACCAGGAGGGAGCCAGATCTGCTGAGGCATCTACAGGCCAGAGAAACTAGAGGACTCAGAACAACACAGCCTGCTCTATGCCCTCAAGTCTGTGTCATTGCTAATGAAATGCAAATAGAGTTACTTTGCATATCTGTTACATTCTCTTTATATCTCTTTCTTTTATTAGTTGCAGAATAAGTAATAAAAGACAGATGCAGGTGCACATGAAACATCTGATACCCTTTGTGATGTGAAACTGAAGGAAAAATTAAGATGTATTACACAGGACACTTGATTGCCCTAGACTGGAGATAAGGGGGCTCCATAACCTCACCCCTCTCTTTATTACAAAGAAAAAGACGGATAACTAGTAGAATGTTGAACAGGAGGCTTAAATAGGCAATTCACAAAAGATATGGGTGAGAGATCTTTGTACTTCAAATGTTCAAGTATTCCCAGGGGCGACATGAGAGAAAGGCCCACTCACTGGAGTCCTTTGAGTCTTCACAAGCTAGTCTTGAGAACTCTGGGTCATACAGGGGACAGAGGGACTTCTCCATCATGTAGGACAGAAACTCACATTTGACTATCCACAGAAAATGGGCGGGGTTTGGGGACAAGAGGTCTACATATGTAAAGAATCTTGCACACAGTAGGTCCTCAAAAGCAAGTAGTTATTATTTTTCCTCTAGTTCAAGCTACATGAATGTCAGAAAAGCCTTCTCCACAGGCTTCCAAATGGAATAGTCCATAGACGTGCACAATCTGTTCAAAAAGAACTTGAATTAGAGAAAGGCCTCTTATAGTAAAGAACTCGTGACATCATAACCAAGGAAAGTCACTGCTTGAAAAATAAGACATTACTGCAGAAATAATGACTTCCAAGAAAAGTTTGGAAGATTTTGTCAATAAGTAAAACGGAAGGGAGAGACTGGAGAGAATTTCAGATGCAGCTTCACCTACAAACTGTCAGAGAGGTGGGAAATTACATGTCACCGTGGAGATGTAGCTCTGTGACTTTTCTTTCCTGCTAGTTCTCCTTTGAAAAGGAGGGTGCAGGTGTCAAATAAAACATCTAGTACCTTGTACAATGCGAAACTGTCAGGAAGGAAAATGTAAGATATGTTGCCAAAGGGCATAACATTCAAGCTTTTCATAGCTTTACTCAATTACCAAATTTCATCCATGCTAATACAAGCACCCTGTTCCAGCCCTGGTGTCTTGTTGAGTGTTACAGGGTGGAATAGGCTTATTAAGTGAGGCAAGGCCATGGGCACAGGTTGCATAGGAATACACACAACGCACTGTGGATGCTAAGAGGTAAGCTCTGCGTTGGATGCACAGCAAGAGGGCAGCGGGTGCTGGAGGGACAACCTGGTGAGCATGCTCCGTGTGTTCAGATGAGCTCCATGAGACAGCAGAGGCACGAGAGGCAAATGGCCAAACGCTGGAGGAACTGAGCTCATGAGGGTGGTGCACTTATAATCTGAAAACACACATGTGAAAGCTTAACACATCCGGGACAGGGCCACGTGAGTGGGTCTAGGGGAGCTGGCTGGAGGTACCATCCAAGTGAGGAACATCCACCTTAAAGGTGAGCTCTGCTCCTCTCCTTCACTACCTGATCTGTGATAGCATCGTGAAGTTACAAAGTAAAACAAACCCAACAACCTATTTATATAGCATAAGTTTTCAAGTGTACCTGTGCTATCTGATGCCACTGGAAGCATCATTTTGGGGGTAAGGGGCAATGCTCTAACAGCATGGGTGATGGGCATTCCACTGAGGTTTCCCCTGATGGGAGACCCAGGAGAAGCTGAGCTTCAGGCAATGCCATGTCCATACCACAGGTTCCAACGTCTAGCCTGCCCCACGCATGGCCTTCTGTACCTGGAATTGTCAGCTGTTACCCAGTGAGATGCTCCGTGGGTGACCAACAGTCCTTATCAGTAGCTTCGGTGCCCAGTTTTCCACGACTATGACTGCCCTCACTGCATCCCTAATGGGAGGGCCACCATGGCTCCTGGAATCAGCATCACTCTGAAGAAATGACTTGGGATAAGCCAATCTCTTGAATTGCTTCCTGATGAATATGCTCAGGTATTAGCCAGCTAATATAAGTCCCTCACTAGCTCATTATTACAATAGTAATTATTGTTACTCCTCTGTTATGGCTTCTTAGACAATTTTAGTTGTGATAATTCTATTATGATTAACACCTAACAACTACCATCATCATTAATGATCATTGCACATGATATCAAGCAGATCTAAAATTTTTAAAGACAAACTGAAAACATTCCTTTAAATTGCAAAACAATCTACATATGAAAGAGAGACAGAGAGAGAGAGAGAGAGAGAGAGAGAGAGATGACTCTGCCTTCAAGGTAACTATTAAAAAAGGAGTTCTAAAAAGTTTGAGATAGAAAGGTAGCATAGCAGTAATTAATGATAATTAAGAGTTAAAACAAAGCAGTGTTGGACTGCTACTTAGACTTTGCTCTGTTTCATTCAACAAGTATTTCCTGGAAATCTTTGTGTCACGAAGACTTCAAAATGGATCAAGTATAGACCCAACCTCCAGTGACGAACAGAAGTAGGGGGTGGGGAGGGAGCAGCATACTCAAGATACTGCTGCTGCGTGGGGACCCTGAGTGCACATATAAAATACTCAGTGTGAATTAAATGTATGCAAAGAGCATAGAGCAAAGAGAAGCAAAATTCCATGGCATGGACTTAGATTTTTATTAAATAGCCGTAACCTGTGCTTACTAACAGCATGCTCAAGCTGCTTAAATAAGATTCCATTCAAGATGGCAGACTGACTGTGGACATTTAAGTCCATGTCCTGCCAAGACTTCATGAAGATTTCAAGGAAGTATTGTGGTTTCTTAAGTGTTTACCCAACAAAATAAAAACGGGAGAAGGAAAAAGTGCAGAGCAAGTTCTGGAAGACAGCAAACCCAAACGTGCAGAGAAGGTCTCTGGGTAAGCAGGGAGCCAGCCTTCCCAGGACTCAGGGCAGCTCCACAGCCAGGATGGCAGGAGTGGGCAGGGGTGTTGACTCCCGCTCAGGTGTTGAGTCTGAGATGGATGAGACCCAATGCCACATGCAGACCATCCTGCTGGCCAGATAGTCACCCAGAAAGACAACAGCACTTGTTCTTCTGTATAGAGGAGATAGACTATCAGGGGATGAGTGAAACAGTGAGCCTGGGCTTTGTTGTCCTAGAGCAAAGTCCCCTAAAACATTCCTGCCACTTGACCAACCCCTGCAGGCACACAGAGAACTAGTCAATATAGCCTCCATCTGAAAGGATCCAGGAAGCCAGGGTCCCCGGACAGGTGAGGGAAGCTGCAGCAGGAGGTGAATCGCCATAACATGTCCTGTAGAAAGCTGGCCCAGGCAAGAGAAGGTGAGCATAAAAATTCCTCATTAACATCACAGTTAATACTGACATGAGCATTGATCTGAGAATCTGTTGCATCCAGAGAAGAATGAAGAGGAGATGGGGAGGGAAAGACGAAAGAGAAAGCATGGAGGAGAGAAGAAAGGGACATTCTTGGGGATTTGCCTTGTACTGGGACCATCCCTACTTCTGTTTCATTTGCTTTGATAAAGAAGAAAGCAGAATTAATTTGAACATTCTTCCTTGAGGAAGAATAAGGATCGTGACGTCAGAGCCAGAGAGGGAAATGTAATCAAAAGACACTTGATTCTCAAGTCTCAGTAAGCAACGCTTTGTAATAATAACAAATTCTGCATATTCTTCCAACAAATGTTCATTGGGTCTTTACTGTGTGCCAGACACTTTTAGAAGCCTGGACTGCATCAGTGGGTGAGATAGGAAACAGAACACACCAGCCCCCCCCCTTGTGAGGTTCTGAGAAGACTCGATGCATTATGGATAATCTCTGAGCAGGTTGTCTAAGGTCAAGTACCAGGGAAACGATAGGACAGGCAGAGGATACTGGGTGGGTTTTGGAGCAAGCCACATAGAGCCCGATAAAATTCAATGAGAAGATGTCATTTGGGGAAGACTTAAATCTGGTGAGCAGTTTGCCATCTGAAAGCAAATGAACAGCCCTTGATGAGAAGCCTTTGTTTGCCAAGCAAAGAAGTCCCGAGTGGCTGCCCCAGAGCAAATGCCGGGCAGGGGAAGGGGAGGGAGGGAAGCTGTATGGGGGAGGGGGGATGTGGAGCTTTATAGGTCTTGACAAGAACTTTGGTTTTCACTTTGAGTGAACGGAGGCCATTGCAAGGAATGCAGTTGAGGAGTGACATGGTCTTTAACAAGATCATTCAGGCTGCTGCACCGGGAACAGACTAGAAAGGGCAAAGGTGGCAGCAGAGAGACCCATTAGGAAGTTATTCAATGCATCATTTTCAATCATTCCATATCCCAAGCACGGAGATTTAGAGATGGTTAATACCCTGATTGTTGCCACTAGCAACCTGGCAGTATTAAAACAAATGCAGTGGTCCCAAAGTTGACGGTTAGCTGGGGAAGAGAAGTCCGTGATCGGGGACAGATATTTTCATTATAAGCTTTCATGTACTCCAGTTTTTAAACTGCATGTTTAGATAATTGATTTTATCCATATATGGATAACTGACTTAACCTACTGATGTAGGTTAAAGATGCCAACTGCAGTCTAGAAAGTAGATAAGGTAAATGCCATATCACTTACACTCAAATTGCTTCTTTTTAGCATTTGGGGCACAGCTCACTCCCTACAGTGGCTTTTCAAATGATTTTAAGACATTTGTTTTATCATCTCCTTGCAGTAACAGGAGCATTTTCTGCCCATTTTGATCTGCACATCTACAATACCCAGTATTAAACAGCAGATATTATAAAGTAAGGAGATTGCCAGATGCCATCAGCAGCAAGACATGGCAGGAAAAACACAGGGGATTAAGTACTACCACTTCAGAACAACAGGTTTTGAAATGCCTGCCTAAATATCCCTGAGCACTGGGGAAATGGGCATAAGATAAATGTCAAGTCTGAGGGTTGCTTTGAGTATTCAATAAGCTAATAGATGCAAAACACTTTGCAAAGGAAAAAGGTGCTAAACATTTTCTATGTTTATACAGTTGATGTTTCACACGCCACTGATTGTTAATGCACAGTGCTTCATAAATTCTATATGTTACTCTTCCTTAATTCTCCCAAAGAATAACTGGCGAAGCTATGCTGTTAAGTAAAAGTGCAATTACCCTGAACTTTGATGCAGGCATTAGAGGCAGCTGGTCCCTCTGTCACTTTGTGATGCTTCAAATCCAATTTCATCCTCTTCTAGTTTTAGGTAAATATAATTTCTATAATGAGTTCTTCATAGTCAAAGGAAACATTTGAAAGGAATTCATCCTGATTCCATGCAAAATCATTCTTATGAAGATGACTTTACTTTTATTGTATGACTTGGGTGTTGGGCTTTATGACATGATATTTTGACATATAGTTAAAGTTTAAAGGAAACCATTTCAATCATCATGAAACTTCTCTGCATACATTTTATATAAGACGTTCCCTACAGTCAGAATGTATTGTAAAAAGAATAATTCAGTTTTCCAGTCATTCAGGTCACTGAATGCTTAGAAACTAAGCTTTTACTACTTGCAATCATATAATCTTTGACTTGACTGACAACAAGACTTTTAACTACACATACTTACAAGAAAACAAGAAAGATGGTCTCCTGTATTCTCTGAAACTTTGCTACGGTGCTAACCTTTCAACAAGGAATGGCATTTTAGAAATGCCACATGCATTTTAACTCTTGTTCCAGTTACTAATGGCAGAGATGACCTATCAACAAAGAAAAGGGATGGAGTCTCTCCTCATTAACCACATGGTAACTTCAGTCCTTCAGGGTCATTGTGACCCCGTTTTTCACCCAGGCCAGTGCCATTTCATTTGTTAATTCACCTCAAGAAACATTACTTTCCATCAGTATCAGGGAACTGGAGTGTCCTGGGAGACTTAAAGTTATGAAGTCCTACAGAGACCTCACTGCCAATATCTTCCTGTCTCTTTTCTTAAACTTGCTCTTGTCCGTGTTGGTCACAGCAACTGCTCTGATCATCATTTGCCAAGCCCAAATTCACATACCAGAGAGGGAAGGGTGGAGAAATTTTTTTCTTATCCACAAACATCCCTTCAATACATTTTCAGAGATTATAAAAAGATAATCTTCTTGTCTATTCTCATCTGAAGAACATCCAGGCAGGATAATCCACGCTGTTGGACTGTGCAAATTAGGAAAGATGTCATTAGGGCAAAGAATAGGTAAGAACGTTTCCGGCTGAATCGTGCACATTAGCCAGTCAACCTTGATCACTAAACCAGTGAGAGTTGAAGCTTCCAGGGAGGTTAATAGGTGGAACTTCCAGAGGCTCAAGTCCAAGGAACCAATTTTTATAAGTACTCAAACATCCATTTTTCTTCATTCATCAAATATCGATTAAGACCTAAATATTTAAATCACAACAACCTCAGGGGGTAGGAACAGCGTGACAAGGAACCAAGTCCTTGCCTTCACGAGCTCCTCCTCCTGACAGGGCCGAGGCTAATGAGAGTGAGAGGGCTTTGCAGTGCCTGGTGTTGGGGGATGTTGCCATTTGATACGGTGGCCTCTGATAAAATGACATCTTAGTAAAGACCAAAGGCCAGGGGAGTCAGCCACGTGCATGATGAATTCAGAGCAGACCTCCTGGCTCCTCGCGGCTCCTCAATGGCCTTTCAATTAAATTTTCTGCCATACGTTTTGCTTCGGGAAGTAGAGGTTAAGCAAAACTGATTTGCGTTTTCCTTGTATATCATCAATTTTTAACTTTCAGAGACTGATTAGATGATGTGTGCCTTCTCACTTCTGTGGTCTGAGTCACCTCATCGTCCATCATAGGAAGAAAAAATAGCCAACAGCATCAGCTTTGAAGAACGTGCAGTCCAAGCCAACTGGGGATTACACTGTGCCGTGACTGGAAGCGGGGTGAGGAGTGGGGGACTAGGGATGGGTCACGATGAGACACCAGTCCATGATGACCACGGAGCAGAAGCCCAGGGTGCACGGGCACTATAGAAGGACAACAGCCCACGGTCCTTCTAGAGGCCAACAAAATGTTTTAACAGTTTTTTAAATCAGAAGAAGACAATGAAACTTTAGTTTGAAGAATATTAATATGTAAAATTGATGTATTTGTCTTCATACTCATATGGTGGTAAGCTATAATTTTTAATATTTTTGTGGAGGAAGAAGCTAATGAAAACAAATGCATGTACAACCCATGAAAGTCAGAATCTTACCCCAAGGCCAGCCTCCTGGGTGTGTGGTCCACCCAGGGTCCACCCTCAGAAGGAACCACACTTGGTTTAACTCTTGCCATGGGCAAAGCATTAGCAAAAGTCATAACTGTTTATCAATGAAAAACAAGGAACAAATGCTGTCACCCAGGATGCCAGCATACTGGGTAAGGGGAAGGGAGTGTTTTGCTATGACAAGTCAACTGTGTCCTTTGAAAATAAGTGAACTTTGCCTCATTTGGGTGACTTCTAATTTGCGGCTCTAATCTCCACACACTTCTGTGGGAATGGAAGGACCATTTATTAAGTGCTTATGAAGTTTAATGCCTAGAACCATGGTAGGTGCCTGACCTACAATTCTCACAATAGTCATGAGAGATAACTGCTTGTGCCCCTATTTCATGAGGAAAATGTCTCAATGACAGGAGGCCAGGCAGCACTAACAGTAGATGACAGAGTTCTAGTTCAGAGGGACTCCAACGTCCATATTTTTTGTGCTTTTTCCGTCAAATAGCAAAAAGGAAAGAATCTACTATAATGACGCTAACCAAACCCCTCCCTCATCAGCCGCCGTCTCTGCCATCGCCCGCCATTGCCTGGTGCACTGGCTCACCTCACTTCCCTGGCGACTGTCCCCCGATACCTGTTTACTGCAGATAAAGGGGCAGCTGTTGACCAGAGCTGAGGCCCGGTTGCCCTGGCCCTGTCACGGGCTGGTTTCAGCTCACTTATTCTGGTTCTGGGGCCCTGGTCTTCTTGCTCAGAGGGGAGGAAGATGGCCTTCTCCAGCCCGGGCTTTACTCTATCATCTGCAACACCCACCCCCATACTTCTGAGTGGCCCATATCCTCTCTTGATTTGGGTTTCCACCCTAATGCCGTCCTCAGAAAGACCTTCCTCGGCCCTCCTTTGAAGAGACCAGCACAGGTATTCTGCAGCGGGTTTCATTGCTATCCTTCTGGAGAAGTAGCAAAGTATACATGTTTGTTCTCACCCACAAGCAGAAGCCTCAGGAAGGCAGGGCCTTGCTTCTCTGGTCCACAGCTGTCCCTGGACCCTGGAGGTGCAAGTGAATGTCTGCTGGCTTCACACCTGCTGTCCAGGGAGTGTCAGGATGCTCTTGAGGGCTCACACTTCCACCTCAACCCCGTTTTTCCCGAGGAGGTTGTTAATTCTTTCATGTGCTACCAGGATCTTGAGGCTTAAAAAAAAAAGAAAGCACCAGCCAGCATCTGCTTTGTGTCTTCTCCTTCTTGTGGCTGTCACCGCCCACAGAGGCCACCTCCCTGAGGATATGCACTTTGACTGAAGTATTACTTTAGCATTCTTTTTCAAGTTCACCAGGCACTCACAGAATCTTGTTATTTCTGGATCAAAGGAAGAGACTTTGGTGGGGGGTTTTCTGATGCTATTTCACATTCAGAATTTCGATATGATTCATTCCACAATTAACTTTTTTGAAAAAGTAAATAGCAATTGATTCTTAGATTCATTACTTACTCTTAAAATTGTTTCAGAATGGCACACAGGACCTGAAGAATCCCATAAAGTTATCACTTTGTCTTTAAATTATCTTTGTCAGACTGACGCAGAACATAAAAACTGGATACAGAAACTGAGATCAGGAGCTCAGGGATCAGATGGCTTGGAAGGATTTTTTAAGCTCAGCACCATTGACTTTTGTTCCAGATAATTCTTTATTGTAGCAGGGCATCCAGGTTATTTTAGGATGATCAGCAATCTCCCTGGAATCCACTCATGAGTTACCAGTAACACATGCATCCTCAATCCTGAGTGTGACAACCAAAACTGTCCCCAGGCATTATCAAAGGCCCCTGCAAAAGTGCAGTCAGGCTCACTGAAGAAGTGGAAGTCCCAGGCCCACTATGACCTCACTATGCCTCAGCTTTCTCATTGGTAACATTAGAATAACGGTACTCCCTTTTCATGTGGTTATTGTGAGCATTTAGTGAATAACGCATATTATAATGAATAATATAAAGAACAGTACCTGGCTTGCCATACCACTTAGTAACAGACAGCTCTTCCTGAGGTGAGTACACCAAGATCCACTTGGAGCTGCCTGGCTGTGTCTGATGAAGAAGCCCAGTCCCCACCAGAACTGAGACTGTAGCATTTCTATGTTCACAGTGCATCACACAACGGAACTAAGCAGGTACACAGTAGGAGAACCATGTGAGTCTACAAATGGAATCATGATAGGGAACAGAGGTTTTGAGTTCTTGCTAGGTATCAAATACACTGCTAAAGGCATCATGTTTATTTTCTCATTTTTATCCTGAAAACAAAGCAGGAAGTAGGTCATTTGGGGCCCATTTTACAAGAGGGAGAACTGGGTTTCATGAAGATAGAGCCACTTGCCCAAATTTGCTCAGCCTGAGACTGGCAGAGCCAGCACTTGAATCCAAGTCTGTCTAACATCAAAGCTATGATCTTGGACATGATTTTATAGAATCTTTAAGTGGATAGAAGCACATTTTGAGAAGTGGAAACTAAGGCCTAGAAACATTAATGACATGTCCAATTGCACAGTTTGCCAGAGGGCCCCAAGTTAATGGTAATATTCCAAGTTAATGGTGATCTATCACCCCTGTCGTGCTACTGTGTTGACATGGGTTCACTTCCTAGTAACTGTGCCAGAACATCACATTAATGTGCCTCCCTGGTCTGTCTGAACTGCAGGGCCATAGAATCTTAGTGTTCTGTCTATATGCAGAAATCACCAAGGGGCAGAGGGACCTGTGATTTCCCTCCAGTTACTCACATTGTAAGGACAAGACTAGGTGTCCCCTTCTTTGTGGGCTCAAATACTGTCCTCAAAGATTTCCTAAAGCAGACACATTTGGGGGACTTGAACAAAAATGAAACACAATTCTGACTGGTCACAATTCTGAATGTGAAAACCATTTCAAAGGAACCTGTTAAATTCCAGATCTCAAAGCAAGAAAGAACCAACAAGCTGTAATGCCAGGATTCCCCCTTGCCATTTTATCAAATTTAGTCATAACAAGCTGCCTGAGGTAGGAATCATTCGACTCGTACCAACTAACACTGCATTTGTTTGTGGAACGTGCCCCCCTCCCTCAAACTTGATCCAGGTGATATCTATCACAATGTATTAGAAACTTGCAGGACAACACAAAAATCACTAGCCAAGTTTCTGAAACACTTGCTTACCCATGTGCCCTGAGATAACATAAGCTACCACTGACAACTGAAAACATTGTAAATAATATTGCTTCATGAGATCCATGCTATCATAGAAAACACATATTTGTCAATTGCCTCTGGACTGCATAGGAGAGGTAGAGCAAGAACCCAGCTCTGGTACACTCTGCTATTTCCAATGTCCATTCTTTCTTTTCCTCCTTGCTACCAAAACCGAAATTTTATCATGTTTGCAAGGATCCTAACTAAAAATGTTGCCATATTTCTGGCCATGGAGACATAGTGAGGGTTCTGGAAGGCAGATGCTGAGCTGGTCTAGACACCATTCCTGTTCTTTCCCCTTCCATCTTTCCTTTTACCTGGAATGCTGACACCAAGACTGGAGCAGCAGTTCTCACGATGTGTCCAGGAAGAACAAACCACACACTAAAAATGAGGGTGTAAAAAAATAGGAGGAAGTTACGGTAAAGGACAAAAAAATCCAGCCTACCACCTCTGTTTATATAGCCTGCAAGTAAAATGGTTTTGCATTTTAAAATAGCTCAGAAAAGATCAAAGGAACGATGTTTCATAACACATAAAAACTATATGAAATTCAAATTTTATTGTACCTAAATGAAGTTTCCCCAGCACACAGTCATGGTCATTGGTTTACATGTTTTCTGTGGCTGCTTTTGTGCTACAAGGGAGAATTGAACAGCTGTCACAGAATCTGTAGGTCCCACAAAGCTCAAAGTATTTACCTTGGCTTTTTACAAAGTAGGCCAACTCTTATCAAATAATATCCTTGAACACCCAACTCCAGACATTTTGTTGTTTGAGAAAAATAAACCCTTGGCTTATCTAATCTACTATCATCCAGGCTTTACGTCTCTTGTAGCTTAGCTGGTGCACAGCTAAATGAGACGTGATGGACCAAAGACCCAAGGTGGGAGTCAGGACAGTGGGGGGCATTCTGCAAATGTCAGCGTTCTTAATCTAGTTTTATCCAACTTCCCAGAAATGTTAGAGCTTTTGCTGGAATAGGCAGAGGCTATAGGACTAGAGAGGAGGGAAGAGAGGAAAACTTGGAAGGGCACACCTCTGAAGGACCCAGCGGTCAAGTGATGGGCAGAACAGGGAAGCAGGAATGCAGGGGAACCTCCCTCCTGTGTTCTCCACTGCTGCAGAACCACTGCTCCCCAACATTTATCTCCCCCATTGCTTGTAATTCAAGAAGCTGGGCGTGGCTTAGCTGGCCCTCTGCTTTAGGCCTTGCCTGAGCTAAAATCAAGGTGAAGGTGCGCTGCAGCCTCCTGCAGGCCCAGCAGGGAGAGGAGCCACTCAGGAGCCAACGCTTTGCAGTCTGTTGGCCTGAGAGCCTCTGGCCCCTGCCGGCTGTTGGCCAGAGGCTGCCCAAGGTTCCTTGCCATGTGGGGTAGTTCATCACATGGCAAGGACTTCACCAGTGCAGGCAAGCAAGAGGACAGGAGGCGCCTATGAGTCAGCAGGAAGTCACAATCTCTGTCACATTCTCCAGAAGTGAAGTCCCCCACTTTTGACATGTTCTGTTTATTAGAAGTGAATCCCTAAGTCCAGCCCACACTTAGAAGGGTGTGGGTACCAGAAGGGGGTATCACTGGCTGCCCACTGCACTTGCCACTGTCCTCAAAACATCAGGGGTTATGATCATGTGACTCACCACTGCTGTTGGTCTTGGGATCTGCAGTCAAAAGCAAAGGAAGTGAACCCAGGGCACATCAGGTGGCTGGCTCTCCCCTTAGGGAGGTTCTCCCTGCCAGCTGGACGCTGGCCTAACCCACCGCACCCTCTTCCTCCCCACCTTCAGAGTTCCTGGTCTTAGCAATGACCTGTCTCCTATAACCTAGATTCCTTAGGAAAAGAGTTTCCCTGTGGTCACAGAGCCTTTGTCTTACCATCACGTTTGAGTTTGGAAACGCAGGCTCTGGAGCACTCCCTGCCAATCAAAGCAATCCGGGCATTTGCTGGCTTGCTTCGTCTTCTTGACCTGTGGGCCTTCCCTCTCCCTCACTTTCCTTTCTAGCTTTCCTTCTCCAAAAGAGGGCTCCCTCACTTCACATTCTCTTCTCCCAGTGGGAAGTGCTTTCTGAAACAAAGAAGCCCTTGCCCAGCCAGAGACTGAGACTGCTTAAGTGGCCACTTCTGATCAAATGGGCTTCAAGTTGGCGCTACAACTATGGAGGGTCTTCAAATTAGACTCTTTAAAATGTGCAGCACTCTTCTGATCTTGGCAGACAACAGGCCTCATTTGAATGCCCCTGAACTCTTCTGGGCAGACACTTCAGCTTCTCTTTGCTGAGGTGAACCAAAGAGTTAATCAGACTCCTGAAATGAGTCTCAGGGAGTTGGAAACGTGGCATCATGCCCTGCCTGCCTGCTTTGCAAATTTAAGGACACTGGGCATCCGTAGAGCTGGTACTTGAGGGTCTATTAAATGCCTAGAATACTAAACGGCTCAGGACTTCCTGTCATTGACTAGAGCAGCTGAAAGGGAAACATGGGAAGGAAATGTAAGATACTTGATTTCTGCTTTTTGGACAGATCCATTTCTGTTTCAAAAATGACCCAAAAAAAAAAAAAAAAAAGCTAACAAGTTCGAAAGGAAAATATGAATACATTTATACCCAAAGGTTCACCCAATTATTTTCAGAGATTTTTATTTAATTCATCTTTTTTTTTTAATGCAACACAATGGAACCCTATCCTTCCTGGCCACAGAGGTACAGAACACAGGGTTGGTCACCAACTTTCATGAGGACATCAGGGCCAACAGCAAACACAGAAATAGGAGGAAAGATTTTGAGAACCCCTACAAAAAAAATAATAATAAAATAAGACTTTGGGGGGGGGGGTAAGATAAGATAGACAAATTTGCTCCCAAAATTCTTGCAAAGGTA
The DNA here is from genome assembly GCF_021218885.2 of Marmota monax. NCBI lineage: Eukaryota > Metazoa > Chordata > Mammalia > Rodentia > Sciuridae > Marmota > Marmota monax. The sequence continues at coordinate 10,315,560 of NW_026693108.1, forward strand.
TCTAAGGAGGGCAGAGGCCTTGTTTCTGGGTAAGAAGGATGTCACCTTTCCTCATACCCATCCTCAGTGCCAAGTTAAAGCAAAGAAGGAGGATTTATAATATGATGGGGGTGGGGACGGGGGAGCCAGCTGTCAGTAAAATAAATGAATGAGAGAAGGAGTATGCAAATGGGCAGTGGCCAGACCACACAAGAAAACGGAACTGGGGCCCACACTGTGCAGCCACCTGCAAATGTGGGGACACGGACATGCCTTAGAGTCTGCCAAATGCAAGTGATAGTGGCCAAGCTCATGCCACAGCAAGTCTGAATCAGTAGCCTTTGCTTTTCTCATTTGGACGGTCTTTGATCATTTCAAGACAGGCAACCTCGAAGGGCTAAGGTGTACTTCAGGAAGTTAAGATCTCTGTCCAGAGAATCTCTGGATAAGACCTTGTACGCAAAACACCATCTCACTGTCACTGTAAAGCATGTCCTTGTCCATGTCCTCCAGCCTGAGGCAGCTTTCAAAGGAAACGGAAATCAATTCACACTCAGGAGCTCCAGGGCTGGTCCTTCACCTAAGAACAACTCCTTGTGCATCTTTGGCAAGTCCCCAAACTCCCTAGCCCTTCTCCAACGGCTCCTTTTGAGTTCTCAACATTTACCCACACGGTTCACTCACTGGTCTTTGTGTGTTGCTTTACTATCGTAGTCCTACCAGTTTACTCCTCCACACCCACCCATTTTTGTCTGTGACTGTCATCCCTACTTAATATTTTGTGATTGCTCTTGCATTAAAGTCTCCTGATCATGAATATTAACCAACTTTTAGAAATCTCTTGTCTTTCAAAGATTTGAAATAAACGACCCTTGCAAATGCATAGACATTTGTTTTTACAAAGGTAGATTGGAAACTGCTTGCCACAGTGGATCAAAATATTTTCAAAATGTATTAAATTTAGGCATATGCTGTTTTGATGTTTACATTAAGGAAGAACCAAGGATACAAAAGATAAAATGTTAAATCTTAGGAGCTTCAGAGAGTAGAGGTTTATTTTGTTCACATAAAGATTATTCCAAATCTGAAGGTCAATGCCTTCCAAGCAATGACTCAGGGACCCAGGATCCATCTATTTTGTGGCTCCATCATCTTTGAGCCTAGATTTCCCATGTTTACTTGCACCAGGCTGGGGAAAGACCATGGAGCATCATATATGGGAGCTTTTCATGGGCCAGATCTACATTCCTACAGAGATGTGAAGGTGACTTTTAGCACATTCCATGGGCCAGATTTCAGCCATGTGACCACTTGGAACATCAAGGGGTCTGAAAATGTGATCTAACCCTGATCTTGGGGGTAAGGGAAAATGAGTTCCATTAAAAGCGAACCAGTTCCTTCCCTGCTTATCAAGGGGAAAAAAAAAATCTCTTCTGTGAAGTCCTCCTTACAAATACCACTCCTCTGCCCTAAATGCCTGGCTCAGTCTCTGGAAAATGTGCACAGACTAAGTCCTAAATTAGATTCTTCATATATCAAAAGATACAGCAAAGCTCCTGATAGCCCTGGCTTCCCAAACATGAAGGACACTGAACAAGGATGGCAGCAATACCCCAAGTCCTGCCAGCTGTCCCCACCTCTTAAAAAGAATGCTGTGGTGCTTCTAAGAGCATTGAAGCTTTCGTGAGCCAGTGAACTAGCTAATTGGCTACCGAAATAACTGGGTTTTGGAAGGTGGCGCTTAACCAAATAAATATGAAGAAACTGATTCTCCAGAGTAGAAGCCTTCAAGGGTAAAGGGTCTGTCATGAGTAGACATGATGTCACATGTGACCGTTAAGGACAAGGGAGAAATGGGATTAGAGAAAGGGGAAAAACTCTATGGGAATGCGTACAGTTGTCTCACACTCAGAATCTTAGTAAAGCTCTAAATTCCTAGGTAGCTAATTATTTGACTACAAAGAAAGATAATTTTTTTATTGGACATTATGTGTCTGCTCTCTTTTCCCACACATTTATGTACAGCTCAAGCAAATCTGATACAAAAAGGAATGGAGATTTCAGTTTTAATGCAGATCTTGATTTATTCTGACTCATTCCCAGGGGCCAGCAAAATGATCTGCACTTTCCTACAGAAATGAGATGGAAGATGCGAAGAGGACTGTGTGCCATTGACAGACTGACACAGCCTGTCTCCCAGCAACCTCAAGGGCATCCTTCAAGAGCAGGCAAGATCCAAGCCCCTCCATCAGACTGACATCTGCCAAGACTCATGTCCATTTCTAGAGTAAACGTTGAGAGCCATACTGATTTGGAGTTTTTCCTGGAGCTCAGCAAAAAAGGCAGATCTACTTTCAGATGATTCATAGAAAAAAAAAATAAGTTGTAGAATTAAATGTGGCAATTTTGCAAATGAGAAAATAAACAGGATCTGTGAACATGGCTCAGATAGACCCATCTGCTCTCAACTGTAAGTGACTACAAATCAGCTCACAATTTTCTGCTCCTTGGGTTTCCTAATGCAGCTTTCCTCCATCCGCCAGACACCAACATGTGTTCCTGGGTGATCTTGTTCTGCAACTTTCCCTGCCCCAGGCCACAGGACATTCTGGTTGAATTGCAAAATTATTAGGGCAAATAGTTTTTCTAATAGCTAAAAAATATGTATGAATATGTTGTCTTTTTCCTACATTTATCCCTCATTATTGGCTATCTTATATTGCCAGTAACTCTTCTCCCCTCCATTAGCACTGATAAATTACAGTTGATTATAGTTCAGTTCCTTTTCTAGTGGGTTAAGTGAAGTAAAATGAGCAGAAAAGCAGCAAACAAGGCCTTGGCCTGACATCAACACCCCATAATAGCTGATTTTTACCTCTGATGTTTTCACAGATGATTCTGCCTGAAATTCTCCAATTTTGAGTAATGGTGCTGAAAGTGTGTAATATGAGAATTTGGGGTAGAAGCCACAGATGACGGTGGTGGTGGTGACTGGAAGGTTATGTGTGGTTACAAAGGCAGCTCTGTGTGACAGACTGGTCAGGGCTAATAGCCCAAGCGCTGGGATCCATCCCATCTTAGTGGTTCCATTAGTAAAAAAAAAAAATAATAATAATAATAAAAAGTTTTGAAGTTTACTTTTTAAAGGACAAAAAAATAAAATAAAAAGCATCTCTGACTGTGTCTTTAGGAACGAGGGAGCTGGCACCTGGTGAAGAACACCTTCCTACCCATGGCTCTCAGTGGCACGGGGGTCTGTCACTGTGCTAGAGTCATCGACCCTTTTTAAGAATCCCCCTATCTTTTGAGGGGCATTCAAATATTAGACCCGACATCTCGAACCTCTTGGGACTAAAGGGATTCCTGCCTAGATGTGACTCCTTGTGTCTACCATGAGCACCACTGCTCTACAGTAGGAAGGGCTCGTCTTTTTATTGGAAAAAAAATGTTTATCCCAAGTTTTTGCTTCTTAAGGAGCTTTATGTAGAGAAATTATGGCTACAATGAAATACTCACTCTGGGATGAGAGGAGAAGACAGTTGGGACTTAGGAAGGACCTGAATTCTACACCAGCTTGGCCTGACATCTCTCCCTCCCCTACACACACAAACGTGGTCCCCACTGACACCAGACCTTAGCCCCTTGGACAGACATGTCTGTCATCCCAGTCTCCCCTGACCCCTCTACTTCAGTTACTTCCTGCCAATGACTCTGGACCCTGGCTGGGCTGTTCTGTAAAGATCCTTCACCACCCTGGAGCCGCTCTCCCTGACAGATCCACTGTGCCCAACCTGTCTGTCCACCCCACTTTCCTTCCATTTCGTCCTGTACCCCAAAGCCTTGCACCATGGCACCTGCCAAGGGCGCCCCCCACAGACTGTTATTAGGCTGTCTCCCCGCTATGGTCCCTGGGAACCTCGCTGCTCATTTTTCACTCTTTTCAAGACTTGGCTCTACTGCCACCTCCCACGCTTTAACCTGGATAGACTTGGACACCCACAAGAGCCTCAGCCTCCTCCCTCCCACCGGCCCTGCACTCTAAGGAAGGGAGCTTGATCCTCTTCTGACCTTGGCCCCGATCCCATCCTCATTCCTTCTCTCAGACTTGGCTTCATCCTTTCTCTCCCTTCTTGAGACTACAAGCCCTGGATGTATCTGCCTTAAAGGGGACAAAATGAGATGAAATACTAGCTCTTTTCCTGACCCAGGTATGCTTACCTGTATTTTGTTATTTTTTTAATTCCTCCTCTAAAGCGGGACACAAACCCTCATCTCTCCTCCCTCATCCCACTAGAGTTTTCCTTTGTGCTGAAATTGTCTGTCAAACATCAATACTTAAAAAAAAAAAAGTCTACTTTGATCATCAGGATACTATTTCATGCCATTCCTTAACTGAATTTTGATTGTGTCTTAGAATTTGTACCGAAAGCCATGTGCATACAGCAAAGCGGATGAGGTATCAGTGAAAGGCCCAGTGGGTGTGTGCAAACTGAGCACCTGCTCTGTGTCAGCCCCTACACCCAGGAAAGAGACCTTCCCCAAATTCCAGATTCCTTGGAGCACACCCCCACCTACACCCCCCCATGGGCTCACTCACTACTATCCTGACTCCTGAAATCATAACTTAGTGTTGCTTGTTATGCTTTTTGAGGGTCTGTCTTCTTCCATCAAACATTGGATCAGGTTTATTCATGTTGCTGTGGACATTTGTAGGTCATTCATTCTTGCTCCTGTAAGTTTTCTATTGTGTGAATATACTACGATTTATTCATTTATTCACTGTTGATGGCATTTGAATAGCTTCCAGCCCAGTGCTTTTATTAATAGTGGTGATACACACACACACACACACACACACACACACACATATACAATCTTTCAATAAAAATATGTGTACATTTCTGTTGGCCTGCATCTAGAGGTGGAATTTGGGGAGACCATAAAGTATTCACTTCTTTAGCTTTAATATTACAGATACTGCCAGTTTCCAGGCTTATGCCAATTTACATTCCTGCTGGTGGTGTATGAGAATTCTGATTGCTCCAGAGCCTCACCAATACTATTTTTTTAATCTGTTCACTTTTGTCATCCTGGTGATTATGTATCAATACTTTTAATGCAGAGAATTCAAATGCCTCATTCTTCTCCAGATTTCACACTGGGGCTCCCTGGCCCTACATCAGAAACTCACTCCTTCCTGAGGTGAGATGCACACTGATCTCCACCTCTCCTTCCATGACTCTGCCTTCCTTACCCTTCCTAATCTGCAGCAGTTTTCTTCTTTTCTTTTCCTTTGCAAATGCTCACTCCACAATCATGTCATTGCCTATAGCCTCACTTGCCAACTCTCTGAATATTTTCCCTGCAGTCCTGATTCCTTCAAGACTTCATAATTAGAGCAGGCTGCCATCATTTTATTCATTTATTCACCTGATTGTTACTTGATCTTTAATATGTGTGGGACTGTCTAGGGTTGCAAGCACTCTGGTAAGAAGGCAGAGATCCGAGTTCTAATAAGAAATAGACCTGGACCTCAAACAGCTCACTGCCTCAGGGAGATGATGACAAAGAATCAACATTGACAGGACTCGTGAAACACACCGTGATGGAGGTGTGCAGAGACATCAGGAGGCACGGGAGAGGCACCAAGATCAAACACAAGGTAAGAAGTGATGTAAGAAGTCTTCCCCTCGCCCTTGGTAGCTAAGGCAAAGTCTACAGGAAAAAGCAGAGGTTGTCTGGGCAGAGTGCAGGGAAGGGTGTTCCGTGAGAAGAGAGCTTCATGTGCCCAAGCATGGAAGTGGGACTGAGCCGTTCTGAATGGATAAAAGTAGGCTGTGGGGAGCAAAGAATCAAGAGGCAGCTGGAAACCCACCCTGAAGGGCTCCAATACCTTGCCAGGAAGTGACTGAACCCATAAATCAAGGACACCATAAACGTACTGGGATGATGCTGTTTAATTGACTGAAAAGATCATGTCTGAGTAAGGGATCTTATTTTAGTACCCAAACTAAGGCAGCCATATGTCCTGGATTTTCTAGGACTCTACTGATTTAAAATATTTTGCCTTATCAGAACATGTGTCAGAACACAACCCAATTTGGGATCCTGAAAATTCTGTTACTATAACCTCATTCCAGCCCACACACCATATTGTTTTTCACCATATTGTCAAAGGGTGACATTATTTCTGGTTGGTGTTCTAGACAAAAAATAATCCTGATTTGTGAGCTTGCAATTCATACTTATGAATATTCAAGTGCACAACTCCAATTAAAACCAGAGCTGAAAGCCTGGGCTACAGGCGATGGAAACACTACATTCACTTTACTAATAGGTTGTAGCCAAAAGGCCTAAGAAGAAACAATTAATATTTTGTTATTACCTTGCTATCTTGCCTCTAATTAAGCATTTGGTTTTTGATTTTCATTTACTGAAATGTTAGGGACTCGGCTAATACACTCGCAGGCGTTGGTAGCTGCTCTGGCCAGGTGGGACGCAGCTTCCCCCACCCAGGGTCTGTAGGGAGTCAAATGCCGGGAAGCCCAATCCAGTGGGGGAATTCCAAACAGAACAACTCGCAGGTCCTGATCACAGCCCACAGCAGCAACCCTGGTAAGCCCTCTGTCCTGCACCCTGCTGGCCTACACCTACTCCAGCACCTCTGCTCCTCTGCCCTGCCCCGGCTCTTCATCTGGAAGATCATAGCAGCCCTTGACCTCATTTCCACTTGCTTTGCCCATTACCTGAGTTCTCCAGTACAACAGACGCCTGGAGTCTGACAGACAACTGGGAGCCTTTCCGTTTCCTTCCCCCGTCCTGGTCTTTCCTCTACCCCAAAATATGGCACCGCGGCATATGAGGAGACAGCAGCAGAGGCCATAGACACCAGAAAGAAGTCCTCTCGCTCCTCCACTATGGAAGCAGGCCATAAAACTAGCTAAGCTTCCCCTCACCCTGGGTCATAAGACCCTCATCTCAGGGGACACACAGGACCTGCTAAGTTCCCCACTGTCACCCTTAGCACATACATTTTTGCCACAGTCCAGCTGCAGCAAAATAACTGGGGGGGTGACAAGCAACTTGTGTAGATTGATACAGCAGGAGTGGGAGCCGTTTATTGTAGGACAACAGAGGTATTTATACATTCCACACAGCTTATCTTAATTAACATAAACTAGATACAGCAGTCAACCAATAAGAAATCTCCACACTTAATGGCTCGCTGGCACCACCTCACAAACCACTCCCCCTGGCAAAATGCCAGGCACCATCCTGACTTGTTTACAGACTCTAACACATTTTTGTCCTACAGCAGTTTGTCCAATTTCTTTAGGTCTTCGTTTCTGAAGTCTCCCTCGTCACATAAAACATATGAAATGCACCTTTATGCTTTCTCGTGTTAATCTGTCTTTTGTTCTAGGTGTCTCAGCCATGAACCTAGAGATGGGCGAGGAAAAAAATGTTTTTTCTCCCCTATACTTACTTCTACTTTATAATCAATCTGGAAATAGGGAAAGCAAAAGCCCAGCTCTCCTTAGAGGATGAGAAAAGGTGAGCAATGGTGAAATTTTACTTAAAGCTAGGGGAGAGTACAACACATGCCTTTAAAAAAAATTGAGCATCAAATTAAAACATGATCCAGCAATTCCACTTCCAAATATTTGAAAGATTTGAAAGTAGAATCTCAAACACATACCAATATTCATCACTATTCCTAATAGCCAAAAAGTGGAAATGACTCAAACATCTACTGATAAATGAACATATTAAACAGAATGTAGTATATACAATGGAATACTATTCAGCCTTCAGAAAAAGTGACAATCTGAGACATGCTACAGCAAGGCTGAGCCACCACGTAGGCATCATGCTGAGAGAAGCAAGCCATTTGTGAAAGGACAAATATAGTATAATCTTATATGTGGAAGCTGGACTAGGCAAATTCATAGAGACAAAAGTTAAATAGTGGTCACCAGGACTGCAGCAAGGAGGGAATGGGGACTTATTGTTTAATGAGCACATAATTTCAATTTTAGTTGATGAAAATTTCTGCAGGTGGATAATGGGTTGCTCAATACTGTAAGTATACTTAATGTCACTGAACTATACTTCTATGTGTGTGTATATGTGTATGTGTTTGTGTGTGTGTGTGTGGTGCTAGGGATTGAACCCAGAGCCTTGTGCATGTGACTCCAGCACTGTGCCACTGAGCTCCCTGACTTATACCCTCATAAAATGGTTAAAATAGTGAATCTTATGTACGCATAAAATAAAAAAGATTTCCTTTTAGAAAAAGCTTATGAGATGTTAATCTTCTTCTCATGCTCTTCCTCCCTGCTCTGTTCTTAGTTGCTCTCCTTATATCAAAGAAGACATTTGGCCTTTGTTTTTTAGGGATTGGCTAGCTTCACTTAGCATAATCTGCTCTAATGCCATCCATTTCCCTGCAAACTCCATGATTTTGTCATTTTTTAGTGCAGAGTAATACTCCATTGTGTATAAATGCCACAATTTTTTTATCCATTTATCTATTGAAGGGCATCTAGGTTGGTTCCACAGTAGAGCTATTGTGAATTGTGCTACTATGAACATTGATGTAGCAGTATCCCTATAGTATGCTCTTTTAAGGTCTTTAGGGAATAGTCCGAGAAGGGGAATAGCTGGGTCAAATGGTGGTTCCATTCTCAGCTTTCCCAGGAATCTCCATACTGCTTTCCAAATTGGCCGCACCAATTTGCAGTCCCACCAGCAATGTACAAGTGTATCCTTTTCCCCACATCCTTGCCAGCACTTGTTGTTGCTTGACTTCATAATGGCTGCCAATCTTACTGGAGTGAGATGGTATCTTAGGGTGATTTTGATTTGCATTTCTCTGACTGCTAGAGATGGCGAGCATTTTTTCATGTACTTGTTGATTGATTGTATGTCCTCCTCTGAGAAGTGTCTGTTCAGGTCCTTGGTCTATTTGTTGATTGGGTGATTTGTTTTCTTACTGTTTAATTTTTTGAGTTCTTTGTATACTCTGGATATTAGGGCTCTATCTGAAGTGTGAGGAGTAAAAACTTGTTCCCAGGATGTAGGCTCCCTATTTACCTCTCTTATTGTTTCTCTTGCTGAGAAAAAACTTTTTAGTTTGAGTAAGTCCCATTTGTTGATTCTTGTTTTTAACTCTTGTGCTATGGGTGTCCTATTAAGGAATTTGGAGCCCGACCCCACAATATGTAGATTGGAGCCAACTTTTTCTTCTATCAGATGAAGAGTCAATGTTTTGATATCAAGTTCCTTGATCCATTTTGAGTTAACTTTTGTGCATGGCGAGAGAAAGAGAATCAGTTTCATTTTGTTGCATATGGATTTCCAGTTTCCCCAGCACCATTTGTTGAAGATGCTATCCTTCCTCCATTGCATGCTTCCAGGGACAAGAGGTGGGAGGGAAAGGGAGAGAGAAGGGAAATTGCACGGAAATGGAAGGAGACCCTCATTGTTATACAAAATTACATATAAGAGGAAATGAGGGGAAAAAAACAAGGGGGAGAAATGAATTACAGTAGATGGGGTAGAGAGAGAAGATGGGGGGAGAGGGGAGGGGAGGGGTGGGGGGAGAGGGGAGGGGAGGGGAGGGGGAATAGTAGAGGATAGGAAAGGCAACAGAATACAACAGACACTAGTATGGCAGTATGTAAAAAAGTGGATGTGTAACCGATGTGATTCTGCAATCTGTTTACAGGGTAAAATGGGAGTTCATAACCCACTTGAATCAAATGTATGAAATATGATATGTCAAGAGCTATGTAATGTTTTGAACAACTAATAATAAAAAATTTAAAAAAAAGAAAGAAAAAGCTTATGAGAGAAGAAAGATCATGTTTTAGCTTTTTCACTGCTGTGACTAAAGGACCCAACCAGAATTACTATAGGGGAGAAAGAGCTTATTTGGGGGCTCACAGTTTCAGAGGTCTCAGTCCATAGATGGCAGGTTCCATTCCTCTAGGCTCAAGCTGAGGCTGAACATCATGATAGAAGAGTGTGGCAGAGGGAAACAGCTCACATGATGATCAGGAAGCACAGAGACTCACAGGTACAAAATATATACCTCAAAACCACACCCCCTCTGCCCCACCTCCTCCAGCCAACTCCACCTGCCTTCAGTTACCACTCAATCCCATCAGGTGACTAATGCCCTGATTGGGTTAAGGCTCTCACAACTCAATCATTCTTCCCTGAACCTTTTTGAATTATCTCACATGTGAGCTTTTGGGGGACAACTCACACCCACACCATAACAGATGATTACTGTCATGCTCATCATACAGAAAAAATTTAGGTAGGAGGTAAATGAGCTACTGATAGTAAATTTCTTATGTTGATTCAAAGTAATAATTCTGCTTAGCTACCCCCTAAGTCACCTGGTAAGTCGTTTTTCACGTATGACGTGTTATCCGATCCTTGTGCACAGGCACCTTATTACTGATTGCTTTCATGTTGGCATGTTTTAAAGTGCTTGTTATTCATATTTATAATATGCACTCCCCAAATACAACATTCTGGAAGAAAATTAGAGAGGCAATGTAAGTAGGATATTTTGTCTCCATATTCACCCACAACTGCATAATTCTCCACCCCACTAAAAACACATTGCCCCATGGTTCTGGGCCTGCCACCTGTTTTCCTGGAGGTACACAGAGATAACAGGTGGCTCATGCTGAGTTATTGAATTTTTGTGCTTCCCAAGGCAAACTTGGAATCACCAAGATGGTCATTTTGTAGAGATGCTGAATTATCCATTAAGGGAATCTTGTCACTCTTGGCCGTTAAACATAGTCAGTCAAAAGCTGTCTTTAATGATGAAAAGAACATTGAGGGATTTCCTTTTCTTACATTTTTTTAGGTAGAGCCTTATTTTAAAAAGCTAGCTGTTAATCCACGCTTCCCCAAAAAAACATTTATTTTTATGTATTCCATTAATCATAATAACTTTTGTAGGGGTTTTGACTCCCTTAATCACTATTGCTCCAAAATTACAGTGTATTTTGGATTTTTGTGATAGCCCTGTTCATCTATGCAACAGTCCCGCCAATACTTCTTTCAAAGTGATTCTGAAGTGTGGTCCATTTCTTTTTCCCAACTATCACTTTCCACTTTCAATCCCTCATATTCTTACTCCTGGTTACTCCAATAGCTACCTTATTTTTCTTTATTAACATTTTTGCTAATTTCAAAGTAATTTTTTACTAATTTATGAACACAGATAATATAACAAGAATGGCATATATTTGGATACATAATTTAGTGAATTTTGTCATATACACCCAGAGATAATTCAACCAGGACCTGGAACCTTTTGGCTCCCACCCACCCTAGAAAGATTCCTTCGCGATCAATTCCTCCCTCTCCACCTCCACAATCCCCAGTCAACCAAAGATCTTCTTTCTGTCACTACATATATGTGTTTTAATATTTCTATAATTTTATGTAAATGGAACTACACAGTATGTACTCAACATAATGATTTTAGGACTTACCCATGTTATGTATGCAGTGCCATTTTTATTGCTGAATGATATTCCCTTGTATGGATATACCACATTATTTATCCATTTTCCTGTCAATGAACATATGGACCATTTCCATTTAGAGCCATTACAAATAAAGCTACGATGACATTCATATACAAGTCTTTGCCCGGACATGGCTTTCATTTTTCTCAGGCACCAAGAGAGTCGAATGGGGTCGAGTGAACCATTAGTGTATGCTCAACTTTTTTAAGAAAGTACCAAACTGGCCTGGGGCTGTGGCTCAGTGGCAGAGCGTTGCCTTGCACTTGAGAGGCACTGGATTCGATCCTCAGCACCACATAAAAACAAATAAAAAACAAAATAGAGCCATTAAAAATATATTTAAAATAAGAAAGTACCAAACTGTTTCCAACTTGGCTCTTCCATGTCCATTTCCATAAACCATTAGGACCCTCTAGTTTTTCCATCCTGGCCAACAATGAGCACTTTCAGTCTTTTTAATCATTGATATTTATTGAGTCTGCAGGGTATCTGTTTTTGGTTTCAATTCAGGTATCCCTGGATAACAAGGGTGAGCATCTTTTTTAGGGCTTATTAGTCATTTCTACATCTTCTTTTGTGAACTTTCTGTCTAAGTCTTTTCCCCATTTTGTTTGTGGCTGAACCGTTGTCTTATTTTTTAGCTCTAAGCGGGTTTGGATTGGTTTGGTATAATCCAGATACAAGTCTTTCATCTGATGTTTGTGATATCTTCTCTCAGACCTGTAGGTGGGCTGTCACCCGGTCTACAGTAAATTCTTGTTCTTTTCTCTCGAGTCATTCAAGTGGGTGAAAACTCACAGTAGTCACGGGAATAATGCAAAGAGCAAAAGTGGAACCTGTGGCTGAGCTGAGGAGCTCCAGAGAGCTCCAGGTCTGGGCAGCTTCTCCAGTGATTTTGCGGATCAATGTAAACTTCAGGAACATCGGGACACAGGCTGTTGGGAGGAACGCTTTCCACTAGGCTATGGTAATGTCTCTTTTTTGTAACTGCATGTGTGGGAAGATGGGAAAGATCCAGTGGATGGTTTTGACTCAGCTGTTGTCACTGTGTGGGGGCACTGTGAAGAGTTGAAGGTGGTGGGTGGAAGGCGAAGGGGTGTTGATAGATTTAGGAGAGAGTGTCTTCAAAAGGCAACTGGATTAGAAATTTACGTGCTCCCAGCAAGAAACAAAATAACAAAATAGCAACAATCAAAATGCCACCATTAGAGGACAAAATCAAACTCACTCTCTCTCTCTCTAACAGAGAGAGAGAGAGAGAATGAACTGCAATGTACTTTGTTTTTTTCCACTGAAATCACACAAGTCCTAATGGTGGATGCAAACATCCACATTCATAAATGTGAGACAATGCAAGAAGGCTCAGGGAAGAAATGATTTTGTTATGGGAACCTTGACCCAATTAGTGGATTAATCACATCATGGGAATAATTGAGTGGTAACTGAAGGCAGGTGGGGTGTAGCTGGAGGAGGTGGGGCATTGGGGATATGCCTTTGGGGTATATATTTGTATCTGGCAAATGGAATCTCTCTCTCTCTTTCTCTCTCTCTCTCTCTCTCTCTCTCTCTCTCTCTCTCTCTCTCTCTCTCTCTCTCCTCTCTCTCCTTCTGAGCTGCTTTCCTCTGCAAGCTTTTCAGCCATGATATTCAGCCTCACCTGGAGCCCTGAAGAGTGGAGCCCCTGTCTATGGACACAGACCTCTGAAACCGTGAGCCCTCAAATAAACTTTTCCTCTCCTAAAATTGTTCTGGGTGGGCCTTTTCGTCACAGCAGTGGAAAAGGTGACTAACACAGTAGATATCAGTATTCTGGATATTAGCATACACACACTTCCTTTGAATCCTCAAGAAGCTCCAGAAAATGCCAAGAACGAAACCTTTGAGGAAGAGGAAAGACACAAAATCAGCAGTCAGTGAGAAGTCAGCCTGAGAAGTTCCCACATCTGAGTAAAGCCAAAATCTTTTTGAAAAAAAATCATAATTTGGACATTGGTCAAATTATACTATTATATTGTGTGCGTGTACGAATATGTAATACCAAATCCCACAGCTATGTACACCTATAAAATGCCAATAACAATATGGAGGACAATAGTAATTTGGGCTTACCTGGACGTTTCTTAGTCTCACCACCTAACACTCTGTGGTAGCCAAGGTCAGTGGGTGTTGGTCTGGAAAGACCATGAGCTTTGGCATCAGACAGACCTGGATTCTCATTCTGGACCTAAATGAGTAAATAACTTTGTGAATTTAATTAAATTTTAAGAATTAATTTAGGAATCCATAGTGGAAGATAAATAATATTTACTTAAAAGGATTATTGAAAGTTTTAAATGAAACCAAATATGCTCATTTTCTAAAATAGGTCTCAGTACGAAGTAGACCCTCATTACACCCATTTTATTTAGTCTTTCCCTCCACTGTGGCCCCTTATAGGAATGTTATTGGGAATCCCATGCCTTTTAGAACCTCATAACTTCTTAGGGCTGCAATGTGGCAAGCAGGAGAGATTCGTGGCCAGTGAAAGGCCACATTTCATAAAACTTTAGAGAATATTTAATTTAATGCATCCACAGTGAAGGATTTGAAAAAGAAAGTTTAAGAAACCAATTCTACTTACAATAACATCCAAAGAGTAAAATACCCAGAAAGAAATTTAACCAATAAGATGAAAGACTTGTCCACTGGACCTAAAAATTATTGTTCAAAAAAATTAAAGAAAATTTAACTATATTGAAAGACATCCCACGCTCAAGGATTGAAGGGCTTAACCCATTTTGTCCCACTGCCTCCAAACAACTATGAACACTTGGAGTATATGATATACAGTACAATTATATAATTAAGATAAAAAGTACTCTAAATTATGGTTTCTAATCTGTGTTGGAATGCACCTGGGTCAATGTCATTAAAATATTCACATGATTGGAAACTTGGGACTTAATGTATTAATAACTGTAAGATTGCAATACTTTCCAAAGGGATCTATAATTCAATGCAATTCTGTTCAAAATTTCAAGTTTTTTTGCATAATGAAAAAAGTAATATTCAAATTCATATGGAATTTCAAAACCCCGAACAGCCAAAATAGTCTCCATGAAAAAAGATGGAATACTCATGCTTGCTAATTTCAAAACGTATTACAAAGTCATGGTAATCAAAATGGTGTGACACTGGCATATGAATAGAGGAAACAATAGAATCATTGTTAGTCCAGAGATAAACCCTATATCTATGGCCAATTCATTTTGACAAGAATGCCAAAAAGCAATCAATAGATAAGAATAGTCTCTTCAACAAATGGTTCTTTGTCAACTGTATAACCATATGCAAAATATTCAAGTTTTGCTACTACTTTAACCCATAGACAAAAACTAATTTCCAAATGGATCAAAACATAAAAGCTAAGCCAGGTATGGTGGCACACATCTGTGATCTCTATGACTTGGGAAACTGAGGCAGGAGGATTGCAAATTCAAAGCTAGCCTCATTAAAACCCTATTTCAAAATGGGGATGAAGCTCAGTAATTAACCACCCCTGGGTTTAATCCCCAGAACCAAAAAACTAAAACTAAAATAAAAGCTAAAGTTATTAGAAGGAAACATAGGGGTAAATATTTATGGTCTCAGATTTGGCAATGATTCTTAGATTTGAGCCCTAAGTAAAACAACAACCAAATAAAAGCAGAAACTACAAAAATAAATGATACTAGCATATCAGAAGATAACTGTATGCCCATGTTTATTACTATATTACTCACAATGGCTAAGATAGTCAATCCCATAGACAGATGCCCATAGACAGATGAATAAATAAAGAAAATGTAGTATATACACACAATAGAATATTATTTAACCATAAAAATTTATATATAATCTATTAAGAATGTGCAATCCATGCAAAGCAACATTTCTCCAAAAAGTTATATAAATGGCCGCTGGGCACATGAAAAGATGTTCAACTTAATTGGTCATTAAGGAAAATCAAAACCATAATGAGCTACCTCTTGACCCACACAGAGATGGTTTATATTAAAACAAACCGAAAATAAGTCTTGGCAAGAATGTTCAGAAACAGATACCTTCATGGCTGCTAGTGAGAATGAAAACTGGTGCAGCCATTGTGGAAAACAGTTTAACAGTTTCTTAAGAAGTTAAACACAGAATTATCTAGGATTCAGCAATCCCAATCCTAAGCATTTACCCTAGAGCAATGAAAATCACAGCAACAAGAGCCATGAGGTGAATGTCACTCAAATGTCTATCAACCAGTGAATGGCCTGCCCCTGACCTGCATACTTAAAAAAGGCTTATTGTAATTTGTGTGAATTTCACCTCGATAAAAAATACTGATGGGTCTGGATATGGTATTAAGGTGGTGTCATTACGGAGATGAAGTCACTCCTAAAGATTGTTAAAAGAAATACAAACAGGTAGCCTGGTGACTAGGACATGTGGGGAGGGGAAATCTGTGGTAGGAGACTACAGCTTCTTACTGTAAATCTTCCCATACGCTGTCTCTTGTTTTAGTTTATGTGCATGTAATACTCTGATGAGAAAGTGTTTACTTATTTTTTACAGGTCAAATTCCAGGATACTGGAGGTGTTCACAGCTCTCTGTGGATTCTCTGAGAACAGAGAATGAGCCCATTTTGACACAGAGAAGATAATCACTCTGCAGACACAGTCCAAGGGTGGCAGTGGGCAGGCAGGGTATGTAAGCACCACCTCATGAGCTGAACAGCAAGTGACCCATGCAGTTAGATCTCAGGCCTCTGTTCTATGGTTACCACACAGCTCTGAGTTCAAGACCATCATCACCTAGACCTGAGTCTGGACTCCTTCCTGGTGCTCCTCCGGGCATCCATGTAAAAAATCTTTTGACAACTGTTCCAAAAGTCAGCTCAACAGCTTCTGAATAACACATGGTGCCTAGCTGCAAGACTGGTCAGTTCTACTTCCAAAATGTGTGTCCAGCGGGTTCTTTTCTCAGCTTGTTCACTACCAGTAATCCCCCAAGACCATCACAAATTAACACTCATTTTTATCTGGACAAGGGCAGGTCCCTCCCCATGGCTGCCACCCATCCCCACCCACTCCCAGCCAGGTGACTTTAACCAGAACCAATCATGTCACTCTCTTGCTTGAACAGTTTCAGTGGAGTCCTCTTACTCTTCCAATATTCCAAAACTCTTCACGCATCCTCAAGTCCTCTCAAGATCCGGCCCTCTACAGTTTAGGGTTCTTCTGCCTCTTGGTCTTCCTCAATCCTTCCCTCTCCAGGATCCTCACATGTACTCTTTGACCCTCCAGAATACTCATCCGGCCTACAAGCACCCAGCCCTGCCGGGACGATTCCTTCAGGCCCCAGGTGAGAGGGTACCCCTCTTGGGAAGACCTGCAACCCCTCCCCTCACCCACCAGAACTCTGCCTTTCCTGCATAACATTTAGCCCCCTTTCAAGTCTTTTGTGTTTGATGTCCGTTTGATCGGTCTCTCCCACTAGTCTGTCTACTTCATGAGTGAGGAAAGGCCTGCAGGCATCTGTGAGCTGCGTGGCTCCATCTCTCATCACAGCTTTCGGCACAGAGTAGACATGCGTCCTAGCTGTTGAATGGAGAATGAGGAAAAATCCCTTCTCTCTCTCCGAGAATAAAAGCTTATACTCACAGCCACATGTCTACTACAGTTGCAAGTAAAATTAAAAGGTGCCCCTATGCGGCACGCAAATCTTAGTTAGGATGCACAAAGGTATAGATGATGATGCCCAAAGGAAGGACACTCTTTAAAAAGGAGGAAGGACACTCTAAAATAGAAGTCGCACAATTCCATGCATCAGCGTGTCAACTCTAATCACAAATCACCAGCATAAGAAACTGACAAGTGATTCTGATGCAAGTGTTTTTAATAAAGAGCTAGGTAAAAATTTCAGACCCTGAGGCAGTGATGCTGTTTAACTTGAGGGCTCGATCACATCATTGAGTCACAGCACCCACAAGGATTCGACGCGTGATTTTAAACAGCCCACAGAGTCAGCCTCATCCTTCTGGTCAGTCACTCCCAGGAGGCTGCGCACTAAAGCAGAGTGGAGCGTTTCCCCAGCACTGGCTCTTGACCAAGACCGTTTTCCGTTGTGGGTCCCCAGGCCTTCCAGGTCCATGTTGTTCCTGGCCCCGTCAGATGACAGCTAAAGGTTAGCCCCAAGCTAGTTGCAGTGATGGTTTCTCAGAGGAATAATCCTGAGCCCATGGGTTGTCTGCCAGGGCACTGCAGGGCTGGCACAAGCCCCTTGGGCCACCCGTGACCTCTGCCGGGTGTGCCAACTACCACATTACACTTGCATAGTGACCTCTGTTTCCTGGCACGTTTTCATAACAGTCTTCGAGTGGCCCCAAAGTCAGGAAGCAGGAGATGCGGACTCCGTCTCTCCATGTGTGAAGAAACCAGACTTCAGGAGGGCCAAGAGTCTTTGAAAATGTCCAATCCAGGTCCAGAACCTGGACTTTCCAGCTTCCTTATTCATTAAACTAATTTGTGAAGAGTGCCTACTATTGCCAGGCACAAAGTTCTTAGGAATATGTCACTTTACAAACAGAAAAATATTTCTGTTCTCATGGAGTTTACACTCTAACAGAAAAATATGCAGGTTGTAGTTTAAAATCAAGGGGTCAAGGTAGACCTCTGGAGAGGAGGGCGTGTGAATGAAGAGGTGGGAGAACTGCTCTGCAGATGTCTCTGGCGGGTGCCCAGGCAGAGCTGTAAGGCGCTGGCTTGGGAACCCAGTGGGAGGGGAGCGGGTTGTGACATTGGGCATGGTGGTGAAAGAACCCAGCAGGCCCATATTTTGGAAGTGCGACTGGCTTGCCTCACTGACTGATTGGATGGCTTACTCTTTCTCCAGAAGGCGTTGAGAAGATTTTTGAAAAAGGGTCAATAGATATTAGATGAGGACAGTAAGAGGATGTAGGTAAGGAACCCAGACTCAGGCTGATGTCCAGCTGTGGCTGCGAGGAAGGTCAAGAGAGCTGTGGGGCTGCAGTGGAGGGAGAGAGGGAGGGGGGAGCCACAGGGGAGACAAGAGAGGGGCTAAGCTGCCTGTGGATCACTGGAAAGACCAGTGGCTTTCATTCCAAGGGAGATGAGCCAGGGCAGAGTTTGATAGAAGAGGGGGCAGATCTAGGATGGGATGGAGCAGGAGCTACACTAGGGTGCACTGCAGAAATCCAGGCTTTTGATGGTGTTTCCCTGGGCCGATGTGTCAGCAATGAAGGCAAGAAGTGATCCAAATTGGGGGGCTGGTGGCCTGTGAGGTCAAAGTCAACAGAACATGCTGATGCGAGAGAAGAGGAATCGGGTTCTGCCTGAGCAACTAGAAGCTTGACATTGCTAAGCTCCAAGGGAGATAAAATGAGTAGACGGGTTTCGGGAAGAGAAAGGGGAGATCAATTTTAGGCCAGTTTAAGTTGCCTACTTAAGAGGAAATGTCAAGGACACACAAGTGTGCTCAGCGGACGTTCTTTGGCTGAGATACAAGCTCCTGATAGAGTGCTCATCCCAGCACTCTGTACCCCTCCACAGCCATAGCCCGGACTCCTTCAGAATGAGAAGCTCCACAGTGAAGCTAAATTCTCCTGCTGGTTCTACTTCCGAGAAAAATCCGGTGACCCAACATTTTATCTAAAAGGCCCTCAGGTCAAGGGCTCCCTGCCCAATTTACCATGGCAGAAAACCTAGTCCTGAACATCAGATGGCAGGCAAGACAGAATCTAATAAACTGGGATCATGATTGATTAAATATGGAGTCGTGTCTCCAATATCCACAGTATATTTAATGACTTTTCCTACTTTATCATAAAGATGAAATTTTTTTAAAATTTCCTCATTGGAGGAAAAGCCAGGAGAAGATCTCATGTTGCTGAGATGTTCCACAAGAGCCACGCTCAATGCATCTAAATAACCCAGGGCTTGAATCGATGCCAGTGGAATGATCATATTTTAAAACTTTCCCTATAAGTGTGACATATGCATCCCCATGTGTCAGCATAATCTCTGCTGAAAGCGGCTCAGTGAATGACAAGTTGATTGGCCCCAATTTGAAAAGCATAGTGTATAAAAACATAATTTCAGGGTGGCCAACATTGTGACAGATTCTATATTCTGCTCATACACAGAACTAGTTTGAACTCTTTAGGGAATTGTGAGAGTCTGCAAATGCTTATGGAAATGAAAATTGGCCAGATAGGCAAAGAAGGGAAGGGGAGGAATGAAATTAACAACTGTTTAGGCTAAACTATTATCAACCAAGCATTGTCTGAGAGAAAACGGAGGGACAGGGCACTGATTGATAATCATTGTTTTTACTACCGAGTGAACAGCATGAGGGAGAGGGAAAGAATATGGGTTTTGCAACTGGAGATCCTCAGTGCACGTCCCAGCTCCGTCACTTAATGTCAAACAAATACTGACAATTCTCACACCTTCAGATTTTATATCCATGAGGAAGAATAGCAGTAGGTATCGGTAAGAATCGAACTAGATTTATTTTTGTACACACACACACACACACACACACACACGATGAGCTTGACTTTTCTCTCATTTCACTCCATTACGAATGGCGTATTGAAAAGTCTGCAATTTCCTGTGCAAAGCTTCTGAACCACTCAGGCTGAGACACACCACTGTGTTAGACAACCCAGGAAACACGCTGGTCATTTCCAAGCAGACCCCACATGGAGTCTTGTTGATCCGGCAGCTTAGAGATTGGAAAAGATAAACAGAACCCAGAACAGGTGCCTCTCATCTGTCCACTGTGTAACATCAGCCACCGTGGGACCATCTCCTGCAGTCTCCTCATGCATTTTAATGAGTTTATCTCAAAAACTGTGGCCTCATCATCAGTTGAAATCCTCCAACAGAAATTCTAGAAACTAAGATAGAGTAGTGAAAAAGTTTCTGGGTTATTTTGAGAAGAACGGCGCAGAAAGAACCCTTTAAACATTTCCCCAGAGTGTTCTATCAATGTCCACCTTGCCCTGTGTTGAGGAGAAGCATCCACAACAGAAGCTTGACTCTGAATTTTTTGTTGTTGTTTTCATTTTCTCTGACCTGCTATGAGTAACAGTAAGGATGAGGGGACAAGTCCAAATCCTGGATCCCAAGCAGAAGGTCCAGAAAAATGAAAGGACCGTGGAGGTTGGGGCTCAAGAGGCATGTTGAGATGGCAACCAGACAAGAGCCTAGGAAAGGAGGTGGGGCAGAGAGAAGGAAGCTCGCTTTCCAGTCCAGTCCCAAGGGGCCTTTAACTTTCAGAAGAGAATGGTGTCTCTAATTCGCCCTTTCAGCAGATATTGATTGGGTTTTTCAGACTGGCTCTAATGTGAGAAATTCTGCGGCTCTGTTAGAAGCAAGAGTGGATAGATCAGCTCTTTTTCAATTGAATTTGCTGTCAAGCCAGACAAAGATATAAACGATAACAAGTGAGGGGCGATAGCAATTGCATGACTTTTCTTCATTTTTTTTTTTATTTTTATTTTTTTTTTAACACTAGTCTTCTCTTGCATACCAAAATCATCTCAAGAAACAGCATCTGCTACGGAGGAATTGAAGAACTACCCCCAAAATGCCAAACTGCAGCGCTGGCTGAATAGGAAGCGCTTTCATTTGCAAATTATGTGCTGCACAAGATGCACTCCAGGGGAAAGATGGGACACATCGTGTAGGACAGGGAGGGGCTCCACTGTGACCCAAGTGGCACAAGGTGAGCACAGTGAGGGCAAAGGCTCATGCAGGCACACCCAGGACAAAGTGAATGCAACAGCAAGGTCAAGGACAGAGAGCTACTGTGCTGGGTGCTGCAGCTTAAGACAGATGCGCAAAACCAAGCGGAGGGGCGGTGGGGGGTGCAAGGGGGGGAATCTCTCTGTCCCTGGAGAAGGCCTGAAGCTGCCTCCCACCCAGAGGAGGGAAGGAGAGCTCTGCTGGGGGTCTTGGCAGACAAGACTCATCCTTGGTGTGCTTTCCTGGGGCTCATCTTTTCCCCAGCCAGAGGGCTAAAGGTCAAGGGTAAGATGTGTGTGAACTGGAGCAGGGGCACATTTAGGCTAGGTTCTGTGTCAGAGGCAAGAGTAATCCTTGTGACTTCTGTGCCCTCCCGCCCAGTTCCCCAGGACTCCATGCGCACGGACAACCCAAGAGGGAAATGGGAGAGAGGCTCAGTCCGGGGAGGACTTCTCTTAGTAAGGATGGGATTCGGACTTCTCTCCTAGCAAGCTGGGGGCACGCACGCGCGGACACACATGCATGCGCACACACTTGTGCTTCCAAGGTTTCTACCCAAAACATTTATTTTGACATCATAAAACTACAATAAGTTTTACAAATTGAAGATTATGACCCCAAACACTTAAACCTGAAGTATGCTTACTCAACTAACCGCACTCCACAATTTTTCAGCTTAATCTCTCACCTGCTGCTTCAGAGGTTTGAACTGAATGGTTCAATAAATATTGCTCAGTTCACTATGAAATATAGTCATTTATTAGGATGAATAAGTGTGTTCTGTCCACAACCTATCTTAATATTAGTAAGTGATCCCTTACTGTGGATCAATTGAAAAACACCTCTAGTTGCTTTCCTCACATTCTACTTAAACATTCTTCAGCCAGTATCAAAACGGTGGTTTTCAATTTAAATAGATACAGATGAACCAAAAATATTTGAAAGCAAGTTCTTTAAGAGAGATGTTTTAGACACATGAAAATATCAGCACCATTCACAAAAACCGAAAGGTGGAAACAACTCAAGTGTCCATCAAATAATGAGTGACTTGGTATAAATGAACAATGCAAATTATTCAGCTTCACCGAGAAAAGAATTCTGAAACATGCCACGGCTGGGGGGTGGGGGGAGCCAGTCACAAAAAGACAAACACGTGATTCTGCTGACTGAGGTGCTTGGGTTTGGGCGTGATTTCCCTGCCAAGGCTCATGTGCTGCAAGCCTGGTCCCCAGTGTGGCGGTGTTGAGGTGGTCGAGTCTTTAAGAGATGGGGCCTTGGGGAAGAGAATTAGGTCACGGAAGCCCCACCTCAAGAACACACCAGTGTTCTCCCACAGTAGGGAGCAAGTCCGGTAGCACCTTAGATGAAGAGACAGATGAAGAGACAGCCTGATCCCCTTGAAGTCCTGCCTTCCTGATTCCCCATCCAATCTCTTCCACAACCACTCCCTCCATCATGATGCTATTCACCATGCGGCCCTCAGTAGAGCCAGGAAGATGCTGGCACCATGCTCTTGAACCTCCAGAACTGTGAGCTAAATAAACCTTTTTTTCTGCATAAAGTTCCAAGCCCATGTATTTTGTTATAGCTACACAAAACACACTAACCCATGAAGTACAAAGAGTAATGAAGTTCATAATACCAAAGGCAGAATGATGGCTGCCAGGGACTGGCAGGGGGATCAGGAGTTTTGTATAATGGGGCAGTTTCAGTTTTACAAGATGAAAAAGAATTCTGGAGTTGAGTCTCACAGCAATGTAAAGGTGCTTAACACTACTTAAAACATTTAATAAATGTTCTGTGCATGTTACCACCTTTAAAAATCTAACAATTAATGCACAGAATACAATGTATCATTCTGCTAAATGACAAAGGCTTTGGAGATTTCATCGGGTAATCCTTGAAAAATGGAACTGGGGGCCTGGAAGACCCGGGAAGGGATTTGGAGGCAAAGAGAACAACCTCAGGAAATCCAGCTGGAGGTGGTGGTTATTTTCCCTTGGATTCCTGAAGGACTGAAGACTCTGGGCCTGGGGACATCATCCTAATGTGAAGTTGAGTTGGAGGAGGTTGGAAGACTCTTGAGAGAAGCAAGGTTTTGAACCCAGGGAGATGGCTCAGGGGACGGCTAAGGCACACCAGGGGGGTTGATGGGAGAGACACTGTCTGAGCAGCGGGGACAAGGACGAGCTTGGTGCCGCAGTCTGGCTGGGCACACAATCACGAGCCACCACACAGCTTGTAGATTCAAACAGCAACTCTTTATTCCCGAACTCACACCAGCCGTCTACAATCACGTTCTGGGGAAATCCACGTTCTCTGCCCAAATCCACCTCCACTGGGCTTCTGTCTCCCAAAATATACTGTCTGAATCCCGTGAGAACTCAAGGGGAACTCAGGCAGCAGGATACGCCCTATTCCCAGCAGGAATAATCTTAAACCTTAAACCTGGAACCTAAACTGGGAACGCCCTAAACACGATTATCTTAAAACCGGGAACACCCTAATCTGCCTTGGTCCTTGAGCAAGGTCACCTACATTCAATGTCACTGCAACATGTCAGCAACATGGGGTACGCTGGCAAGGAAATTGTCATACCTACTTGGCTAATGGCTCCCAGCAGCTTGGCAGTTGCAGGGCAGTCACACCAGGCCCAGCACGGCCGGTGAGGACTGCTCTTGGAATAGAAGCATCTCCTTGCCCTCACACTGATCTTACCCCCCTCGGTCCCCGGGTCTGCGCCGTCTCATAATTCAATGGTCCAGTGTTTCAGTCACAGGTCTCCAAGGGAATCCCAATATCTAAGTCCCAGCAGTTGCAAAATATGGAAGGAAGGCCAGAAAGAGGGGCATGGAGGAGACGTGCAGAGTCCTGCCTTAGGGAGAGAACTTGACACTAAGCGCTTTGTGGAGGGGAACCAACGTTCCTTTCTTCAAAGTTAGCTGACGATGTGAGAGCAGCCAAAGGCGACTTACTAACATTTCACTCACCCATCAGTGCTTCTTTTTTCTTAATTTTATTTTGTATTGGTGCATTATAATTATACATAACAGTGGGATACATTACGCATATTTGAACATGGACATGACATAAGCCAAACCTTCAATTAGTGCATTATCATTTACATAAAAACAGGATCCAGCCAGGCTTGGTAGAGCACTCCCATAATCCCAGGGGCTCAGGAGACTGAGCAGGAGGATTGCAAATCTGAGACCAACCCTAGCAATTTAATGAGGCCCTAAGCAACTAAGGGAGACCCTGTCTCAAAATAAAATTAAAAAAAGTTAAAGGGGGCTGGGGATGTTGCTCAGTGGTTAAGCACCTCTGGGTTCAATCCCCAGCGCCAACAAAACAAAACAAAAAGCAAAAGCAGGACTCACTGTAGGACAGTCCTCCATGGACACAGCATAACTTGGTGGATTTTGTTTTCCAGTGCTTCCCCGGACCCCCTCCGCCCCCTTGATCCCTGTCCTCTACTTTATTGGTCTCCCTTTGACTTTCATGAGATTCCCTCTCTTTTATTCCTTTTTTGTGTCTTTTCACATGGATGAAACTTTCTTAAGATGATTGAATAACCAAAAAAACTAGAAAAGTGCACACATGTGCACACACACACACACACACCTCAGAAGAAAGAAAGATCCAGATATCTTACCACATGGTGAGGGCCCATTCCCAATGGAGCATGAAGCATGAGTGAGGTCGAGGAAGTGTGTGTGTGTGTGTGTGTGTGCGCGCGCGCACGCGCGCGCATGCGTCGCACATGTGCACACCTCGGGCTGGTGGTGCATCTGGCATAGAGCATGGAGGAGCACCAGGAGGGTGTGCAGCTGCTGACCCACTTGTCGACATCTTTGTCAAAGATCTTTGGGGGCAAGGAGGCGTTCCTGAAAGAGCATGGATGCTTAAATAAACACATTTAAACCCCAGGAAGGACACTTTGGGTATGTCTTGCACAGGAACTACCTCATGAAGTCTGGCTAAATACAAGTCTAAAACAGGATGGGCACCCTTAACGAAGGCATGGAGAGGATTAGAAGTAGGGTGTGTGGAATTCCTGGAATAGTGCCTGACCAGCATAGGTCCCCCCGAAGCACCCCAGTAACTACAGTGAAAATAATAATGCATGATTTATTCATGGAAGCATAGACAATTATCGTTATGTATGATTCCAAGGAGATGTCTCTATTCACACACCTTTAAAATAACATGTTTACTGAGCATCTATTATAAGCTGGGTATTAGGTACTGAAAGAATAAAGAAAAGCCTCTGTCAAGCTTAGAACTGCTTGACCATGTTATGAACTTCCCAGAGCCTCCTATATGGAGATCAAGGTCAAGTGCATGGGCGAAAACCTCAGGTGATGGAGGCGGCGAGCCAAGGTGCCAGTCACCCCTGGAAGTACAGCACTGCCCCCTCCTGGGTGGAGGACTTGAAGACCAAGAGCCAGAGGTACCTCTTCCTAAGATGGTACAGTCCAGGTGCCTCAGAAGGTGGAAAAGAAGAAGAGCGATGTGGGAAGGTGTCATCAGATGAGGTCAGGGGCAGCCCACTGACCCATAGGAAGGACATCTGCTAGGTGTCCCCTGGCAGCAGGTATACCCCAGACCTGCAGGGATTCCTGGCCAAAGCAAAGGGCCAGAGCCTGGAGGGCGTCCTTCCAAGAAGGGGGTCCATGTGTGGACAGAGGAGCCTCCCACCCCCGCCCACGCACCTGACTGTGCCCTTTTTCTGTGAGCACATCCTCCAGGGGCCTCCTGCATGTCCACTTGGCCATCTGCCAGCCATGTCCACGTCCACCCCATCCTGTTGGGCCTCCCCACGGCCAGCGAGGGAGGCAGACACGGTCAGTGAGGAGGCAGACGCGGACAGAGCCCCGCAGGCAATGCCACACCGTGCTCGGGCATTCAGTGAAGTGGGGTGCACGGGAGTCCATTGGGATGGACTGGAAATAGGCCTCGATGAGGGAGATGAGAGGAGAGGGCAGGGGACCAGCCAGGCTGTGGAGGAGGAGGAGGCGGAGGCCAGGAAGACAGGTCGGGTGGGCTCTCAAAGGACAGGAAATGCAGGGTCCCCCGGGGGGCTGAGTTCTGTCCTGCAATTCCAACTCGAGGGGCCCCCGCGGGGTTCTTCTCGGCCCTCAGCCCAGACCCCTTCTGCTTCCTGAACCCCTATCCCTCCTAACACCAGCGCCTGGCCAGCACCCGCCAGGGACTTCCACGCGTCCTCCTTCACTCCTGCTGAGCCTCTCCTGCAGCTGTGCAGACGGCTCTCCACCCTACTTCCCAGACAGCTCTCAACTCCATCCTCTCACCCTGCGTCACGCCCACAATCCAGGTCCCACCCGCCCTGTGTCGTTATGCCTCTTACGGTGATGCCCTTTGCTTTATGTCTGCGTTGCCACCGAGCTGAGGGCTGTCAAGTTCAAACACAACCCCACTGCCACCCATTCAGTTTGGCCAACTCACCCATATCCCCAGCCAATCAACCTGTCCTCCAGCTTTATCTAAGGTGCTGTCCCTGCACCTTAGAATGGGCCAGGCCATTACCCACCTCAGCACCTTTGGGCATGCTGCTCTGTCTTCTGGGGATGCCATTCCATTCCTTCCATGAGCTGACCCACCTAAGCACATCACTTATTTCTAGGACAGGAAGCAGGCACACACATGCCACCTGTGTGAGTCTCCTGAAGCTCAGGCTGACTGCGTCCCCTCTTCTCTCTCTGCACGCACCCCAGGCCCTTCCTCATACCACAAACCACCCGCTGGGCTGGGAACGTCCTGAGAGCAGGGGCTGTTCTATCTAGCCCTGTGCCGCAGCACTTACCAGAGTGCTGGATTCATGCTGATTGGTAAATAATCGTGTTGTGTTTAACATAAAAAATGACAAAAATACGTGCCAGAGGGCAAAGGCTTGACGTCTTCAGACCTGAGCTTCCCTCTGAATGGAAACTTCCAGAAGCAAAGTGGAGCCATAACCTGAAGGGAAGTGTCACTGACGCCCAGGTGCCTTGGATGTTGCATACAACCACATAATCTGCGCCCACACACAGATGCGAGTGGCTTTTATTCTAATCACGCTCAGTATTACTGGGGTGGTGTCGCCCCAAGGACTTTACTTAGACATATCTGAAGCTGTCTTTCAAGTAGCCCCGTGTGGCTTCTAGCATCTTCCATCTGGCCACACTGGCACCAGGGGGCACTTGCTCCCACCACCACCCTCCAGTGCCCTTCCCCTCCTCAAATGTGGGAAAGCACCAGAATGTGGGGGCAGGTCTCTGCCATGCCAGGCCCCGAGCCGTCCTGCTGTCCTCACAGAGCCACGGGGCTCCCTGGATTGCCTCGAGCGCTTCCAAATGAGCCCAGAAAGACGAGTGGAGGACAGACCTGCACAAATGTGCACCTGCAAAAATAGCCCTGCACTAACAGCCGCCCACGGGCAAGGTGGAAGCCAGGGCAGATGGCCACGCGTCTGACTCCGCGGTCCCCGAGGTCTTCTCCTGGAGCACAGCCTTGGCAGGCAGCGGGTCCCTTGGAATCAACAGTATCCTTCAAAGTCATTCCAGAACCTACAGCAAGTGGGCCAACCTCCATGCCTCGCAGAACTGGAAACCCAGAGCTATAAACAGGAGCCGCGTCCAAAACAAGCCAGTGACCTTGTTAGGCTGCTCCTGAGTCTTAACAAAGTGCCTGTCAATGACCGACGTCCCCTCCAACCTGAAGACTGGAAATTGGACTCGCCTGAAAGTCAAGACATACTCGGGCAGTGCTATTTGCAGATTGCCAGCCGAGCCACTGGGCTCCATCTGGGTGCTGTGCTAATTAGAGCTGCAGCTCGGACACCTGTGTGGCCCCACCTGTGGCCCCACCTGTGTGCCCGTCAGTCTCTTCACCTGGAAAACAGTCTGAACTCAGCTAAGCATTGACTAGAGCTGCTCTTCCTAATTAGCGTTTCCCAGAACAGACGCCCAGTGTCCTGGGTGTTGTTAATGTTTGTAAATATTTTATGGAGGTTAAAAAAGTGCAATGATTTCAAAATCACTTAAACTTACTTTGAATTCTATTTTTTATAGCTTCCTCCGTAAACCTCCTGGATTTACTAATTTAAAGAGATGGTGTTTTAAAGTAATATACAAAATATTTTCACGTATTTCTCAATCTTATTTTCCTTGTCATAATCACATAATATAAAGAAAAGGCATTTCCCATTTTCCAGTAAGCCCCACATCCATGGTCTCAAATCCCCTTCAGATGATCCAGGATTCCATACAAATATTACGGCTTTCATGAGCTCTAGGAGGTAAGCAAATTTGGGAGATGATAGGTTGAGGAAATTGGATTTGATCGATTGAACTTCTATTAAGCACTCACTGGTCATTGTGTGAGGCTCTTCGGGAGCATATTATATTAACAAGGGCACTTTCCTGTCCTTGAAGTGATTTCCACCTAAGAAGGGAGATAAATAACTGGGTGTAATGTCTAGCAGGATACAGGGACACGCACAGACATAAGAGGACTGAATGGACACAAAACATTTGCTATTCTTCTACTCAATCCTCAAAAGGGGAAATTGAGACTCAGAGAGGTTAAGTGACTCAGCCAAGATCACACAACCTAACTTATATCTTACACTAGCCCCAGTCTTTTTGATTCTATACTGCCCATGTTAGCACTCTTAACTAAGTGAATCATGCCACTTCTGAATAAAAATATAAATAAAATGCTGGGGGAGCTAAGCAAGAAGGAGAAACCCACCCGACTCCAGTGGGGTTGCTGGTGCGGGTATCAGAGAAGGCTTCATGGAGGAGGTGGCATTTGAGCTGAGCCTTGAACAGGTCTGAGTTCAATGGGGAACCCAAGAGGAAGAGAATTTCAGGCTAAGGAAGCTGGAGGGATGCCAAGTCAGTGATCTGGCACAGTGAATGGGACCTGGGGAGATGGCGCAGCAGACAGCAAGACCATGGTGCCAGCAAAAGGCGCCAACCACGCACGGTGCTTTCCCATGAAACCAGCAAGGCCCGCCCACCTGCACCCCGGGTTTTCCTCCAGCTCTTTACTCCTCCTCTTTGCCAAATGTTCACCTCTGGTTCTTTCTTCCATTCTAAGCAGACTTAATGAATGTGAAAATCAGAAACCTTTGAAAGGAACCCAGTTGAGTTTACACAGCGTTTTATCTCCAGGCTCCTTGGAAACATCTGTCTGTCCCTCACCATCTGCAGCAGCTCCGTCCAAACTCCTGGAGCAGCATCTTGGGACCTGCGACCTTCTGCTCTTTGCAGGAGACACCCGCAGAGCCCAGACTACCTGGGACACCCACCCAAGAAGTAAGATCCGGAGTCGGCCGTGCAGTTACACAGAACATGTGGATCAGGCACCAGGGGAGACTGCCCTCCTAGGGCACAACTTAGTGGGAATCCTGAGGGGGGGGGGACACAACCGCCTGCACCCTCTCCTAGGTCTCCGCTGAGTCGAGATCACCCCCCTGAGACAGGTTCAGAAAACCACGCTGCGAGCTTCAGAGGAAAACAGCTAAGGGAAGAGGGAGCAGGTGTAGAAATAAAAGGCATCTATGGAGAGTGACCGTAAAAGTACAAGAGGAGGAAAGAGGGGCCACTTGCTGGCCTTGGAGAACTCCAGTCTTTATTCACATCACTCAGTTCTTAGGAGAAACCTCGTGGCACTAAAAAGTGGAGGAAGCCACTTGCCCCTCACCCCACACAGAGAATGGGGCTGGGGGCCGGGGCCGGGGCCCACGCTGACTGGAGCCCAGGCCAAAAATCATCCAGCTTTAGAAGGACCTAGAGAAGAGGGGCTCTTCGTGCAGTGGGGTGGGATGAGATTGCAGAGGCCACGGCATGGATCAACAAGATGGGATTCAATGAAAAATGTGTAGAAAACGGAAAGAAACAAGGTAGGGCAGAATCTGGAACAACAACATGGGTGGGAGCATGGGTTTGGAGGTTGGCTTTGCTTTTTTTGCCTCCAGTACTGGAGAGATTTTTACTAGTTTATTTTAAACACTGATAAAGAGCCCACGAGACAAAAAGATGCTGAAGCCGCCGTAGCAAGGCTGTAGGAGGGAAGGAGGCCCCTGAGGAGGTGGGAGAGGGCAGCGAGGCTGAGGTCCTGCAGGAGAAGGAAGGGAAGCCTGCGCCATATTGAAGTGCATCAGGAATGGACCAAGGCAGGCGCTGGGGACCGGACAGTTGAGAGGGTTCCATTGACCAAGACTGGCCTTCTTGTGGGAGGATAGGAAAGAAGTTGGGAGGCAAGGATGTCAAGGGTACGGACAAGAGTTTATTCGCCCATTTCAAGCAAGAGAATGTATCCATTCCTCCAACAAATATTTGCTGAGCCCCTGATGTACGTCAAGCATTACTCTGAGCATGAGAGACCATGGTGAACAAGACAGTCGGGGATCGCTGGTGGTGAACCCCAGAGGCAAACCAGAGTGAAGCAGGTGAAGGAGGAAGTCAGCATTTTCGATAGTGGGTTTGGACTGTTAAAGACAAGGTGTCATGAAGAGGTGCCTGTGGGTGTGCGGTAGACAACTCTCTGCGGCGGAGGGAGTGATCACGCCAAGGTCCAGGCAGGGCGGGCAGTGGAGGGAGACTCCAGAAGGTGGGAGGGCAGGAGGCTCATCATCTGGAAAGGGCCAAAGAAAGCAAGAATCTGGAGGACAGGAGAGTGGGGCCAGAGCAGTGTGTCGGCCGCGTGCTCCAGAGGCTGAGCAGTCCTGGCCATCGCTGGGTGGAAAGATGATTCTGTGGCTCCGCGAGCCTTTTCTGCTTTTCTCGGCATTGCATCCGCAGTCCCGTGTTTCAGAGCCCGACAACTGAAGTTCAGAGAAACTTCCAGCTACTGGACAGCCACACTCATCGGGCTTGCTAAGGGGTGTCCTTGCCCTTTGGAGGATAACGGGGCACAGAGATGCCCACAACATTAACACTCCCTGGCCATCCAGCAGGAAACTGCCTTCCACCCTCATGGGAGAGCATCATCGGTCCCTGCCCTGTGGTGGGGACAGAGAGAACAGCCCCCTCTGTTCCAAACAGGAGTGGGAGGCATCAGCTGGCATGTCCTAGGTAAGAAGGAGGCTTGTGGGAAGCCATTCTCGCACGTGATTGGGCACCTCCCTGATTGGGTGTGAGGCGTTCTGGCCAAACTGTGTCGGAGCTAATCCCTACCCTCTCCAGGTGCGAGAGCCTGTCCGTGTGGGGGTG
This sequence comes from Marmota monax, assembly GCF_021218885.2. Taxonomy (NCBI): domain Eukaryota; kingdom Metazoa; phylum Chordata; class Mammalia; order Rodentia; family Sciuridae; genus Marmota; species Marmota monax. Next base: position 10,347,103 of record NW_026693108.1, read on the forward strand.
TGACTGACCATTGACCCTGAGACCAATCACTGACCCTGACCTTGGAATGCTGCCCCCCTCGACCTTCATATTGGATGGAATTTTCCCCTGAATTTCTTGTTCCCCAATAAAAGGCCACTCCCTGGCGTGCTCTCTCTCTCTCCTGCTAGTCCTGAGTAAGCCTTGCTGCCCCACCGGGTGGTTCGAGGTGAGAGCCACAGGGGAGAGCCGTCTCGGACCTGGTCATAGAAAAAGGTAATTGAGTCTGTGTGTTTATTTCGATCTCACTAGTTAACATCTATGCTACGAACCTCTGAAATGAAACCAGTATGCTGGTCGTGTGGTGGAGAGGCTGTCACACCAGACACAAAAGTGTAGCAAGAGCAGGACTGGAAAGGGCCTACTCTGGACCCAAGAGGGACTCCATGCTGTGAAAGTCATGCTGAGAAGAGGCAGAAAGAGTCCCCTCTTCTGGGTGTGCTTTGAGAGGAACTGCTATTCTGTGTCTTCCCTCCGACAGCTAAAACTTGACATCATCCCATTCTAAGATTTTGAGACGTAGTGACTGAAGAAGTCAGTGAGGGGCTCTCACCTTGCTCCATCCTACACGTTTACTTGGGACCCTGGACATGCACAGCTCAGCCCCAGGTGCTGAGGATGTGGCAGTGAGCAACACAGGCAAATCCCTGCCTTCGCGGCACCTGATGCAGGAAGGGAAGGACACTGACTGATTCTACGATATGCTCAGCGTCAGGATGGAGCGTGGCGGGGGACAGGGAAGGAAGGACTGTTGTAGATAAAGTGACCTAGGAGGGCTCTCTGGGGAGGTGACATCTGAGCAGGAAGCTGAATGGATTGAGGCACAAGTTGTGTGCATACCTGAGAGGGATGCTCTTGACCATGAGCTAGGGGTGGAGTGGGGGACACTGGCGTGCCAGGTGCAGCCCGGCAAGGTGGACATGGCAGGAGAGGCATCAGAGAAATGGGCAGAGGCCACCCAGAGGGGGTTCCCTGCCATGGTAGGGCTCAGTCTCAGTGTGATGAGGAGTCCCACGGGGGGTTGTTTTGAGTGGGGACATACCACGTGTGCTGTTTTTAGAAGAGTCCTCTGGTGGCCATACGGAAGATTGAGTGTAGGGCAGGAGGAGAGATGGAGAGCTGTTCTAGGAGGCGGGAGAAGACCTGATAAGAGACTGCGGCAGCCCAGGCAGGAGGAATCCGGGGCAGCAGGCAGTGGTGAGGTGGGGATCTGTTGGGAGGTAGGACCAGGCTCCTGAGAAGTTAAGAGCCAAATTGGAGGGTGGTTATACATCCCTGAGATAAGGAGGATGGAAGTCAGTCTTAGGGCTTCAGAAAGAGGGGCGACCAGAACGTGCTGTGGGCAGTAATCTGCAAATGACTTTGAGAACAAGGTCCCCAAACCAAATGAGATGTCCACTCGAAAGGTTTCAGTGAGAGCCTGGAAGTGGGTAGAGAATATCGGGTGGCGAGGTTAAGGGTGCGTGTGAGGGGGTTTGCCAGCAAGGAGGGGAGCACAGGGGACTCAGGAGGGCAGCGTCACATCTGGTCAGGCAGAAGGAAGCCGCGCCACACGGAGAGGCTGATGACCAGAGAAACTTCTGTCAATTTGGATGGAAAAACATGAATGAGCTCCAGGGGAAAGAACAGGCCTGGAAATTTCCACAGAACTGGACCCGGAAGCCTCTGGTGATGGCAGGACTGGGCCTCTCTGGAGAAGCCAGCTGCTCGTGGACATCCTCGGCCAGGTGGGCTGGCAGCACGACTGCTGGGTTCCCAGGAGCCAGGCTGAGCGCTGGAAATGACGTCAGCCCAGATGGGTAGGAGGCCCTTCTGCACGGAATCCTTCACCGCCTGTCTGAACTGAGACGAGAGGGAATCAGTGGAAAATCACCACCAAGTCTCGGCGAGATTGCTGCCCCTACTTAAGTTTCCCCTGTACTCAACGACTCCCTCCTCAGCCCACAGAGATCTGACTTCTGCCCACTTCACTGCACCAAAAAAGTTTCACCTGTGGCCTCCTGATTGCTTGCTCCAACTGACATCTCAGGCCAGTGGCCACATCCTCCTCTGTGACACTTCCCTCCCTTGGGTTCCCTGGCACCACCTCCCTCCCCTGATTCGGTTCTTACCCCTCTGGCTACGTAGCCTGCCAATGTTGGGGTGCCTTAGTCCTTGACTGTGGGCCCTCTGCCCTGTATCTCTCGTCAGCAGCCGGCTCATTCAGACCTGCGCTTTACATAACAGAGGCACATTAGCACTACTGCAGTCCTGTTCAGGGTGCAAGACAGTGACATGCAGGAGGCTGCTTGAGTCAGGTCATTGCTACCAAAATGGTAAATGTCGCCACAGGGTGGACAGTGAAGTCCAAAGAGACTACATGAGAGGAAGAAAAGAGACTGCAGGTGGGAAAGCTCTTTGTCAGATTGGAAGATGAATAGGCACCAATATATTCAAAGCAATTGCTGTTATTGTTCATCCCACTGACCATTATTCTACAAGGTCATTGCCTATCTGCACATTCCAGCTCCATGTTTCCATGTGTTAACTTATATTAGCATCTCCTGCTTTCCATCCACTCCCTTTATCCAAAATATTCTATTCTTGCTTACCTTCACTCAATATACCAGCAGGTTTGGTTCATCAATTTACATCCATCCTGTAATTTTTATTGATTGCCTTTAGGATGTATGGGAATGTTTGAAGCACTTTGATCCATCTCTATCCTCAGAGATCTTGGTTCAAATGCTGTAAAAACACCACTACTGATTGTTGTCAGCTTTTCCATCAGTGTCAATTAGAAGAGGCACAAAGGAACCATATGTTTATCCATTATTTTATCAAGGGACCAAGAACAGAAGTATTACTTGCAAGTGATCAACCATCAGTATTGTATGCAACTAAAAGGAGTATATTCCACTTATTTTCAAATCCATAGCAAAACCAAGTCTCATGTAAACACAAAACGGTCATCTGCAGTGTATCTCACGGAGTCCCTTGTTTAGCTTATTGATCCGCTCTAATGAATTACCTGCTCTGTTGACATCTGTACTCTGCAATAGCGGCCAATCCTGCCTTAGTAGCCTAGTCCTCATTTCCACTTATTTTGCATAGTGTCTGCAGGAACAATCAGCTAGAAAGGAGGGAGCCCCCACTTCAGATCAGAAGTCCTGGGTCCAAATTTGGACTTGTAATTCTTTCAGTCATGCATAAAATCTTATTGCTTCATTTCTACATCTGTGAATAACCCTATATCCCATGTGCCTCACCCCAAAATAAGGCAGAGGGTAAGAGTGTTACTACCTAGGAAAAGTTTGGGAAAGCCAGATACTCACCAGTGCCCTGGCTGAGTGCGAAGTTTAAGAGTGGTTAGTTCTCAGTAGCAGGGGCTGCAAGGAACGGGCCCTAGGAGCCACCAGTAACTTATCACAGTGTCTTTACAGAATCTTGTCCGCTCCCAGCTTCAGATCTAACTGAAGACTCATTCTCTCCAATCAGATCCTCAGAATTACCCTGTGAGATGAGCAGCCAGGGCTATGGCTTCCTCTTCGTAAAGGAGGAAAGGGAGGCTCAAAGGTTAACAAAATGACCAAGAGACACGGCCAGAAAACTGCCAAACCTGGAGTCACTTTCTAATTCCGTTCCGCACCTTTCAGTGCCTCCAAAGGGAAGGGAGGCGGCCAAGCTCACGTCCCTCCTAGTGCAAGGAATGGCCTAGGGAGTCACTGTGCCTCCTGAAAGATGCGTCTCTCCTTGCTCACACCCAGACTCAGGTTTATCTTAAATTTTCACAAATTGATTCATAATCATTAAGGGAATGTGGATTAAGCTTACTTATGTGACAAAAATAATAATACTGGGCATTCACCCGAACTTCATACATAATTTGTAATTATTAGCAATAAACAAGTAAAACTTTATTTCATAGATGTTTTTGGGTGGTTATTATAATCGTTTTAAAATACAAAACACCTATTAGGCTTGCTTTTCATTGGCTAGAGATGTTTTAAAAACCTTTTTAACATCTATTTAAAAACCTTTTTTAACATCTACTGGGGATTGAACCTACAGGCTTTTCCCCACTTAGTCACATCCCCAGGCCTTTTTATTTATTTATTTATTTTATTTTGAGACAGGGTCTCACTAAGTTGCTTAGGGTATCAATAAGTTATTGAGGCTGGCCTCAAACTTGTGATCCTCCTGCCTCAGCCTCCTAAGTCACTGGGATTACTGGCATGTGCCACTAAACCTGGCTCCTTACTACTTTGAAAACAGATGCCTTCTCAAAGTCTTGCCCATTTAACATGTAACAAGCTTCAATAAATTCTTTTTAAACAACTCATGTGACCAGAGATCACATACATGTGCTGCAGCCTAACCAACCACACAGTGTGTGTTGCCAGCCTGAGGCACAGAAGACTCCAAATTCATGATTAGAGAGGGTGAAAAGTTTCTCTGACCCAGTGAAGTGAAATGCTGTGGACCACGGTTTAAATTCTCCATGAGTTTTCAGAGGGAGAAAGCAATTCCAGCGCCGCCTCTTGCAGGGGTTTGCCTGCCGAGGCAAAACCTTAGACAACCTGACACTCGTGCTTACAAGGGGAAGGGTGGGTTTCAGACAAGAGGATTCTGTGCTTGCAAAGCATGTGGGCCCAAAGAGCCACAAATGTCAGTTTTTTTACACCTGGCTTCCCGGATCCTTGCTTGGCTGCAGATAGCATATTTTTATGAATGTTAAATTCATCCAGAAATGAATACAAGATCCAAGCCCACCTTTTTAATTACAAAATGCTTTTTTCTTCCCCCACAATCAGATTCATTTCAGCACTGGAAAAAAAAAAAGTCATCATCATTTCTAGTAGCTTGCTTCTGTTTCCGCCTCAATAGATACCCTGTAGATGGGAAGTCACAGAACAGCTCTGTCCTATCAAGTTGCCTCCACCCAAAAACAGCTGCAATGCTTATCTAATTAAACCTCAGCGCCAAACTGTGAGCTTTAGCATCAATCATTAATATTGCATTTTGGATCACTTTAAATTCTGACTGGGGGTAGGTGGCTTCCCGCACTCTGGTCTCTGAAGGAGATTTTTCAAATAATCTTTAAGCGGCACTGAAAAAATAAAACAAGCTGCCTGCTGTTTGTCAAGGGCTCCGCTATCCTGCTGCACCCTGATTAGCTGTTAACACTAATTGAGAGATGGATATTATTTATTCGGAAAATGCTAAAGATTTTTTTATTATTATTATGAAAAAACCACACACAGTCCTTCTCACCTCAAAAATATGTCTGTGGCTTCTCGCCTACATTGTAAACACTGCCGGAAGAATGGTGGCTTCTGGGTCTCTTGTCTCCAGTTTGCAGAGTCATTATTCAGAATCCCTGCCTTCCTCTAGGTGGCCATTGACAAGTCAGCAAACTGTGATCTCCGTGTGGGCTCTGCACAAGCACGCCCCGCATCTGGAACACAGAAGTGCTCTTCACAGAGCTCTGATGGCCCAGAAATGTTTATGTCAACCTCCATCTTGGTTTAATCTCATAAACCAAGAGGAAGCATTTACTATATCCCCATTCTAATAGATGAAAGCCAAGGGGCCCAGCCAAATGGGACAATTTAGACAAAGAAAAACTAGCTAACACCAAATGAATGCGTGCTTTCTTCCAGCATTCTAGGAAGATACCAAGCAGCTGTGCCAAAGCACACTGCTCTTCTTTGTTAGGAAAATCCTCTGATCGACTCAAAATCAGGAGCATCAGTCAGCACCAGCTTCAAAAGAGATGTGTGCAAGACAGACTCCCCACCGATGCACCATCGACTGCAGAAACACAGCACGCAACCAGCTCGCCACAAATGCAGCTTAAAAATCACGAGGAAACAGAACAAAGCATCTGAACCATGAGGTTCTCCTTCTCCTAAGCCAAGATCAGCTGAGCCTTTGCCAGGGGACTGCCTGGCACTAAGCCACATCAGCTAAAGAGAGATGGAGAACCCAAGAGAATACAAATAAGAGAAAGGAATTGTTCAAGAGGAGCAAGAAGAAGGAACAGATAGAGGAACAGTTGGAAAGCCCACATGAGAGATCCTTGCTCAGGAAGAAAGTAATGAGAGTCCAGAGTCCACTGAAGAGCTCAAAATAGGTCAGGATATGGGGATTTGGATTGCACCACTCTAGCTTAGAGAAACTACATTTCCCAGAATTCTTTGCCTATATCATCCCATGACACTGTGTGGGCAATTTAGAAGGTGAAAAGTGGCAGCCATATTGCTTTCCAGGTTTGAAGGTTGGGGCAGGGCTGGAGCCTGCTGTTCATCTTCCTTGCTTCCCTGGCTGGCCTGCAGCAACTTCAGCTCCTGCTGAATCCTTTCCTTCAATTCCTCTGATTGCAAGGCCAGGAGAGTGTTCATCTCAAAAAAAAAAGTACTAACTTCTGGTAGTGAAGCTGGAGGTGGGGAGGCCATCCCCACAGATTCCAGTTAGTATCTTGGGCTCCAGTTTGTCCTGGTTTCCTCCTTTCACATCCATCTTCCCTCAAAGCCCCTACTCCCACACTCAATTTGATTGGTGGGGGTTTTCTTGACCATAATTGGAAAGGAGAGCAATTTTCCTTGGACTACAATGATTTAATTATGGCATTCCAGGTAACTCATTATGACATTCTTGATAACTCATGATGTATATCTCTGGGATTGGAGCTGGAAAGTGGAGATGGGATGCTCTGTGAGTAATAAAGTTTCTGATCCAGAGATGTCATGTTTGTTTCTTATTAGAACATAGAAAGGTACATACATAACTATATATAAATGATGTGCACATAAACATTCCTACATACAAATAACATGCATATGGATAATATATAGCCATGCTTTGCTTGACAACAGAGATACATTCTGAGAAATGCTTGCTTAGGCACTTTCACCATTGTGGTAATGTCATAGAGGGAATATCATTCCCTTATATAATCTTATGGTGATATGGTCTTATGGAACCACCATTGTATATGTAGTTGATCCTTGATCAAAATGTAATTATGTGATTGTACAAACACACACACACCCTCAATAAGTATATACAAATCTGTGGCAGGCTAACTTGTTAGCTGGTGAAGTAAGGAAATACCTCACTTCTTCACTCTTTCAAACTTAATATCTTCTACTTGAATTCCCATTGTGTCTGTATCCTCAACCCATTCTTGAATAATTATATTAAATCTAGTGAAGCAATTGACCCCTGCACCTTGGTTTCCCTACTTGCTAAACAAAGCAAGACAAAACTGTGTCAAATTCTCTGCTTTCTCTAGAACAAGCTTCCTAGAGGCATCTTAAGAGGTAAAGACTCCCATCAGGGCTTTACTTTCCCTCTGGGCCTTTTCTACCATCTGTATGAGGAAGGGCCCATGTGTTCTTTCAGGAAAGATCTCTCAGCACCCAGCCAGTGACATCACTCCTCACTAGGTACGGGGATCACCAGAGAGAAGGTCTGGACTGTTGCACCACAGTTATCACCAACCAGCTCATCGAACTCAGGCAAGTCACTTCATGTTTCTGAACCCTCCTTTTTTTCTAATGAAAATTTGAGATAATGGTGCTTGTTCCACCTACCTTCCCAGGTAATTATATATATGTGAAAATATTTCATAAATGTAAGAAACTTTAGGACCCAATTCACTCCAATTACTAGGGGAAAAAAATGAATCAATTTAGTTACCCAATTGATTGGGAGCCTCTACGCCATCATCACTGGTACACCTGGCACCTGTGTGCCAGAGATGAGCTTCTCAGCTGGGACAGTCCCTCCCCCTCTGCCTCCTGATTTCCAGAATCCACTTATTTCCCGGTGTTCTCATTCCCCCCGCCTTGAACTTCAATCTGCGTGGCTAGGACCTTAAGACCTACTAGCTCTTGTCTGTCCTTTCTCTAGAAGACTGAGTTCTACTCTTAATTTCCTGTCTCCACAGAATAAACTATTTTCCATGAAGAGATGAATTGCCCAGAATCACGACATCACATACCTCCTTACTTTCATGCTGCTGTCGGGCCTGTGCCCATTGTAGATGGGAATTCAATTCTTACTTTCTCTCCTGATATCAAAAGAAGGAAATCTTCTGGGGAAGGAAGGAAGGAAGAGGGTGGGAGAGAGGAAAAAGAAAAAAGTACTGGCAATGAGAAGAACAAAATCTGTAAGTCTACAATAGGAAGAAATCTACACCAAATTTATTACTCTTGGAATTGAGGAAAATTTTTACATTTGGCAGTAAATCTGATAATATTCCTGGAATGTAATACCCTTGGGAGATGTAATATGAATGGCCTTGCTCCTTGCTCGTAAGTGATTATTTTCTGGGAATAAGGGATTTTGCCTCTGGGTTGTTTTTTCCCACCACTAATAATTGAAACTCTGAAGTTAGCAAACAATTCCTTGCTACCAAGCATTGCTCTTTTATTTGATTGTTCCATCAACAAAAACATCCCTTGCCCTGTGTCTAGGTGCCAGGCATTGTGCACCGTTTGCCAGGCACGCGGGCAGAGCCAGACAGTCTGGATCGGAGTTTTTAAGGCCAAGAATCAAATGCTTAAGTCTGGCATTTTTCTAATTAGGTAAAACATTTTTTTTCACAATCATTTCAGGGTCTCAGATACAATGCACTTGGTGACAAGCTGATGGAACTCAAAGAGAAGTTGCTGTGGGATTTCCACAGCAGTGTTGGAGGAGATGGCTGCCCAGGCTGAATTTTTCAGTCTGGTGAGGTGAAACATCCCTGCACAGCCTGACCCACAGCAGGCTCTCAGCCCTACCCCTGGTGTGCATTCTGAATCTCCTAGGGAACTCTTAAAACAGGTGCCCAACACCCCTGCTCCTCAGAGATGCTCCTACAGTAGGTGGGAGAGGAAATAGTTGTCTATGTTTTTTAAAACTCCACAGGTGATTCTTATACACGGCCAGAAGTAAGAAGCACTCAGTGTGAGCTCTATGCATATTTTTCAATGTATGAAAAATGAATGAACAAATATTAGTGGAGTAAATGGGTGTCATACTTTTAAAAAACATTTGCTACACTGCTGGGAATAAATTCTAAAAGCAGGAGAGGGATAAGAGGAAGTTCTGGGTTAACATTACAAGTGAGGATAACCACACATACTAAAATAAATAAGGTGAAAATCTTACTGGATGAGGGAAGTAACATGGAGCCTTTTAGGTTGAAAATGAGGGCCCTCTTGACACTTTTGCCCATTAAAATGCTTCTTAAATCTTTAAACACATTTCTATATACTTTTATTATCTTCTTACTAAAATAGTTTCTTCTTACTAAGTTAGTTTTGTTCAGTGCTGGGGTTGTGTGTGCTAGGAGAGCACTCTACCACTGAGCTGTATCCCTGCCCTCATCTTACCAAGAAAATACATTAAAAACACACTAATTCCAGAAACCTGGGAGTCTGAGACAAGAGGATCCCAAGTTCAAGTTCAGTGTCAGTAACTTATTGAGGCCCTCAGCCACTAAGTGAGACCCTGCACAAAATAATAATAATAATAATGGCTGGGGATGTAGCTCAGTGTTAAAGCACCCCTGGGTTAAATCCTCAGGAAAGGAAGGAAGGAAGGAAGGAAGGAAGGAAGGAAGGAAGGAAGGAAGGAAGGAAGGAAGGAACCACACTTGTAGGAATTTGATAATGCTTTCAAGTAGTTTAAATGTTAATAATCTTCAGTGTCTTGTTACAGTTTTAAAAATGCTAATGGACACCTATGTTTCAGCCTAGCGACAATGTTGAGTGGACATGCTGACTCAGGAAGTTCACTCAGTGAATCCATGGAGCTTATGGCCTCATATCATGGGCCACAACATAAGACCATCTAATGAGACTAGAAGGAAACATTGAATCAAACTGAGTACGTGGTAAAATTAGACCATGATCTTTAAGGAACATTTTTTATTTCCATGTAGTGGCAAAATAATTCACAAGGATCAAATGCAAAAACTTGTATTGGTTACAAGTCATCCATCCATGTAACAAGCACATTTAGAATACACGAAAGTAAAAGAAATAGGGCTGGGGATGTGGCTCAAGTGGTAGTGCGCTCGCCTGGCATGTGTGCGGCCCGGGTTTGATGCTCAGCACCACATACAAACAAAGATGTTGTGTCCGCCGAAAATTAAAAAATAAATATTAAAATTCTCTCTCTCTCTCTCTCTCTCTCTCTCTCTCTCTCTCTCTCTTAAAAAAAAGAAAGTAAAAGAAATAAAGTGGACTGGACTCTGAACCACAAAAAAACGAAGTACAGAAAATCTGATGTAGAGCCACTCTAACATTTTCTCAGAATAAGATAAGATTTAACATAATACCACTTGGAGGGACATAACCAGTAGAGAAAAATGATTTGATTATTCAATTTTGGGAGAAGTACTCCAGGTTGCATATCCCTTATCCAAAATACTTGGGACCAGAAGTGATTTGGATTTCAGACTTTGGAATATTTGAGTATACATAATGAGACATCTTGAGGATGGGACTTATGTCTAAGCACAAAATTTTTTTTCAGCTTATATACATAATCTGGTAGTAATTTTACATAGTACTTTCAATAATTTTGTGCATAAAATAAACTTTCATGGTGTAGAATTTTCCACTTGGGGAGTCATGACAGCACCCAAACATTTGAGATGTTAGAGAATTTTGAATTTTAGACTTTGGGATTATAGATGTACAACCTATATTATGAAAACAGTGACATTGGTTAGGGAAGTAATATCAAATAGTGGAAAATGTAAAAAAAAAATCCATTCGTCAAAATATTATTCTCTAAAAACTAATTGGAAGTTCAGGAGGAAGATGTACACCCAAGATCAAAATCAAACACATTCTTCAGTAGAAGCCATTTGTGATTCACAGTAAAAGAGTCTATCACTGAAAAAAAAAGTGGGGGATGTCTTAGTATGGAACAGATATGCTCCTGACACATGGAGTCATAGGTCAAGGGGTAGGAACAGAACTGTGGCTTAGACTTCCTGCTGCTGCATGCTTTGTGATAAAGCCTTGGGCTGTTCTGGGGAAATGACTAGGACAGAGAAATGACCAGCTGGAAGTTCATTCGCTCTGTGGACACCAAAATTGTTCTCCCCGCAACTCTCCTCCAACCGGACGCCCGGAAATAACCACAGCATCACCCAAGGCTCTCATATCCAGTGACACCACTTCCATACACACCTCACAATATTACTGGCCACTTACCATGGACTACCTCAGCTAAGGGTGCATATAAAATCTCCTGTAACATAGTCCAAATCACCAAAAATCCCATACAACCAGAATTGTTTTCATTGTCTATTCAGCAACATTTTCTGAAGTCTGTTCCTCTGAATGTTAATCAAGATGTTTCTCAATAAAAAAGCGGGTAGGGGAACTATGTGATCAAATAATTAGCATCTAAAAAAAAGAGCATCCTGGTTCTAAACTTTCTGTTCAGTTTTTTTTTTATCCCATTATTTCACATCTTTATTTGACCACTGCCTCTTATTGTGTAACAGTTGTTAAGATTCCACAGAAAGAATCTTTCATGGCATGAGGATGGGAAACCTTACTAGTCAGGAATCTAAGACACTGAAAAAAAAATTATTCTTCAGGGAAACCAATGGAGACATGCATGTTTCAAAAATAAAGACACATTCTGAGAAATGCACACTAGGCTATTGTAATTGTAGGAACATCGCAGAGTATATGTACTCAAGCCCCAATAGCATAGCCTGCTGTACCTCTGGGCTGCATGGAGATACTGTCCTACATGCAGTGTGTCATCAGCAGACATGTTGTTACGCAGCACATGACTGTATGTACATACCAAGCTCCACTCTCTGCCAGGAATTGGTCTAGCTGCTGGAGATATAGCTTTGAACAAGGCCGAATCCCCAGACCCCCACAGGCTCAGTTTCTAGCATGCAATGGAATAAATCCACAAGATAGTTTTAGATGGTGTTTGGAATAGAGCGATTCAAATGGAGATAGAAGTGCCTTTCAGAGACGCCGGGAAGGCTTCTTCCAGAGGTGATGTATGAGATGAGATCTGAATGATCATCACTGTCACTTCAACAGCAAATGTATTTTTCTAATTGTTTGAAAACTAACGATTAAAAAGTACTAAGGCAAGATTCGTGTTTTAGTGATTTCCTGTTAATGAAAAAAGAAAATCAAATAAAATGCTCATTGTCCATCCATTCCATATACAAGCATGTCCTGACCCTGGGTTAAAAACTCATGTCTATTGGGATCGAACATTCAGTTCTCAAAGCTGTACTGGGAACATCTCTGAGTCACAGTCTTAAGTGGTGAAACAGGGCTTCTGACACAAGCCAGTAATCTTGGTGTGGACACCAAAACAATACTCCCCTAATTCTCCTCTGAATGGACACACACACACGCAATTGTCCCCAGGAAACTCCAGTGTGCGGAGTGGACACAGGAATCATCCTCAGGGCTTGGACCTTGGGAGAATAACAAGGCCAGGAAGTTAATTTTGGTGATACTTAGCCCTGAAACTCTTCATCGCCTCAATTCCTGAGGATTGCTTATTAAAATGACACCCAAAAGTCTTGGGAAATCAACATAAAATGTTGTGTAAATGCTTTGTATTGTTAACTGAAATATTTCTTTCCCACAGCTATGGATCTTCTCTACAATCCAGCAAGATTCTTCTAATAAAAATTTTGGTAATTAGCTTTATGATGATAATTGTGTTAGTGGTTAAAATGGTGTTGAATAATGAAAACTTCTCCAACAGGTGCCAAAAGACAAGGCACTGATCCAAAAGGAGATTGTTATTGTCTTAATTCCAACATATTTCCAAGAAATCTACTTAAACATCCACAATAACCACTGAAAATCTTTCAGCAGACAAATGAAAATTTTCTTCTTATTGTGTTTCGAGTCGTCAAATTGCAGCCAGTATTGTAAAATCAAAGTGCTCTGTTGCTAGGCAATTTCATGAATCATCCCAAGTCAGGTTTTAACCAGATTGATGAAAGTGTTCCCTCTTGATTTGTTTTTTCACCAGAACCCAGTTTTTGTTTGAGCCACAAAATATCTGAACTGATCATATGGGAACAGCATTTCATGTAGTAATAAATAAATCTTTCCTTAATACTACTTAATACTATGTATAATTATTGTTGTAACACACGGCAATCAGATAGGAGCGACAGAAAGCCCAGGCAGTGATTGCACTTGGCATTATGCTAACACTGCAGAGGAAAGCAGCCACGAGACCAGCAGGGAGAGAATGTAAAGATGCTGCTCTGAACTGCCTCCAAAGACACTCCACTCTTCCAAGACACCAGCTCTTGGGTCGTCCTGATTTGAGAAATGGCATCACAATTGGCCCTGTGTCTCCCAAGGAGACTACATTGAAGAAGGCAACACCCATTTGATTAATTAGTTTTTTTAATTTTTATTTATATATGACATCAGAATCCATTACAATTCATATTACACATATAGAGCACAGTTTTTCATATCTCTGGTTGTATACAAAGTATATTCACACCAATTTGTGTCTTCATGTACTTTGGATAATAATGTCCATCACATTCCACCATCATTTCTAACCCCAGTCCCCCTCCTTTCCCCTTCCACCCCTCTGCCCTATCTAGAGTTCATCTATTCCTCCCATGTTCCCCCTCCCTACCCCACTATGAATCAGCCTCCTTATATCAGAGAAAACATTCAGCATTTGGTCGGCAATACCCATTTGGTTTGTGAATTCCAATCCATTTGTTAAAGGTGAATCATCTCATTGATAGTTGGATCTAATAATAAGAAATTCACATCCATCATGTTGCTTAACAACAGAGCAGATAGGTACTTTATCACACTGAGTTCAAAGGAAATGAAATAAATCTAACTAAAATATTCATAGTTAATGAGTATTGAAGACTGTTAGTGTTTTTCACTACCTATCTGCAAAGTTTATGTATTTATTTGAGGATAAAACATGAGGGATTCACACAAACAAGTAAAGAGTTATGTAGGAAACAATAGATTTCAATATTTGAAATATAAAGTTCTTTTAAATTTATGGTATAATTCCTATCACTTATGTGTTTATGTCAAATATCTCCCATGAGCTATCCATGGTTCAGAAATCCACATTTTTGAAGATCTATGCTTGGTGACAATGCAAGCAAAAGCAATATGGACTATTTTGCCATTCTCTTAAAAAATAGGCTGCCTCACTGGATTTTAGGTGGATTTGGGTTTAACTCCCAGTGTCTAGGATTGATAAAGGAAAACTAGTGCAGAACATTTCCAAAGACAGTAGGGGATTTAACAAACAAGAAGAGCATTCGAAGGGAAGAAGGGCAAAGAGGAACAAAAATGAACTTTTCTATGCTTCTCCCTGTGAGAAGTACCCTTGTAATTATGCATGCATCTTAATTAAAATCACATTTCTTGTTTCTCATTTTCAGTTGGCCTTGTATCATTAAAACTGCACTGCATTTGATGTATTTATAATTATAGCTAAAAGGTTATGTTAATGTTCTTCTCTTCCATGCTGAAAATCAACAACAACAAAAAAAAACATCGCTTTCCAAAAATTCAATCTCCAGATATAAAATTCATTACCCATGTATCTTGAAAATAAAATATCTTTGAGATCAATAGTCACAGTTTTAAGCGGATATCCAAAATCCCTGGTGGTTGCAAAAACACAAACATAAACTGCTTTTAAAAATAAATCTATAACTGTGAAAAAAAGAATGGATCATAGGTCTATTTAAGGTCTCATAGGAGATACCTTACTAATCTAGATGAATTAATAGGAGACAATCATATCCCCTCAGGCAATAATTATTGAACTTTAAATCCTCAAATCTTCCCTTCATAGGAAAAAATAATAATAAAGCTTACGTTACAGGATCAAAGCTTTCTCCCCTGAATGCAAAAATGGTGGCCAAATCGAATGTCCATTATTAAATCTTTACTGAGAAACTCTTTCCTGACTGTTTCTAATAAGAGAATCAAAAAAATGAAAACACTGTGGAATATAAAAGTTTGTGCTGGAAATAGTAACATGTGGCCCTGGATCTATGGCTTAGCTGTTTGGGGACATTTCAGTTGGGAAATCTACTGGACGAATGTTTAGCATTTAGATATTGCTGTGGTTGAATTATTTTCCCCAAAAACATGTGTTAAAGTTCTAACCCTTGAAAAAAGTGTGTTTTTGCTATTCTCACACCAACACAACAGAGAACCTTCTGCTACCAGAATGTACAGGGGTTTCCCCAACACCAAGCAATTCTCCTGCAGATGTCAACTGGGTATCCTGCAATTTGATTCAGTTCTGAGATGATCTACCCAGAGATGATCATCAAACCCACAGGTGGAGGGCGGCTCCGTTCCACAAGCCTGCCTTCCATCTCTTGCTAATCACAAGCCCCAGGGTGTGACCTACCCTTCCGACCAATTGGTTATAAATTAGGGTTCCCAGGACCCCACTTAGGGTTTAATTATTCACTAAGAGAACTTGCGCTCATTTATTATAAAAGTGATTACAAAGAATACAAATAAACAGCTAGATGTTAGAAACACTGGGGCAAGAGATAAGAGAGGAGTAGAGGCTGCAGCCCCTCCCAGCACCTCCCAGATCCCCCAGCACCTCCACATGTGCAGCATCCTGGAAGCCCTCCAAACCCTGGCCTTTGGGTCCTTACAGAGGCTTCATTATACAGATATGATTGATTGTGTCATTAGCCATTGCTGATCAACTTGACCTTCAGCCCTTCTCTTCTCCTAGAAGGCCAGGTGGGAATAAAAGTTCCAACCCTCTCGTAACAGGGTCAGCTCTCCTGGAACCAGCCTCCAAACATGAGGCAATTCAGAAGTCCCAATCATCAGTCATCTCATGAGCATACAAAAAGATATGTATTACTTTGGATATTCTGAAAGGCTTTAAGTACCATGTACCAGGAATGGGACAAGACCAAATGTCTAGCTTATATTTTAAGTCAAAATTTCATTGTCATTGGAAATGTAATATATTCATTAAGATGAAGTCAGGCTGCAGTAGACAGACTCCTCCGTGACTGACATCCCAATATAAAGAGGGAAATTTGGGCACAGAGATACACAGGGAGAACACTGTGTGAGGACAGGGACCGGCCAAGGAATGCCAAGGAATCCCAGTGACACCAGCAGCTGAGATGAGAGGCACAGATGGACCCTCCCAGGGCTTTCAGAGGAGTGCCACAGCCTGCCAACATCTTGCTGTCAGATGTCGAGCCTCCAGGGCACCCAGGTTGTGGTAGGTACTGTGTTACACCAGCCCTCAAAAAGTAATCCTGAAGTCTATGGAACTTGGAAATTTGTGGCCCAGAATTTCAAGTTATACCTACCTCCATACTACAAGTTGTGTTAACCAATGCCTAGATTTTTGGTCTCCTCTCTCCACCACCCCCATCTCTCCCTCTCTCTTTCACTTTCTGAACTGAACCCAGCGTCTCATGCTAAGTACATGCTCCACCACTGAGCTGCACCTCCAGCTATGTCTTGATTTTTATAAAATTCAAGCAAGAAACTCAGGTTCTGGAAACTTTTTGAAAGTCACACTTCTTTCCTTTGTTCTCAATGTTAGCAATACTGGGGCTTTGTAAAATAAAGAAGGGCTATGGGAACAGCAAAGGACCCTGTTCTTGCAGGGCTCTGGGTTGGAGTGAAAGTTACTCATGGCACCTGACTACCAGGTCGCTGAGTCCGAGCATCAGGAGCCCGGAGGTGGCGTTCAGACAGCAGAGCATGGAGGTTCGCTGTCCTCTTCCATGGGATGGGCCAGAGGCACAGCCACCCCAAAGTCACAGACGCGTGTGTCTGGCTGCCTTTTCTGACTCACACTCCAAGTCTGGGGAAAACTGGCAAAGAGAAAAAGGAAAAGACCATCTTAAAAAACGGGTACCTGTTCTCAGGCATGGATTGAGAAATACACCGATGGAGCATGATTTTAAGACACGAATCCCAAAGAACCACACCTGTTGTACTTGATGACTGCTTATAGCTCAGCATGCTGGCCCGTCAGCTGGCCATCGGCACCTGTTACATTTAAGACCTTGTTAATAAACACGGAGGTGCAGGTGAAAAGAGGGACTAAAGGCTTGAGGTCACTTTCCCACACAACCCTAAACCTTGGGCAGAAAGTGCTATGAATCCCAGCTTGGATTCCATAGCACTGTTTATTTTACAAAGCCCTTTTGTATACATTCCTTGGTCTAGTTCTCATGATATAACAGAATTAGAAGCTGCTTTTGCTGAGAGCATTGACTCTTCACCTTGGCCTTATTAGGGTTTTGATCTGGAAAGTCTCCCCAAGGCTCATATACAGAAACCACAGTCCCCAGTGCAGCAAGGTACACAGGTGGGGCTTCTAGGCAATTATGGGATCTTGAGGGCTCTGACCTTATCAGTGGATTAATGATTAATCCACTTGATGGATTAATCCATTGATAGGTAGATGGACTCCTTGGAGGTAGGACCTAATGGAGGAAGTAGGTCACTGAAGGCATGAGGGTTTATCTTCTCCCCAGCTCCTCTCTGTCTTTCTGTCCCCACATCCCGCCCCACCACCACCACCACCACCACTCTCTGCTTCCTGGCTACTCTGAGCTGAGCAGCCTTCCTATGTCATACCCTTCTGCCACCATGCTTCTACCTGGAGCCAGCTGATTGTGGGATTAATCCTCTGAAAACATGAGCCAAAATAAATCTTTTGGTTACAGTGACAAAAAGCTGACTAACAGAAAACTGGTAGCACAAGCCTGCAGATGTTCAATGGGTAACTAAAAGCAGGATCAGCTTAACATCTCTGCCTTCATTTTGTCTCTATATTCAGATTCCTGCTCAGTTCTGCACATAGACATGGTGATCATTTAAGAAGCGTCCATAGAAAAACTGGTAATATGAGGTTTATTAGCCCTAAATTTACCCAATCTATCTTGTCCCCCTTCAAGACAGAGGACACCGAGATGAGAATAGCTAGGACCTTTCAAGATTTGCAGGTACATTCGCCTGCCTGCTGACATAGGATCCTGTTCCAGACCCTGGAGTGACACTCAGAAGTCTCCAGTCCCTACTCCACACATTTCAGGAACAGAAGAGTCTTTCAGGTTGATTATTTAGGAGACTGACCCCCACAGCAGGAGTAATCATTTCATGGGAACCAAAGTGTCCCCTCAAGCGATAAGGACTTCTCCGGAACCACCCTGCAGAACCAGAAGTGAGATAATGGTCAAGCAGGCCACAGCTTGACCATGGCTGCTTGTTATGCAGACCTCTCACCCCTGCCCTGATTTTTCCTCTGTTTAAACTTCTAAAGCTCCTAACAGGACCCTGAAGACGGAGCAGACATACCTGACCTTGATCCGGATCCCACTCTGCCTTCCCAGTGTGGCCATTTGTGATGAAAGAGCCTTTCCTGCTTTCCACCCTCACTTTTTCGGTTGGGTTTTGGAGGCAAGTGGCCAGACCTCATTTGTTGGGACCCCCAGAGATGAGCTCATGGACGAGGACTCCGGTCACGGCATAGCCTTGTTAATTTCACGACTTCAGGACGCAGATAGAAAAACTAAGTGCCTCCCCCTGCACCCACCCACTGGGCACATAGAAAGTGCAATCAAGTGAGTTCTTCTGACTTCTTGTGCCCTGCCACTAATTCTCAGGAGAGAGATTTTCCTTGTTCCAGCCCACCCAGTGTCCACCCCTGGTCCATGCTCAGAACATACTCTGCTGGCATGAGCTTGGTTAGAACAGACAAAGTGACTGGCACACTCACTGCCTGGGTTCCTATTGCTATCCTCTAAATGTTTGTTCCCCAGAGTTTATAAGTTGACACGTAATCTCTAATGCCACCTTATCAAGAGGTGGCCCTCTAGCAGGTGATTAGAACCTCAAGAAGCATCACTACCCTTAGAAAAGAGGCCTTCAAGAACTCCAATCCCACTGAGCCATGTGAGGAACAGCAAGAAGATGCCATCTAGCCTCAAAGCCTCACCAGACACGGAATCTGCAGGCGCCTTGATATTGGAACCCCAGCCTCTGTGATCAGTACGTTTCTATTGTTTATAAATCCCCCTGTCTAGGTATTCTGTTACAGACTGCACTTATCTTTCTGAACATTATGATGTGGCATCGTTACTGCCCCAGGCTGGTCACAGCCTTTGTGAAGAGGTTTTATCATTAAGATCATTAACAAACAGTTCTTTTCCTTGCTCAAATGAGAAGTTTTATATCAAGTTATTTTCTTCTCAAAGTAATATTTTAGGGAACATTGTTGTCTTCATCCATCCAGGGTGTTACAACAAAACGTCACGGACCAGGTAAGTTTATCAATGATTGAATTTATTCCTCACAGTTCTAGAGGCTGGGAAGCCCAAGATTGAGGCACTATCAAAGTCAGGTTCTGGTGAGGCCCTTTTCCAGTTCATAGATGACTGTTTTCTTGCTGTGTCCTCACATGGCAAAGGGACAAGAGATTTCCTTGGGATATCTTTTATGAAGACACTAATCCCATTTGTGAAGCCTAACCTAAACCTAAGGTTAACCTAATTATCTCCCAAAGCCCTCACTTCCTAAATCCATCACTTTGGGGGTTAGAATTTCAAAGTTTGAATATGGCTTGGCATATTAACAATCAGCAAAGTGCATATATGTATTAGTCAGCATGCTAAAAAAATAACCAATATGATGGATATATATAAAGAGAAGAGGGGAGAGAAAGAGAGAATGAATAAGGGATTGACTCACCGTTATGAAGGCAAAAAAGTCCCACAACCTGATCATCCGCAAGCTGGAGTCTCAGGAGAGCCAGAGAGTCGAAAATCCTAGTCCAAGTTTGAAGACCTTGAGACCAGGCACAAAGGGCAGGAGATGGGTGTCCCAGCTCCACCACCAGGCAGAGAGTAAATTCAGTCTCCCTCATGGTTTTGTTCTATTCAGACCCTTAACATGTTGGATGGCTTCCACCCCCATTATAAAGAGCAGGCCTGTCACTCAATGCTCCAGTTCAGATAGTAGTCTCTTTAGGCAGCACCCTCACAGGCACACCCAGAAATAATGTCTCAACAACTACCTGAGCATCCCATGACCAGTCAAGTTACCCGTGAGACTATCACAACCCCTCACAGAACTCTTCCTAGAAGAAGGGATGGGGGTTATGGCTGCCCCAAGCCCTGTTGTGATGCCAGGTATTGCAAGAAAAGATGAAGTTGCATGCTTCTATGTGAATGTCCTAGAAGCCATGCTCTAAGCCAAGACCATCCTATAAACCAAGAGTCCTGAAACTTCATTGCTCACGTGTCCCCTAAAATTATTTTGAAAAAATATCTACCCCTTGGGCACTTTTAAAACGTTTTCTTCATAAGCTCATGTAGTTGTGAAGAATGTGATTTCTAGCAAGTTGTAAATATTGAAATTTAAAAATGAAGATGACAGTATCTCTTTAGTGTATGCAGTGGAATTTAAGTTGCAAAATAGTGTGAAAGCCACCTGTCAGGAGACAGTCACCACTTCTTTTTGTTTCTGCCCCAGGACAAGGATGTCCTGCAGAAGCTAGTATCCTTCCTATAGAGAACACCCTTGCTTGGCCCAGGGGTCAGACAATGATCCAGAGGGCAGGGAAATACTTCAGGTGTAGTTGACGTCTCACACCAACAAGTGAACCAGTGAATCAGGAGCCATGTCATGAGCCTCACAATGGCTTCCACTTCCCTTCAGCCTGTACATTTCCCATCCTAACCAGAAACATACAAGAATGGGAATTCTGAGAAACATGGCTCAGCCTAGACAAGTAGACACATTTGACACCTTGACAGGCATGAGAAACCATCCCGAACTCAAAACTCATGCTGCCCTTTGTACCCTGAATAATGAAGTCATTTGTCTGTGACTCAGGTATCTGGTGTCTTCTATCAGCTTCTATGAATCTATTGCAGGCCAACTAGCTGGGCTGAAGGAAGGGTAAACTCAGACTCTTCACAGTTCTTGAAACCAGTATTAGCCACCTAGCAGTACACAAACAATATTTCTTAACTTTAAAAATGTTTACATTGGTTTCTTTCATTTATTTGTATTTTCATTACTCTTTCTTCAGACTTGTATCCTAGTATATTTTAATGCTTGGAAGTCTCCTCTTGATCTCACCACCACTGTATCAATAAAAATGTTTATAGAAATTAAAATGTTTAAATTTGCTTCATTTCCTCTAATCATAATGTTCTACATATTCAAAATAGTTCCTTATTGTATAATCATCATAACTGTTATTGGTAAGCAACAGATCAGAAATGGAAACGTGTTTCAAATTTGAATAAATAATTAGTATTAAAGGAAAAATTGTATTGAAAATTAATCATCTCAGTGCAATACTGCTGAACAATAAATTAATTTAAAAGTTACCACATAAAATTTCATGTTGACAAGAACTTGAAAATATTAAACATTTTATAATGTGAAGATTGACCAGTATACTTAAAATAAATATTTTACCATATATGATAAAATAATTTTTCACCATACAATTAGACAACATGTCCTGAATCTAAAAGAAATCATATGCAAGTTTTAGTTAAGGATTTTATATAATGTATTCTGAAAATTCAAGTTATAATTTAAAAACTCTGAGGCACTAAACTAATGTCAGGTTGTTCAAAATTCTCTTCTCTGCAGTTAACAAAACAGACTAAGGATGAATCCTAAAATAGCTAAAAAGAGCTGCTTTACATTAATATACAGGGAAAATGTCATTTTTTTAGCTTCAATATTTCTTAAAGTGTGCTTTGCTTTGTACTCACAGAATTTTACATTCTTTGGCAAGAAGAAAGGGATAGAAGAGATGTAGTCATTCAACAAAATCTGTCACTAACTCTCACTACTCCTGTATCTGAACCAGAATATTTCAACCCAAGCCCAAATCCACAAATTTCACCCTGAACAGAGTAAAGATTAAAGCCCATTAGGTTCCTTGGATCCTCTTTAATGGCTAAAGGGATCTTCCCTTTGTTGGAGGTCCAAGAAGTTTCCACACATCAAACCCAGAGGTAGGTTTGGATGGGTTGGAAATCTAACCCACCCTTTTGGAAGAAGGATTCTTATAAACTCAAATTTTCTTGGAATGAGTTTTAGAGAAGAGGATCTAGAGAACTTAAGGACCTGGTTCCTTTCCAGCTCTCCAGGTTTTACATCCCCTGAAAAGCACAGTCACGTTGGGACCACTGCTATAAGCCACTTTGAGCCTCCACTAAGGGGAAGCTCCTCTTGATCTTCACATGACCTTCATCCTCTGAGATCAGTTTCAACTGTTCCCTGCAGCTACATGTACATACATAAGTGCACAGAAAGAGTCTAGAGCAATAAGTGAAAAACCCAGTAACTGAGGTAGAGACTAGAATGAGGAAGATTTGCCACAAGAAAATACTTATGCATTGTCTGATTTAAAATAAATAACTTTAAAGGAAACATGAAAGAAATTTACAACTGGAAAAAAAATGTTAGGGGTGAGGAATTAGGGCTGCGTAAAATGCAGTGTATAAATAAACAAGAGAATGAAAGCACATAGGAATTGTGGATCCCCCAAGTTCAGACTACACAAAGCATCAGGGAAATTATTTTTCCGACGTTTTTTTCAAAAGTCTATTATCCACAGTCACTGATTCATATAGTTAAAAAAAAATTGAGTGCTTGCATTTTATGTGCAGCAATTGGTTACCTTAACCTGTTGAGAGCCACAGCCGAAGGGGCCCCAGCAAACTTCCAGCTGCCGGCTGATGATTGGCTCACAGCGGCCCAGCAACATCTAGCTGATTGGCTCCTCCGCGGTGATGCTCATTGGGCTGTTTCCCTGCCCTTTCAGACCACGGAGCTGCTCATTGGGGGACTTTTTTGGCTCCGCCCACGTGACCCAGCCAATCGGCCTCAAGAGCAGGAGGATTGTGGGAGGTGGAGAGAAGCTTGTGTGGGAGAGAGAGGCTTGTGGAAAGCCGGTGGTGGCAGTTGAGGCTCTGAGGGTTTTTCCTGAGAGGCTGTTTTGTTTGGCTTGTGTGGTTCTAAAAATGAAGTTAGTTTCTTTTGAAAAAAAAAAAAAATTGAGTGCTTGCATTTTATGTGCAGCAATTGGTTACCTTAACCCTATAAGTTTCCTAGAAAAATAAAATAAAATGCCAATATAACAGGCATAGGGAAGAGCTACACTATTTAGGCAACCAGAAATAGCAACTCTGGAGAAAATTGAAGTGAAGATATCAGCCCTGCTGGTCTTTATTCACACAAGGATGAAGAGAAGATTTGTGTTCCGTTTTCATAAAGGCCTTCGGATGAGTCTTTATCTAAAACATTCAGATGGTGGAAGCCCAGGGTCCTCATTCTGTTTTCAGTTGTATTTGCCAATGTTGACGGATATCAGTCTTCAAGGTTGGGCCTCTGCAGCGCTACATCAAGTTGAAACCTGGGGCCCTCTGGCAACGGGTCAGAAAGGTCTTTGTTAAAGGACCAGAAAAGAAGAAGTCCAGGAGTCCTCTCTGCAATCAGGGGCTAGAGGACAAAGCCATCAGCCCTGTTTAGAAGGCACTCGGGAATCCTGCCGCAGGAGCAGAGGCAGAACAGGTCTGCTCCGGAAGCCTTGCCACGTGAGGTCATCTCAGGGAAAGGAACACGGGGGTCGTGAAGGATGTAAGGACGGAATGAATCACAACTGACTTATCTTAAAGTCCAAGAAAATTTTAAATTATAATGTAAACCTGGCATCCCTTCTGCTGGCTTGAAGGTGGTGGCCCTTCTGAATCGCCAGCGTCAAACGGCAGTCACAAAATAGAATGAAGAGTAAGGTTTATGCAGTTGCTGGAAGGATACTCACCCTACCGTTCATCGACTGTATCACAGAATGGTCTCGGGAAACCTTATTTTTTTGTGTGATAAGTGAAAGGAAAGAAAAGGCACTCTTTTGAGGGGGGATGATGGGAATATCTTCTGTTTCCTTGTTATAGAGTGAAACCAAGAAAAACAATGTCCCCAGGTTCTCTTCCCTGTCAGCATGCCCTGGAGACCCCCTGGATGCCCCCTTCTCTTCTTAACCATCACACTCTGCTGCAGTCTGGCTGGGCACAAGATAACCGAGCCACCACAAAGCTTTGTAGATTCAAACAGCAACTCTTTATTCCCGAACTCTCACCGACACTCTACCCACACTTCCTGTGAACACACTGCCTTCACCCGGCTCCCAGCGCCAATTCTCTCAGAACCCCGCGAGAACTCAACGGGAACTCCAAAGGAGAAGGCGCCTGAGGCAGCAGGATCCGCCCTAATCCCAGCAGGATCCGCCCTAAACCCGGAGCCACCCTAATCCCTGAGCAGGGTCACCTTTCAACCCAAAATGCCATGCATCATTCCTACTTGGCTATGGCTCTCAGCAACACTCTATACCCCTAGACTTTGTGCCCCTTTGTGGCTCCTTGGTATGCTGTTCGATTCTCTCATTTGACAGGGATGGAACTCCTTTTAAGTGGTGTCTTTCCTCAAAAGCAAACCTGGAGATGAGAATTCATTTGAGTGACATCTTGGGTGACAGATCTCAGGAGGAAGAGGAATGGTGGGATAGACAGAAGAACAAAGCCAGCATTGAGGTCGTCATCTGAAGGGGTGGGGCAGCTGTGAGCTGTGAGCACCAAGGCTCCCAGCAGTGGGGGAAGGGGCACTGACTGGCTCAGCAAAGGGACCAAGTGGCCCCAACAGCACCCATGCCCTGGGCTTAGTGCCCAGGATGCCAACCTGAGACTCAGCTCATACCTTCCAGATGCACTCAAGAAAAGGGTGGATGCAAAATGCGAGTGTTTGTACAACAGGGCTCTGTGAGAGCAGAAAGTCCATCTTTTATTTCTTTCAGTAAATTTGCCTACCCACTGTTAGCTGGGCACTCTACTCAGAGCTAGGAGAGGATCATAAGGGAAGCAGGTATCAGAAGGGAAATTGGAATTAAGAGCATTTCTTATGGAACACATGTCGAGGTAAAACATACATAATAACTTCACCACCTTAGCCATTTTGGGGTGTGCCATTCCTGCTTACTTCTTAAGCAGTGTTCTCTTCTACCAAGAGCTGGGTATGTAACAGTAACGGAAGTCAGCTGACCCCTATCTTTGGCCTTTGGGAGGTGGAAAAACCCTAAGGATCTGAGTCCTTCCTGTAAAACATACTTTCTGCAATGCTTCCAGAACTTTCTATTCTATTATGATATTTGCTGTAGCTCTCAGGCTTTCGGCATTTCTGTATCCATCAGTGGAGAGATTACGTGGCCCCTCCCTGGGCTAACGAACTTGGCACCACATTTTGATCCTCCAATCTCTGCACATGTTATCATCAACTAAGGAGGGGGTTCTGTTTGCTGAAAGAATATAAATAATTAAAATCCTGCAGGGAGCAGATTTTTATTTACAAGGCTCCATTGTCATTCCTTTACCTGGTGGGAGAACGGCAGAATTACATGAGTTTATTAAAAAACCAAAAATTGATGGTTCCGGCTCTGTTCCTCCACCCCATGGAACGAGATCAAATAGCAGCTGCACAGAAGCAAGGCTGTGGGTATTTACAGAGCTGGGGGGGTGGGGGGGGGGCGATGAGGGGAGAGCTGACTCACATTTGGGGGAATGGATTCTTGGATGCCAGAGCTCCCCGTTGCGCGTGGGGCCTCCGGGACATCACCACGTCTTGGAGTTCAGATGTTCACACTCTGAAATGTTTCCAAGCCCAACCTTCGCCCTTACTGCATGTTCCGTTTCATCATTCCCTTTTTATTTACTACGATTCCCGCATTTCCTAAGATAGAAGCTTACACTGCAGAAACAGTCTAAAGCATACCCCCTACATACAAACTGATCTCCAGATTTCCAGTGAAATTGCTGCCTTTGTGTACTTACGGACTGACGTGATAACTGAAAATAACTTCCATTAGCACTATAAAAACTCCAGCTGATACCAAATGAATTTCATTTGATACCAGCAGAGAAAAATATTGGCTACTGAGATACTCTTTGTTCATGGTTATTTACAGTTAGCTAGAAGCCATGTGCAACTCAGCCAGGCAGAAGGCGCTGAGCCATTTCCTTTCTTCCACGAACCTGTCTGGAAGGTCTTCTCTAAAAGACCAGCCGCCTTCATTTGCTGAAATCCTAGGACCACTCTTGTCGTAGCTGGTCCACCGCAGTACGTGGAGACGTCTAGTGACTAAATTCCTCAGAGAAAGAACCGTACAAATAGGTGATTGAGTGACATGTGGTACTGGACTCCATTTCCCTCTCCTCCGACCTCCAACATATCACTATTTTTTGAATCTTGGAAATTGTCAATTACATGATCAGCAAATTCCCCAGTCCTAGTGATTTTTAAAATGCAGACATTTCAAATGCATGTGTATGTATCAGCACAAATAAATGTGTGGATATGTTGTCTTATTGTCAGTTTTTGAGAAATGTCACAGATTACAGTTGGAGGTCCCTGGTTTGCTCTCTCTCTTGTAGGGTGAAACAACTGTCTGAAACTGTTTGCTTCAGGCCCACTCAGGATCTGTAATTTTAATGCACCTGCAGGGATGGGAAACAATTTTAAGTGTCCTTAGATAGCATACATATGTGCCTAGCTTTCTACAAATTGCTTTCTTCATTCAACTTCATGGATTTTTAAAATTTGTATCGCAAATGTACATAAGATGTACCATTGAACTATTTTTGCATTTACAGTTCAGTGACATTAAGGCTATTCACAGTATTGTTTAGTCATTACTACTTCCAGAACTTTCCATCATTTTAGACAGAAACTCTGTACCCATTAAACATTACTCTGCATCTCTTCCCTCTCCTAGCCCCTGGCAACTTCCATCTGCTTTTTGCCTCCATGAATTTCATTACCCCAGGCACCTCATGCATGTGGATCATGCAACATCGGTCTTTTCACATCTGGCTTTATTGCATTTTGCATATCAACAGTAGGTGTAGTTTTTTCATATCTACTCATACATATTGATCCAGGTCATTCATCTTAAATATCACATAGTATTCTGGTATATTTATATTATAGATTAATTTATCCATAACTCTATTGACATTTATGTTCCAATTCTTTGCTACAAAAAAATTAAATTGGGGTGAACATTGGGGTACCCACTTAGAAGTAGAAATGCTGGTTTTGTCCATCTTTGGCCTTACCAGGGGGGTTGTCAAATTGTCCTTGACATCATGCCAACAATTTACATTCCTACCAGCAGTGAATCTAAGTTCCTACCAACGCATGTCCTTGTTTGTACTCACAGGTTTTTGCTTTTAAGTTTGGATAGCTTGGGTATGAAATGGTATCTCAATATTGTTTTGCTTGGTGTTTTCCTAATGAGTAGTGAGGCTGTGCATCTTTTCATGTTTATCAATCATTTAAGTTTCTTTCATTTGAAATGCCTGCTCATGATTTTTACCCTAATATTATTTTTGCATTTTTATTAATTTCTGGGATAGATACATAGACAGATGCATAATTAATCATTTGACTGGTATGTGTGTAAATTTCAATAACTTTGTTAACATTTCTATCATTTCTTTGTTTTCTAATTCATTAATTTCTGATTCGATCATTATTACATTTTCCCTTCTATTTGGTTTACTCTTGGACACTTGTCCTCGGTTTGTCTTGCTTTCTAGTTGATGTGTAAGACTATAAATTCCTAGGTAACTACTTCCGCTCGCTCCACAGGCTTATAAGATTGTGCAGTATGCTTTGGGCTGAAGCCTGTCCTATGTTAGCTAGTTCAACAGAGACCTAGAGGCAGTACAATTTCTTCTCCTTTGTAGATCTGAACCTGACTGATTTTACCTTGACTCTTGAAGGGTAAGTGTGGTGTGTGCTCTCCTCCACCCTCTTGAAGACATCTTTCAGCACCTCTCGTCACTGGGGGACAGCAGCTGCCGGCTCGGTACCTTTCTAAGTCATCAGTCTTTGCTGTCCAACAGAGTGTAAGAAATTGTCTTTGTCTTTGATGTTTTACAGTTTGCTGTATCTGAGGGCACTGTTGTTTTCTCTAACTTTTAGGACTGTGTGTGCCTTTAATTTGAGAATTGTGTCTTTCCTCAAAATGGAAATATTCACCATTGTATTGCATCTCTGATCTTTCTGTTCTGTCACTCAGGAATGTCCATTGGGCATATATTAAAGCTTGTTGCTCTATCCCATGCCTCATAAACTCTCTCAAGTAATTTCTCAAATATCTCTTTGATTGATAGATAGATAGATAGATAGATAGACAGATATCAGACCATATCTAATTTCACTACCTTGTAAAACGTCTTAATCAAGTTTTCCTAATTTCTCCTAATTTTATCTTTAATTTCAGCACCCATTCCTTTCTTGACAGTGTTGTAAATATACATAAAATAAGATTTACCATTTTAACCATTTGAAGTGTACAATTCAGTGACATTAAGAAAATCACAATGCGTGCAAACATCACCACTGTCCATAGGCAGAAGGATTTCATCATCCTGAACCTCTCTACCCAGTGAACAAGATTTGCCCATGCTCCCCTCCGCTTGGCCCCAGAGAACCTCTAAGATACCTTTCATCTTTATGAATTTGATTATTCTAGGCACTTCATATAAGTGGAATCATAGAAGTACTTATCATTTTATGACTGGCTTATTCCACTTAGCATAATGTCTTCAAGGTTAATCTAATTAAGATATGTGTCAGAATTTCATTTATTTTTAAGACCAACTATTTTGTTGCATGGATATACCACATTTTGTTTATCCATTCATCTGTTGGTGAACACTTGGATTGTTTCTACCATCTGGCTGTTGCAAATAATGCTACTTTAAATACCGTTGTACAAGTATCTGCTTAATTCTTTGCTTTCAATCCTTTAGGAGTTTCTGGGTCATCTGGTAATTCTGTTTAGCTTTTTCTTTGTTTTTATTTATTTGTTCTAATTAGGTATACATGAGAGCACATGCATTTGATTCATTGTACACAAATGGGGCAAGACTTTTCGTTTCTCTGGTTGTACTCGTGGCAGAATTACACCACATGTGCAGTTATACGTGCACCTAGGGTAACGATGTCCATCTTATTCCACCATCTTTTGTGTCCCCATTCCCCCTCCCTCCACTTCCTTACCTTTTTCCAATCAAAGTTCCTCCATTCTTCCCATGACTGTTGCCCCCCTCCCCATTATGGATCAGCATCCACTTATCAGAGAGAATATTTGGCCTTTGGTTTTTTGGGGATTGGCTTACTTGGCTTAGGATGATATTCTCCAATCCCATCCATTTACCTGAAAATGCCATAATTTTATTCTCTTTTAATGCTGAGAAATATTCCATTGTTTATATGTACTATAGTTTCTTTATCCATTCACCTATTGAAGGCCATCTAGGTTGGTTCCACAGATTAATTATTGTGAATCGAGCTGCTATAAACTTTGATGTGGATGTGTCACTATAGTGTGCTGATTTTAAGTCCTTTGGGTAAAGACCAAGGAGAGGGACAGCTGGGTCAAATAGTGGTTCCATTCCAAGTTTTCTAAGGAATCTCCATGCTGCTTTCCAGAGTGGTTGCACCAATTTGCAGTCCCACCAGCAATGTATGAGTGTGCCTTTCTCCCCACATCCTCATCAACACTTATTATTAATTGTATTCTTGATAATTGCCATTATGACTGGAGTGAGATAAAATCTTAGAGTACTTTTGATTTGTATTTCTCTAATTACTAGAGAAGTGGAGCATTTTTTCATATATTTGTTGATCGATTGTATATCTTCTTCAGAGAAGTGTCTTTTCAATTCCTTAGCCCATTTATTGATTGGGTTACTTTTTTGAAGAACATCCAAACTGCTTTCCATAATAGCTGCACGATTTTACATTTCCACCAGCATCACAAGAACACAGAGGGTTCAAATTTTTTCACCAATGCCTTCAATAGATGAATGAATAAAGAAACTATAGTACAGCCATCCTAATGGGTATGCAATGGATAACTATTATTTAACTGCTACCATGCTTTATCCTGAATCCTTATGAAGGGCAGGAGGGTGGCAGGTCATCCCAGTCCTCCCTATTAGACAAAAGACCACCTTGAACTTTTGAGTTAAAATAACAGGAATCACTTTACTTGAAGACCTCTCTTGCAGGTTAATAAGCCATTAATTACATCTTACTTCTTTGGAGACTCCAAATGGCCATTTTAAGGTAAATAGGAAGTGGATCAAAGGACATGAATTATTCTAGAAGTCAACACCAAATTAACTGGATGCATCATAAATAAGTAAATGTATAAATAAATATCATTTTAAATTGTGACATATGAACATGATACTAACAAGATGGCACCCTCATCACAAGGTGTTCCTACAGAGGGTCTGTGCATGGAGACCTGGGCCAGGGAAGAGAAAAGCCATAGCATACAGTGCAGAAACCAGGTGTTCATAACCCCAGCACCATACCATACCTAGCCAAAGGGATTAGTGGGCAAAGTAGTTCCATGCACCAAGAAAAATGTTATGTTGAGGAGGACACCTTGAAATGAGCAATGTCCTTCTGTTAATAAACACAGCCCGTCTGAAATGACTCACAAGTATTTAAAAACTATGAAGACCTCATTTTCCTGTCCCCGACCTCCATTGTCTTGCCAGGGTCTTCGCTGGTTGGCCAGAGTGGAAGGCAGAGGACAAGGAGGCTCTAGACGTTGTAGTCAGAGGTCAGCTGTCCAAGACAGAGAGAGTGTGGCTAAGAGGACAGAAGACCTGGAAGAACAGGTGGAAAATGTGCTTCAGTATTGTTATTTTACCTCCTAGAAATCAACAAAGTTCCCAGTGGATATTTGATAAGTGTCTACTTTCTATGAACCTACAATCCTGACAACTAACAGCAAACTGCTAAGTCTATACTCTGCATCCCTGGGCATACATGAACCCTGCTCATAGCTTATCACTTTAAAAAGATGCTGCCATCCTTGGTTGGACCTATTCTCCCCTGATCTCAGCAACCTTGTTAAGAGGGTATCAAGAGACATTTATATATTTTGCAAGATAGTAGAGTCTGTTTCCAGGAAATTATTTCCAAACATTAGTGTTTGAGCAACCCCTCAATCATCCATAACATGAATATATTCTCTCTTTTAGTGTTTGTCTTTGGAATTATGGTATAGTATCAATCAGTTTTGTTGATTAATGAACAGATAGATTAAAATTTTCTGACATTCTGTTGGTCTCCCAACGGACCATTCCAGATATCCTGGAATTCCAATATGGCCATATAGGACGTGCATCCCAAGGAACCACAAAAACAGATTATGTTATTAAAGGATTTTTGTTACTACTGTTGTGGTGGATGAAAGAAAGGAAATTCTAATCTTATAAACAGATAATAAATTTTCCAAGGAGACAGTATTTCTCACTATTTCTCTTAGAGTGCCTGTTCTCCAAAAAATCAGTAATATTCTCTCCAAAATGTTGTTGTCTGGCTAATTGATATGAGGTATCTATGTGGCCTCTAGGAACCTGACCCAGCACTCTTGGACACTTGACACTAATAACTAAAAGGTGAGACAGAAATTAGATGTTTCCCTTCTCATTACTTACCCCAAATTTACTATAGTGATATTCTGGAAACTGATTTTGAAAGTATGCAATTTTTTCATTTCCCTGAAGCCAGGTTATTACGGTCTAATGTTCTTCATTCATAAAAGGTGATCTGCACTTCCAATTCTGTGCACACACAGTGAACTGTTTGGAACTGTGAAATAAAAAGGCCTCATGGATTGGCGGAAAAACTGGGCAAGTGTACAAAATGGACTCAATTTCTCACCTAAAATGGAAGAAAGAAATGGCAAATCACCACTAACTGTACTGGGCTCAGAAGTTGAAAGAAGAGCTTCTCTCAAGTTTCCAGATAGAAGATCACGACACTGAAATCTTCATATAAGTAGGACTTCAAGGGTGCGTACACAATAGTCCTTTCATTAGAGTAAGGGGAACAATAAGACGTGTCCCCTGTGCTCAAAGAGATGACAATCAGGGCGTAAGGTTCTACCTACGGGGATAGAGCACTAATCCAAAGGACACGTCTGACAGCACATTCAGAAAAGTGTGGTAAGGTACAAATGCCACCTCCACTCAGCAGCCATCCAGTCAGTAGGCAGAGCCCAGGGGAAGGCATGGAGTGCTAAGGGGAAAGCCATTCACTGTGCTTGTCAAGGGACGGTGAGGCAGAGTTCATCCAGATCCGTTGGAATCAATGGGAGGAGCCCTGCAACAGAGTTGAGGTGGGAGAAAGATGGAGCTCGGCTCTGAATATAAGGAGAAGTAGGAATTTCCAGCCAGGGAGAAGTGGCGGGCAGGGGGCAGTAGGTGGAAATTACCAAGAGGAAGCCTTCAGGGGTCAGAGGGACTGGCTAAGCCACCCCAGCAGGACATCTGCTAAGCAGGCCAGGGTGGCAGCAGCACATGAGCAAAGATGGTGAATGAGGACTCCACCAGATACAGAGGACAGTCAGCTGCCGAGGGTGAGGGGCTCTGGCTGCGCTGAGTTTGCAGGATCTTGATGAAGTTGGACAATACAGAAGGGAACATGAAAACGCCCCAAGTCAGGGTTCAGGGGAGCCTCATCAGGTCTGCTCAAGGAGGCACTGGTCAGGTGTGAGCAAGCACCTTGTGAAGCTGAGGAGGAGGCAGTTCAGTGGAGGAGCAGGTGGGGGAGAAGACACACCAGTCTGAGAGTTCATAGATTTGTTGGCAGACATTAGGGCACAGCAGGAAATGTGTGAGCAGGGAAACAGCTCACACAAACTGCCAGCTAGGAGAAGATCTTCCACGGGTATATCAGATACGCCTTCTGTCCCCAAGGTGTAACGGATCCCCACAACTCGGTAACAGAAAGACCACACAATTCTTTTTAACTCACAGAAGACTTGAGCTGGTGGTACCTCACACAAGAAATACACACACGGTCACCTAAAGAAGTGGTGGCCATCATTAGGGAAATGCTACTAAAAAGGGTGATGAGATGCCACTCAGCATGTAAAGAATGGCTGAGTGAGTTAAGATGGACAACACCAAGTGCAGGCAAACCCGGGAAGCCACTGAGAACTTATCCATTGTGATGGGAATGAAAGATAGAAAATCCACTTTGGAAAACACTTTTGTGTTTCCCCTCTAAGGTCAGCAGAGCTGGCTCATTCATTTCGGGCCCTCGGGATGCTCATCTCTGTGTGGAGCAGTCTATTCTCCCTGACTGCAGCACAGCCTCGGACACTCACTGCCACAGATGCCTTGTTTACAAACAAGATACAGTGGCTGGTGCATAGCAGCTGCGATAAGTTAATGACTAGTGCTGTTCTACGAAGGCAAGGAGCCGAACCCCACATCTCCTGCATACTATTATTTGGTTCCATAAATGTTTAGACAGCTGGTGGAAGTTTGCCCTGACATTTGGCATTAAAATGTTCTCTAAAGTAGGCGCACCAACTTCCCTGGAGAGTAAGATTCTTCTTCCTCTTGTGTATGAGACTCCAATCTGCTGTTAGGAGGCCACCCAGGGTGCAGGCTCCTGTGCTTCGTGAGCCATAGTTTATGTCCCATATAATGAAAAGACTATGATAATTTCCACTCTCTTAGTGCCTCATGAGAAAGAGCATGGAGAAATCAAGGTGAAAGGAGATTTCATAATCTCTCAGGTCAGTGGTGTTTAACTCCTGTTAGCATAACCCTGTTTTCAGTGAAATATTCCACAAAGTTCCAGTGACTAAGAGATAAAAGTCATGCTGCTTCGCAAACACACAGATGCAGGCAGGGGATTAGCCCCCAGGGAGGCCCTAAGTGTCTTTGCAAAAAATAGCCTAGCTCTCCAAAGAGGCTGGTTTGGAAATGCTCTTTGGTCTGTTTCTGAGAATTCTTGAGCCTCTTTTGACTCCTTGTGCATCTTGGGAAGTAGAATGAGGTCAGCTCTTGATACCTGCCAGTCTTTAGAATCAAGAGTCTAGGAGGAAGACGGTACAGAAGAATTAAGACCAAAAATTTCCTTCTTAGCTGAAATGAGTTGTGAAATCTGTGTGCTAAAGTAGTTGAAGGGAAAAGTAAAATCTGTCTCCCCAGAGAGAAGATGAACATCAAAAAATTAAAATAAAATCATACCAATGGATTATTGGCTGGCCGGTGTGAACCCAGCGGGTACCCTGGCTGAAGGAAGGGGGTAAGAAGCCTGGGACCCTGTTCAGAAATCTGTTGCTGAGCAAGACTCATGACAAGTGACCAGGTGACAGGATCAGGGTGCTGTCATGTCCAATATGGGGATGCTCCTTCTTTTGTAGGCCTCCAGGGAGGGGGCTGCCTTATTCAGTGGTGTGATGCACACGATAAGCTCATGGGCCTGGTTTTCCCAATGTGATTTGGATACACCCGTGCATCCGTGCATCCGTGTGCTGCTGATTAATTCGACAAGTCCACAGGTGGTCATTATTATTAGCACAATTTATCTTATCAGTTTGTGTCTCATGATTGTGCCAGGCAGATGGCGGTTGTTTACTTGTACAAACAAGGCCCAGAGTCCTTCTACCTCAGCACTTCAACTCACAATGGAATAACCTCTGGCACAGAACAGCTGTACAAAGTGGAGTACCTCCAGGTTCGGCACAGTCTGAGAAGTGCTGGTCTGTACATCATAGTGACTCAGAGCAAGGCATGCCCGCTCTCCACGGCTAACCCCAGCAACGCAAACCAAGCCTGTCCCCAGCAATCTTCACCCCCTGCCATGAGGGAAAGCCACCAGCTCAACCCAGACCCACTAAGGTACGGGACAGACACATGCAGTTCCCGGTCAAATGTTAGAGAGAAAGGGAGGAGGGGAAAACTGCAAACAAGGCAGTACGGGGTCTAGGGAGACTCTGCAAACATCAGGGAGCAAGTCACAGTCCCCTTAAATCACAACCGGAGGAGAGACCTCACCCATGGGTAAGGTGGAGTTTATGAAGCTGGTACGAAGCAGCCTCAGGAGACCCCGTGCAAATAGATCTCTGGGCACCTACAGTTTAATCAGCAGCTCAGCAAACATTTATGGAGCAACCGCTAGATGTAAGGCCCTTCTGTCAGCATTAGGGAGACAGAAGGAAACTGGGTTCTTCCTTAAAGAAGTTTCAAATCCACTGGAAGAAACGACAAATGGATGTGAGCTGTCCCCCAAGAGTTCCTGTGTTAAAAGTTCAGAGGTCCAATGATTAGATTATGGGAGCTATAACCTGATCAGTGGCTTAATCTATTTGATGGACTAATAATTTAATTAGACTAACTTGATGATAACTGCAGGCAGATGGGGTGTACATGACTGGAGAAAGTGGGTCGCAGGTGGTTGATCTCAGGTTTTGCCCTCTCGCACGCTCGCTTCTCTCTCTCTCTCTCTCTCTCTCTCTCTCTCTCTCTCTCTCTCTCTCTCTCCCCCCCCTCCCCTTTCTTACCACCATGAACTGAGCAGCAGTTTTCTTCCATATGGCAGAATGGCTCTGTCTCACCTTGGGGCCAGAGCAGTGAGTTAGCTGACCTTGGACTATACCTCTAAAACTGTGAGCTTGAAGGAAACTTTTCCTACTTCAAGTTGTTATGGTCAGGTATTTTTGTCACAGCAACAAAACATAACTAATACAGTTGTATTTCTAAAAAGGAACCAACTGACTCAGATGGGGAGAGAACAAAGGGAGATATGTCTTCCCAAAGGAGTAATGTTCAAAGAAAGCTTTAAATGAGAAATAAAGGTTTTTCCGCTGACTAGGAAAGAAAGTGCACTGCAGATCCAAACACATGCACGACAGGGAGGCTTTTGTAAGCAGGAGTGGCATGTTGTAATTCATCTAGATACGTCATCCCAGTGGATTGCTGAGTATGAATTTGGGAGAGGGAAAGCAAAAATGGGTGCAGGGGACTTTGTTAGAAAGCTGATTGGGATAGTATAGCAACATATGATAGAAGTCTGGCCTGAGGCAGAAGCAGGGGAAATGGCTTAAAAACTGACCAAGAGACAAGAGGGAAAGAATGTGATGATTCAAGGGCATGGGCGGAAGAGAAATCAGAAGACCTCCATGCGCATCTCATCTTCCCATCACACTGAATAGCTTTTTATTTTTTTTCTGCCATTGTCTTCATTTATAAACCATCAGTCACACAGCCCCAAGGCAGAGGCTTTGGAGACATTCTTAATTCTTCTATTTTCCTTATCCTGACATTCAATCTATCAGCAAAAGCTTTAAAGCCTACTGCTGATTATTTTCTTGAACATGTTTACTCTTTCCAACCCTCTTGACAGAACGGAATTTTATTTGAGCCTATGCTATTAGAAAATAGTGACTGTTCAGAAATGCTCTGCTCTTCTATGTGACAGAAAATGGCCTACTGCAAAGAATTCCCCTCCCCACATAACTAGACAGGGCTCGTGGATATCCCCCTGTCCACCTGTGACAAGGCCAAGCTCAGGACCTCCAGCCCCATTCTTAACCTCATAAAACATTGGGTGAACTGTCCTCACTGATAAATTAGAATAAAATGATGACAAATCTGACTTGGTCAAACTGTAGTTAAGCTTCTTTGCTTCCTCCAGGTCCCTGACCTTTGAATTGCCCTCAGCCTGAGCAGCAGGAGGCCCCTGCTTCGTGGCTTTCCTGTGAACAGGCTGGACTCAGGCCTAATATAAGGTCTGACCACTCCACCTCCACCAGTTCACCCCCCTGTATCACACTCTGTTCTCCCTACCCCCACCAACCTTGGGCACACTTGAGGATCTCGTGGTTGAGAGCTGTTCCTATTACAATAGACCTCCTCTGCCCCTATGGTAACAATCCTTCCCAACAAAGCCTCTCCCTGCCTAACGTGGATTTATATTACCTGGCACACTTTGGCCATGCCACCATTAAATCCTACCCAGGCTGCCAGGATAGATGCCATACTTCGGTCACTCCCTTTCCAGCCAACTTCCAAAACACACACCACTCAAAACCACACAACAACACCCCCGCCTACCTCTCCAGTCTCATCTCCTGCCACACTTCCTGTGGCCCAGGAAGCTGAGCCAGGCTTCTCTCCACTCCTTATACATGATACATTCTCTTGCCTTTGGGCCTTTGAGCAACTCAAGCAATCATCAGAAACAGACTCACACCACGTTGCACAGTATTTTTCCCATGCGATTGGTTGTGTTGACATTTGGGGCATAAATGTTTACTATCATTATATCTTCTTGTTAAAATTATTCCCTTTATTAGGATGTAGTGGCCTTCTGTGTCTCATTAATTTTTGCTTGAAATCTGCTTTGTCAGATATGAGAATAGCTACTCCTGCTTCTTTTCTTGGACCATATGCCTAGAATATTTTCTGCAATCCTTTTACCTTCATCCTGTGGATGGCTTTGCCTAAAACATAAGTCTCTTGTAAATGGCATATACTTGTTCTTTGATCCCTTCCACTAATCTGTGTCTTTAGTAGGAGAGTTGAGACCGATTAACGTTCAGTATTAGTATGGATATGTGTTGGTAGTTTCCTGCTTTATTTTATCCTGTCTTGATTCTCATTTACTGGATTATTCTCTATTGAGCTTCCTCTGTTTTGGAGCTTTGGGAATCTTTTAGTTCCTCTGTGTGCAGTTTATGTTTGAGTATTCTTTGTAATCCTGGCTTGGTGCTGATGAATTCTTTTAGTGTATTCTTGTCACGGAAAGTTTTTATTTCTATCTCAAATTTAAAATCGAGCTTTGGCAAACATAGATTTGTTTTCTTTTAGGGCTTAGAAAATCTCATTCTAAGCCTTCCTTGATCTTGGGGTCTGAGATAAGAAGTCAGGAGTGAGTCTTATCGATCTGCCTCTAAATGTGCCTGATGTTTCTCTCTATGAAGCCTATATTTTATATTCCAAATATATTCCAAATAAATCTAGGTTTCTTTTCAAAATGTTGACACTGGGGATTAAACCCCAGGGTATTTTACCACTTAGCTGCATTCCCTGACATATTTATTTTTCTTAATTTTGAGTCAGGGTCTTGCTCATCACTTAGGACCTCATTAAGTTGCTGAGGCTTGCCTCAAACTTGCAATCTTCCTGCCTCAGCTTCCCAAGTTGCTGGGATCATAGGTATACACCCCCCGGAGCTTCTTTGCAATTTTAATTAAAAATAGTTTCAGGTTCACACAAAGTTTCAAAGTATGGACGATTCCCATATTCTCCACATAGTTTCTCCTCTTATTAACATCTTAAATTATTATGGTGCATTTATCAGAATTGATCCAATATCAGTTTATTATTAACTGAGAGCCTTACTTCATTCAGACCTCCTTCATTTATCTTCAATGACCTTTTCTCTCCAAGGATCCCATCCAGAATATCACTACCTTTAGTTTCCACATCTCCTTAGCCTCCACTTGACTGACAGTTTCTTATACTTCCCTGGTTTTTTAAGATGGTGACAACTTTGAGGAATGCTGGTCAACAGTTAGCGGAACAGTCTGTAGTGGACATTCATCTGATGTCTTTCTCATGATTGATCTGGGGTGATGGGATGGGGGGGATCTCTTTTTCTTTCTTTGATGAGACATCTTATGGTTCTTGTGTCTTTCCTTGGTGTGATGGGTCATGAACTTTGCTTGGTCAGATTCCAAGTGCTGTGTTGCTTATGGTTTGTCTCTGCCAAAACTCATGTTCAAAATGGGTTGCCAATCACAGTGTGTGTGTGGGACGGGGAGCAGTTTGGAAAGTGACTGGGTCAACTGTCCTATGAATGGATTAATCTTTTTCTGGAAAGACTAGGTTAGTTCTCTCAGGACTGGATTAGTTCTCGACGACATGGATTAGTTCTTGCGAGAGCAGGAGGTTTCAAAGGGAGCCTGGCACCTCCCCTTACTCTCTTGAACAGGTGCTGCTTCTCACACACACCGCTTGCCCGTCTGCTCTTCTGCCATGTGTTGACACAAATCATCCAATGTGACTGCCTGATTTTGGACTTCCAGCATCCAGAACCATAATCCAAAAATCAAACTCTTTTCTTTATAAATTACCCAGTCTCAAACATTTTGTCATGGCAACATCAAATGGACTACAACAACAGGAAGCTTCTAAGGTGCTGTGTTCACTTTATTGTTATTTTTTATCTCTACATAAATGTTTCATTATACCCTCACATTGAGGTATATTGATTATATAAGTGAATTATGTTGTCTTCACAAAGAGAGGTCAAGATCAGCATAAGCTTGTCTAAAGCAGACACCCAAATATGGTGACATCTCAAAGTTTCTGGTGAATTCATGGACTGTGTGATGCTCCCAAAGAGCAATGCCTTCTTCCTTTACTGACATCATCTGACTGTGAGCAGCCAAATCAGACCATTCCATTCAGCTCAGGGATGGCAATGTCCTTGAGTGGGTGGCATCTTTCCTGAAGCAGGAGACAAGGCTGTGGAAACCTGGCCCCATTCCTCATTCCTGCTCTATGGTGTCCTTGCCAGACGTCTCCGCCAGATCAATACGGCTTCCAGGTCTTGTCTCATATTTCTTTAGTAGTCATGACACTGAGCTGTCTACTTTTTGAGGGAAAAAAAAATCTCCATCATTAAGACCCCAGATATTGTGTACTTATTAGACACAAAGGTGTCTCAAAGATAAATTAGGCACGTGAGGTTTTTTTTTTCCCCCTTGACTGGTTTACTGAGTCTAGGTGAGCTATAGTGACAACACAATCAGGCAATCTTTTAAATGAGTCACAGATTTGCCAAACATCTGTTGAGTGTTAGTCGGAATCCATCATTTGCTGTCCTAGAGTAGTTTATAATATTCCTTCCTGTTTTTATCAGGGCTTGGTGACGTGGCTCAAGGAGAGAATTTCAAGGGGGTTCTTTCCCCTGTAAAATGAAAAGTTCTTTGTCCTTCAGAAAAGAATTAAAAGTTTTCTAAATGTTACTAAGAAAATTTTCGATGGGCCCCTGATCTCAGGCTATGTTATACAGAACTCTATTTAGGCAGTGACATTAGGTTCTTTTCAGCAGCGATTATCAGTATGGCAATAACAGGTATCTGACATTTGCCATAATGATGTATCTGACATTTTCCATGTATTTACTATGCACCATCTAACTTCGATGCGTTTGTTGTCTCATTTATCCTGTATGACAGACCTATAAATTTAATATCCTCATCCCACATCTGAGGACAGGGAGTCAGTGCCTGAGAGAGCCTGCGTGACTAACTCCAGGGCACCAACCTGAGTCAGGACCTGGACTCACGTTACTCGGATCCAAAGTCTGCACATCTTCTATTACACGAAGGTCTGTTTAGGGAACCTTGGCCTCTCTAGATAGAAAAAGTCTCCACTTTTCATTCTTTTCAGTTATTAGGACATTTTTCAACATGAGACATCCTAGGACTCCTGAACTATGAGTTAGAAAGGAGAAGAAACCACGACCTAGCTGGGCCAGCCCCCCACAAGGTACTGGGAGATCAGAAGAGCTCATGGGGAAAGAGAAGGAGCCTGGTTTTGTGACTGCATCTATCTCTGACGGGGACTGCAGTAGGCCTGTAGCTCCCTCCCTCTGGCCAGAGCTGACTCAGGCAGGCGGTGTGACTAAAGCCAAAAGTAAAGGAAGGACACCTGTGACTTCAGCCAGGAGGGTGAGGGAGGTTGACAGTTGACTTTTGGTAGAAATGAATGAGCAATTCTTTCCTCATTTACTATTTTGGTGGAGGGAAGTCTTTGAAACTTCGTGTATCAAGAAAACACTTTGAAAGGCAGTAGGAGAGGGCTCGTTTCATCTCCTCCCTCCTGAGCACAGGAAGGGATCACGGCCTTCTGCAACCTCCACATGGGCCCAGCAACCTACAGTGTGGGTTTCAGGGGATTGTGGCACCAATTCCAAAGGAAGCCAGGTGATGACCCCGGGAATTATTTGAATGCACAGAGATGTCCACAACAGAGATCTCCATTGACTCCTCCATCCTTCCCACTCCCACCTGCACCCAAAAGAATTTCAGAAGTATTAATGAAAATAATATTCATGATTC
Organism: Marmota monax; assembly: GCF_021218885.2. Lineage (NCBI taxonomy): Eukaryota > Metazoa > Chordata > Mammalia > Rodentia > Sciuridae > Marmota > Marmota monax. Next base: position 10,388,167 of record NW_026693108.1, read on the forward strand.
TGATGTGATATAAATCCTAAGCCTGGGGAAAAAAAAGACAAAAATATTATATTGAAAATATTAATACTTCAAAAGACCAACTCCAAGCCATCTGGAGGCCGCTCCCTTGAATGCTCCAGGACTCCCTACTGTAACTGCCCCATGCCTGTACTTCCCAGTGCTCTTTCATCTAATTGCCATGTTTTATGAGTACTCTTTCATTTACCCATCACATCCTGGGAATTGGTTTAATTATTGTTCCTGTTTACAGATAATAAAAGCCATCTCTAGAGGTGCCAACTGACTTGCCCAAGGACACACACCAGGATGGCCAGGGCTGGCTGTCAATCCCTGTTCCCTGACCCTGTAGCTATGTCCTGCTCCTTTTCACTTCACTCCACTACCTCCACCCTGTAAGAATCTCCCTTCCAAACTCTGTGCCCACTGTAAGGCTACTTTTCAAGATGTGACTGTTTGCACGAAGCCACCACCAGTCCCCAACTCTGGTACAACTGTACAGCCTTGTTTATGGAGAAACAGAAACACTAGTAAAGACCTGTGGGCTGGTTAAGACCTAGACATGATGCGTAAGCCATTGGGATTCTGTGGCACCTCTAAAGGAAGCATCCTCAGTTTCCACCATGTCGCATCCATTCTGAGATCGCACCTTCTGGTCTGGTGTGTGTCACTCCTCTTTAATCCCCACATAAATCGCAATGTCACAAGCCAGAAAAACTGTGAAATTCTGAACCTGCCATGGAAATACAACTCCTGATGCATGTCAAAAGAAAGCAGCCAAATCCAGCAGAACTTCCAAGGGAAGCTTTGTGTTCTCGGCCCACCAATTTCACCTCCATATCAACCACAATGAACATGACGTCACAGGATAATAGGGACTCTGCTTCTGTTCATTAAAGATGTGCTACTTTTCTATCTGCACACAAGTCTGGGTAAATGTCTCTATTCACATTCTTTATTCAAGATTCTCTTCCTTTTACATTTTCAGATTGTAAAATTTGTCATTTTTGCTATGAGAAGACCATAAATCTATTGTCTTTTCCTTTCTATGTCCATCTTTCCTTTCTACTTTGCAAATAAGACAGGCTTTTCATACAAATATCAGTGGGGTTAGATCAGCAGCATAACTTATAACTTTATACCTTTGGATAAGGAATAAAAGCTAAGACAGCAATTAAACATATTTCTCTTCCCATTAAGGTGAGCTAGGTTTGGGGTGAAGAAAAGAAATCCCTGATTTACAAGATATATGACCAGATTCAACCTTAGAGTTCCCAGGAAGTTCTAGGAGCCATTGGCCAAAGACTGTGGGATAGTTCAGAGCCCCACCTGCTACAGCAGCTGAGAGCAACTTGTCTTCAATACACACTACACACTCCAGACCTCAGCTTCAGTTACCTCAGCTCACTGTGAAGGGTGACTTACATGATGCTTTCCCTTATCAGAAGCATTTCTGGCACCAACATGAACCTTAGCTGGAAAGGAACCCTACAGCTTTCAGTGATTGATTACCCAAAGGTATTGATTCTGAGATGAGGACGTAGGTCTCTTTGTGACTATTGTGATAAACACTCAGGGTAAACTGTCATTTTTGCCATATCTTTTATTTACAAAATAGTTTGGAACCAAATAGAATCTTTCTTCCCATCACCATAGGACATGAGTTGTTTACTTTCATTTACAGAAGAAGGAAATTTCCTTTAAGTTTCATGGGGAAAGGAAAATGGAAACTCAGCGGGGAGGGTAGTTTTCAAAGTCAGCACTGGGGCTTAGCTTAGGACTCAGTTGCTCACCCACACAATCATTGGTTGATCAGTACTCAAGCTACCCAATGTTCCCAGAGGCTGCTCAAAATCAGACTAACCCTGGAGTGGTGGGAAAGGCCAATTTCCAGGAGAAACAGGGCATGGTCTCACCCTCTTCTGATCTCACAGATCAGGTCCCTGTGACCCAGACAGGAGGAAGATGGTTGGAGAGGAAGGTAACTCTCACTGCTACTCATCTTAGCCCATGGGGGGACCCCCTGTAACAATATACAGAATAACAAGAGAAAAACAGACAAGCTTATTAGCACATGCAACATGCATGCCCAAGAAACCTTGATGAAAAGGAGCTCAAAGCAGAGACTTGGTCCCCTGACTTGAATCGCATCTTCAAAGAACAACAATAAATTTGTGGAAAAATTAGAGGAAACTAATGAAATAAGGTGTTTGTAGATTCCTCCAGTGATGTATGGATGTATGGATGGCTAAGTGTCTCCAGTGAAGGAGAATTTATATTCTGTAACTAGTTACAGAGAATTCCTTTTTTCCTCTGTGTGCTGCTTCTTATTGCTTTTAGCTCAAAAGTCATTTTTAGGATGAAGAGGAACATATTGGGGTGACATTCTGGTTTCCTGCAGGGTCCTGACAGTTTTCTGGCTCAGGATCTCTGAGTCTTCCCCAAAGCAGAGGTCTCTGGAGTCACTGTGGGGCAGGCCTGGGCCTTGGATGCTCCGTGAGGATGCTTGGGTCACAGGATCCCCGTCCATCCCAGCTGCCTGCAAGAATCTTCCTTCACACTCATCATTAATAATCCCCCTTTCACTCTCAAAAGTGAACACTGTCAAAGTATTCAGACAATATCTTATAGAGCCACCCTAATAATTATAGAGACACTAATTCTACCTGGGTGGTCCTACAAGAGCTTCAAAGTCTATTATAAGAAACCTGAAAGACTGTTCACTGTAACTAAGAAAAAAATACAAATGCTCTGTTTCTGCACACGACATTTATTTATAAGGCATAGTAATGAGGCTTAAAGGGGATATGAAGATGTGGAAGACTATATTTCTGTCTTTTTTTATGAGTCTAGCAAAATTTATCTTAATTCTCAAGAGCTTGTCTCATGTCTTTCTTTCCGATTGCATTCAAAGCCTAAGTTCCTGTGAGATTAGTTTTCTTATTGGGCTTTGACTTCCCTTATCTCTGCTCATGTGGCCTGATCTCTGCTGTTGCTGTCCTGTTCTGCCTTGCTATGGTGGGAATCCTCCAGGATGGTTCTGATGATCTTGTCTCCTCGTACTCATACACTCTTATGGATGGCTATCAAAAGCTTTGTCTAGGACGAGCCTGGGATATGGAACCAGAGTCTTTAGAATCATTTATGATCATCAGGTGAAAGACATTCAATTCCCAAAAGGGAATCTTACTTTCCTCTGTGTAATTCTGCTCTTACAAAGAGAATCAAAGGTTATTCTTCTTGTGCTCTCTTGAAGAACATTCAGTGTTGTGATCTCTGTCTGCATAGGTTGAGTTTGGGGTGTGATAAGATCTCAGCTTTTCCCTCTATCATGGACAGGCTTTTCAGAACAAGACACTAATGGATGCAGAAACACTTACAGGGTTGTTAAGGAATTGTTCTGGAAAGGAGAACAAGATTCAATGATCAAGACAGAACTTGGTCTAGACTGTAGTAGGAAACCCGCCAACCCTGGTAAATACAAAACCAAGGACCTTAGGAGGATACCATTGTTTTCATTCAGGGGTTAATTTTAGAAATAAATTAATTAATTAAAAAGGCCAAAGACCTTCATAACAATGAGAAAACAGTGAACTGCAGAGAGAGAGCACCTTGGGAAGAGCATGGCTAGAAGGTGTAGGCATGTATGTTACTGGCACTTCAGGGTTGGCGGGTTCATCGTACAGTCTAGACCAAGTTCTGTCATGATCATTGAATCTTGTTCTCCTTTCCAGAACAATTTACCAACCCTGTAAGTATTTCTGCATCCATTAGTGTCTTGTTCTACAAATCCTGCCTCTGATAGAGGGAAAAGCTGAGATCTTATCACACCTTAAACTCAACCTCCTCAGACAGAGGTCATAACGCAGAATTTTCTTCAAGAGAGCACAAGAAGAATAACCTTTGATTCTCTTATGTAAGAGCAGAATTACACAGAGGAAAATAAGATTCCCTTTGGGGAACTGAATGTCTTTCACCTGATGCTCATGATTCTAAAGACTCTGGTTCCATATCCCAGGCTGTTGGTAGCCATCCATAAGAGTGAGAAGATAAGGACTCTAAAATTGGTGTGGGACAGAATTTTTCCATCCCTTGCACTGCATTCTCATGAGATACCTGAGGCAGCTCTGCCCTCAACAAGGTGATCATTTTGTGATTTTTGTCAGACATGATGTTTTATGGGAAAACAAAGGGCAACTGAGTCAACCAAGAAAGAGCCAGCCAGACTGTCCTGGGCCACAGGTCCAGTGGGTGAAGAAAAGCTGATACAGCCCTTTCCACAATGCAAGGCCATTTCTCCAACAGGCACAGAGACAATGAGCCACTCCTCTCAAACTCTGCTTTGCAAGATCTGAGACAAGCAGGCCTCACAATATTCTGAAATTCCATCCTTAGGAAAAATGAAGGAAGAAGCCAACTTGAGAACCTGGTCTTCTATGAGCCTGTCTCTGAGATCTCTGAGGTAAACAAGGCCAACAAAGATGGCCTTTGGTGTTCCTTTAACGAGAGCTCTTTTCTCACCCAAATAAGACTTGGTATTCCTCAGAAGCCATTTGTTATCTGTGTTTTATAACAGCAAATCTGTAAAAATAGGCAGGATTCTCCAAAGAAATGGAACCTATAGAATATCTGTAATTATGGAGGGGATTTATTAGATTGGCTCCCATGAGAGGAGGCTGCATAGTCCCACCATGGCTGTCTGCAGGCTGAGCCAGGGAAACCAGTAGCTGTTCAGTCCAAGAAACTGGAAGCCTCAGGACAAGAGGGACAATGATATGGCCCTGGTCTGAGGCTGAAGGCCTGGATGCTCCCTGGAGATTCACTGGTACAAGAATAAGTTCAAAGGCTGAAGAGCCTGGAGTCATGTCCACAGATAATGCAACATGGAGAAACATACTCACTGAAGAAGAGTTGAGTGATGCACACATGAACTTTCCCTTCTTTCGTTTTTTGTTTCACCAAGGTCCCCAGCCCATTGGACAGTGCCACCCAACCATCAGGGTGGGTCATTCCCACTCAGTTGTTGACCCACGGGCCAATCCTCTTTGAGAACACACTTACAACCATGCCCAGAAGTGTGTGGTGCCAATTTTCTAGGCGTGTCTCAATCCAGTCAAGTTGGCCACTGGGATCAGCCATTGTACCATCTCAAACATGTCCTCCCCACTGCCACCATATGGACACATTCTCACACACAGGCCCCACAGCCTGCTCCAAATCCTTTACTCTTTACCTGCTCAAAATCAGTGTGAATCACTGCCTCCAATTCCCAACCACCCAATCACATTAAAATTCTCAAGATTTCAATTATTTAATTAATTAATTTCAATTAACCTCTAAATAGTCCTTTGAGGCAGGAAAGAGCAGTGACCAGATAGTCCATAAACTAAAATACCCCAGATCTCTTTTTGCCCCCAGTATCTATATCATGTGCCCTGGTCTGTTTCACACAAGGAATTTATAAGGCCAACACATTCTCCCGTATGAAGTCAAGCAAGGCACTTCCCCTTCCTGAGACCAGTTTCTTGCTCTGTCAAGTGTGGATTGTCTGGCCTGTCTCCGAGAGCTCTTGCGGGGATTAAGAGAGGAAGTGCACATGAAGCGATGGGCACTTCACAGACCACACTAAGTGCTCAAGGAGAACTCGGCATTGATGTCTGCATAAGCCTCTGACCTTGACAGGATGTGAACAAAAACAGTAATGACACCAAAGAAATAACTTCCTGGGTGCTCCAGATGTCAACTCTCATAGTTCATAAGCATTTAACATCACAGGAACACCAGCTATCACACGTTGAAGGCATCCTGGATGCATCATTAGTGGTTCTGATGATGATAGACTCATAAGTCAAATATGATGCTTTCAGGAATAAATTAGTGTGATGGATTCAGTAAATGGTTATAACGTCTCCAAGAGGTGTTGAAAATCCAGAGATAGCCCTTTAATTGCAAAACCGTTTAGGTCCTAGACCCATAGCACCTGAACCAGCTATCATGACTTCTTGGTTTCTGACTCACAGTTTAATGGATAAAATTAGATTTCTTTTTGGCTTCCTCTACCAAAGATGGGGAATTCTTTCCCCTCTCAAAGGGGAAGTTCTTGTCCTAGACTTTTTCTTTACATTACGGATTGTCTGGCCCTGCTCTCTTTTTACTCCCCTACATGACGCAGTCCAGCACACGAGACGATCAAAAGACAGGAGTGCATGTTGTTACAAAAAGAAGAAAAGTAAGGGCACGAGCCTCCTTTATGTAAACTGTCAGGGGCCTTGGCCAGGTGCCGATGCCTTTCCTTAGATGTGCTCAATTACACCCAGCAGAGAGGGCAGCTCCTGAGTGCAGCCGCAGTCACACCAATCTCTCTGCTTAAGGTTATACTAGATGCCTGGCCCAAACTTCCCTATGTGTCTGGTCCCTGGAGCCAATGGATAGGGCAAGAACGGCCTGTCTGACCTCCTGCTTAACGCAGAGACAGGGGCAGCAATCCAAAGAGCAGGGCTGATGGAAGGAGCTCATGGTACAGTGCACAGGAACGAACTTTCACTGGAGGCTCAGATGGAGAAGACTGCACAACAAGAACCCCAAAACTCACCTGGGATGGGGTTCAGGAAAGTCTGTCCCAGCTCTGCTCAGAGCATTTTGAATCCCTGAGCTGCTGTCTTCTGACAGCATTTCCAGGTTGGTGAGCCCTAAAGAAACACACGTGTTTGGTTATTACTAGGGAGTGCGCAGCCAGATGTTGCTATGCACAGCGAGGAGCCGAGCAGCAAAGCGATGCTTCAGTCTCTCCTCTGCGGATGCATGACACCACATGTCAGATGGGATCCTGATTTCCCTCCTCCAGGGCTGAGTGTCAATCAGAGACCACGTCAGCAGCACTGAGGAGCTGTTCAGCGTGCAGAGGTCTGCTTCCCACCCCAGACCTATGGGATGACAAACCCAGGGTTAACCGACCCTCCGGTGATCCTGACATTCATTGAAGTTCAGGACACACTGCCTCTGAGCAATGGTTTAAACAGGAAACTCTCTCAGAAGGACCAGAGATGTCTAGGTCCCACCCAGAGAGTGCAGCCTGTCTAATGGGGTTTTTAAACACCACCCAAATCTTTTTAATATGCAGCCCCAGTTGAGAAGCTCTGCCTCTTAAAATTGATACAAATGAACTCCTCATTTACAAACCCCTTGAAATTTCATGTAAAATTGGATATGTGTGCATATGTGTGTGTTTCTGGGAGCTTTCAACAGATTCTCAAAGGGTCTCTTATCCCCAAAGTAGTTAATAATGCAAAGGTTTGAAGGAGAGACTACATTTCCTCCTATTTCCTCACTAACCAGGAGATTTCATGGAGAAGATGGTACAAATATTAATGAGTGCCAAAGATGCCAAAGTGATATTAATTAAACTTTTCTAGTATATTAATAGGGCTTCATGTATCTTAGAGTACACAGGGAAAGAGAGTACACTAATCTCGACCATTGTCACTGTTAGAGTTTATCCAACACCCTAGGGAACAGGCTACCACTTTGGGGATGTATTTTTCTCATTTGATGCCCATGAAACCCCATGAGCTAGGCCAGGGCACACAATCTCTAGCAATAATCCAGGAAGTTAAATGACAACTTCTATAATAATCAGTCTCAAATGGCCAGGACTCACTTACCAACTGACAGCTTACCTAATTTTTGTTTCTACTTTCAAGTTAAGACTGACCAGATAAAGTCAAATGTAGTCCCCTAACCACACCCTGCTCTAGTTAACCTCCCCCAATTTCCCCACCCCAACAGCCTCAAATACATAAAGTCACCTCTTCATACCACTACAAAGCTTGCCCATTTCTTTGTCTGCCTTTGAGTTTCTGCATAAAAGCAGAAACTAGGCTTTTATCACCACTGACTCTTTTGCTGCATAAAACTCAGAATAAATAGTCTTTGCTTTTCTCATTGGTTGGTCTTCCTTTATTTCTACAGCTATTGTTATAAGCTTGCCCTTTGTGATTTCAAAAGCAACAAATATCACTAGTGGCTAAACATGGGACATTATCTTCATACTAATACACTGACAGGATGATCTTTTTTCAAGTTATTTCAGTTTAGGTTTTCCCCAGAGAACTTTCTATAGATTATTCCAACATATGAGTCAATTTTGCCTTACTGCAACAAAATACTTGAGGCAGCGAACATATAAAGATTTTTTAGCTCACAGCTTTGGAGATTCAAAGACTAAAATCAAAAAAGCGCCACTACTGTGGCCTCTGGTGAGGGTAACAGATGATAGCACACTACGGTGGAGCAGAAAGAAAAATAGTGTTCCAGGGCTGGTGTTGGTCTTTTTTAAACAACCTTCTCACTAGAATTTAGGGGTTCACACCAGAATTACAAAGGGGTCACATACAAACTACCTTCTGAAAGCATGACCCTGATGGCCTAAGAATCTCCCACTAGTCTCCAGCTCCCAAAGGTCCCACCACCTCCCAATATGGCCACCTGGGGACCATGCTTTATACCTATGAACCTTGGGGGACACTTAGCATCTAAGCAACAGTAACTAGTACGGGAGTTAATACAATAGTGAGATCATGGAGTGCATCTTCATCCCAAAGTGGCCTCTAGGGTGAGGATCTAAATCAGATCTAGGATCAATATCCTAAACATGTCTCCTTTCCCCCACCAAAATTAAATCAAAGTCTGATCTTCACCCTTGGATTGGCTCTAGAGTAATGGTGAATTCTTAATTAGGTATACGGGGTTTCATTGTTACTATTGTTTGTTTATTTTTGCAAAACACTATTATCACATCCTCTTATTGCATGTGAGATCATGGGACAGAGAAATAAGAAAACACTGACCTTCATAGAGGTGGCATGGCTTACTCAAGGTCACATAACCCAGTCTGGCATTCCAACTTGGCAAATTATTATCCACAATGGCAGGATCCTGGGGCATTGAGGTCATCACATTGCCAACTGGGAGCCTTTGGATATGTTTTTCCCCAATGGGTCCATGTGCCGGAAGCTTGGCCCCAACGTAACAGTATTGAAAGCCTAGTAGGGGGTGACTGGGTCAGGACCACCCTCGTGGAGGGGTTAAGGATGGTCTGGCACAGTCAGATCTCAGAGGAGTGGATAGATTCAAAGACAGTGGTTGTCTTAAAAGAATGAAACTGGCCCCCTTGCTCTCTTGCGTCCCCTCTCTCCACATGACCTGTCTCACACACACTTCCACACTGTGACGCCATCCGCGGGGAGGCCCTTGCCAAAGGATGGTTCCATGATGTTGGGACTTCCCAGCCCTCGGAATTGTGAGGCAAATAAACCTCTTTTCTGTATACGTTGCCCAGTGTGGGAGTCAGCCTTGTGTTGCTGTGACTGAAATACCTGACAAGAAGAACTAGAGAAGGAAAAGTTCATTTGGGGCCCTCGATTCCAGAGGCCTCAGTTCATAGATGGCTGACTCCATTGCTCTGAGTCTGAGGGGAGGAAGCGCATCCTGGTGGAAGAGCACAGTGGAGGGAAGCTGCTCCTTTCCTGACAGCCAGGAAGTAGAGAGGGGGTGAGGGAAGGGGCCTCATGGAAGATGCACCCTTTTAGGACACAACCCCAGTGACCCACCTCCCTAGCCATGCCCCATCTGTCTACAGTGACCACCTAGTCAGTCCACTCAGACTAGGATGGACTGATTAGGTTACAGGTCTCACAATCTAATCTTTTTCACCTCTGAACATTCCTGCATTGACACAAGAGATATTGGGGGACAACTCATACCCAAACTATAATGCCCGGCATCAGGTATTCTATTATAGCAACACAAAACAGACTTAGACACCAGCCCACATCTGGCTCATTGTTAGGTAGAACTTGACACAGGCAATGCCATTTTGAAACATATCCTCCATGTTAGAACCAGAGTCCCCTCAAGGTCACGCTGACTCAGCCTGACCTAAACCTCAGACAATATTCCATCATTAAGCAAAGAAACCCAGACACTCCATCATCATTAGAAAGGAAATTGTAATCTGGGACCGAAATCCAGAAAACATCTATAGTTCCTTATGAAGGCGGCACCACAAGGACTCTTGCCTGACAACCCCCTAACCAAGGCCTAATCCCCTCACTCATGTACCCATATCTACTCAGGCTGTGAGCAGAAGACGCGTTTTGGCCTCCACTGGGCCCCCTCCCTAGGTTTGTCCAGAATAAACCTGTGCTATTCTTGAGCCACCTCTCCTCCCTCCTTCATTGGTTTCTTCCCTTACACTCCTGGGGTCCTCTTGTCCTCAAGGAAGAGCATTCTCTACTCTCTTTACCTGCTCACCTTAATCCCGAAGAACCTTCAGTGAGTTTCCTCCACAGCCTCTTGCTGACGTGGTAGGGTTGGAAGAGAAATCATCAAGTCATTTCCAGCCAAAGGAACATGATATGTATGCGATCTTCACAAACCAACTTTGGTGTTTACTGAAATATCTTCCTCTGTCCCTGGAGAAGCAGCACCCTAATTCTCACCAGCACCGTTTTAATACAGCTCACTGAGGATGTGCAATCACCTCCCGCAAGTTCCTCATCTCCCCAACTGGACATAGGTCCCTTAGCCTCTGTCCAATGGGTTGTATCCCATACAACTTCAGAGTGCTCTTCTTTCAGTGTTGCTTCAATCAGTCCTGTGCATTCTTGGCAAAGTCTGACTATGGCAGGAAACATGAAACTTCTGCAATATTTCCATCAGCTCAAGGTTTGTATTTACTTTTCCCACCAGTCTCTAGAGAGGCTCCTTTCCCTTGCTCATGATCCTCCACTGAACTCACCAGCTCTTTCATCTTTCCTGTGTGCCAAACTGATGCTGGCCACCTGGTACATGAGGCTCATTTCCTATTCTTGCATTTCATACTAAAGAGTTTCACAGAGGATGGGTGAAAATATATTTACTAAGTTACTCAGGTGAGTTCTAATTAAATCTTGTCTTGCATTTTACATTGTGACCCTGATTAGATTTATACACCAAGAGACCATAATCTTAGACACTATCATATCTTGTTATGGCCCTTTTGTCCTAGCCAAGGCAGCATCCAAAGAATTTGGTGGAATCAATATCTTTCAAACACAGTTCCCCCCATTCTCAGAATATGAAAACAACCCTGCATGATTTTTACTGAAAGGTCAAATAAAATCTCTCATCACCTACATTTTCTTACTTTGCTCCTGGATAGAAGAGTAAAGAGGAAGTTTAAATCATCTCTCACATTTAACCCTTACTGATAAGAAACAGCATCCCAATTCTTGTCTTTGAAATTTAGAGTACCCATATATACGTGTCCAAAACTGCTTGAGACCACACTGTTTCAAATATTTGAAACTCCCATTTCTACACTTGTAACAACAGAAATTATTCAACACAGATCACTACAGAAATTATTCAGCAAGTAAGACTGTTCATCTTTAACAACAACAACAACAACAAATACAACTGGAGATGATCGTTGTAGTGAGAGCTCACCTTGGCAGTGGGATAGATTAATATTTGAGATCTTAAAATGATGAGATAAAGTGTTACATGGGAGTAGCTTCAAGTTTTTAGGAGAGTACATTTTTCTATAACAACACACACAAACACACATGCATGTGCTTGTAAATACACGAATTATGGCTGACTTTGCAATTTCATTGTTTTCTAAAATTTTACCTTGACTATGAACTACATTTTACAGTAAAAAGTACTACTTGAAAAATTAGCAATCTCTTCATAGAATATTCAAGACTACAGCCTTATATACATGCCAAATGTTAGGTACCTCTGAACCGGCAAGACAAGTTTCCTTATACCTTACGGGTTCTGGTCCATTGACCATTGGTCTAAACCAGGGTTGACAGAAGTTTTTTTTTTGTTGTTGTTGTTGTGTTTTGTTTTTTTTTCTCAAGGGATAGATGGTAAATATTTTAGCCTTTGTAGATGAAAATATTTTGCTACTATGCAAATCTGCTGTCATAGTTAAAAGCAGCATAAACTATGAAAACAAATCAATTACGTTCAAATAAAATTTCTTTGTGAAAACAAGCATCAGGCCTAATTTGGCCTATGGACCATAAATGATCAACCCCAGATCTAGTAGTATAACCACAAGTCTTACATGGCCTTTTAATTTTAAATTAAAACTAAATGAAATTTTAAACTCAATTCCTCAGTGGCAAAATTTCAGGTGCTTAGCTAATGGCTACCACAATTGACAGCACAAACCCAGGACATTTCCATTATCCCAGAATACTTAAACTCATCCCTCAGGATCTCAGGACTACTTTAAAATTCTATGGATAAAGAGTGGGTAGAAAACATTTTATTTTCTAAGCTACTAAATCCTAGTTGTTTTTGACACTTACTCAATATGAATGATCTATAATAGCATCAAGTAATGCGAAAGTTTCATATTCTGCACAAAATTGCCGTGGTGTGATTTTTAAGCAACATTTTAATTTTCACCAGAGATGAGGTGTTAAAAAGTATGTGGGGATACTCTGGTTTCTCTTCAGATCGTATAAATCTTTCGCCTTTTACTAAAAAGTATGTGGGAATTTTATTTAGAAGACTTAAGAATGGAAAACTAACAATATCATACAGTAAAGATTATGAGCTAGGCCTTAATTTATCTTTTTTTTTTAAATATGAAACTGAAGGCCAAATACAATAACTTTAAATGTACACAAAAACGATGGGGAGGAGGAAAAAGGCAAGACATAAATATGTTCAATGCAACCATGTCTAAGAAATGCATCATTTAAAACTACCATCTAGTCTCGGAAGTATTTGAGAGGGACTTTGTTCACTACAACTTCCCAGGATATGACCACACTTCTACCCCAAGAACTTTCCCCCTACTTAGAGCTCAAGAGTCAGAGGTGGATGCGAGATGGGAGAAAGGTGTTTCCTTTCCATTTCACTATTTGATTGATTGGGCTTAAGCAATCCTCCTATCTCAGCTTTCTAACTGCTGAGACGATGGGCCCACGCTACCATGCCCAGCTTGACATAAAATCATGAGCCACAAGAACCACCAAATAAGGACAAGGAAGCTTGCAGAACTAAACAAGACATGAAAAAATAAGGAGTAGGAGTTCATTATGGTTTAGATGTGAGATGTCCCCTAAAAGCTCACGTGTGAAACAATGCAAAAATTTTCAGAGGTGAAATGATTATATTGTGAGAGTTGTAACCTAATCTGCTGACTAGGGTGGTAACTGTAGGCAAGTAAGGTATATGATTGCAGGACTTAGTTCAGTGGGGGCTGGCCTTTGGGTATATATGTTGTCCCTAGTGAGGAAAGCTCTTTCTCTACTTACTAGTTGTGAAGTCCTGAGCTGCTTTCCTTCTCTGTGCTCTTCCACCATGATGTTCTGCCTCACCTTGGGCCCAGAGCTATGGAATCAACTGACCATAGACTGAACCTCTGAAACCATGAGTCAGAATGGACTTTTCCTCCTCTAATTGTTCTTGTCAAGTGTTTTTGGTCACAGCAATGCAAAGCTGACTAAAATCCTCCATGCAGCCTGGAAACATATCCAGGAACTTCCTCCCCCATCAGCTCAGCTCAGAACCCTGTTATCAGGGAGTATCACATTAACACCTGTAACAGGTAAGAGGGTCTGCATTTTAAAAGTTGCCTCCTGAGATCATGCTCATTAAAATACCTGCTATCCAAACACACCACCCCAAATGAATAAAAATGAAATCATAAAACAATAAGCATTGGCAAGGAGGTAACATTAACCAAGTCTTTAAAATACTAGAGTACAAATCAATCTGTCTCATTTCAAAGAAATTTCAACAATTTCCAATGGACATCATCTTGGGCAAATGACACAATCTATTATAACTGTTTTATTCGCTCTGATAGGAAAAGGCAGATGCGGTTCTCATGGGAGTCCAACGTTACACACAGTGACAGCTGCCTCAACATGACTGGGGCCTACCCTATGCAACAGTCACTGTCCCCAGTCCTTCAGCAAGCCCCTTGTATTCTCCAGCTCTTCCCCAGCATGGTCAAAATAGGAGCCTTTTCACGGGGATCTTACAGGATTCGATGCGGCTTCTATTAGACACACTTTGAAGATGAAGGTCGTTAATTTAATACAAACAAAATTGAATTGTGTTTTCTTTTTCTAGAATAGTGATTCTCAAATATTAATGGGATATGCAGTGTCTAGGGATCCTTTAAAATTAGGATTCAGGATCCCCGGGTGAGACCTGAGATTCTGCACTTCTAACCAGCTCCCAAGGGCTGGTAATAATGCTGGTCCATGAACCACACTTGGCAGTGGCAAAGCTAGTAGATACTAATGCTCCCTCCATGAGCAAAGAATGTCTTCAGGCTTAGAAGTGATGGAAGAAATTATTCTTTAAGTGCTGAGTTGTAAAGTGTTAGCGTGACATGGGGCCTAAGAGACTGTCAAGAATACATCTCTGTCATTTCTAAGAATGATTGAAGGACTCACCCCAAGAAGTGCAGTTCCTGAGTCTGGCTTCCTTTTAACAGCAACCCTAGCACAGATCTCAAGTCCTGCACAGTAGGGAAAGTATGTTCACCGTGAAAGAGAAGGTGGGATAAAGACATTAAAGGGGGATGGGTTTCTCACATATTTGCATAACTGAGTTAGACAAAAAGCCTAATCTACAACTTCAAAAGAGTGAAAGGGTCAACAACTCCCCAATAAAATTAATCAACCCAGCAGATTTTCTCATCCCTGTCCACATTCTTCTTGTAATCAATACCATCGCATTCTAAAAAGTCAGGTAAGATGGCTTGGATCCCATCTTTACTATGTAGCTAAAGTCTTATTTTTCTGTTCCCAGGAGAAGAGATGCAGACTTCAAATAGCACCTGCTCTGTACCTGACACATGGCTAGTTACCTCATATTCACATTCAATTCTTGTAACAAACCTGTAAAATGGATAGGGCTAGCTCTGTTTCTTAGATGAGAAAATGAATTTGAGAATTAATCAGTACCAAGCTATTGGTCAGAGAGACAGTTAGCAGCTCAGCTAAGATTCAGAGTTCTGGCTGCTAACTCCAAACCCTGAACAATTTCTTTTTTTTTTTTCATTCTAAAATTATATCAGGCCCAAAACATAAATGAATTGTAATTCATCTCTAATATAAGGTGTGTTTCATTCTTGAGTACTAGAGCTATTTCTAAAAGAAATTTCCTGACCCACCTGTTAACCCACCTTTTATCAGCTTGTAGATCTAGGATTTTTAAAAGGTAAAAAGTAGCCCAAGTCCACCTTCCAAACTCTCTGCCCACAAGTTTCCTCACACTTGAGGTATAATTAACTTTTTTTGAGATAGTTGAAAAATTTAAACTCACCAGAGTCACCATCAAATGAATATGTGATGACTGAATCTATTTCTAGAAATCCAGTAGACCAAGATAGAGTAGCTTTCTCCGCCTTTTCACCCAGAAAAGAGAAAGCATGTGTGAAAATGTAGGGCCCTTGATGAGAAAACTTGGGCAAGTCAGAGACATGTGTTTAGTGAAAGCAGTGGTAGATATGTGTTAGCTTACATTACCCGAGAGCCAAGTGGGACTTTGTGGCGAAAGCCAATGCAGAGAGTGACACTTATTTCCTCTCCTGCCCTCTCCAACACATCCTGGTGCAAGTACTGAGTAGAAGTACTCAGTGGAAGTACTGAGACAACAGAAAGGATTCAGTCATGTGCACAATTCCAGTGAGACCAGAACTCTGAATCTTAGGGGTCTCAGTAGGATGGGGGGGGGTTGCTTAAGGGCATTCGTTAACTATTTTTAAATTTAGGACCAGGACCTTAAGTACAGATATTTGAATTAATTCTACCTCTGGACGTAGGGCATATTATAATCATCATTTTGTGTAAGGACCTGCTCTTGTTTTCTTTTCTTCCATCCCCCACCACCCTTGTTCCTATTTCCCTCCTCTCCACAAGCTCCCACTGTGATGTGTTGGATATGCATCTTTGGATAATTTTATGGATATATGCAAATTGTCATTTGCATGAATGATTCTGTTCTATTTTATCATACAGATTCTTGGAGACAAAGAAGATGCCCCACTTAATATTGCAAATGCTCCCAGCAAGTTTTAGCCATTGTTGTTGGGCAGAATGTACCCGAAAGGAAGCAGGGAAAGGCGGCCATTTGGGAATGAAGAACAGGAGGGATGAAGGGGGATTAATGGTCCTCCATACCCAGTTCTGCCTGGTCCTCAATGTCTTGTCAAGACCTCTACAGATGGCCATGGCATAGACAGGCCAAATGGAAAACCTGAGATGTGGACAGGTGAAACTTTTGCCCATAATCATGTACATAGTAATATAAGTCAAGCATGACAAATTATCATAACAAATTGCTTTTCCTCAATGTATTTCTTCTTTTCTCAATTTTTACACTCCTAATAGCCACAGCATGAGAGCTACTTTTTATTTTATCTTTTTTTTTTTTTTGCCTAAATAAAATCCAATTATGAGGACTCAGGTCATAATTAAACGGAAAAATGTCATTCTGATCTAAGACCCCGAGTACCAGGCCAGAGCTTCCCCATGAAGCCAACTATCTTGGAGATTATGAAATAGAAATTTAAACCATGTGTGAACGTTTCTTTCTCTGTTGCCTGGAGAACTTCCAAACTGAGGAAACCAGGTGGGCTTCTGAGGTTTGACCTATGCCAGAGGTGCTCACACTTGAGCAGGCACCCTTAAGTCCCTGCAAGGGCTTGTTAGGGCTGGGCCCATCCCATGTTGCAGACTCGGTAGGCCTGGAGCTGGCACCCACCATCTGCATTTCTAGGAAGTTCCCCATGGGATTTTGAAGCAACTGACCCAGGTCTTTTACAGTGAGAACCACTATCTGTGCAATGTCAGGATTTAGATGTTTTGAAAGGTTGGAAAATGGACGGTGTTTCTCAGGCAGCTCCTTATGTTTAGATGGCATATAAACAATGTGTGACTGTTTTTATATCCTCGCTTTTGTCTCCTTGTTTTTAAAATCCTCCTGAGCTTCTAGATAAATATTTGGAGCACAATTTTCACCCACTGTCCAAGAAAACCTGCTACACGTACTAAAATACTCTTTGTCCTCGTTTTTTATACTGGTCTGTCAGTATCTGAGAAAAGAGTGTTAAATCTCTGACTATGAATGTAGATTTTCAATTTATTCTTATATTTTTATATGTCAAAGCTATGATAAAAATTGCAAATTGTTTTATGATTCTTCTACCTTCTTGGTAGGTTTTTATTAATAGAATGCATCTTTTCTTTTTCCTTACCTAATGCCTTTACCTTTGTGTTATATTTTGTCATTTTAGTGTTATTGTAGCTATTTCCTTTGTATTAAGATTTGCCTAATATATAATTTTCTTTCTTTTATTTTCAACCTTCCGGTATTATTTGATTTTATATTTGTCTCGTGTAAACAGCTCATAAGTAGGATTTTTTTTAAATTCCATCTGAGAGTCATTTCATTCACATAGATTGTGATTCCTGACATGTTTTTCTCTCTGCTGTTCTGTTTTGGTTTTCAGTTCATTGTTCACCTGTTTTACTTTTATTTTTTTTTCCTGTCTCTTTATTCCATCTTTATTCTGATTACTTGGAATTTACATCTATTGCTTCTACTCTTAAAGACTTACCTTTAAATTTTTAACATGCCTCTTTAAAGATAAATGCAAAGCTGAAAACAAATTTATATGTTTATTTAACAGATATTCAAGACTGCCTACCCTGTGTGAGACGCTGTCCTAGAGCAGGGATTCCACCAAGCTGGAAGCAGACAATAACCTCATGTGATTTCCATCCTGATAGGGGAAGAAGGGCAGTGAGCACAGTGAGGACCACCTGCAGGGGTTTATGGGAGAGCAAGGCGGGAGTACAGTGGGAGGTGTGGTCAACAGAAGCCAGGAAGGTCACCAGGAGTCACTCAGGTCTGAGGGTGGAGTGAACTGAGAATCAATGGAGGGCTTTACTCAGAGGAGAGAACCCAGCTGACTTGAGTTGCAGCAGGATCACCTTACGTTCTTGCCAAGGCAGAAACAGGATGCTACCGCAAACATCCAGGGGAAGTAGAACAGTGGCTTGGACCAGTGCAGCGGCAGCTGACAGTTAAAAGGTTACATGATGGGTATATTTTAAATGTAGAGCCAAATAAACACACACACAAACACACACACACACACACGCACACTAGGAGACCAGATTGATAGGATAACAGCAGGGTGTCTTTTTCATCTGAAGAGTTGGAAGACGGGAGCTGCCATCAAGGAGAGGAAGAGTTGTCAATGCAGGGTACAGGGACCAGGCTGAGGACATGTTTAATTTTGAGATATCTAACTATACACTCAAGGAAATGAAAAGTGTGCAGCTACAGTAAGGTAGTAGGACACCCAGGAGTCCTCAGCATAGGGACAGTACATAAAGACAGAAATGTGGATGAATTCACATGGGCAGTGTAGACAACAGACGAGAACAAAGGAGGGAGGCTTGGGGCAGAGGCCATATGGCAGTCAGGAAGAGGGAGAGAGACCAGGAAAAATATCATAAGAATGAAAGAGAAAACAGCCAGAAGGTGAGCAGGAAGACCAGCTGAAGGCTTGTCCTGGAAGCCCACTAAAAACAGGGCTTCCCGAAAGACATGTCCATTTCTGCTGGTTCATCTAGGAGGAGGCCAGAGATGGATGGTGGATCTTTAATGTCAACAAACCACCTCATACAATAGTTTCAATAGAATAAAGAAAACTGTTGGGAATTGTTTTCTAGAGAAAATGACAAGTTAGAGGCTGTTAGCGTCAATACTTTGGAAGAGTTTTGCTGCAAAGAGGAACAAGGAAGGGAGCCCATTGGTAGCTTCAGTCAGGCTAGGAGGATGTTTTTTTAAATGGGAAAAATAACAATGTGTTCGTGTGTCCATGACAAAGAAAATTTGAGAGAAAATGACTGACTTTTGCAGAGGAGAAAGAAAATTACGGATGGAGAGAAGATAGAACACAGAGCACATTTCTTTCACCCTGACAATGCACTTGTTGGAGAAACCACATCATTTATCCTGCAGGTTTCCACAGTCTGGTTGTTATTCACCGAATATCTATGGTACAGCTTAGAATGTCCCCAGGGATTTCTAAAAATAACATTTTAATAGCCAAGCCCTTTCTTTAAAGAAAATAGTATGTAAAAGCACAATAGATAAAGCCCAGGAAGATGCTGGAGTGGGGCCAGTTAGAAGAGCCCAAACAAGACCCAGAGGCTACATTCACCATAGCTATAGGGCCTAGGACCTGAACAATTCCAGGGCAGAGAAGTTGTAGAGGAGTGTGGATTTCTGCTAAAGTTGAGCTTTTGAACACCTGCACTTGGTATGGCACAGAGTTAGAATGAAACCAAAATATTATTTCTTGATGCAGATTTCCATTTCAAGCTATTTCCATGACCAGAGATTATTTCACAGAGAGGAACCATAGGTAGCCATACTATTTGGGATTTGTAAGATGTTTGCATCTCAAGCGTATTCAGACAAAATATCATTAAAACCCAAACTGCTGACCTCCTAATATAAAATAAGGTTCTGGAGGTCAAAGTCAAAGGTCAGTTTCCACACAGATAGTTAATGGGCCCCTCTCTGCATGATTCTCTCTTTGACTATCAAGAGAACAGTACGGACCACAGACAGCCCTTTGGCCAGAAGTGGCCAGGCTCCTGCACTCAGATCCCCTAATGATTAAGGGGAACGTGTGCTCCCAGCTGCACGGATGACTCTACAGAGCCAGTGGCACATGCTGTGTGACCCATCTCAGCAAAATTAACTGGCCCATAGGAGGGTCAGACGTGGCCTCTTCAGGACTCTCACTAACTCAGCTAATCAGCATGGGGAGCCTTCCAGTTCTAATTAACATTATACAGGGGTGCTTTTCTTGCTTGTTGTCCTTTCCCTGTGGGATTTAGAAACCATTTTTACCATGTATCCCATTGTCCCTGATGAGAGAGCAAAAGAGTTCAGTGGAAGCACAGCTTTGGAATTTATTAGGAAAGTAATGAAACCCAAGGAAGTCAAGCATGTCAATGAGGAGAGAGAATTAACAGGAACATCTCTGGGAAGAAACTAAAACTGTTTTTAGGACTGTGGGTCTCCTGTCTTCTTCTCCAGGCTCCTATTAATTGCTAATATGCAACCAGCAGCTAAGTTATTTTTGCACCTTCATATTAAGAAGTGGAAAATTCATAAATATTTACCAGATTGTTGCATGTGGCATATAATTTCTTCTCTCTCCATAAATTATGAACACATATGATACATTGCTAGCAGGGAAAAGAGTGTAGGAAGTCAACAAATAAAGGACATCACTGAAATGGCTGTCCCTACGTTGGTGGCCTTCCTGATGCCTTTTTCCCCACAAACACCCACCGTGGAAAAAGAAAGATTCTTCAAGCTCTGAAAGACAGTAGCCTCCATTAAAGTCCACATTCCAAGATGAAGCTGATTGGTTGGTAGCATCCTAACTCAGGTTCTCACACTCATAAAGACTCCAATCATCACCCATTGAATACTGTGCCCTGTGGTGTGCTTTAAAATGGGTAGAAAACTGCATTTCCTAGCTCCTCCTCCAATACAGATTTTCCTCTTCTCCTCAGTCCTTTGCCCAACATTTCAAACTCATTGTGATCATGTCAAATAATCAAAATTAATCTGGAATCAGAAATGATAATCAAATAATGACCTAAATTCTAATCTATAAAGGATGCATTGTCAGGATGCTATACTGTAAGAGATTAAGAAATACATAGGCTAAAAACCAGTAGCCCACCGTTCCAACCTAGCCTACAGACAGATATTGTCTATGCTGTGCAGTGTTAAAATTTTTAGTTGATCGCTAACATTTGTAAATTGGGAGGTACTAACATTTACAAATTGGGAAGGTTCCTATACATTTGCTGGCTTAACCTAAAACTTTAGAAAACTGGAAACACTGGGTTCACTGAGTCTTTTGGAGTATTCACATTGCCATCATCCCTGTCACTCCCTATTGTCCTCAGCTGAGCTTGCAATCCTTTTCCAAATTAATCCCCTTAGATAACAAAGGATCCTCGGAGACACAAATGATCAAGTCCCACTTCCTCGTTCTCTATAGTTTATTCATTGACCCATTCCACTAATGACATGCCCATGCCCATGGCAGTCACTGAGTCCACAAAGGTGACTGGAGCCTTTGAAGACACTATTGTACGTCTAGTAGGATGGCTAACATCTAACTGACCATGCTAAATGCTGGCAAAGATGGGAGCAAGAGACACGCTCACTCCTGGCTGGTGGAAATTCAAAATGTTACGGTCACTTTAGAAGCCAGTTTGGCAGTTTCCTACAAAGGTAAACGGCATTCACCTAGAAGATACCCAGCTGTAAATCTGGCCTATACGATGCACAACAAACACTTATGGTGGGGGGGGGGGGGGAAGGAGTAAGGAAAGAGATAGGAGTGAAGTCAGGAAGGGAAGAGATTGAGGAAGATGGGAAGAAATGAGGAGATGAAGGAGGGAAGAAGGGAATACAGCAACTGTCATAGGCTGAGGAGGACCCAACCATGCAAGTTCACGTTCTCAGAAAAAAAAGTTACATCAGAGCTAAGAGTAAAAACCATGGTCAGCTAAGTGAGTAAAGTGTACCCAGCAGTCTCCCCAGGTGCTCACTGAAGACTCTTCTCCCTGGTGCTCAGAGGGGCACGCTCACTTGCAGTTTATAACCAAGTCACATGACTGAGTGGGCGTGGCTCTTGGTTTGAGCTGCCACCCTGGTTTGCCCAGGAATTTTCTGACTCTTACAATGAACGTCCTGTTTCCAGGAAACCTCTCTCCAGGAACACAAAGTCCTGGTCTTTGGCAATGAGTACAGAAATGTGAAGAAAAGTGCAAACCCTCTCTGTTGAGCCACCGAGAGGGGCTGAAAGCAGCACCATTTAGTGCCAAATGGAAAAGGCACCATTTATGACCTTGATAGCTGCTGTCACTGTCTTCCCCTGACCACCTGACAGCCTGATTCCTGCCATTCCTCCTCATGACATCCAGTGCAGTTTGAGTGTGTTGTAACTGTGAGCCTGCAGAGTCCCACTTTGCCTCTGGGTTACTTTGGGCCTTGGATCAAGATGGCGCTAGTTTAATATTTGACATAATTTTTATTAGAATTGGCTTGTTCTATTGTGTACCCATGTTTTCTAAGAGTCAGATCATGAAATGATTCCAGTACCCACACTGACAGAAGGCTGAACGCACTGTCAGTTGAACATCAGTTGGAAGGACCTGTGCAACTGGATTAGAGAGAAAAATAACCAAAAGACAGCATGATGCTGGGTCTGTAGAAAGGAGTTCGGCACTGGACCTGGCAGAGGAGGGGACATGATCGCAAACGTGGAGACTGAACTCTCACTGCTTTGGAGCAAGATGGGCTAGAATTTCTAAATCAATCACAAGTTTGCTCAACCTCCCCAAAGACACCAATGCTCAGTCGAAATTGCAGTCACTAAATGAGGTGGGACTTCCTATAGAAAGGGTCACACATCTCTGTGCAGTTCCCTGTTCTCTTTGAAATTGGGTACACGATTTTGCAACCACGATGTTCCGTGGATGGGCCAAGTGGAGAATTTTGATAACAGATGTGTTGGCCTCTTATGGCAAAGAGTCAATTGTCAGATATTTCCAGTTATCATGTTTTCTACAGTAAATCAAGTGATGTGTGGAATCACAACAACACAAAGATGTCCTCTTACATCTTAGATATTTTTATTTCAAAAACAGAGTTTCAAATAGACTTCCTGATTCCTATGAAAATGTTAATGAAGCTGCAAGACATAGAAAAGAGCAAGTCATTGATATCTTGCCCAAATACAAACTAGACTTTGCTCTTATCTGTCCTGCATTTTTCAGGAGACGACACAAATGTAAAATTTGGAAAATCTCATTTAGTCTATAATCTTATTATCAAAATTTTAAAAATCCAGGAAAGATTTTACCACAAAGTTCTTGCAAACCTGTACACAACTTTGCTAGAAAGAGGAGGGATTGTTTCCCTTGATGTTGAGATATTCATAATAAAAGTTTTTTTTATCTCTTTTCAACTGACTCAAAATATACAGAAGAAACATTTCAGATGATTTTTGACTTGGTGGAAGTGGAGGATCACCTCCTAAAACATGTCTGACAAGAACGGTTGTTACTGATGGCAGTCATAAAAAAGATGTTAAGATGTTGGCCTGCCGTCAAAGCCGATCTTCAAGGAGTACTTGGAAATATGTCAAGGATGAGAGTGCTCCAAGATTGTCTGGTGGCCTTGGAAAGAGCCATTGCAGCCCAGAAAGGGGTGGACTGTCTGTGTCCAGTTGATAACTGTTCTGTGTAGGTTCAAATAAAAAGTCACTCTTATGGTTTAGATATGAAATATCCCCCCCCACAAGCTCCTGTGTTAATGCAGGAATGACCAGAGGTGAACTGTGATTATGTGATCTGTAACCCAATCAGTGGATTAATCCACTTTATGTATTAATAATTTGGAAGAACTACTATACTAGATGATAAATGGAGGCAGGCAGGGTGTGGCTGAAATCAGTAGGTCGGTGGGAGCATGCCTTAGGGATTGCATTTTGTCCCTGGCGTTCTCTCCCCCTCCACCTCCAGCTTCCATGAGCTGAGCTGTTTGCCTCTGCCACACCTTCCACCATGATGTTCTGCCTCATCTCAGGCCTAGAGCATGGGAGTCAGCTGACCATAGGCTGAACCTCTGAAACCATGAGCCCAAATAAATTTTTCATCCTTTAACTTGTCACAGCAATGAAAAACTGACTAACACAGTCAATAAGAAAAATTCTTTTTTTTTTTAAATAAGACTGTTTCAGGATTCAAAAGGTCACCAGAAAAGAGTAGCTAAGTTAAAAAATTGAGACCTTCTCAATTACATTACTATAACTATTCAGAATTTAACTTTGATTTCACAAGTGCAAATCACCTCTGTGCTGTAAAGAGCCTGAGTGACAAAGAACTGTTCTACCAAAACAACTCTGTAGACACAAAGGAATGGCCATTTGGGAAGAGCTAAAAATTGATTCTAAATCTCAGATCTACCATTTCTAGCAAATAAAGTCCTAAGGATTTCATGCTCTGATGCTTCTATTAAGATTCTTAACTCAATGTCACCACATCAAATTGACACCAGAAATTGGTGTCATGTAGGCCCATTGAGTGCCAAGCCAAAAGTCAGTGAAATTGACACTTGCCTGATGCCATTTTACCACAGCATCAAAGGCAGGAGGGATGTCCTAAAGGCTGCAGGCAGATCAGAAGAACGTGTCTGCTTTAATTAAATGTTGGTAACAGCTATTTGACTGATCCTATTGTATTTTTATTTTTTTAAAGTCTTACATTTTTCAATGTTATATTTTTTCACATATATTTATTTAGTCAACGCAACTATTAGATACTAGTTGCCATTATTCTTTTAACATGTATTACTTGTACAATTAATGGGTTCAAGGTGACTTTTCCATACTTGCCTATATCATGCCCCCATGGTGACCGCCCTCCCTACTTCTCTCCCTTCCTCTCCCCTATCCCCCTGAAGGATAGGATTTCATTCCTCTCTGTGCCTGCGTAACACTCCACTGTGTATATAGACCCTATTCTCTTATCCATTCATCTGTTGATGGCACCTGGGTGGGTTCCACAGCATGGCTGTGTGAACTGTTCGGTAATAAACAGGCTGCGCAGGTGCATCTTTTGTTTGCTGACTTCATTTTCTTGGGATAAGTACCCAAGAGTGGTATATCTGAATCATATGGTAGTTCCACTTCTGTTTGTTTGTTTGTTTGTTTGTTGAGGAGCATTCATACTATTTTCCATGTGGCTATGCTAAATTACATTCTCGTCACCAGCATATAATTGTTTCTTTTTCTCCACATCCTTAACAGTATTGGTTATTTTTTGTTTTAAAAAAGGTTTTCAGTTTTTCCCCCAACTAATTTTGGCAGATTTGTCATAGATAGCCTTTATTACGTTGAGGTACATCATTTCATATTTATTTATTCAGGACTTTTATCATGAAGGATACTGAATTTTTATCAAAGGCTTTTTCTGCATCTATTGAGTTGATATGTGATTTCTACCCTTAATTTCATTTATGTGCTATATTATATTTATTGATTTATGTCTGTTGAACTATCCTTTCCACCTCTAGAATGAAAACAAGTTGATCATGGTAAATGAACTTTTTAATGTGCTGTTGAATTCAATTTACAAGTATTTTATTGAGAAATCTTGTATCTGTGTTCATTGAAGATATCAGTCTATGGTTATCTTTTTGGTCGTGTCCTTGTTTCAGCCGTAGGGTAATAATGTTGGCTTCACAGAATGAATTTAAGGAGTTCCTTCCCTTTCTGTAGTATGGAATAGTTTGAGGAGCATATTACTTCTTTAAAATTTGTCAGTGAATCCATTCAGCCCTGGGTTTTTCTTTGTAACTTTTATTTCAACATCATTACTCATTATGGATCTATTTGAATTATTTATATCCCCTTTGTTCAGTCTTGGTAAGTCATATGTGTCCAGAAATTTGTCCATTTCTTCTAGATTTCCAATTTATTCGCATAAAATTTTTCAAAGTCTTCCCTGATGATCCTTTGAATTGCAAGGGTATCTGCCATAATGTTTCCCTTTTTATCTGTAATTTTATTTATTTGGGTCTTTCTCTTTCTTTTGGTTAATTTAGATAAAGGTTTATCAATTTTATCTTTTCAAAGAATCAGCTCTTTGTTTCATTAATACTCTTCTTGGGTCTTAGAGCCTCTATTTCATTGGTTTCTGCTCTGGTCTTCGTATTTCTTTCCTCCTGCTGATTTTGTATTTGGTTTGCTCCTGTTTTTTAAGGCCTTGAGAGACATCATTTATTTGAGAGTTTTCACGAATATTGTAATTTGGCCAACTATTAAATACTAATTGCCACCTTTAACTAGTCCTGCTATCATTTTATTTAAATTACAGCATCTATACAAAGAAAAGCAAATAATATAGAAAAAAAATTCAAATACCCATTTTCACATTTGTATGTTAAAGTAATTTATGTGTGTGTGCATGGTATCTATTATATGTCATTATAATTATATCATATATGTTACATAGTTATACATGTTTGCCCAGGATGGCTATCTGGGTTAACTTTCTTAACAGGTTGGTTATAGGTAAAACTGATATTTGCTATTTCTAGACTTGGCCCATAAAAACTCTCATAAAATCCTCCATGTTCCTTCTTCCCTCAGAGAGTTCAGATCATCCACTAAAGGGGTTCAGGGGCCAAGAACACAGCAGAGCCCCTAAATCTAAGGAACCTGGAACCCTGAGATGCTGTGTGAAGCAGGGTCCCTGCCAGCCTGCCTTGGTCCCTGGCATGAGC
The DNA here is from genome assembly GCF_021218885.2 of Marmota monax. Classification (NCBI taxonomy): domain Eukaryota; kingdom Metazoa; phylum Chordata; class Mammalia; order Rodentia; family Sciuridae; genus Marmota; species Marmota monax. Next base: position 10,414,591 of record NW_026693108.1, read on the forward strand.
CATGTGCTAAGATGCTGTGACTCTGTGGTCCTCTGCCCTGACACAGAGGGAGGTGGCACATTCTGTCTCATCCAGGTCTGCACAGAGGAAGTCACAGCATGAACCTGAGGGACATGGAAAACCTTAGTGCCATTAGGGAAAGTGCGTCAGGACAATCAGAGCCCTGGGTGGCAGCCACCAGAGCATGGCCTATGGAAGAGGCAGCAGAGACCATATCCAGGGCCAGCAGTCCCTGCTGTGGTGGGACAGGAGCACCCATGAGCTCTCCCAACCCACTCTGAGCACCTGCTTCCCTCAGCAGACTGGGTGGAGCAGCGTGGTCCCTCCCTACACAGCCTGAGCTGGTGGAGCCGTCAGTGGAGCCAGGACCGGTCCCCCTTCTTCCTGCCACCTTAGGAGACGTGGCCAGCCTCTCCACCCTGCTGGGATTTAAGGAGTCAGGGAGGTTTTGCAACAAGCCAAATCCAACCAAGGCTGCTGTAAAACCGAGGTTTGCCCACAGGGAGAACAGGAAACAGCAATGTTGAGACTGGCCCTGCAGGATTCCTCCCCCGCCTCCTTCCCGCCACCTTCCACCAGGCCACACTGCCTGGCCCACCTGAGGAAAGAACGAATAAGTGAACACATGAACCTCTTCCTTGTACAATTAAAAATGGGCTTTGGCGGAGGCCAGGAGGGTGGGAGGGGGGAATGGTAGAGGAGTGGTGAGCTGTCATGGTGCAGTGCTGACGAAACCCAGAGGGAGGAAAGTGGACTTGGGAAGGGTTCTACGCTGGAGGAAAGGGAACCTAGGAGGAAGGTGCCGAGAGGCTATGTCTGCCTCCAGGTTGCCGGCCATTCTGTTTAGTAAAGTAAACCTTCACAAAAACTAAACTAGCACGTTCAGTTTTACCACTCATGATATAGGCAATATCAAGCATAAAAGGACACAGAGGACTCTAAAGTGCATATTCCCAAGTGAATAAAGCAAGATTAATGGTCACCAGGCTTTGTGGGGGGGAGTGGATAGGAACACAGAGGACCCTTGATGAAACTGTTCCGCGTGATACCGCAATGGTGGACACGAGCCATTACCTATGTGTCAAACCCACAGAATGCACAGCAGCAAGAGCAAGCCCTAATGGAAACTCTGGACGTGGGTGGTGGTTCTGTGTCCGTGTAGACTCCCCTATTGCCACCAGTGGACCACTCTGGGTAGAGGTGGGTGGAGATAGTGGGGGAGACCTGTGGGAGGCGTGGGCAGAGTGTATGGGGAATCTTTGTACCTTTCTTTCAATTTTGCTATGAACTTGAAACTGCTTTAAAAAGTATTTTTTTAATACATTCAACTTTCCCAAAATATAAAATTCTTTTACAGCATTTATACAGATGTACAAAATATGCATATAACATTTGTGCACATGTCTATTTTTATATACAAGAAAACACAAAAATTCTGTAAATCTAATACATCTCTGTAAAGTGTACAAAATCTCCTTTCCAAAAGATCACCATCAGACAGGGAGGGCGTTGCTTCTTTGTTTTGTCTCCTTTTGTTTACCTTTTACCCTCTAAAATCAACACAGGGAACTCTAGATCCATACTTTGCCCAAAATGCACTGTTTTATTTCAAAGCATGCCTATTGTTTTTTTAGAATGTTGCCAATCATTTTACATATTTCCCAGGCATCTCTGAATCCATATTTTATGCCACACAGCAATTAAATCTTCTCAACAGATACAGTTTGGCAACATCCAGGGGCAGGAAGGGACGCACTGACTCGGAGGCGATAAAAATTCACAGTGGAGCCGCAGATGTAGCAGAGTGAGAATTACTGCACCAGCAGGAACTGCAGATAAAAGGGGATTACACGGGATGAAATGCAGTAATTGACTAGAAGTCACCGAAAAATACCAGATGGATATCACTGCTCTATATAACTCTAATGTGCCTGTAGACTTTATTGAGCATCACCAGAGGTTCACTTTTAGTATTTTCTTGAGTGTAATTGAAGTTTATTGATATACTATTATTGCCCAGTTTAGATGTGACCATAAAAAATACAGTTTGATGTACTTGTATCTCCATAGAAATCTTGGGCTCGGCCGCTTAAAATAAAAGCTCATAGTAATAATTGCCATAATATTTATTCCTCTTCCTCCATTAGTCTTTCACACGGAATATGGACAGTAACTGCTCCCAATAGCACTGAATTGCAGAGGTATTTTCAGGACTGATTGGTGCATAAAAGATCAGACATGCAATTTTGGATACTACCAAGGGAGACTTACAAAGGATTTTTATGTCGAAGGTAAAAGAAAACAAATTTATATGCTGAAATGAGTTGCCATAGGTGGTGCGGTTGCCTATTAGTTTTCATGGGTTTATTTCCCATTTAGTTCTCAGTATAGGAATGGGATAAAAATAACCGGCCGCCCAACCTAGAATATTCATTCTGTAAACACAGACATCTCGGATCTCAGCAAAAGGCCTCCCAGTATAAGCAGAGGCCATTTCCCTCAGCAACAAACATTTTAAATTAAGCTGGAAATAATGGGTGTGAAAACGATTGCTTGTCAAAGCAGGGAGGGGGGATAAAACCTTCCTGGGAATTCCAGGTGCAGCTCGAATCTTATCACTGAGGAGTTAGTGCAGATCAGTAAGAAGCGGCGGTAAAGCCCAAGTCAAAGGCCGGGCAACATGATTATGTTTTCACAAGCTGAAATCAAATTCCATTACCAAAGAAAACAATTTAACTCTGAACTCTGGTGAACTACGCTGGGGAAAGTGAAGCCAGGGAGGAAAGAGGCCTGTGGCCAGCCTTTGGAAGCCAAAACTTGAACGGTAAAACCAAAGCAGGCAAGGCAGGTCCCGGTGAAGGAGGTCCCTTGCATCCCCCAATGCTCCCACACACAGCCCTCCCAGGAACTTACCCCCCAGGTCCCACCCAAGCACATCTCTTGGCTGCCCAACTGCAGTTTTAAGAGTGATGTGCTAAGAAGACCCAAGTAAGGACAGCTGCTCTTCCAGCCCCAGAGTAGACCACTCAACGAGCATTCACCCGTGGACTGCAGGCATGGGACTCTCCCGGAATGTCTGTTAAAGATTCCAGGCCCCTCACCAGAGCACAGACTTAGACCCTCTGGGAATAATGAACAAGCAATCTACATTTTTAATAAGCAACCAAGGCTAATCTCATTTACACAAGGTTAGAAAAACATTGACTTAGAGTTTACCAAGACAGAAGGAAACCGAATTAAGGGAAGAGTTGGTACAGTGTTAGAGGAAGGACAAGTCTTTGGGACATATAGGGCCTAACTTCTGACCTGACACCAAGCAGGCTCCGGATATGTTGAATGCACACACACATGAAAGAAAAAATGGTAAGAATAAAGAATTCACTTTTTTCATGTAGACAGACGTTATCCTACTTTCATCAATTATTCCAAACATATCTGCACCTACTTCTTATCTATTTGTGGAAAAGTGAATACAAATTTGTAAGTAATTTGCTATTTTAAGAGTGAGATGGATAGCCACATGCTGGTCTAGCGGCTCTGTACACCTGGGTGGGCTGGGACAGCCAGCAATAGAGTGGGCAGAAGAAGCAACAGAGATGTGCTGAAGCTCAGCTTCGAATAACACAGCACAGCTGGGGCCATCCGGGCAGGGCCCATGTCTTCACCCTTTGTTTTCTATCACCTCCTGGTCTTGATTATAAAACAAGATCGCAGCACTTGGGTGGGCACATTTCCATTTTGTAACTCCAATGCAGTTGCGAGAATTGCTCCAAGAACCACAACTAGAAGCCATATGGCCTTACTGGTATTGTTCTGCACCAGCGTACCTTTTCCCATCTGTCTCTTTTCCCTGTTTACCCTTCTCTTCCTGCCTGTGCATTTCACTTGGAGTCTGGATTTCAGTTTGGGACTCGGGTCTCTGTACAGCAAGCACAGAAGCCAAAGCCAGATTTGTCTGTTTTTGTTTTCCCCTCGAGTATCAGCGTGTTCCTTCAACAAGAGTTCTGAGCGATGACTTCGGACCAGGTTCTTTCTTAGACTCTGGAGGTACCAAAATGGTTGAAGCGTGGTCAGTTCACTCCCTGAAGAAATCTAGCCTGGTCCCAGGGGACTGTTAGGGGATGAATTGGTCCCCCCACCACCCTCCCAGTGGTATGTGAGAGTCCTAACCCCCTGTAGCTCTGCATATGATGATTTGGAGAGAGAGGGACTTACAAGAGACAATCAAGGTAAAACAAGATCATAGGGACCGGTACTGGTCCAATAAGAGTAGTATCTTTTTAAGGCAATCTCCAGGCCAAGGACAGAGGCCCTCAAAAAACAATCCTTCTCTCTCCTTGATCATGGACTTCCAGCCTCCAGAAGTACAAGAAAATTAATTTCTGTTGTTTAGCTGCCTCACACCTGTCTGCGGTGCTTTGTTATGAAGACCTTGGCCGACTAACACAGGGACCTCTGCAGGCTCCTCCTTGACATTCTGAGGGTCTCACAGTAGGAAGAGCCTGCAGAGGTGCTGTCCAGGGCTGGGGGGCTTCTCTATTCCTTCCCTAGAGCTGACCTAACAAAGGGTCATAAACCAGGTGACTCACAGCAATGGAAATCCATTCTCTTCCACTCTGGAGGCTGGAGTCCTAAATCAGATGTCAGCAGGGTCAAGCTCCCCCTGAGACTCTAGGTGGGATCCTTCTGTGCTCCTCCTAGCAGTCCCTAGCACTCCTCGTCCCTAGCTATTCCCAGTCCTCCACCACCCCCGGCGTTGTCCCTGTGTGTCTCCATCTTCCCGTGGCCATCTTCTTATGAGGACACCAGGCATCTTGGAGCAGAGCCTCCCTATTCTCCAACTACCCCGTTTCCAAACAGGGTCACATTCTAAGCATGGGGCTTTGGACTTCAGCGTATCTTTTAGGTGAACACAATTCAACCCCCAACAGCTTGTTATAAACATATTCAGTAAGTTCAGGCACAACAGGAAACTGCCTTATCAATAGGACGGTCACCTCAGGCCCAAGTGTTCCTGAATCTTGGACACAAGCAAATGGGGAAGTGGTCATTATCCATGGTGAGGGCAGTGGGTGGAGCTAACCCAGGCTGCATGTAATCTAACTCCAGTTGCTCCTTCATGATGAGACTGCCACCTAGTCAACCTCGTATCCCACCCCCAGCATAGACACCCTCAGGGCAGTGCCTCCCTTCACAAGTGATCAAGCCACCTGGCCACTTTGCTCTCTCATCTGCATCAAAACAAAACCTAACTAGAACTGCTCCAAAAGGTAACTCTATGGGCAACCTTCATGACAGAGTCAAAGCTGTTAAATGTATCATCTCATTTAACCATGAGATCTTTGTCCAGAGACTGAGAAAGGAAGATGGTGTGACCTACCAAAGTTTACATTTCTAGAAATATCCCTGTGCGTGTGTTTGTGTGTGTACGTGTGTGTGTGGGGGGGTGTGTGTTGGGAGGGTGCTTTTGGAAATGAGGAAGCCTAACTGATACACTAAAAGCACGAAGGAGAAAGCTTTATCTTTTCAATAAACTGCATTAAAAACTGAAATCACACCTCCAGGCACCAAATTAATGCTAATTAATTGTATCAAATCCCCCTCCTATTCAGGGTAACTACAGAATCCACTTCGGGCACTTGGAGCCAAGGCTAATTATCTCCTAACGTGGCACCAGTCCCTGGATGGCAACCCTGCACGTGGTTAATTAGGCTTTAGCAAGTGGGAGGAGAGGCTGAGCGGGCCACCCAGGCCCTCCGCTACGGCTGCCTCACACGCGGCCTCACTCCTGCAGCGCGTGGTCCCTGTCACTGGCCAGCCACCATCCAGATCCACACAGAACCAGGGACACACAGACCGGCGAGCTCTTTGCCTGCCACAGTCGCCAAAGTCCAAATCCACCTTCCTCACCAGAGGCCAGGCCCTGGGGGTCCTCGTTCTTGGGAACTGTGAAGAATGCAGACTGTGACCATATCAAAGTGTTATTGTCATTATCCCCTACACTTCTCCTTGGGTTTAATTGTTGCTTGAAGCATGTAAGCGTTGATTGAATCTATGAGTCATGATGGGGCCCCTGCTATTCTGCGGGGACTAGAATTTGAAGGTTTCTTTCTGCACTGCCTTTGGGGTACTTCCTGAGCGTCAGGTGCCACGGGCAGTGCTGGCCAATAGTGGGAACCGGAGGCTTGGCTTTGTACTGTAGAGCTCGCAGTCTGTGGGAACATGTGTTTTCTTGCTTCTGGATTCCACGAGGAAACTGTACCCCAAGACTCCTGTCCCCCACTGACTCCTCACACATGACTTACCTGGGCAGTTGGGCTCAAATCTCCACTAAACAACTGAAGATTTTCTGCAGAAGGGGTAGGATCTGTCCCACCGCCCCTTCTCTGCCTGGACTAGTGGAAAGAGCCTTCTGGTTAGGTGTGGACACCTGTCGACCCCAAGGTGTTCCCGAGGCCTTTTCCAAGGAGAAAGAAGAAAGGAGAGCCATACCTGCACCTAGGCTCACACACCCACCCGCACCTCCCAGCTCTCCAGCCCCCCTTCACCACTGGCCAAGGGGATGCGCGGCTTTCCCAGCACCAACTCTAACTTATTTTCCAACCAGTGGAAAATGCAAATGGAAAGAGGGTGTTGCCTAACAGGCTGCTCTGGAAGGCACGGCACAGTCTGAAGAGAGGAGATGGGAGAAGGTCAACCCCTAATTGTGCAGTTACACCAACCTCATTTGGCACTTCCTTGCCTTCGAGGCCTTCCAATCTAGTAAGGAAAAGAAGGCCTGAGTCCACGTGGTGTCCACAGACAATGGACTTGGCATTACAGCAAGGACATGGGACTGTGACACAGGAGGGAAGTCACACGCAAGTTTACACCGAAATCAAATCATGAGATTGGTGCCCCTTTCGTGTGCTTCCTTGGCAAGTCCTCCACACCCTCCAAAACAATGTCACTCAGGATTTATGACAATGGAGGTGTCAGAATAACTCCAAGTTCCTTCAAGAATCCTGGCACTATGATGGCTTCTTATTTCATCTTGTGTCTTGAGTTAGACAGAAATTTATGTTTTGATTATTCCCTGATAATTCATGTCATAACAGCAACAATTAAAACTTCACAGTTACAGCTTTTCTCTTCTTTGGCTTTTAATTTTGCACTTTAAAAAATGTTTGCATCTTTTGAGGATTTGCAGGATAATATGGTGCAAAAACTAGAGCACATGGAACTTTGTTGTAGCATTTTGGGATTCTGAAGAAAAAGGCAAATAGATTGAACTAACAGGACAAAGCAGAAACTAGAATTTAGGAGATTGCAGAGAGTCACAGAGAAATCTATGGCCCTGTGTGTTGTCCTTTTGGGGTTACTACAGAGAAATACTCGAGATTGGATAGTTTGTAAAGAAAAGAGGATCATTTAGCTCACTGGTTTGGAGACTTCAAATCCAAACAGAACCAGCTCTGGCCAGTGACCCCCTCTCTGCATCATGTCATGGTGGATGGCATCACAGCAAAAGCAAGTGCAAGAAAGAAACATCACATGGTAAGAAGAGAAGACAAAAGTGGGTAGGGGCCAGTCTTGCTCTTTCATTACAACTTACTGTCAAGGGGGCCAACTCGAGTCCCACTGTAACCACCTAACCCTTTCCGAAGGCAGTGCCCCCACTGACCTAACCACCTCCCTCCAGGCCCCACCTCTGGAAGCTCCCACCACCTCCACATTGCCACAGTAAGGACTGAGCCTCTGACACACGAACCCCTGGGGAACAAGCCACCTGAACCACAGCACCCTGCTTTTAACAGCTCCCACCAGAATGTCTTCTTGCAGACCACGCCCTTTCTGAGGATGGGACTCCAGAGTCCTGCGGGCCCAGTCCTTCTCTGGTGTAGAGGGAAGGGTGTGTTGGCACGTGCAGCTCTCAGAGGCATCAGACTCAGCCTGAGCCACCCTGGCTGGCCCCTTTCAGTTCCCTTCCGGCTTGTCGACTCTGGGTGTCAGGCTCCGCCACACTCTAGCTCTCCTCAGTGGCTCATGAGAAGAGCCCATCAGAGTTCCCTTAGCTTCAGGAAGATGCCAAGCACCAAGGTCCTCCTACCCCATTCCTTGTTTTTGTGGTCATCTGATTAGGAAAATGTTACGTGAAGTTGGTTGTGTCACAACGAGGAGGAAGAGATGAGGGTACCTGGGGTGTCATCAGCTGTCCCCACTGGTCCATGGTCCTGTTTGTCAAACTACCCTCCTCCACATGCAGATTCTGTCTCCTGCTGTCCCTCTCACTACCCCCACCCCAGACCACAGGTGACTGGACCAGGGTCAGGCAATAGATCTAGGCTGGACCAGGGTCCTGTCCCTGGAAATACAGAACTGAAAGCAGAAGAGTGACAGAGACAGGCATGCTCTGAGGCAGAGTTAGTACTTGGGAGGTCTCATGGTCTCCACATTGCCTGCCCTGAGCAGTCTGCCAAGAGAACAAAGCTCAAATGACAGAGCGAGACTGAGGCTAAGAGCTGGGCAGAGGTTCCCTGGGTACCTGCCAATAAATTCCCAGTTTCTGCAATGAACCTGGCTGAATTCCAGCCCCATCCCTGCCCTTGAGTTCTACAAAACATATGTACCTGTGTCCCTATTATACACCCCTTTGTTTTGCTTACATCATTTTGTTACTTATAACTAAAAGGAAACTAATGCAGAGCCATTATAAAAGTCCCTGGGGAAGCAAGTGTGTCAAATGTCAAAATGACCAATAATGCCCTGCATATGTCCAATGTCACCTTCCCATTTCATTCCTTTGGACACGTGAATGGTGCCTGCATGTCACTCATTTTTCATCAACAAAGATATTCTCCAACCCCAACTCTAGTGCCCTTGAGCCCCGCCTGGAAACAGAGCTGGCTGGCACCAGCGTGGATGTGCCCAGTGTCTGCCACGAAGATAATGGATGGAAACCAAGGAAGGCACATCAAAAGCAAGAGGTTCAGCACACCCAGCCCAGATCATCAAAACATAAAGGCAGTCATTTATATCACCACAAGTAGCTCTACTTAACAGCTTTTTTTCTGAAGAAAAACAGGGAGAGCATTCTTGTTGCCACATTGAAAAGTGTGAAAATGATCATTTGTGTCTGGAGCACCGATATGCCCACCATGTAGATGGAGATCAAAATAACTAGCGCCGACAAATAATGCAGACACGTCTCAAGAAGGACACCCAGGGTTTCGTTTTCTGATGCATTTGAAAGGCTCACAGGTTGCGTGCATCGTCCTTTTCTTATTTCCAAAGCCAGGGTTTGCCGTGCCTGTCCTGGGCCAGCACAAGCAAGCTGGATCGCCATGGCCCTCTTTGAAAGCTTGCATAAAGCTGAGGCGCCCAGAGCTGGCCCAGGGCACCGAGACCCAGCTGCCACACTCCTGGAATGCGGGCCACTGAGGGCGGGGTGATGAAAGCCCTGGATCAAGCATCTCCAAGGCTTTGATTTGCAAGAACAGCTTGACATCCATAGCAACGTGGGTAACGGGTAACTTGGAAAACACAAGATAAAAACATTCCATTTAATTAAAAGCCCACAGTTCAATGGTAGTATAATTATTACAAGTGCATTTTATGGCTGTCTGCATTCATTTTGGGTACATAAATTAATATGCAAATTACCAGCCCCTCTACCATTCTTAAGAAGTTCCCCTATCAATCTTTTCCCCACCATGTCAATTGTGTGAAGTGTGGCTTTTTAAATGCAAAATAAAATTCACATTTACGGTCCTTCTGAAATCTCCCTGGGCTGGCAAGCTTTGTTTTAGATGAAGAGTGTTTAATTAACAGAACTCACCTCTCTCTGAGGGCCTTGGGGACAACAGAGAGAAGGCCAAGACTGTCCATGGTCTCTGGGCTGGTCAGGATTAGAGGGGCTATTTTCTATCTCAAGGACCACCTATCAAGGTATTTGTGATTCTTCATTCAGCCCAGCAAGAACATTATAATGGGAAAATATTGTTCTGATTTACAAAAAAGCAAATTCCCAACCATAGCCAGATGAAGTTGATATTATTCACCAGGGAAATGCTATAAGGAACCACTTAACAGATGGTTTGTAGGTATTCAGAAACTACTTTGCATACAGGCAGCAGACTCTGAGAAGTGGCATGAGTAAGAATGGGATATGCCAGCGTGATCTCATCTCTTTTGATAAACTTGCTAAACTGATTTAATAGGAAAATTCTCTAAATATATCCTACTGCTCATAAGGCTTTCAGAGAATTCTTTCACAACTCCCTAGAAGATGTACACAGTAGGTAAACCTGCTGTTTGAACAGTCCCACGGAGTTCGTTCAAGTGTCAGGAACTTGACTTGGAGGTCGGCCATGAAGCTCCATGCTTAGTGCAGTTCCGTCCACATTTCTAGTGTTGGCCTGAATGAAGCCTGAGAAAATATGCTTTAATTATTTACCAACTTTCCAAAGCTAGAAGGAACATTTAGTATGCACTTTGCCAGAATTGAAACTCCTGAAATATAAACATCTCGAGAAACTGAACTTCACTCATGAAAAGTTCAACTTTCTGAGAATAAGATGGAGTAAGTTCATTTAGTAAAAGAAAGTTGTGGTTGCCCTGAGGTCAACATTACCTCTTAGTTTGATATGGTGCCTTAATGGTGAAAAGAGATTTCACTGAAGTGACGATTGAGGGGTACAAGCAAAATGAGGGCAAGAACAGTGCTTGACACATAGTGGATTCTCAGGAAATATTTATTTCCACCTCCCAGTTTAAAATTATAAGTGGAATTTGCACAGATTATAGAAAATCTGGAGAGCACAGAAAAGCACAAAGAAGAAATAAAAGTTACCTTTGGTGTTGAGATAAATCTCCATTAACATCTTAGCATATGTCCTTCCTCTTTCTTCTATGCCCTTCACATGGTCAAATAAAAAATTATATGACACAATTAATTTACATATAAAAATCATTAGAAAATAATATTGTGAAAAACTTCACAATGCAACCTGCACACTATATAGCTGTTCACTTTGTGACCACATATTTTGTGGACGCTTTACACTGTTTCCACATATTTTATACACGGGTATTCAAACAATGCTATGACAAGCATCTGTCTGCAAAGCTTTCTCTTCTCTCCAGAATGAGTCAGACCTTTTTTCAATTAAAACTAAATTGAGTTTCCTTGTGGAAATAGACAAGCAGGCAATTGTCCTTCCTAAAACACAGCGCCTATCAGGAAAGTGCCAGAGAAAAGAATTCATTTTGATGAAATATGAATTTTGCTGTTTTTTGACTCTGCCATCTACCAGCTTTGTATCAACTGGGACAAATTTTCTTGCAGCTATGACTCAGTTTCCAGTTCTATAAAATAGAAACAACGTGGACTTTTTTGTATTGCTATGAGGGAAACAGGGAAATGTTGCCCAGAAGTGACTAAAATAATTTAGTACAAGAGGACTCTATTAATTTTGTGCATAGTGACTATTGTGATTGTTATTTTTTCTTTCCTTACTACGTGATTTTCAGGTGCATGCATTTGTTTAAGCCTTGGACAGGCTTGGCCATGCAGAGGTGAGTGGAGAGGATGCCGTGTGAGGTTTTGTGGCAGGACCACTTACAGAATCTGCATGCCCAGTGTGAAATGTAAAAGAGCTTCCCTGTTCACTATTATAAAGATTTTCAGGATAGCTTCAGTAGAGCAGGAAACCACATGCAGGACCCTACCAAGCACAGGGCCCTGTGGCATTGCCCAGGCAGCATATGCATGAAGTCAGCACTGTGTAGATACCAGTGTATGCAGCAGCCCTAGGGGCCCCTGGCTCTGGAACAATGCTATCTGCATTGAAAGAGACCTCAGCAACTCCATCTAGCTGTGCTACTGTGAATGCCGTCCAAGCTTCAGCAAGCTAGTAGCAGTCACTCACTTCTGGACGGGAAGTTCTTATAAGTCAGCTGAACAATCAGAAAGTCTTGAAAACAAACTTTCCTGGAGTGGGCAGGGAGGTGGAGGGTTTATAAAAAGAGCCAACTTTGACTCATTGCATCAAAAAATTTCTAAATTCACCCTATCCTGTGGTTCTTTTAAGAATCTCCCATGACTTTCAGTAGTATAGGATAGTGAGTTTTAAAATTTTCCAGAAGATTCTACAAAATTTGTTAAAAGTCTGTCTCAGTTTTCTTAGGCTGCCATAACCAAATACCCCAGAATGGGAAGCTTATCAGCACCAGAGACTTATTTCTTATGGTTTTGGAGACTGGGAAGTCATAGGTCAAAGTGCAAGTAGAGCTAGCCTCTGATGAGGGCTGGCTTCTCTAGTTCATAGAATAGTCTCATCTGGCTGTCACTTCACCTGGTGGAAGGAGACACTCTGGTCTCTTCAGTCCCCATAGGACAGAGATCCTATTAATGGGGGTACCATCCTCATGATCGGATCAATTCCCATTGGGGAATTATATGAATTCAATGTACGAATTTGGGGAAACACAAAGTTTCAGTCCTATAATGCTTTTCTAATAGCCAAGAATTTTGTTCAATCTAGAAACCAAAAGGGCTTTCTCCAGAGTGAATGTGGACGTGTCTATCCAAGCATGACTATCAATGTTGCTGTGATTTATGTGAACAGTGAGTGCTACTAACACTCAGCTGTTGTTCTAAGAGTGACTGATTACCAGCATTAACATCTCTTTCTACATCTCAAAAATAGTACAAGGTTCTTATATTTTCTTCCCTCAAAATTTTACTCTCCAAGTCTTTGTTGTGTTCAATGTTTTTTTTTTTTTTCTGAAGAGTCTACATGCAAATATGGCATCATCCATCAAAAGATCATGTCTCAAATTTAGTGTTTTTCCATGGAGGATCCACCATCCCTGCCCTAACCCTAACTCCTGCTTCTAACCTGGGTTTTAGTAGGATTCTGCCCTTCTGAAGTAAGCTGAACATTAGGCCCCACAGATATCTATATCGCAATCCCTGAGACCTTGCACTATTACCTTATTAGGAAAAAAGAGACTTTGCAGACATAAGCTTAGGTTAAGGATCTTGAGATGGGAAGATCATCCTAGATTGTCCAAATGGGCCCAAATTTAATCACCAGGGTCTTTATAAAAGGGGACTAAGAGGGTAAAGGAGTAATTGGGGTAGTGACTACAGATCATGGAGGTTGGAGAGACTGGATGAAAGGGTCACAATCTCCAGAATGCAGGTGGCCTCCAGAGGCTGGGGAAAGATTCTGTCCTGCAGGAGCCAGCCTAACTGACACCTTAACTTTAGCTCAGTAAGATTTTGGATTTCTGGTCTCCAAAACTGGTAGAGAATAAATCTGAGTTGTGATTCCAACACTTGGTCTGTGGTATTCTGTTACAGCAGCAGCAGGAAATCTGACCACCCATTTTTCTTCAGGAAAATCTTCACTTCGCCACCTGCTTCCTATCCCTTCTCTCCTTCATCAACCTATGAACAAATGATGGTCAAACCTGGTGTCCTTGGGAGATTAGTTCCAAGGTTCCCTGCCAATACCAGAATCAAATGATGCTCACGTCCCTTACAGAAATGGACATAGTGTTGGCATAGAACCTATAATCACCCTCCCATATACTTTAAATCATCTCCCGATTACTGACATACCTCATACATAATGTAAGTGTGATGTAAATAGTGCTATACTGTATTCTCTGGGGAGTAATGATAAAGAAAATAAGTGTGTGCAATTTCAGTATATGGACCCAGCCCATAGAGATGGAGGGCCTCCTGTATTTCTATGATTCAGGTTCAACAGCCTTAACCTAATCAAAGTCTCAAATACCTCTTCTAATAATTTTTATTGTAAAGTTTTTAAAACTCATGCAAACATTTAACTAAATATAAATTCCTTATGCTTACAGCTATTAGGCAACTCAATAACAAAGTAAATTTACAAAATAAAGACAAATAAAGCTACCATCACACTACGATTTGTTAAAAATCACTAAACTGATGGATGGTGTTTACTGAGAGCAAATCATTAATGATGGGTTTGACTAAAGAAAGATATATGCATGCCTTCTAGAGGCACTTGTTGATTTCTTCCTTTGACTTTAGGTAAGATAGATCATCACCAAGGCTTTTACTATCTCTTGATAGTTTTATTTTCTAGCACTAATCTGAAATTTAACAATGATCCATTTTATTGCTGAGCCACACAACATAATAATAGAACCAAGGATAAAATATGGAGATATTTTACAATATCATTTAAAGAAAAGAATCATGATTCCTACTTATCATATTTAATACTATACTTCTGCTATTAAATTACTACAAAGATTTGTGTGTATATGCATTCAGGCTCAGAATAGCATCCCTCAAGGCCTCGGTGGGGGTAATTTTGCATTGGGCAGCCACATGTCACGTTACTTACTTTTACCATATTTGAAATATCATAAATCACTTAATCATTTTTCCTCCAGTGTTCTAACATGGTTGTTGGCTTGTGTGTAGCATAAATATGGTGGTAAATACAAGTGCAAATGCAGCTTAAAACTGCATAGCTACACCTAGCTCAAAGACTGTCATCCGGGTCACCCCACGTATTCTTTGGGTAATTTTTCTTTAGCCTGCCACCACATAAGAGAAGTAAAAACATAATGCTATTTAAAATCTCATAAAATTCACGGACCCTGGAGAATGTAACCATACCTACAAGGGCCAGAAAAGCCAATTGGGGGAATTTTAATCTACCCTTTGCTCATTTCTGTACCTTTTTTTTCTCGGTCTCTACATTGGTTGCTGTAAATATTTTGTTCCCATAAATTTCCTTTCCTTCCCTAAGGTGGTCCAATCTGTTTCACTTCCCTCTCTCTTGTCTAATAGCAAATCCTAAATATTCATTTCCCACTTAGAAATCCCTTCTTCCTCACCTCTGAGGAGCCCAGGCCACCTGGATGAGCAGAGGTGGGGATAAGCCAAGGGCTGCCTACCAGGTGCCTGTGACAGGTGTCATTCCAATGCTCCCCCCTGGCAAACGCACTGCCAGGGGAGGAGGTCTTGCTTTTCAGTGTCCTCTCCTTTTCAGTTGCTGGCAGGGTATTTAAATAACTTGCACCTCATTATCAGTTACTCATACTGTTCTAAATCCTCTGGCCTCCTATCAGCAGATAGCCACGTTGGAATCCTCTTACCACTGGAACACTGACCATCTGCTGGTCTTTCCTCACCCTGGGCATCAGACAGAATCTGAAAGAATCCATAGGTGCAATAACTTAACAGTAAGGGTGCAGCAGGTGGAGTGGTCCTCAACCTCACTGTGGTGGGCTCCTCCTACTGACAATAGGTACAACCATATACTAGATTGGGCTCATTTTTACTCAACTCATATGACAGCGAATATAGTTGTTACAGAAAAGAATTTTGCGTACAATTTTATAAACATATTGTCTTAGTCCATTCAGACTGCTGTAACAAAATACCCCAGACTGGGTAACTTACAAACACCCCAATTCATTGCTCACAGTTCTAGAAGTTGGAACATCCAAGGCACCAGCTGTCTGGTGTCTGGTATCTGGTGAGAGCTTGATCTTCTCGTCATCGATGGTAACTTTGATGAGGCTGAAATATAAATCTGGGGGACACAAATATTCAGACCACAGCATATAATGTCTCATACTTTTAAAAGCTACTCAACACTAAATGCTTAGAAGCATCTCAGTTCATTTCAAGTAGAGGAAACTCTGGCCAAAATTAATGCATTTCACTTTTAGGGTCAAGTGCATTATTGTTCCCAGTTCTTCACCCCTCCTTATGTCCACCTGGTTTGTCCTGTGACTCTGCCTTTCCTTCTACTGGAGGCAAAGTTTATCCCTGCCCCATTAAAGTTAGATTTGTCACTCAGATTTATTTTGGCCAATGGAATTTGGATATAAGTGATAATATAAAGATCTGAGTCCAGGCCTTGAGAAGTGCATGTCTCTGCTCACCCTTCTGGAAGCTTCCAAATCCTTCCATGAAAAGAATGTGCCCCAGCTTTCCCAGAAGATTGTGAGATATGAGACCTTTGAAGGCCAACTAAACCCTGTTTAAATGAATAAGTTCCCTCTGCAATAAGCTGAGCTATATCCCCCACCCAAATTCATATATTGAAGTCCTAAATTATAGTACCTCAAACTCTTGACTATAAGTGGAGACAGGATCTTAAATGAGGTAATTAAGATGAGTCCATATGACTGGTGTCCTTTTAAGAAGAGGGGATTAGGACACATGCACAGAGAAAAGACAATTATGGTTTAGAGAAGAGGTGTCCCTCAAAGCTCATGTGTTAGACAATGAAAGAAAGTTCAGAGGTGAAATGATAAAGGTACGACAGCCTTAACCTAATCAGTGCATTTATCTGCTGATAAGGATTAACTGTTGGCAGGTAAGATGTGGCTGGAGGAGGTGGGTCACTGGGGGCATACCTTTGGGTTACATATCTTGTCCCTGGTGAGGAGTCAGTCAGTCTCTCTCTCTCTCTCTCTCTCTCTCTCTCCCCCCCCCCTCTCCCTCTCCCTCTCCTTCTTGGTGGCCACATTCTGAGCTGCTATCCTCCTCCACACATTTCCACCATGATTTTCTCTCACCTTTGATCCACAGCAATAGCGTTGACCATCTATGAGCTGAGACCTCTAAAACTATAAACTCCAAATGCTGGGAGCCATTAGCCAAGTAGGTATGACAATTTCCTTGCCAGCGTACCCCATGTTGCTGACATGTTGCAGTGACATTGAATGTAGGTGACCTTGCTCAAGGACCAAGGCAGATTAGGGTGTTCCCGGTTTTAAGATAATCGTGTTTAGGGCGTTCCCAGTTTAGGTTCCAGGTTTAAGGTTTAAGATTATTCCTGCTGGGAATAGGGCGTATCCTGCTGCCTGAGTTCCCCTTGAGTTCTCACGGGATTCAGACAGTATATTTTGGAGATAGAAGCCCAGTGGAGGTGGATTTGGGAAGAGAACGTGGATTTCCCCAGAACGTGATTGTAGACGGCTGGTGTGAGTTCGGGAATAAAGAGTTGCTGTTTGAATCTACAAGCTGTGTGGTGGCTCGTGATTGTGTGCCCAGCCAGACTGCAGCATTTGTGCCCAGCCAGACTGCGGCATTTGGCGGCTCGTACGGGGAACTTCTGAAGCTTGGAGGTAAGTGAAATTGCTCGCCCCTGAGGAAGAGCGAAAGAATGGGTGACCAACTCAAAAAACAATGTGTTATTGTTTTGATTTATCTTGTTTTTGTTTCAAGCTGCCTATCCCTAGAAATTTCTCAGGCAAACTGGAAAAAATGGTTGACTAAAGGTTTGAAGTTTGTCGGCCCTGAGGAAGAGAAAATTGATACAACGATTTTTTATTCCGTTTTTGTTTCATTCAGTTTCGGCTTTATTTTGTGTTATCTTATTGGGTTGCGTTATCTTTATAGTAGATTAGAAATTAGTAAAAAACAAACCGAAAAGATGTTAAGTAAATTGTTAGAGGTTCAGATCATGGAGAAAGACATTTTAGATCAAGCAAAAGAGAAGGTCTCTCGAGCTAGTCAGACAGAGGAAGAAAATTTAAAGGAAAAGGGGTTGTTAGGAAAAAGGTCACAACAGGAGACTGTTACTAACTCCATTTTATCACAAGAGGGCGTAATTCAACCAACAGCCCCACCGATGGAGACAGCTGAGTGGCCCTGAAACCCCGTAGTTGATAAATGGGATCCTGAGACAGGACCTCAAAGATTAGCATGCCCTGTACTTGAACAGGCAGGAGGGCAGCGAATTCACTGTGCTTTAGATTTTAAAACAGTGAAGCAGTTAAAGGAGGCTATAACAACCTATGGCCCCCAAGTTCCCTTCACGGTAAGCATGGTTGAGTCCATTACTAACTTGGACATGACGCCAGCAGATTGGGCTAGCATGTGTAAATCTGTACTAAATGGAGGACAATATTTGTTATGGAAGGTTGCCAATGAGGAATTTTGCACGGAGACAGCTAGGAGAAATGCAGCAGCCGGTTACCCTCAAAGAAATCTAGATATGTTGTTAGGAAAAGGACCTTATGAGGGTCAACGGCAACAAATTGAATATGATCCTGCTATATATGCACAAATTGCTGCAGACGCAGTTAGGGCATGGAAGACTTTACAAGAACATGGAGATTTACAAGGTCAGCTATCTAAGGTAATACAGAGAGCTAATGAACCTTACGCTGACTTTGTAGATAGGCTAATTCAAACGGCTGCCAAAATTTTGGGGGATACAGAACAAGCAATGCCATTAATAAAACAACTGGCTTATGACCAAGCAAATCGTTGCTGCAGAGAGGTTATTAGACCATGGAGACATGAAGATTTAAACACATATATTAAATTATGTAGAGATATTAATGAACAAGGGCAAGTCTTGGCAGCTGCAGTACAACAGGCTTTAGATGCCAGGCCAAAAACATGCTATGATTGTGAACAAACAGGACATTTTAAAAGGAATTGCCCCATAGGAGGAGGGTTTAACAAAAGTAGGTATCAAAGGAATAGAATACCGGGTATTTGCCCACGATGCCGTAGAGGGAGACATTGGGCTAATGAATGCCATTCTCAAACCACCATTGAGGGTACTCCTTTATCAAAAAACGGACAAAGACCAGGTATTTATCCACGATATCGTGGAGAAAGGCATCAGGCTCCATTGCCAAAAAACGGACAGGGGGGCCCAATGCTCCGGGGCCCACAACCACAAATATACGGGGCAGTGGAGGATCCCAGCAACACCATCAGGGTAGTGCCCAGGACACATTGTCCATTAAATCCCTCATCAGACAAACCTGAGGGAGCGCAGGGTTGGACATCTGCGCCTCTGCCAGAGCAGTATTAACTCCAGAGATGGGAGTTTAAATCATTCCCACAGGAGTAAAAGGACCTCTTCCCCAAGGAACAGTAGGCTTATTATTGGGACGTAGTTCATCTACATTAAAAGGACTTATGATAAGTCCTGGGGTAATTGATCCCGATTATGTAGGTGAAATAAAAATTATAGCTAGTTCTCCAAGAGGTATATCAGTAATTTCACCTGGAGATAGAATAGCACAGTTGTTAATAATACCCAGCCTACATAATAAATTTCCTAGTCATAGTGTAGAAAGAGGTTCCAGGGGATTAGGCTCCACAGGTGTAGATTGGGCTATGTTGTCTTTAAACTTAGATTCTCGCCCAATGCTAAAACTAAATATTCAAGGTCATGAGTTTAATGGACTACTGGACACAGGAGCTGACCTTAGCATCATCTCTCGTCAAGAATGGCCAAAACATTGGCCATTACAACAAGCCACTCAAACGCTTCGAGGCCTAGGAGTGGCAACTAATCCCCATAGAAGTTCTATGATATTAGATTGGAAGGATCCTGAAGGATGTGAAGGAACTATACAGCCATATGTATTGGATCATCTTTCTATAAATTTATGGGGACGAGATGTCCTAGATCAATTGGGTTTGATGTTAACAAATAACATCAATCCTAATGCGCCCACTACTAGGGCTAGACAAGGCTTTAGGAAAGAAAAAAGATTAGGAAAACAAGGGCAAGTTATAGCAGCACCAGTACAAATAGATCAAGGAACAGACAGACATGGGTTGGATTTTCAGAAAGGGCCACTGAGACAATCAAAATTACTTGGAAATCAGAAAGACCAGTGTGGGTTCCTCAGTGGCCCCTGACTAAAGAAAAGACACAAGTAGCCCATGATCTGGTCAAACAACAATTAGCGGAAGGACATATACAACCTTCCATATCTCCCCATAATACTCCCATTTTTGTCATCAAAAAGAAATCTGGTAAATGGAGATTGTTACAAGATTTAAGAGCCATTAATAATGAGATGGTTATTATGGGACCTGCTCAATCAGGGATTCCTCAATTGTCTGCTTTGCCAAAAACCTGGCATGTTTTAGCTATAGATATTAAAGACTGTTTTTTTTTCAATTCCAATTCATCCCGAGGATAGTCCACGTTTTGCATTTACTATCCCTGCATTAAATCATGAAGGTCCTGATCAGAGATATGAATGGAAAGTACTCCCTCAAGGGATGGCTAACAGTCCAACTATGTGTCAAATATATGTTAACAAAGCAATCCAGCCACTTAGAAATCAAAATCCTGAACTACAAATATTTCACTATATGGATGATGTATTATTGGCACATAAAGATAAAAACATATTGCTGGAATGTTATGCCACACTTACAAACTTATTAAAAAATTATAATCTAGAGATAGCAATAGATAAAGTACAATTAAATTTTCCAATTAATTATTTAGGAGTTCTATTATCCTCAACCATGGTCCGTCCACCAAAAATTCAAATACGAGTAGATCAACTCAAATCACTTAACGACTTTCAAAAGTTATTGGGAGACATAAATTGGATAAGGCCTTATCTAGGTATACCAACAGGAGAATTGGGACCTTTATTTGATATTCTAAAAGGTCCATCAGATCCAAATTCACCCCACATGTTAACTCCTAAAGCAAGAAAGGCATTAAAAATTATTGAAACATATATGGAAAATATGCATTTGGATAGAATTGATATAAGTTTGCCTTTATTATTTATTGTACTACCAACAAAAAAATATTCCTACAGGAGTATTTTGGCAAGAAGGTCCATTATTGTGGATACATTTATCTTATTCTCCTAACACTATTCTTACTAGGTATCCTGAGGCTGTAGGACAATTAATACTCAAAGGAATAAAAGCAGCAAAGGGAGTGTTTGGAATTTCTCCCAATAAAATTATTACTCCATATACTATGGATCAAATTGATGAGTTAGCTAATGAGTTAAATACTTGGGCAATAATCATGTGTAAATCTAATGTTTCATTTGATAATCATTTACCATCTAATCCTTTGTTGTCTTTTTGGTCTAAGCATCCTGTAGTTTTTCCTAAAATGACAAGAAAAACACCTATCATGAATGCTCCAAATATATTCACTGATGGGTCAAATAATGGTACAGCAGCAGTAGTTACCCCTGATCAAACTTTTACATTTTTAGTACCCAAACAATCAGCTCAAAAGGTAGAGCTTAATGCAGTTTTACAAGCTTTTTTGATGTTTAAAGATTCTGTATTTAATTTATTTTCTGATAGTCAGTATGTAGTTAATGCTATAGTATCTCTTGAAGATGCTGGTAGGATTTCCCCTTCTTCTACTGTTTTCTCTTTGTTTTCCACTATACAAAGTCTAATCTGGGACAGAAAAGATCCATTCTTTATAGGACATATTAGGGCACATACAGGATTGCCTGGAGCCCTTAGTTTAGGCAATGATTTAGCAGATAAAACTACACATGACATACATATTTTCTCTACATTTGAAGAAGCTACAAATTTTCATAAAAGGTTTCATGTTAATGCTAATACTTTACAAAAGCGTTTTAAAATAACTAAGGAACAAGCCAGACATATAATAAAACAATGTCAAAATTGTGTGACATTTTTACCACAAGTTAATCTTGGAGTCAATCCTAGAGGACTGATACCTAACCATATTTGGCAGATGGACGTCACACACTTGCCAGAATTTGGAAAATTAAAATATTTACACGTTACAGTCGATACTTCTTCTGGATTTTTGATGGGCTCCCTTCATGCCGGAGAAAAAACTAAAGATGTTATAGCTCATTGCTTACAAAATTTTGCCACTGTGGGCGTTCCTAAACAGTTAAAAACTGATAATGGTCCTGGCTATACCTCTACCTCTTTTAAACAATTTTGCTCATCATTTGGTATTACTCATATAACAGGAATCCCATACAATCCACAGGGACAAGGCATAGTTGAAAGAGCTCATCAAACTATTAAAACATACTTATTAAAGCAAAAAGAGGGAATTGGAAGGGGGTATATATCCCCCAAAGATAAACTTAAAATAACGCTTTTTACTCTAAACTTTTTAAATTTGGATTCATCAGGACTTAGTGCTGCGGAAAGGCATATGTATCCAAAAAATGTACATAAGCCTAAAGTACTTTGGAAAGATATTCTAACAGGACAATGGAAAGGTCCTGACCCAGTGATTGTCTGGAGTCGGGGGTCTGTTTGTGTTTTTCCACAGGGAGAACAGCAGCCCATTTGGATTCCAGAGAGATTAACTAAAACAGTTTCTACAGATCGAAAAGAAGATGATTTGACTCAAATCCATAACAGCTGATATCCAGAACTCCAGCTTGGCCATTCTTACATCTGCGACAGTGATTAACCAGGATGCTTTTTTCAATAGCTATTTTATTATTGCATTTTTCCACATCATAAGGTTCTATTTTTATTTTTTGAGCTCATACAAACCTTGGTTAATGTTTTTCTGATCAGTTTTATTTTTTGACTGTGGAGTTTTTAAACATTGCAATGGAGATTTCACCCAGGTAAAGCTACAAGGCCTTTACTATTTTCTTATGTGTCGTACGTTTGTGTACACTCTTGTGTTTTTTGTTGTATGTCTGTATGTGCGTATGTCCATATTTCTTATATGAGGAGCGCTCATGAAAAAATGGATCCGAATTATTATTATTTTTTTTATTCACGTGATTTAAATGGTTTAATTTAAATTATGTAAACAGCTGTTAAGGATTGTTTTTAAAGGTGGTTAACAGATCTGTTTGTTTACTAATTTAAATTAGGTAAAAAGCTGTTAAGGATTGTTTTTAAAGTAGGTTAACAGATCTGTTTGTTTACTTTCACCTTTCCTTTTCATTATATTTAATAATTCTTTTCAGGATAATGTCTCTTTAGCATCATTGCCAGAATTCCTATCTCCATCCCAGTGCCGGTGAAGAACTCAACAAGTAATGCTCAATCAAAGAGTCAACTTACTTTGGGAGGAAACGGATTTTGGGAGGAAATGGACATATTGATAGATTCCTCTGCTTTGAACTGCTTGCAGAACTTGCCTGGACTATGTAACTATCGTTTGGTGCAGCGAATTGTGGTAATGCTGGCATATCTTTGCTGATGGTGTCACCAGTGATGCAATTTTTCCTTGCCAGCGCACCCCATGTTAATTGTGGTAGTGCTGACATATCTTTGCTGATGGTGTCACCAGTGATGCAATTTTTCCCAAGGAGCCGTCAATTGGCTTGGTGTCGTGGCATTTCTGTATCCTCCTCCCTTCTGCTAGTGATGGTCTAAAATTTGGGGGCCAATGGCTTATGCTGGACCGGTAGTCAGTGACGGGTATGATCCAATTGCAGTGGTATCAACCTAAGACAGGAGGCTGACGCCTAAAGGTCAGTTTTCCGATGACGGGTAAGAACCATATGTTGAATTGGACAACCTACCAGGCACGGTCCATAAGCCACATTAACCTCACTCCCCCACTGGCACCAAGGCCAAATTTGGGGGCCAACAGAGGTGAGGCAAAGAACCTCACCCCCCCACTGGTGCATAGACCTATCCACAAGTATGGCTGTATGCTGGACCGGTAGTCAGTGACGGGTATGATCCAATTGCAGTGGTATCAACCTAAGACAGGAGGCTGACGCCTAAAGGTCAGTTTTTCCCATGACGGGTAAGAACCATATGTTGAATTGGACAACCTACCAGGCACGGTCCTTAAGCCACATTGCTTGTTGTTTAATTAATCAGAAGGGGGGAGATGCTGGGAGCCATTAGCCAAGTAGGTGTGACAATTTCCTTGCCAGCGTACCCCATGTTGCTGACATGTTGCAGTGACATTGAATGTAGGTGACCTTGCTCAAGGACCAAGGCAGATTAGGGTGTTCCCGGTTTTAAGATAATCGTGTTTAGGGCGTTCCCAGTTTAGGTTCCAGGTTTAAGGTTTAAGATTATTCCTGCTGGGAATAGGGCGTATCCTGCTGCCTGAGTTCCCCTTGAGTTCTCACGGGATTCAGACAGTATATTTTGGAGATAGAAGCCCAGTGGAGGTGGATTTGGGAAGAGAACGTGGATTTCCCCAGAACGTGATTGTAGACGGCTGGTGTGAGTTTGGGAATAAAGAGTTGCTGTTTGAATCTACAAGCTGTGTGGTGGCTCGTGATTGTGTGCCCAGCCAGACTGCAGCATTTGTGCCCAGCCAGACTGCGGCATCCAAATAAAACGTTTCCTCCTCTAAAATTGTTCTTGCCAGACCTTTTGGTCACAGCAGTGAAAAGGGTGACTAAAACACCATAGGAAGACAGAGAGAAGATGGCCATCTGCAAGGCAAGGAGAGAGGGCTCAGGGTCCAAGACCTTAATCTAGGACTCCCAAACTGCAGAACTGAACTGTGAGAAAACAAAGTTTTGTTGTTGAAAGCCACCCTACCAGACAAATATACCACCCAACCCACAGTGCAAAGATAGAGAGCAAATGGCTATTGTTCGGGGTCATTGAGTTTTGCAGTATTGTGCTCCACCGCACCATTGTGGTCATCACTAACCATTATCTGAACTTTCACTTTTCATCCACATTCTGGTGTCTGGTAGTCACAATATAAATGTTACGTTTATACAGTGTCAAGTCAAAATCTCCTGGAGGGTTTCCTTCAGCTTTGCATCTCTGTAGGGCTGGTGTGTGGCCTAGAGCTGGCACTCGATGAATGAAGGTGGGATCATGAGCCAGTGAGGAGTCTGCGATGAACTGAGGGAAGGCTATGAAGGGAGGAGGAGAGATGGGCAGCGTTTGGAAGGAAATCCAAGGTTAAGGCTTTAGAATATGTTTTAGTCTGCGTGCTGGAATAAAGACTCATCTTGCCTGCTCGTCTGTTTGTGTCTTGTGTTTCTTCTCCCCCTGACCATGAAATTGCATGTGCAAATCTGTTTCTCTCCAGTCCATTATTGCCTAAGAAAAAATTACCCATTAATCAGGCAGCAACAGGGATGTCTTCAAAGATAAGCCCATGAAATGCAAGCACATGACAGCCAGAGACTTCAGTCTGTAGCTGGCATCACAGAGGGGTGAGAGGGCCAGAAACAGAGAAGTGGTCCACCATCAAGAACTGCATCATGCCCAGAGCACACTTCTGTGAGAAGGAGAATGAATGAATGACAGCGAATGATCACGGGGCAATGCATAAACCCACTGCCCTTTAATAGTCAAGACCAAGTTCTGCAGTTTCTGAGGGATTTCAGAAGATCCATAGCATTCCTCTGAGATATGGGTTTGTAGCAGTAATCAACTTACCATTGTGTGTGCAGATGATTGAAGAGAACAGACCGATAGAGACACCAATCCAGATTATATTTGGACCATCTGGCAGATATCTGGCATCCTGGGAAAGCACACAAAATTAAAATAGGCCTGTGTTTAAATCTCATCTCTACCTCTTAGAAGCAGTGTGACCTCAGAAGAATTATTTAGCCTCTCTGAACTTCAACTCCACAACTTAAAATGAGTATAGTAATACCTGTATCCTGGCAGCTCGTTATCTGGTATTGTACCTGGCCTCATAGATTCTTAAGAAATTAAAGCTTTTACTATTATCACTGTTTTCATTAGCTGACTTCGATACATAAAGAGAACTACTTCTTTCAATATGTTTCAATGTCCATTTCCCTACCAGACTAAAAATTCCTCAAAATTAAAGATAATTATGCGTTCAGTGTGTGTGTGTGTGTGTGTGTGTGTGTATACATATTAATATATATCTATAAGTTTATATAGGCAAGAGAATGTTATTGGGATGAATTATACACCTTTATTGACAATAGAAAACAAGTTCTTGTTACTGTGGATAATCAACAATGTAAAAGATTCTCTCACAGAGAGAGTTCTTCCAATGTAGTGATAGAAAGTTAAAGGCTAATCCTGTGGAATGCATTCAAGAGGTATATTTTGGAAGCACTGGGTAACTATTGCATTTGAGGTTTAATTGAGTTATTGACTTTAGCTCAATAGCTTCATGGTCCTATTTCTGAGTATTTTGGTTCCTGGTTCACAGTCTGGTTCAGGCGCATGACGAAAGATGTTGTACAAGAGCTTATGGAAATCAAAGGAAGCATCGTCCCTTCCCTTCCCACTGAGGATTTCATCTACCCACCCGGAAAGCAAAACCTGAAAAATCAATAGCTAAGGAATTAGTAGTCATTACCTGTCTGCGGCGCTTGAAAGACCAACCTGAATTTAGACAGTAAACACTAGGAGATTTCACACACTCGCACTTGATTTTCAAATGAGGTCCCATTCAAGATGGAGCTATTTTCAGACAATTAAGAAAGCTACACCCTGTTATTTGTTTTTGTTTGCTTAGTTTGTTTTGTGTTTTTCCAGGATATATAGCTGTTCCTTTATTAATTCATTCAACAGAAGTTTTAAGTCAGAGGAGAATGAAGAGAAGCCCCTGTCCGCTGTCCTCTGTCTCCTTTGGCTTTAGCTGCCACCTCCCCACATTTCTCCAACATTTCTCCACATTTCTGCAACAGAAGTTGCAGCTGGCTGAAAATGTAGGGAGAAGGAATAAATTAAGAAGCTGGATGATGACAGCTCTGGTTCCCCACCTATAAAACAGGAATGTGTCAGCTCGTGTCTCTTAGATGGACCATGAGGATGAAACAAATAAATGTTAGCTATTTTTTTTTTTGGTCAAATTTTGAGGCAGCTTCTGTATACGAGATTGAGAAATAGAAGCACTAAAAATCATGATTAATAGGCGCAACAACGCACACCTGTAATCCCAGCAGCTCAGGAGGCTGAGACAGGAGGGTCGCAAATCAAAGCCAGCTTCAGCAACTTAGCAAGGCCCTAAACAACTCAGTGAAACCCTGTCTAAGAATAAAATATAAAAAAGGGCTCGGATGTAACTCAATGGTTAAGTGCCTCTGGGTTCAATCCCTGGTACAAAAAAAAAAAAAAAGCCATAATTACTGACTGCAAGTTGCTTACAGTCTAGAGCAGAGAGACCCTCAAGTCTATTACCCTGACAGCACTGTGTGATAAATGTGCTAACAGAGACAGGCACGAGGTTCTACAGGAACACACAGGAAGGTGTGTGTTTCAGACAGCCATGGAGGCAGAGGGTGGATAGAGGAAGATAAAAACAGCTTCCCACTGAACACTAACCGCCCTCCAGACCTCATGCCAAGCATTTTATAAGTATCATCTGATTGTATCCTGTTTGATTCCATTAATACCCCCGCTGCACATGGAAGGATACTGAGCTTCCAGAGATTCCCATTTTACTCTAAGACATACACCACATCATTTCCGGAACAAATCTGAAGCTGCTCCAAAGGCCCTTCCAGGCTCTCCCACCTGGATCTACTGCCCAGAGTGGGGGGGGGGGGGTCTTGAGGACAGGCAGCAGTGGGGCCAATAAGGCTGGAGTAGGACAGCCACGGCCCTGAAGGCTGCAGGAGGCAGAACGGCCATCTGACCCTGAGGCAATTCACTATTAGCATGGCAGGGCTCAAGATTATTCTGTGAGGTGCTTTACAGTTCAAACAGATAATCCCTGGATCCATGAAATATTAATTCTGTGCAGTGGGATGCAGCCAGTGCTGGCCAAAGGGTCCAGAGAAGAGAAATATTTTGTCCTGGATCATTCCCTGATTTGCTCTGTAAATTCTGGAAATTGAATCATCTCTCTGGACCTCAAATGCCTTATCTGAGAAGGCCAGGAGCTGGTCGGTGGTTCACGGAGTTCCTTCCAGCTGACGCACTCTCTGGCCTGTATGAGCTCCATCCATTACCCCTCTGGAGTCCAGACAGCTCTGTTAACCTGGTTGCCTGTTAAGAGGGCTAGGTGCAGCCACTCCCAGCTCCAGTTAATCTTGGAGCCATTTCTTCCTCTTGCTGATTTTCTGCTGCTGTTAGCAATTACCACAAACTGGAGCTGACCACACCAGCCATCATCTTGAAGTTCTGGGGGTCAAAAGTTGAAATGAGACTCTTTGGGCAAAAGTCGACTGGTTCTCTGCCTGACTTTCTGGAGGCTGTAGGTAGGAAGGATCCATTCCTCCCCCTCCTCCCTGCCACCACCAGCTTCTAGAAGTCGCCCACATTCCTTGCATCCTGGTCTTTTTCCTCCATTTTCAAAGCCAGCCATAGCAGATAGGACTTCTCTCCCATTTCCATGTCTTTGGTCCTCTTCTCCTTTCAAGGACCCTTGTGAGTAATTGAGACCATCTGGATAATCCAGAATAATCTCCTTAATTTGAGGTCGGCCGTTCAGCAAATTTAATTCCATCTGCAACCTTAATTTTCCATGTAATGGGCTTCAGGAATAAAGACAAAGACCTCCCTGGGGCCATTATTCTACCTACCATAAGCCCCTTTTATCCTTCAGATAGAGTCTCTATTAACTTTCAGGCAGCAGTTTGGAAACATGATATTTAATTGGGTGTCCAGTATTTTTATTAGCTAAATTTGGCAACCCCAACTCCCTGAACCTTCTCAAATTATACATCATTGGCACTTCTATATTCCTCCTCACCAAAGGCTAAACACAATTCCAAAGTTCATTACTCCCTAGTCTAGAAGAGAGCCACAGTATAGATCCAAAAATGCTATAATAGTAATTGTTAACAAGTAACTTTTAAACCAATTGAATGTAGATCACTTTTCTTGCATTATTTCTACAAATATTATTATCATCTTCCCGATGCCCGTCCCTGAAAGGAGAAATTGAGTCTCAGATAGTACTTTGCCTCTGGCCATCCAGTACTAAAATGCAGACTGAGAATTCAAACATAACTCTTCCATCTGCCTCCAGATGCCAGCTACCCCTCACCCCCACCCCATCCACACTATGCCCACGGGGTTGAGGGATCTCCCACAGGAAGCCACAGCCTCTGCTCCTTCACCAAGTTTCCATGGTTTTACAATCCACATATTTCCATCCTCTGCACCAGGACTTTCTCTGACATTAATAAAGCCATATTAGATTATTGCCAAACTTGAAATAAATGTACATATGAGCCCCAGACAGAAAAAAAATGAAAAAAAAAAAACTGTGCATCCCCTCTAAAGGACAGGAGCGAGTATCTTTACTGTCATATGGCACCATAGCTTAGCTTTTTCTCTATTTGTAGAAACTTCCTAAGTTGTTTTTAAAGTCTGAGGCATATCATTTCTGAGGTTACCGTTGACCAAGTTGACAGGATCAACTTTTATTGAATTCCACTTGATATTGAATCTGCTTTGAAGGTCACCTTTGATTATCCAGACCAAAGAAGAGTATTGCAAAATGCAAGATAAGGCAAAAACTAAATTTGCCTTCAGAATCCATTTCTTTACTTACATTTTGCCTTAAGCCTTGCAGCAGTGAGTCAGAGACTCCCGTGCCCATCTAGCTCAGACCCTCTCTGCTGTCTGTGAATCAAGGCCGTGCTGTGGTCTTTCCTCAACAGGCCAAGGTACGGTTAAACAGCTGGTCTTCAGAGGAAGATCCTATTAGGACACAGCTGAAAATGACGGTTGCATTGTGTAGGTCCATAGATACAGTGTGCTGTCAAGTTCTAGGACCTCCAAGTGATGCACACCCCATAACTCCTTACCTATCACCGAATTATCAGTATAGACGATTTGCCCTTTCTCTCCCTCAACTGGGCTGGGTGCTGGAAGTGCAATATACTGTGCATCACCTCTGCCCTTCAGGGAGTCAGAGACTGGAAGGGAATCCAAAACACAATGCAATGGGCATAGATAACCAAAGGATGGTAGATAACTGCAATGGAGTATTATTCAGCCTTTAAAAAGTAACATGCTGCAACATGAAAGAAATGTAAAGATTGCCACAGTCTGGCTGGGCACAAAATAACTGAGCCGCCAAAAAGCCTTGTAGGTTCAAGCAACAATTCTTTATTCCTGAACTCTCACCGGCACTCTCCACACACTTCCCGGGAACACACTCCCTCCACAGGCTTCGTGGGCCAATTCTCCCAGAACCCCTGCCAGAACTCAATGGGAACTCCAAAGTAGTGGGCGCAGGAGGCAGCAGGATCAGCCCTAATCCCAGAAGGATCCGCCCTAATACCAGAGCCGCCCTAATCCAGGAGCAGGGTCAACTTTCAACCATTCCCTCTAGCAAAATGCCAGGCGTCATTGGACTAAACTGTGGCTCTCAACAAAAGATATTATGCTAAGTGAAATTAACTAGACACACCAGGGCAAATGCTTTATAATGCACTCAGGTGAGGGACCTAGAATTGGCAAATTCACAAAGACAGAAAGGAGGATAGAGGTCACCAGGGCTAGAGAGAGGAGGTGATGAGGAGTTACTGCTTAATGAGAACAGTTTCAGTTTAGGAAGGTTAAAAGTAATTTCCAGAAATGGATGGTTGCACAACATTGGGGATGTACTTCATGCCACTAAATTACCAAACCCAAAATTATTAGAATGCTAAATGTTGTGTCATGTATATCCTAACACAATTTCAAAATAAAAGCTATCACCAAACTGAAAAACTCCTCTTAAGGAGGTCAACAGGCTTGCAAGAAAAATTAAAGGCTAATTATTTTCTTACCAAATAAATAAATAAATACAATATAATAAGTGGTATATGTTCTAGAATCACACAAATACATATACTGTCATATATGTCACATATATGTGATTAATAGTTTGTATATTTTACAAATGTTCCATCTTGAACTTTATTGGCAGAGAACATTGTTATGGTTTGGATCCAAAAATGTTTCCCTAAAAGCTTTTGTTTTGAAAGTAGGATCCCAATGCAACCTCATCAGTGGATCAATCCATCTGACGGATTAATAATTTGAACATACTACTGGGCAGTGACTATCAGCAGGTGGGGCATGGCTGGGGAAGGGGATCACTGACGATGACGCCTTGGACCATTGTATCCGCTGCCCTAACCCTCCCTCTCTCCCTGCTCCCTGGCTGCCCAGGGCTGAGCAGCCTTCCTCTGTCACTCCCTTCACCATGATGCTCAGCCTCAGCTCAGGCTCAGAGCAATGGAGTCAGCCAGCCATAAACTGAGCCCTCTGAAACCATGAGTCCAAATAAACCTTTCCTCCTCTAAGTTGTTCTTGTCAAGTATTTTGGTCACAGCAGTGAAGAGCTGACTAACACAAATATGTACAGTAATAAACATGAAAGTGTAGTGCTCTTTGAGAAAACCTGACACGAAATATAAGAAAACTCCACCTTATTTATTGCCAGTTTGATTTCAAAATGTATGGAGACATAATAAAGCAATTGCCTGTACAAGAATATTTTCCTTTTACTGTATTCCTTCACACATCATATGCAGAAGATGAGTTTATGCTGCATGTCATCAAAACATAGGGCTCAGTTTTCAATATATGTGAAAAGAGTATTTGCAAGTGGTAAGGCAAATTAGGATTCATTCCTTTCAAAGACTTGAGCATGTCTTTCATGAATTTCAAGAATAAGAAGTATAACTAAAAGGATGTTTTACATACATACCATCTGAGTAAATAAAAATTCTACTCAGCACTGAATTTTTTGCAAAGCAAGGCCAATATCCCTAGTGCATGTACACAGAAAAGATTTACCTTGGCTTCAGTGATTTAAAAAAAGATATATTATCGAAGGTAAAAGCAGGGCCTCAGAAGCATGTATCATCTGTCTTTTCAGAAACCCACAATGTTGTACCTCTCCTCCTTTAATTTTAATTTTTTCAACTTGCCTAACATCATTTTCTTACTTGCGATATGTGCTAAAATATAATTGTAGAAGGGTTGACTTTATTAAATTCCAGGGATAAGGACAGGAAACCTGATTAATAAAACTGATTGTAAAATACTTTCAAAGAATTATAGATTTTCCAAGTAAGGAATTCAGAATATCTTACTGAAATGCTAAATGGTGTAGAAAAAGCAACACACTTTGCTAATTAACTAGAAATATGCCCCTTGATTTGGGTTTCACTGAGAGAATTTTGTCTGTTCAGGTCCCTGGAGTGACTTTAGTCTCAGGCCCCTCCTCAGGAGTGGGCAGTACCCTCTGACTTCAATTCTGAAAGTGTTCTTCTACCTCAATGGCCGGTTGTACTGGGGTGACACTGGCAACAAAGCTTGTATTGTCAGGATTATTTGTTGCAGGCAAATGTTTGTTGCAGAAATGTTCTCTGTCTGACTTAAATAAGGAGAGTATTATTGAAAGAACATTGAGAAACCCCCAGAAGTACTGGGAGGCTGTGGGACTGACTACTGCACTGGTCTGAGCACTTATTTTACCTAAGATTACTGCCATGCTCTCCCTCATTAGTGACCTTCTTGCTTACTATGCGTCAAGTTATCCTAAAAGCTTTTTAAGAATTGACTAATTCTCATAACGGTCTTAGAAGATGATGTGATGGGGCTGGATAACAGCCAGCCAAAAATACCATACCCAAAATATTAGCCTTAATCCCTGGAATCTATAAATGTTTCTTTAAAAGGAAAGTCTCTCTGCACATGTGAGTAAGTCAAGGGCCTTGGTTGAGATCCTGGCTGAGATTTTCCATGGATTATCCTTATTCCAGCCTCAAATACCTTTATGAGAAAAGGTCAGAGGGACACTCAGCACACAGAAGAGACGGCATAGATTATAGGGATGTGGCCAGGAGCTGAGCCAAGGGGTGCCATCAGCCTCCAGAAACTGGAAGAGGCAAAAGAAGATCCTTCCTTGGAGCCTCGGAGAGAGTGTGACCTTGCCAACACATGGTCTCAGATTTTTAGGTCTCCACACCTGTGAACCAATAAATTCCCATTGTGTTAAACCACTGAATCGTGGGAATTTATTACAGCAGCCTCAGGGAACTAACGTGGGAGAAGTTATCTTCATCCTGGATTTGCAAATGGAGAAACTAAGGCAGGAAAAGGTGATGCAACCTCTCCAGGTCATGCAGTTAATAAGTGGCAGATCCAGGATTTGAACCCAGGCATCTTGGTTGCACAGGCAAATCCAAATCCCAAATAAGAATGCATTCTACTGAGACACGTCGCTGCTTCTCTACAAAAGAAGAGGCACCATTTAGTCAGCAGGCCACAGAGGCACGGGTTCCCTGCCCCACCTCCCAGCCCCCAGAATACCTCAGAGGCTCAGGATCCATCCTGCTGGACACTCTGCAGTGGTGATGGCCAGGTCAGGACCCATCTCTGCCACCAAGGGTATTTATTATTTTTTATTATTTATTTGTTCTAATCAGTTGTCCATGACAGCAGAATGTTCTTCAATTCATTGTACACAAATGGAGCACAATTCTTCACTGGTTGTACACAAAGTAGGATCACACCATTCGTGCAATCATACATGTACCTAGGATAATGATGTCCGTCTTGTTCCACCATCTTTCCTATCCCCATGCCCCCTCCCCGTCCCTCCCTCCCCTTTGGCCAATCCAAAGTTCCTCCACTCATCCCTTGCCCACCCCCCATTATGGATTAGCATCCACTTATGAGAGAAAACCTTCGGCCTTCACCAAGGGCATTTACAAGGAACCTCTTGAACAAGCACTGGAGCCACTGTGAGGGAGGCTTCCCACTCTACACAATGTCGGTCCTTCAGCCTTCCCAAGTCCTGGGATTCCATTCTGCCTTGTATCACTAGGGCTCCCGTGACAAAGAGTCACAAACAACCACAGGTGGCTCAGCCCACAGAAGTGTATTAGCTCAGGGTTCTGGAGGCTGGAGCTCTGTCAGAAAGTAGCCTGCAGGGTTGGTTCCTTCTGAGGGCTGTGAGGGAGAATGTTCCAGCCTCCCCCCTGATTCTGGAGGTTTCTGATGCTCTTTGGTGTTCCTTGGCCAGAGAAGCCGTGCCCTGGGCTCTGTCTTCTCCTTCCGTGGCATTCTCCCCTGTGACCCGGGCTTAGGTCCTGCCCCGATGACTTCATCTTAACCTGTTACATCTGCAACAACTCTATTTGCAAATAAGGTCACATTCTTAGGACTAGGGGTTAGGACTTCAACATAAGAAGTAGGGGGTGGGCTCGATCCATCTCATAAAGTACTCCTTCCTGGTGTGTTTCAGAGCCGACCCGGAACTCAACAGTGAGAGCAGAGAGTTCCCTGTCTTCACTGCCTTGACCGGCATCTCCAACAGTGCCTGGCACAGAGTAGGTGCTCAGGGCTCTCTGTTGTTTGTGGTTTTGGTTTTTGTTTTGTTTTGTTTTGTTTTTTTGGCAACTTCTCAGAGTAGAGCTTTCTATTCTATTTTCAACTCTTTCAATGTTGTGGTTTCTAAAGCAAAGGCGTACTTCTATCATAACCATAAAAAAGAGAGAGAGAGAGAGAGAGAGAAAATCCCCGAATTTCCAACTGCCTCAGGGGCAAAATGTTAAGACTTTAAACTCATCAATCTCAACTTTAAGAAATCGCCCTGAGAAACAAGCCACTCACCTCATAGTCTAAGCGAACTACTTGACGTCAGCATTTTACCCCCTCAATCCTTGATTCCAACTGTCTAATGCCACAGACCTTCTAGCCCAGCACTCGTTCCCCCTTTTATCATGTACAGGTTGTCTGGGGTGGGAGAAGGGGGACTTCCAAGTGAAGATCGAGTGGCCTTACTTTCAAGGTCAAAGAGTTCAAGAAGTTGAGAGCCAGACCGATACAGTCGATCCTTGTTATTCACAGACTCTATGTTGGCAGATGCACCTTCTCACTAGACTGTGTTTGTTATCCCCAAATCAATACTTGCAGCCCTTCCCTCAGTCATTTGCAGACACGCACAGAGCAGAAAAAATTTGTGTCTCGGGCGCACGCTGCCAGCTGAGGTGGAACAGGTGGGTGCCCCATCTTCTTGTCTCAGTGCTCATCCTGGACATGGGGCATTTTCCGTGGATATAGAGCCACATCTTCCACAGTTTTGTGCTTTTGCTGTGATTTCATTGTGCAAAACAGCCCCCAAATCTAGTGCCACAGTGCTGTCTGGTGTTCCTCAGCACAGAAGGCTGTGATGGGCCTCATATGGAAAATATGTGTGTTGGAAGAACTTCCTCCAGGCACGAGTTATGGTCCCAAGGTCGTGAGTTCAACGTTAATGAATCAGAACTGTCTACTAAATAAAGTGTCTTCAACAGAAATGCACATAAAACAAGGTCATGTGTTGGTCACTCGATAAAATGTTACGAGCAAAGACTCATAGGAACCTGACCCTGCATGTTCCCTAAGCATTGTTCTGGCACTTGCTAACTTGGGGTTTGCAGTGACCGTATGGAACATAACACCTCGAATAACAAGAATTGACTTACTTCTACATCTTCCTGGGAAATGACCCCATCAGTCATATTCACAGCTGTATCCTCAGTACCAAGCACACACCTCCTGATACAACTGAGTATTCAGTAAATACCTGTCAGAACGGAGTGAACAAATGAACTCGTTCACTAGGGTTCAGAGCGACCAGCACCTTGTGCTCTCAACTTTCTTGACTCTTAAGAATTAATTGGCCAGATTATATTGTTACCTTGTGTGCAGGGACAAATATGTACTAACAAATCCCACCATTATGTACAACTATAATGCACCAATAAAAAATATGGGGGAAAAAATAAAACATCCAATCTAAAACAAGAAAAAGAATCAATGGCCACAGGATCTTTCCCAAATTGGAGCACCACCTGTATAAGGATGCCAGCTCCAGGCTTTTAAAACTATGTCCTTCCAATTGCTGCTACTGCTGCAACGAAAAAGTCCCCATCTGGACTCAGCGCTTTTGTTTCTAGAATTTTCTGACAGTGCTTCACAGCCGCCGCCTGAGCCTCAGAACAGGCTCAAGGGTAAGTGTGCTTCTTCTGGAGGAGGGAACAGGCAGGGGATCTAATCCTCCCGATCAGGGTCAGCCGGAACGCCAGGGAGCAGATCTGAAGCCCTGGTGTGTGTCATAACCTTCGCCAGTATTCATTTCCTCAAAGCGAAGTCATTTTCTAAAGAGAATTACTTCACATTTCAGTAATTGGAGGTGTCACTATAACCAGAATTGCAATTTTAGTGCTTCCGTGTCGGGGCAATTTGGGACTTAAATTTTACTTCATTACATGTCATTATAAATATTTCCACTGTCAAAACAGAGTTCAGTTGGCAGTCTTTGCCCAGAAGCACCTCAGAACTAATTCAGCATGAGGAATGGGAAGCGGCTTCCTTCCACCGTGCTCTCCAGGTCGCCCTGGAAGCAGGAGAGGAGAGGAAGGGGGAGCCACACGGACTCCCAGGGCTGGCTTTGATCTCCTTCCAGCACAATGATCTCACTAGGCGCTGAAGAATCTATCACCCCAACTTATGCAGCTCCGGAATCTCAAGAAAGCACAAATTGTTCCCATTTTGGTCGCAAAAAAAATAAATGGCAAGTCACTCAGAATGAAGCTTGACATCGAAAGCCCTTGTCAACCAGTGATTTTAGCTGGGGACAAAAAGAAAAGGGCAGGTTCCAGTGGAAGGCTGAGGACGGAAGGGCACCTGAGGTTTGGGGGCTATGAACACAGGGAGGCTATACCCAGTCATTTGTGCAGGCTGGGAGGGATGTCGCCAAAGGCAAATTTAAAGAACTTGATAAATGGCTCATATTGAATGTCACGTTCATATTACCCACAATGAAGCAGATTGCAAACACCAAGGAAAGGGATTAGTACGATATCTACCATGCCCAGAGAAGCCAGAAATATCAGAGGTCCCTCCCCCACTTTAAGCCAGGGCATTGAGTCAGAACACATCTAAATACCACACACACATCAGCCCCTTCCCGGGCACGTGGCTTGAGGAAAGGAAGTAGCAAACCTAGATAAGCGTTAGGTGCCTCGGTATTAAGAGAAGACAAATTTTAGAGTACACAGGGAGGCTGCAGAGAATAGTAGTAGGGGCAACGAACAGCTCGAGTACCTACCTGTCAGGCTCAGTGGCTGTGCCCTTTGAAACTAGCCTCTAGGGTTTTGTAGGTCTCCAAGTTGTCATCAGCAAAGTGATGATAATTAAAAACTATCCTCTCTACAAAACAGTTATTAGAAAATGCTACCGAAACATGTGCAAGATCTTTGTGACTTCACTGCATAGGACATTTATGAGGGAAGTTATCTAGTGTAAACTAAAATTTTTATACATGTAACCATTCATAAAAACATTATTAACTCAGAGACTTACCCTGAACACAGCCAGGTCAACCGTGCAGGTAAAAAACACCGTGAACAGAACCCAACTCAGGGTGAGGATATCAGAAGTACTTTCCCAGCTCTGCCACTAACTGGCTGTGAAGTCTGGGCAAGTCACAGTCACTTTGGACATGGATTGACTCATCTATAAATGCAAGAACTTGACTAGGTGAGTTATAGGATCTTTTCCAGCTCTAAGTTTTTATGCAGGATTTTTCTCGTCTCCCATTCTGAATTATAGATACTTCAGTCCCTCCCCATGGTCAAGGACCTTGTCTATTCCAACTTCACTGGAAGTGGCATCGCCCTGAATGGTTTTGGGTCAGAGAGGAGTTCTGAAAGCCAAAGGATGAGTTTTTTTCCTTCTTCATTTCTGAAATCCCATTATAATTCATAGGAACTGGAAATGGGGATGATTAAATTGAGGATCCCCATTTCTTGAAAGGAAGAGAGTATTTGGGAGGAAAGTTGACTTTGCCAGGTATCAAACCCTTAAAGTGATCATATTTGAGTTGAGTGGTTATATGAACCTGTGTTCAATAAAAGCATATCGACTGGGCAAATTAGTCTTCCCTGGCTGAGAATAAAGGATGCAGTGATCACAAAGCAGAGTACAAAACCTCCTCAGACTTCAATAATGTATTGTTAACTGGCGTAATCTCCTGAGAAAGTGCGAGGCCTCAAATTAACAGCAACGAATTGAGTCTAATAACTGCATTGCACAACATCAGATATACTCTTCAATCAATACTTAATTTTCTCATATAGCCTTCAGCCTCCTGCAAGCTTTTATCATGTTTTGTAGAGAACAGCACTGACCTTGAGGGGCACCAGTCACCTTCAACCTTAATATCCCCAAATGGCCAAATGTGTCTTGAAAAAAAAATATTACCAAGACAAATATAGTTTGAAGTCCACACACAGGGGAAAAAATTGTTCTATGATATTTATTTCTTATCATGTTTGATTTGTCAGTTCATCACCTTATAATAAACCACAGTGATTCAGATTTGGAAAACAACCTGTGCTCTTAGGAGAAATAACTTTGAGAGACTTTGCTCATGGTCACATAAATCAAATCAGCAAATTCATACTGTTAGGCTGTTTTTTTGCTACCTAAATTTCATATGCCACAATCCCAGAGCTTTGGTCACTGAAGCTTAGCAAGTTTCAAGGGAAAGAAATTTTTTCCATTTCAATTAACGGAAAGTGCCCTGTAGTACAATGGCAGATTAACTTTGAGTCTTTGGGGACTTCTTTACCATTTTGTCCCAGCATTTTGATATTATATATTACATGGTAGAGCTATTTTTGAAGGAAGAGAGTTTGTAAAAATAAATCATCTTTTCTCTGTTCACTCCTTTAATTCATAAGTGAAGTGCCAAGCTGACATTTTTTCAAAAGGCAAAGAATATTAAAAAGACAGTTGACATCTCATCACATCCCCAGAGTTGGATCAACTCTGGGTTGTTTTTTTTTAAGTTTGCCCTTCCTAGTGTTTAGTTGGGTCCTTTCTATTTGTATTAGGTTTCTGTTAACATAGCAAATGACTACAAACTTAACCCTACCCAGCAAGATGATAGGGTGTCATTGTCCCAGCCTTTCCAGAATAATTCTTGAGATTCACTGTGTCAGATGGCGTGATTTCCCCTGAACCAGTCCCCAGAACTATGGCGGAAGAGGTTAAATCTTGTAACTAGGCAGAAAGCAAAGCTCTATTATCAAAAAAAGTATGAATGAATGGATCTTGGGCAGAAAAATGCTGCATTTGTCTATTACCTTAGTGTATTTAAAACTTTTCATCAACTTCATTTTTTAACAGATTAGCATATTTTCCTAACTATTACTCACAGTTGGACATCTCAGATCATTTCTAGTGGCTTATTTTTTTTAAAAAAATTATCCAATTAATAACTTTGCCCTGGACTATTCATTTTCTTTGAGATCATTTCCTAAAATATATTTGCAGTAGCAGCAGAACTACCAAGGCCAATGGAATGAACACTTCTGAAGCTCTTAATACCTATGGCCAAAGTTCTTTCCAGCAAACTTAGGTCACCTCCTTTTTGCTGACAAAATATGAAGCCTCTTCATCTTCGTCTCTTTGCCAGTTGAATAATCTCAAAGGAGACACAGTAAAACCAGCATGATGAAATCAGCAACTCTGATTGTTCACCCATCCTGCATTCAATATTTTAATGAATGGCCTTGAGGACCAAAGTCCAGACCCTCTGGAATGACACACAAGGCCTCCTAGGACATGGCCCCTAGGAGGTGGTCCCCACCTCTCCTTTGTGGCTTCCCAACCCACCCTTGGCCGACTGAACCACTCCCTGGACTCTGCATCTTAATTTTTATCTTTATGTCTCTACCGATACTGTTCCCTTCGATACTGTTCCCTTCGATACTGTTCCCTTCTCTGCATATCATTCTATTTCTGGTTTTGAGTTCCCACAACCTCATATGTACCCTCTCATCCAAGCCTCCGCCACACACTAATGTGTCAAGGCTTTATGTGATT
Source organism: Marmota monax (assembly GCF_021218885.2). Taxonomy (NCBI): domain Eukaryota; kingdom Metazoa; phylum Chordata; class Mammalia; order Rodentia; family Sciuridae; genus Marmota; species Marmota monax. The sequence goes on from NW_026693108.1 coordinate 10,454,111, forward strand.
CTTTCTTATATAAAATATCTTCTTGTAACAGGGACTACAGTGAGAAAAGTGCCTTCTCCATCTTTGTATACCTAGACCCTGGCTCAATGGCTAGTACACAAAAAAGACAAAGTAAATAATCAAAACAAATGACAGGTGGTGACAGAAAGAGAATGCATGCTGACAGACCAGAGTGGGAGAACATGGGGCTGGGGCTGGGGCTGAGTGGCAGAGCGCTCGCCTAGCATATGTGAGGCACTGGGTTTGATCCTCAGCACCACATAAAATAAAATAAAGGTATTGTGTCACATAAATAAATAAATCTTAGCAAACTATAAATAGATTATAAATACTTTTTTAAAGAGTGGGGGGGAAACAGTATGGTAGGGATAAAAATCTGAATTTGACTTCCAGGATGTCGACCTTATACTTACCCTCTGAGCTTCATTTCATGAAGTGCCCCAAGGCTAAAGCTTACCATCATACCTTTGCACCATGTTGTTTTAGAGATTATATTGAGTACATCAAAGTGCTAGGTGACTATCAGATGGTATAAGTCACAACATTGAAAGTACTCTTGAGGATTTGTAGAAGGGCTGCTCCACCCTCTTCAGTGGACACTCATCCCAGTGCTTCTTCCCCTTCATCGACCTCAGATGATCAATGGGTGAAGAAAAGGTGGCAGATGGGAGAACAAAGAGTATCTAGAGAAAAGTAACCAACCTCCGATGAAAGCCATCCAACAGCCTCTCAGGTGCTTATCCTCAGGACAGACACACAGCACTGCGGGGTTCCCCGGTGGAAGCACGACAGACGACAAATCTACAGCTGCAGTGGACAATGCTGCTGAAAGCCATTAGTCCAACACAAGGTCAGGTCGAAATGGCCAAAGGAAGGCTTTTCACAGTGCTCATAGAAGACAGGGTCTGTGATAATCAGCAGTACAGCCTGAGCAGAAATGGTGCCTCCCAACGCCCGCCTCCAGCCAACCGCAGAGGGAACTGGAAAAGATGCAGAGAAGGGAAAGTACATGTTAATGGGAATAGAGCAACATTAAGGCCAAAAAAGATCCATTTAGGAAGACACATTGGCAGGAAGTCTCCAGAACATGCCTCTGCCTCTCTCCAGGCTGAGGACACAGCACTAGGCAGAAGAGGGAGCATGCAGATGAGGAGCTGATGGCTGGCCCTGGCAGAGAGCACTGCCCTGGCATGCAGGAGAGGTGGCATCTACAGCCTTGGAACAGTGAGGCTGGTTTTGACAGTCGCTGTCACTTTCCATAAGCCAGATCAGAAGAGCCGCCATAGCACTGAGACGGCTGCCTGGTTCTCTCAGGCAGAATCAGGGCCCCAAGCTTGCAGACAGTATAGGGATGTGAAGGGGATTAATTAGACCATGTCTCTAAAGTGCTTTGAGCACCTTGGAGAAAGGCCTTTTAATTATAGTGCTGGCCAGGAGCAAGTAGGAAGACAGGCAAGGGAATAGTGTCAATTTTGTCAGGAGTAGGAAAGCACAGTCACTGTTAGGATGGTTTTCTTGCCTCAAGTGATACACCTGTGTTTTCCCTCCTTATTCTAGAACCCGGATATTGCTTAAATAAGACTCAGCTACCTCATGTCTCCATTTGCTCATGGGACGTGCTATAGCTGGCTATGGCTGCTCTTTACACTGACATTGTTCTGACTTCTTAAATTCTTTTTTACTGATGTTTACTCAGACACATTATTCAAGTCAATTTATTTCTGAAAACTGTCCTAATAGCACAAGGTCCTCTTTATTCTGCCGGTTAAAACTTTGTATGAAATGTAGAGAAAGAACAAATTTACCTTAATTTGGATGCAAGTTTACTCATAGATGTAATTTGTTAGCTCAGGAATTCATTGCATACTAAGAAGCAAATACCATCTTTTGGGGGGAGAGAGGTACTGGGGATTGAACTCAGGGGCACTTAACCACTGAGCTACATTCCCAGCCCCTTTTATTTTTTAAATTGAGACAGGGATTTGCTAAGTTGCTGAGGCTGGTCTCTAATTTGCAACCTTCTTGCTTCAGCCTCCCAAATTGCTTAACCATCTCACAAAGGCATACAACACGGTTTTGAAGTTTTGAAGAAATATAAGTGTTCTTCAAAACTCAGATAAGAAAGCCAGGCAAGCCAGGTGTGGTGGCACACGCCTATAATCCTTGTGGCTCCAGAGGCTGAGACGTGAGGATCACAAGTTCAAAGCCAGCCTCAGCAACGGCAAGGCACTAAGCAACTCAGTGAGACCCTGTCTCTAAATAAAATACAAAATAGGACTGGGGATGTGGCTCAGTGGTCTAGTGCCCCTGAGTTCAATCCCCAGTATGAGAGAGAGAGAGAGAGGAGGAGGAGGAAGGAAGATGGATCGTGGCCCTGTAATCAGGCCATGTTTAAGGAGTTTGTACTGATGCACCATCCACAGAAAGACTGAGATAATCAGCATTTCAGCTCATGTGTTCTACATTTAATCACTTGCATATGAGGAGTGGGAAATTTAAATTTGTTTCCATTATAGTTTTCATCTGTATAATTAATGATATGAAGGAATTGTACTCAGTGAATGGGGAATAGATGTGAGATTCTCTGTCATCTGTAGATTTATGCTCTAATTTTAATTAGCTGAAAAAGAATTTCGATTCACAGGTCCTAACCCTGGCATTTGGACCTCAGAATGCAGAAAGCAGCCGGTAAGTTTCTCCAGATCAATTGTAACTAGTTAGGACTGAAAATGACAGGTGGTTTTTGGACTTGCAGGTTTGCACAGTGCTTGGTGTAGACCAGGCCCTCATTACTTGCAATCTGTTATTAAGGCAGGAAAATGAATGTGGTCTCCTCCTGCTCTGCCCTCCTCCATGGTAAGGAGGAGATGAACATGAGGAATGAAGTGGTGTTTGGAAAGGGAGTAAGAGAAACCAGTGCACCGTCCCTTCCCTGAGCTCTCCGGGTTCCAGCCATCTTAGGTGTGATTCTGCACACTGAAGTGCACAGCTGGGATGATGACCAGGCAATGAAATACTGCCTCCAGGCATCAAATGTCTTTCTCTCTGGTGCCCAGAGCCTCTGCCTACGTGTTTAACAGACGTATGAGAATTATGTGCTCGTAGGCATCTCTGAAGGCAGGTCAGAGATCCATTCAGTATCTGCAAGCCCTGCTCAACAGGCCGTTTTCCTCTCGCTATGCAACACAGCACAGGAACATTTTCATTGGAATTAGAGAAAAAGCAACCTAAGCAAGGGAATGCAAATCATTTGATGGATCAATAAAGAGAAATGAAATCTCCTCGAGTCAGAAATTCAGTTGTTTTTGCCTTAATTGCTTCGGGATCAATCTATCCTTCTACAGAGCTTCCCAGAGCCATTACCAGGCCTTTCCAGTCACCCCTGCCACCTGTACCCTGGTGAAGGGCAGACAACACTGGGTCGGACGATTCCCAACGGTGATCATCTTTTTTCATTTGCATTATGATTTCATCTTTGGTCCATTGAGCTATGTAGATGTGTAGTTTAATTTCTAAATATATGGGCTCTAAAAAATGTTTAATCTTCTTGTTATTGATTTCTAACTTGATTGCTTTGTGGTGAGAGAATGTGACCTGAATATTCCCAGTTCTTTGAAAGTAGCTGGTAGTTGCCTATGGCCTAAGATGTGGCCGGCTTTATAAATCCTCCTTGTGCTTGTGAAGGAATACGCATTGGAACCAATTTCTCTATATGATCAATAAATTAAGTGTGGTCATTGTGTTATGCAGATCTCATTTGCCACTGGTCAATCTACTTGACATATCAATGATGGAGAGAGATGTGCTAGTCTCTCACTAAGATAGTGAATTGCCAATTAGTGCTGCAAGTTAGGCCAATTTTATTTATGCATTTTCAAGACATTTTGTTAAGTGCATATATATATATATAATCTTTCTAGTAACTTGAAACTTTATCATTAAAAAATGACCTTCCCAGTTCCTAAGTAGGCTTTGTACTCAGTGAAGTGGGGATAGATGTGAGATCCTCTATCATCTGTAGATTTATGCTCTAATTTTAATTAACTGAAAAAGAATTTCGATTCACAGGTCCTAACCCTGGCATTTGGACCTTAGAATGCAGAAAGCAGCCTGTAAGTTTCTCCAGATCAATCGTAACTAGTTAGGGCTAAAAATGACAGGTGCTTATTGGACTTGCAGGTTTGCACAGTGCTTGGTGTAGACCAGGCCCTCATTGCTTGCAATCTGTTATTAAGGCAAGAAAATGAATGTGGTCTCCCCCTGCCCTGCCCTCCTCCATGGTAAGGAGGAGATGAACATGAGGAATGAAGTGGTGTTTGGAAAGGGAGTAAGAGAAATAGGTGCACTGTTCCTCTGCAGTGGAGATATTTTTCCATCCTCCTTCAACCTTCCTTTGCTTATAGGACTATTTCTTGGAAACATCATAGCATTAGATTTCTGTTTCCCCCCAAATCTGTTTTTCTTATGTTTTTTCAAGTCATAAATTCAGTTTTTTAGATTAATGATATATTTGAACTTGCTTTCGCCTGCTTGCTTTGTATAAGATTTTTGTTTCTCTTGTCTTTTCTGTGCCTCTTATTTTTCCTTCTTATTCTTCAGAGCCTCTTTTGCTTCTTTCTTGGTCGGACGGGCTTGAATGAGCAGTTTTATATGCTTTCATACCATTGCTCCATTTATTCCCTTTACTGGTTTCAAAGTTAAAGCTGACCTTTGAGTGCCTTTGAATTTGTTCTATGCATATTTAACTTAACAAAGTCTAGTAGTAGATTATATCCTGATCTCTTTACCCAAAATCCAAGGACTTCACAGCCCTTTTCCATAGCCACTGTCCTTCCTCTGGTACAAGTGGAAGGCTTACAGCTGGCCGGTGTTTCCATTCTATGATTTTTTTTTTTTGAAGACACAAATCAATCTTTATTCTCTTATCTAGAAATCCCTAGGTTAATTGCATAGTCACCTTTTTTTTCCTTCTTCTTTTTGTCTGCCTTTCCATTTTGCATCAGACCTTCCTTCTGCAGTCATTTTTTATTCTTCTTTCCCTTCCCCCTCCTCTTCTCCTTCCCCTCTTCCTTCTGCCCCTCCTCCTCTTCCTTCTCCTTTTTCCTGAAATACGCCCTTCAGAGGGTGATTGATGGGTCCTACACATTTTGTCTGAAAATGTCTTTATTTCTTTCTCACTTTTAAAAAACAATGCTGTGAGGTATAGAATTCTAGGATGCCGTGTCTTTTTTCTCATGAACATATTATTCTACAGTCTTGGGTCTTCTATGCAGCTAGCGTGAAGTCTCCTGTCATTGTCCATAGGTGACCTATCTTCCTCTCTGATAACTTTAAAACGTCATTGTCTTTAGTAGTGTGAAGTTGCACTGCACCTACTACCTCTAGGCATGGAATCTTTGTATTCATCTCCTTCAACATTCAGGATTGTCTCTTCAAACACAGCCTGGATTGATGCACTCTATCTTCACTTTCTAGAATCTCCTACATTTTAGTTATAATTTACCATTGCATGCTCTCAAATTTTCTGCCATGTTTTCCATCTCTTTTTTCTATATGACTTCAGGGTAACTCCTTCAAATACACCTCCCCATCATTCTTTCTTGAAGTGTGTCTGCTTCATTGTTTCTTTATCCCACTTCTTTAAAATTTCAATAGCTATGATTTTCGTTTTCAGAAATTCTGTTTTGTTTTGTTTTGTTTTGCAGGGCAGGGGGAGGGAGTGGTGGTGGAATCATCTGGACGGTTCATATTCTTGAACATCTTGTGATTCCATCCTCTAGGAATGGTAAAAGTTAGCTTCTCCAAGATGGATAACCCAAAAGTTGGCCTTCTAGAAAAAGACTTGACCTCCTGCAATTTCATGGAAACCAGCCATAGCTTAGTGCTTAAGGTAATCGATTCTACTTGACTTCAAAGCTTGTTCTGCAGCCATCTGGCCAGGCCTGTGATGGGCTGCACATCTTCATCCATGAACACTAACTTGGTGGACCAGTGCTGGAGCCAAAGTTCAACCACATCACATGGCTATGGTACCCCTTCCCAACCCCACAACTCAAGGTGAGGATTCTTCTTATGAATTCTGGTGTCTGCCTCTATAGTACCCTAAATCATTATGTTTTATCAATGAACACCATCTCAAGAGAAGGTAGGGTCTCCAGGCCAATTGCTGGCCCCCCATTTAGTAACCACTCACATATCAAGATGCTGCTGTTCACTTCTGCTCCCAGGATAGCCCTTTCCTCCTGCTAGCTCAGGGTCAGCTCACAGGTTGCTCTTTTAGTGAGGTCTGAGAGGGAATATTACCTGCATCCTTCAAGCTAAGCAACTTATCAAGAAATACATTTTATCTAGAATCTAGCAATTTCCTCGGGGGAAGATCCCCTAGATTAATTCAGCCCTGTACTGCCAGAACAGAATCTGATCTAGAACTTAAAGAGTCGTTCTAATCATGAGGCTTAAAATGCACTGGTGATCCCAATATGGCAACCATTACATCTTAGATCGCCACTCACAGGCTTATCTTTTCCCCACACATTCTCTGCCCTTACCACACACACAAAAAAAAGCCAGCTGTTGGCTCGAGTATCCTCCCTTCCATCCCAGACACCTCTGGAGAGAAAGTTCGTAAGAGCCTGGACAAACTGGGAAAACACTAAAACATTGGTCAAACGCAATTCTATTCAGCCCTACCTGCAGCTTAGAGTCACATGAGGAGGTTTTAATGCCCTAGTGCCAAGGCAGCACCCCAGGTCAATAGCATCAGAAACTGGGAGTATGGGACCCAAGCCTCAGGATGTGGATGCCAAGATCAATGGTTCACAATCTCCGTCCTGCATGAGCTAACAGGCCAGATAAGCAGACTATGAAAATTATATGACATCATCATATTAAAGAGCCCAGGGGATCAGAAGATGCCACCCCACATTTTATGCCACTTTGCCACTTGGATTCTTTCCAGCTGAAAGCAATTGGAACTCAACAGATGCAGAAAGACGCCTTCCCAGAGATTTCCTTATCTGACTACAAGCAGAAACTTCCAAGAAATGAGGACGGCCATAAATCCCCTTCTCCACGGGAGTTTTACAGCCACGAGGATGAAAAGCGTGTACCAAGACGAGTCTGCAGAGACAAACCTTACTAAAACCACCCTTGTCTCCATTAGTTTCCCCACATACTTATCTTCCCACGATTTACTGCCCTCCGTAGTTCAACCCCCTTTTCCTTTGTCTAGTCATTTCTCCACCATTCATGGCCCTTTGTTAACATGATATAGAAGCTTCCAATCTAAGTACTTCTTCGGGTTTTCACTTCCTTCCTGTGAAGCCCCAATGCACATAAAAATGTTAACGTCAATAAAGAAACGTGCCTTTTCTCCTGGTAACCTGTCTTTTGTTGGTGTAATTCACAGGGCCCCTGCCACTGAATTTGAGCGAGCAGAGGAAAGGTGTTTTTCTGCCTCTACAGAGCTTCTGTACGTAGATTAGGAGCAGAAAGAAAGGAGTGGTTATTCCTTTGAAAGGATGAGGGGAAGACAGGGAGGAGAGAGGACATGCTCCTGAGGAACCGAATCAGAGTTTGCTGGGTGGCGAGGATTCCAGCAAAGGGAACAGCAAGTGAGAGGCACAGAGGCAAGGACCCCAAGAATCTCAATAGGGACTGTGTGTCCAAAAGTCTCCTAGAAAGAAAAGAAAGTCAGGGCTGGGATGTAGCTCAGTGGTAGAGCACTAGCCAAGCACATGAGAGGCCCTGGGTTCAGTCCCCAGTCCTGAAAGGAAGGAAGGAAGGAAGGAAGGAAGGACCAGAGGGGAGAAAGGGAGGGAGAAAGGAGAGTCTGACCAAGGAGCTCAGCCTTTGTTCAGAAGACAGCACGAGAGGTCCCTGTGGATCATAAAAAGTGACAATTGGGTTTGCATCTTAAGAAGATGTAAAGGGACGACACTTCTGCTTCTGCCCACGGTGCTGTACCATGAGGTGGGACTGTGGTTGGGGATGTGTACTGAGATCCTCGGCCATGGCCTTCCAGGGGAAAGGATGTGGTTGCCCCCAGAAGAGAAAAGAGCCCCGGAATCAACCCTCTTGAGAAGACATGAGTTGAGGATTTAGCAGTTTGTCATGAGAACAAGGGGAAAAGAGGTCTCTAGAGACGCCGGGAGGAGAAAGGGAAGAGGGATGAGGACATGTGTCCTCCGCTACATGGTGCCTCAGAGTGGGAACTGACAGGGAGCACCCAGGAGCTCATCTCTAGCAACCTTCCCCATATTCCCACAGAGAGAAAAACACTAGAACTTACCTGTCAGTCCTGGTCTCTCAGGGAGATGGGAAACTAAACACGGGGTCTGTGTCCCTGAGAGACAAGAGGGAAATAGAGCCGTAAAATCCAGTAGAGCTCAGAGCTCTGACCAACGGCTTCCCCGAGGACAGGCTAAGACTCAGTACAGGTAAGGGGGCCTGTGACATCCAGTTGGCTCTCCTCCCCCACCAAAGACACTCCTCTACCATCCTGTAGGCGAACTGATGTAATCTTAGAGTATGAGCCCAGGGGACAAGGCTGGAGGTATGAAACTCCACCATGAGCATTTGTGTCTGGTTAAGAAATGACAATGACCCAAGACAGTGGGGATGGAAAAGAAGGGAGAAGAGATGGTTAGAAGCTAGACTGGGCAGACATAATGAAAGAGACCCGCTGCTTGGATCAGAGGAGAGTGACGACCTTGCAAATAGGAATACAGGGAGCAGGCGTGAAGCAGCAGGGAAAGGTCCTGAAGAGGGAGGCAGCCTTCTCTGGTTCATGGTACAGACTGAAAAATGGAAATGACAACCAAGGACCAACTCTGTGCTCTGTCTTCATATCTGCCAGGTCTCAGCTCACTGCTGTGTACATGTTTAATGGATGAACAGAAGAAAAGGGAACTTCACAATAGAGTAGCTAATGAACAGATCCACCTGGCAAAGTGGCCTGCCCCATGACCCGAGTCAGGGTTTGAACCCAAAAGAGTCTTGCCCCAAGTCCTGTGTATGTTCTTCCACCACAACGTCCCATACTTGGAGAACTTCAGGTTTTCCTTTTCCCTTTTGCTTTTTAAACTGGGGAGGTGTCTCCACTTGACCACCTGCCCCATGTCACCTCACAGACACAGGATGCGTACCAGGAAATTGGGACTCAAAAGTGCCAAGTATCACGCAGCTAATCAGGATGTGAAGGTGAATTCACACCATCCCTGGTCCTGTTCCAAAACCCTTGCTCTTTCCACCATGAGAAGCAGGTTCAAAACCTGCATCAGCTTCTTAGTAGTGGTTTCCTCAGCTTTGAGTTCCTCATCTGTTCAATAGGACACGGAGGGGCGGCCTTACAGGGCTGCCGTGCAAGCTGAGACCAAGTGCGCAAAGAACTAGGTGTAGCCTCTGGCACAGAGCACAGAACCCTGACTTCTGTCACTCTTCATGGGGCAAGAGAATGCCAGCCCCCAAAGATCACATGTTCTGATCCCCAGAAGGTGTGTTGGGGTACATGGTAACATGGTAGAAGGGACTTACAGATGTGGTAACTTAGGGACCTTGTGACCGATCCAAATTATCCTAGAGTATCCAGGTGGCCCAACCTAATCTCATAAGTGCTTAAAAGTAGAAGGGAGACCAGGAGGAAGTCAGAGAAAAAGACAGGAGGACAAAAGGCTGGGAGACAGGTGCAAAGCTGCTGGCCTTGAACAAGAAGAAAGAGCCCTAAGCAAAGGCACTCGGGCAGTCTCTGGAGCGGGGGAAGGAAGGGAAGCAGACTCCCGTGACTCACCTGTGCCCATGAACGCAAGCCGAGGTCTCTTGCCTCATTCCTGGGGGAGACGTTTAAAGACCAGCAATTGCCCCCCCATCCCGGGTCCCACCTTGTTGGCCTTGGCAGCAAAGGTGGAGATAGGGCCTCAGAGTAGCACAGTATGAATGGATGTCATGCCACCAAGCTGCACCTAAAAATGGTTAAGAGGACAAATGCTGTGGTATATGTATTGTACCACAATTAAAAAGGAGGATAAAAAATCATAGGGCCTTCCTTATCCTATGTCCCTATGTAACCAAAACCCGCAAAGCCCTCTCCTTGAACATGTAGCAAGAGCTGCAAATACACTTTCATTGCTAAACCACAGAGATTCGGGGATTGCTTGCAATTTCCATTTGTTTTTATGGAACAGGGGGCAGCTTACCTTCCATAATCTCTTCGGCAAATGCTACTATTTAGCTACTGTTAACGCCTGACTGTTTAACGCTACTATTTTTTAAGTTTCTTAGGAAAAAAACTTACTAAATAAGGAGATTAGTGGTTTGGGGTTCCATTTCCTTCCGGCAGTGTTTTTGTTAGAATTTTAAATCCTTCTGACAATTAAAAAAAAAAAAAAAACAAGTAAAGCACCACCAGGACATAAGGCTTACACTCAGGTTGCATTCTAGTGTGTTCTAAACCTTTTTACCTACACCTGCGATTGACCTAAGTTAGGAAACGTTTGTTACCATCCCCATTGAAGAGTGGAGACCATTGGGGCCCACGAAATGTGGCAACTGGAACTAGAACCCAAGCTCAAGGGTCCCGGAGCCCCTCCTCTGCCTCAATAATAGCGAACACTACATGGATTGGTTTTTTGCATCTCATTTCTAAACACCAGTGCCCTGTAGTTAGTGTAATATAGCCAGTATAGAAACTAAAAGCACTTTAAACCAAATTATAGCGATATATTGCAAAGCTTCGCTTAGCCAACATTACAAATAGCTCATTGAACCAAGACAGTTTGTTTGCAGGGAAAGCAAGCAGATTTCCTGCATAATGTAGCTGTGCAGCTGGTAATAGCAGCCACCAAAATAAAGGGTAGGGTTTGGGGGTGGGAGCCTCATTTATGGACAAGTAGTAGACCCTAATGAAATTGCATTTGGCCCTATCATCTTCCTCCTGAGAAAATTCCCTGTGAGGTTTTCCATTTGAATCCTGGGCATATTTATGAAGATCAAAGTAATGGCTTTTTAAAATTAATTACATGAATTTGTAGCTCAACAATGTTGAGTGAAAGGCGGGCCTTGTACCCCATGCCTTGTTACAGCTGTACATCACGCACATCAAAAGCCCAGGACGCTGGGGAGAGCACGTTCCCGCTACACCAGCCCCTGAGCAGCCGGGACAGACGTGGAAAGAGTACAAAAGATCAGTCCCCAAAGTTGTTGTGACAGCTTAATTGTATTATAGAGCTCAGATAATTCCCATTTATTTGGCTTTTTCCTCAGCGCAAATGCTGGCCCCCCAAGCATAGCTATTACTGGGAGAATTAAGATTCACAACTTTGATGGGTCTTCTTGCTCCCCCAACGCTATCCCTGCTCAAAAGTCCTGGTAATTGTTCCACACTGATCAGGACTTCCCAGTCCTCAGCATGCTGAGACCCGACAGCAACTAACTAATTGCAATTAAAATCTGCCACGTGAATGGAAGAGAATAACATAAATTAATCAGTACATTAGCAGAATTACATTTAAATGTTCAAATGTGCATCCAACATAGTGGGACATTTTAAATTATAAAGCAAAGTACTTCATTATGGATGCTGATATTTTAATGAGGAAATGTGATGTTTGGTTAAATGGAAGTACAATATAGAGACTTCCTTAAAATTAGCATCAATGATGCATTTTAATTCAAAAAGCAAGTTGTGGTCTATGTAATTCCTGCATATCAATGTGGAAAATTGCCTGGAGCTGTGGAAACAGTTGAACATCTCATTCTCTGAAGAATTAATAATTTCAGCTGTACTAACTAGCACTTTATGTAAATTGTCAGATAAATCACAGCAATAAATACAGGTTTTAGAAGAACCAAACAGTATGCTTATCCTTAATTTATTCAGTCATAAATTCATGTATAGTGAAGCTAAGGGATATGAAAGATTCAACATTCGGGGCAAAAATAAATAAATCAAAATAAAAAGAAGAGAAAATGGTTTCTATAGCTACACAGAGACACCAGAATAAAGGTCCCATCTCATTTCACATATAAAAGTCACTTGCATATAAAAGTCACTCTATGATGTATATAAATATAAAAGATGGATTAAAAATTTTACTGTTTGTTTTCAAGTACTCACAAAGCTTAGTACTCAACATGTACCCTACAGTTTTGAAAGTCTTCCTTGTGGGCTAGAGATGCAGCTCAGTGGAAGAGCACTTGATAGTGAGGCCCTGGATTTGATCCCCAGCACTGGGAGAAAAGAAAGGCCCTTCTCATGAAATATTTCATTTAGTGGCCTAAACCTACAGTCCACGCAGCACACCTTCACTGAAAAGGCTTCATTATTGCCATGTACCACTTTAAGATGTTGGAGGCAAAATTCTAAGACACAGAGAGGTGACAGAAGCTGACCTGAACTTGGTTTGCCGTTCTTGTCACTGGTTAGAGATGGGGCAAACCCCAATAGACAAAATCCTTCTTCTGGGCTATCTTCTAATTTTATTAGATGGAAGAGGAACTCCTTCAGGTTTGGTGATATGACAAAGCCAGGACAGGGCAGGTTTTCACAACTAAGAACACACACCGAGCCACCATTGGTACGGTGCGTGTGAGAGCCAGTGTGTCTTTACAAGTATTTGAGCAAATGTGGCATGAAATGAACGGCAGCAATAAGCAACAGCACACACAGACCAAATGCAGATGAAGGCTGCCTTCCACGATACCTGTTCTCAGCTTTGAGTGTCCCACCCATCGCCCAGCTACACCCCACTGAAAAGTCTCTACTAAATAGCCTTATTGCATGTGATTTTGTTTTTTGTTTGGTGCTGAGAGCCACGGCAGAGTCTGTATGGCCCCTGGCATTTTGCCAACAGTATTGATTGACAGGCGAGGCATTACTATCCGCCTCTGCCACAACTTTTGAGTTCTCGCACTATTTTGGAGTTCTCGTGGGGATTTCCGGGGATTCCCCGAGAGTTCCCATTGGTTGGGGAAGTGCAGGAGGAGGGATTTCCGGGAGAGATATTTCCGGCTGCGGGTTCCTGGACAAGCCTCTGGCATTCGGGAGGATTCCCCGGGAGCTGTGTGAAGTGTTTTCCTGCAGTTCAAAAATAAAGTTTGTTCCTGCTTCAGTGCCTCGTGATTTGTGCCCAGCCAGACTGCGGCAGTTTGGGGGGTTTTTTTAGCAAAGAGCAGAAGTTTCTGGTCAATTCCTTCCCTGGGTTTCAGGAGAGAGCTTTTCTCCTTCCCAAGCAGTTTTCTCCCTAAATTTATTTCTCCTCTTAGTGTCTCTGTGACATGTCAAAGTCATTCTGCCCCATGTGACAGGAACCCACCTTCTCCCTGGTAACTCAGAGCAGGTTTTGGCACCCTGATGTGTACAAAGATACCTGTTTGCACAGCATAACCATTGACAAGACTGAACTTTACCTGAGCTGGATCATCCTGAAAAACAGAGATGGTTAAAAAAATCCCAACATAGAAAATAACTGCCTGCAAAGAACCCCCTCTTCCCCCATAGGACTTCGCTAAGACTCAGGGGAACCCCTCCTGTTTATCCATACCAAAAGCAGACACTGACCCGCCAGGTCCCATTCTTGGCCTCAAAAAAGATGAGCCGATCTGCTTGTCCTCACCAATCAATCCCAACAAAAAGCTTCTTAACCAGACCTTGGTCAAGCTTCCCGCCTTCTGCAGACCCCTGAGCCTGGGCCTCCTGGGCCTGGGCAGCGCAGCTGGCCTTTTCTCTGAGCCAGTGTCCTCCGGCTTTCCACACTGGGTATCTCCAGCCTCTTGACTCCTCTCTATAAAGAAACCCCCTTTCTGCCTCCCTCCTGGATACACTCTGCCTCCTGCAGGAGCCCCTCCCTCCGGGTAATCCTTCTCAACCCTCTCTCTTTCCCAAGCACAGATTGGTTTGCACTTGACGCCATCAACAGCCAGAGGGGTCTAAGCCCTGCAGCTTGAAGTATTATCCAAATCTATGGGAAGACATCTCATTATGTCTGAATTAAGATGACTAAATCCCAGAATGAACTGAGGCTACTGGAAATTGAGTCAGACAACAACAGGATTTTTGTGGGTACCATCAGAACACAAAGTTCATCATTGTGTCGGCCTACAAACCCAGTGGCCAAGTGACCGCACCCAAGCCTGTCTCCTCACACCGCTGTCCAGGGTCTGGTTTGAACAGAGCCTTAGAGAAGAGTCAGGCACCTGCCTGCTCCCTGCACAGCTCCATTCAGGGTAACCGTGAATCCTAAGGGTAGAAGGGAAGTAGGCACTACGGGGCTCTGTGTGTTAACAACACAGGTGTAGAAACCACAACAGATACCAGAGCTCTGACTTCTGGTCTCAGGCCCACCTTATAGTGCCACTCACTATGCTTGCAATCATCTCCGTATTCCTGAATATGTATGTATGTATAAATTACGTTTATGTTTATCATATTTTCACGTATTGCACAAATATCTACAAAAATGTTCTCAAGAAATAAAATCACTGTTGCAGTCACATCACTTTCTCAGCATCCTAATTAGGACAGAAGAGTCTATATCCTCTGGAAGTACCAGACTAGAAGCCAGAGGGAAGAGAAACCAGTGCTGAGAAAGCTATCCATATAACAGCTTGGAGGACAACCGTGTCCGCTGGTTTGGGCTTGATAATGTTATGTTATTTTCCCATGGGATACATTTATTACGAGCTCCATTTCTCACCAAGAACAAGAAATGATATTGAGCAAAGACAAAAAAAAAATCACAGCAAAACTGAAAATGGATGTCTTTTCTCATCTTTCCAATGGAAATGTTCTACCACACACACCGTTTAATAATCCAACACAAAGCCCTCTGAGGGAAAAGAAGCCAAGGGACAAAGACCAGTGGATTCCACTTTCAGAGCCCATGAGACTAGCAGGAAAAGACAGCCAACAGCTTTGGGATGCAGTCCATTGGCTCCCCAGAGCAGAATGAGGTAACAGTGGATGAGATTTGTACATATAAATACAGAGACTTTGGATTTGTGGTGCTGAGAAAAGAGGAGCTTCATGAGATCATTTTAACTTCTCATAATTAAAGTTATTTTTTCCTATGGTCATTTTTCTAAGGTGTAACATTCATTTTTTTCCCCTCTTCCATTTTTTTTTTTTTTTTGAGGGATGGGTAGGTAGGCACAGAGAAGATAAAAGCTCTTTGACCCAGCATATGAGGAAGGGGAAAGAATCAGGCAGTAACTACCAGTTTCACCCACCTAGGAGACAAATTTTATAAATAAAATTCCAAATCACCCATGTAAGTTCAACCTATCCTGGTAACATTCAAGACCCTGATTCTAGCCAGCTCCCTTCCCACATGATAGCCACAGAAGCCTCGCCACTTCTGTCTTTTGACTAAGCTGGTCCTACCATATGTACCCAAGAGTCCCAGCACATATCTGCTGCATGATCCTCACTGCAATAACTACCATCTGCTGGCATTCATATGTTCCAGGCACTCTTCATCTACACAAGTGCTTCATCTACACAAGCAACTATAGGAGGTCTGACCGCCCCCACAACATCTGGGGCCTAACGTGTTTAAGTAAGTTGTCCAAAATCACACAACTAAGAAGGGAGTGAGAACAGAAACCCAGAATCATCTGGATCTTGGTCACTCTGCTACCCAGCTTTCCCAGATACCAGGTCTAGGACCTGAACCCCATAACTATGTAAATGTCCCTTCAGTGGCTCTGTTCCCCTTGTTTCAGATTTCACAGCTGAGTCATCCATGATATCACACACACACACAAACTCATGCGTGCGTGCACACACACACACACACACACACTTGATTTACACAACTGGGTCTTGGATTAGGACCTGCTTTCTTTTGGGGGTGAGTCTCTGCCTCTCTGCACAAACCCATTTCATATAGTTTAGCTGTCAGCCGACACTTGTCCTTCCTCTTTTTGCAGGCTCTTGATATGAACTCCTCAAGGTCATTTCTTTCATTCTCTATAATAGTGACATGGAGCAAAAACAAGAGTATTCCAGAAGGATTAACCTGGCTATGATAAGCAGGCTATTATAAATTGAATTGAGTCTCTCAAAAAGATATGTTAAAGTCCTAACCCCCAGCACCTGCAAATGTGACCTTACATGGAAAGGGGCCACTGCGGCTATAATTAGTTAAGATAAGGTCATGCGAAATAGAATAAGGTCCTTAACCAAAATTACTGTGTCCTTGTAAGAGGAGAATGACGAGCGACACACGGGAACAAGACAGAGGCTGGCGCTGAGGAAGGCCTGCAGCAGCCAGGAGCTGAAAAGGCCAGGAAGGAGCCCCCTGTGTGGGTTTCAGAAAGAGTCCAGACCTGCCCGCAACTGACTTCACACTTCTAACCTCCAGAGCCGTGACATTAAAGGTGGGGTGTTTTAGGCCACCAAGTTTGGGGCACTATGTTCTGCTTTGACAGTCCCAGGAAACCATTATCCACAGTGACGTAGAAAGGCTAGAAGGAAATAAATTAGCCTGGAGGCTTTTGTATTTGATAACTCAGTATGAGATTAAGAGCTCTGGGCCAGGGTTGTGGGCAGTGAGGATAGACGACTTATTGAACAAGAGCATTTCTTCTTATTAAATCATTAAGTAAAACCTGCTTTAAAGGATATTTGAGTTGGAAAGAGTGCCGGGTAAGAATGCTCTAGAATTCAAATCAGAGCACTGCTGTTAATTGTTCTCTATCAACAAAGACAAACTGTTGGGAGTCGCCTGGCTCCAAAGACTAACTTCCCCATCCCCCAAGAAGAGCTGTCCAATGGTGAGCTCTGCTAACTCACATGATCCTTACCCACCAATCAGACTAGCCCTGCTGGCTCACCTGATCCTTACCCACCAATAAAAACGCACCCCATGCCAACTGTCAAACCACTCCCGGCTCTATAAATATGCAGAGCTCAATAAACTGGCATTTTCTCCAACGGCAAGCCTTGATTGTTCTTTCACAGATAAATACTGCATTTGTTTGATTTCTGTTCCAAACTGAGACATATCAACATTTAAGCATAAAACTGATAAAATTTTAAAGTCGAAAGGAATAGAACCAGAAGAATTAGATAATATAATATAATAATACAATCCAAGGTCCTTCTATGATAGACAGACAATAAGACCCTGAGGAGTTGGAGCACATGTAACTTCACAGAGCCAGCTGGACACAGTCTAGGAACTGGCTAAGTTTGGAAGAGGCATTTCCTCCTAGGTTAGCAAAGATCAGAATTGTCAGACCACTGAAAACAGAAAATAAAAACCCATGGTCCACACAAGTGTCTAAGTACTTCCTGAGAAGTTTCTTACAACATTTTACTCCAAGTTCAATGTCATTTTTAATAAACAGGAAAGTATTTTAAAATACAAGTGCTTCAGGGCAGACCTCCAAATCTTATCTTGTGGGCTAAAACTTGTAGAACTTCCTTGCTGAAACAGGAAGTCCCTCCTCACCTTCCTTGGATCATTGTCAGGACCAGGTGGAATCACTCAAGAAAAAAGGAAATGAGCCAGGCAAGATGGCACACGCCAATAATCCCAGCAGCCTGGAGGCTGACTCAGGAGGATCAAGAGTTCAAAGCCAACCTCAGCAATGGTAAGGCACTAAGCAACTCAGTGAGACTCTGCCTCTAAATAAAATACAATAAATAAGGTTGGAGATATGGCTCAGTGGTTGAGTGCCCCTGGATGGGCCAAGCTGAATACAGAGGACTGAGACCCTGAGGGTGGGGTGAGAGGCAAGTCAGGGAAGGAGGAAGGGTCCTGAGAACGCTCTGGAGACCTGAGAGAACCCGAAGTGGGTACAGGAAAGGTGTACAGAGCAGGCAAGGAGACTCATGGTGTCCAGGCATGGGTGACTAGAACCCAGCCAGAGCCTGCTGGCATAAAGAAGGATGTGACATAATCAGGGATGGTGTTTTCCAGATTTTTAAGTGACTTGACACTACTTCGAAATATGTATTACCCTTGTGTTTTAAACATTCTTTTCTGATTGGATTAGAAAAGCTTAGAAAATAGCTAGTGTCTTGAATGACGTAACTGCTTTTACCCTCAGAATAATCAGTCATTACAAAATAACTGCACACTCTCACCCAATGGAAGCTTCTACTCTCCTCTATTTCTTTATTGCAGGTTATTGTAAACTCCCACGTGGCACAAAAAAATCTTGCCAGAGCACTGGGCTAAGATACCTGACCAAACCTTACACTGGCTTCCACCTAGATCATGTCCCTAAAGGTGGCCCCAGGACACCTGTGTTGAGCTTTTTTGGAAAGAGAGAAAGAGAGAGAGAGAGAAAGAAACGAACAAACAATGCCAGGTCAAAAAATGTATATTGTCCCAATCCACATTGCCAAGCCACTTTCAGTAATTCTCCACTTATCCACTTCTGGAAGTTTCCATTTCCCTGAAGTCCTCCTAGTTCCTTTTTATTCTCCCTTTTCTCTTCCCCAGAGCCCCCATTTGTTCCTCTGTTCCTTTAACACCCTCAGTCATCTTTGTCTTGTTCAAGTTCAGCTCAGTTGGTACTGGAACCTCTCTCCTTTGCTGCAGTGCTTTGAATAAAATCTATCTTGCCACCTTCGAAAGTACTCAGTGCTATTTTTCCTTGACGTGACTATAGTGAAGTAGCCAAACCACTTATCACCAAAAGTGGCTCCCACTTCCCCTATATTTGCCCAAAGACCTCTGCTGCAAACTACAGATCAGGAAGTCAGCCTCCTGGAAGAAAGACCAGAAGAATGATAGATAGCCACAGTAGAGCATTGTACCAGGTGTTGGTGACTCCCACTGTGAGGTGACATCATCACCTGCCAGATTATACCAGGCTCTGAGATAGGATCCCCAGGGCTCTTATAGCCCAGAAGCACACAATTTTGTGACAGCTGCCTGCTGTTACCTAAGATCCAGCAGGACAGAAAGTAATTTGACTAAATGGAACTGAAAAAAGTAACTTTATTGTAGTTAATATTCTTTTTCTTACAGGAGACATAGGAGAAAAGACCTTTCCTTTCATTTTGACTCATCTATTCTTTCCAGAATTTAGCAGGAGAAATTTTTGTGCAAATTGAAGGAAATACCCATTGAATAAAATGCTGCTCCAAATCCCTTTTCAGAATTCAGTGGAAATATTCATGGGATGTCTTGATACAAGTTATAAATCAATGAATTGACAAAGGAATTTAGGAATGATGAGTTTGTAGGAAACCCTAAACTGATTGGCTGTGTCAACAAAACCAATCAGAACAATCAGAGGGCTTTACCTGTCTCTTTCCTCTGTGTGTCATTTTAGTTATGTGATAAGATGATAAGTCTCTGGACACTTCCCCAGTGACCCCCTCCTCCAGTCACGCCCCACCTGCCTACAGGCACCAGCCAGTGCATTCAAACTAGGACGGACCTGTTAGGTTACAGTTCTCACAACCCCATCATCTCACCTTTGGATATTCCTGCCTTAACACGCACAGGAGCTTTCAGGAGACACCTCACATCCAACCACAGCAAGTTATTTGCATACATTCCATAAGAATCTGTCTCTGTGATGATTTAATTGAATAAAACAAATTTGCCATCATTCCAGAAATGCCTCCTATAAGTCCTATCTTATGGGGCTTGACCAACCCATTATGAAGGACAGGACTATAGACTGCACGGCTGGAAGTGGCACCTACAAAATCCTCCAGAAAAACCTCTCAGAGGCCTGCCCTGTAGCTTATTGAGTCCCAGCCTTACAGGACAAGCAAAAGGGAGGGTCTCAGAGAAAAAAGATAAGCCTTACAGCTACAGGGACTACAGTCAAAAACCTAGCAGTGTTCTTGGTTCCTGGACTAGAAGGATGAACTATTAAAGGCAACAGAGAACATTTCTGGCATAATAAGTGATCAAAAATATGACACGAGGATCTTGGTAAAGGAAGACATGACACAGCTGATGCCTTAACTCCATTGTCTCATGAATAAGCACAACAAGGGGGTCTTTGTGTAAGGAGCCTCATTTTTTGTACCTGTGTAAATCAAACCAACCTAATAAAACAGAACATGGAGTCAATTATACTAGATCAGAACATCTAAAACCAACATACTTGGTCAAATTCATGTCTTCCCTGTAGAAATGTGAAAATGGTTAAAATCAGAAGAGTCACTTGTGTCAACCCTAATTAAAGAAAGTAAATAAAGCCAGGAGGTAATGAAGAAAGGGTTCTTACACATGAATGGCTGCTAATAACTATCACAAAAGACTCCGCCAGAACCACAAGCTTACACAGAGGCCACTGCGACTTCGTCCAAAAAAAGCAACTTCTGCAAGGACATCTGCCCAGCCACTGTCTGTTCAACCTCAGCCTGACACCACTCTCGTCATTAATCATCATGACCCAGGATTATTGTTGCAGAATATCTGATGTAGTAATACTCCTCCTTTTTGTCTTCAAAAACTTCCCCTGGCCTCAATCTCTTTGAATACACACACAGTTTACCGTGACAGGCCCATCCCCATGGCAATGCTCTGTATTCCCAAATATTAGTATTCTTTGGAGAATATCACTCTGATTGTTTTTCATGTAGGCTGACAGCTCATAAGATGACCTGCGAAAATAAAACTGACATTCTCATCCGTAGCTTAGCCAGGTCTGATAGAAGAAGATGGCAGCCTCCAGAGCCCAGAAAAGATTTACATGTTTAAAAGCCAGGCATTCCCAGAGATAAGCCTTGAATTACAGGCCATTCCAAAGCCTTACAGCTGGAGATAAGCTGTGATCCTCTTTTTCCTATTATCAGAGACAGGACTTTAAATCAAAACAGAACTGTCAGCTGCTATATAATAACTTGAACTATGTAAGTACAGCCTCCTCTCATTATTCTGGGAGCCCAGGTTTTCTGAAAGCTTCAGGCAAGCAAAACTTGGCTAAATGATCGAAAATTGTCTGAGTGGGTTTTTACTGAAGAGAGAAGGACAGATTTATTTTTAAAAGAAAAAAAATTGAATCAGATGAATACAAACAATTAAAAGAAAGGTAACTGCTCAGCCATCATCGTCAACAGCTAAACGGTGGTTTATAAAGCTCTCCTTGTGTCACTCAAGAAAAACCAGAGGTGGAGAGTGAAGCAGTAAGAATAGATTTTATTCAGGAACCATTGCAATAGGGGGAAAAAGACCTCAGCATAGAACTGGGTTCCATTCCAAATTCAGCCCAGACAAGTAGGGGTGTGGAGCTGAGGAGCAGGGAGTGGTCAGTGGATGGATAATTACCAAGCAGGGTGGGAGTGGGCTCTGATTAAACAGACCTAACAGGATTCAGGCTGAAGGTAGGCCATGGTGGTCAGGCATCACCTGCTGCAATGTGGGAGAGGAAGTCCCCAAGTGCTACCAATCTCCTGATCCTGATCAGATATCCATCTCCTTGATTTTTGCTACAACTTACTCTTGAGGGCAAGGCTCAAGGACAGGGCTTCATCCATATAGGGCTAGGGAGCCTGTCCAGGGTTTGGTCAGGCAATCTGCTATCTGTCATAGGCCCCATGGGTAAGCTGTGACTGGTACTGAGGCAAGGGTAGATACAGCTGTCCTGACAAGGAAACCTCCCACTCACAGTATTTCTGCCACCTGGAATGTGAAAGGTCATAAATAGAAGCCGGTATAGTGGAGACAGGCTCAGTCAAGGGCAGGTGATATTGACCAGAAAGGGGTCACAAACAGGGAAGAAAGGAAAGAAAGCATGAGAGGATCCAGCAGGAGGGTAAGCAAGGAGAAACGGGAATGTCAAAGTCTGTTGGTGGCAACCACATTCTCACCTCTGTTATTAAAACTGATCCTAAGCCAGGCGCAGTGGTGCACATCTATAACCCCTTTGACTCCAGAGGCTGAGGCAGGAGGATCCCAAGTTTAAGGTCAGCCTCAGCAATTTAGCGAGACCCTGTCTCAAAATAAAAAATTAAAAAGGACTGGGGATGTGGCTCAGTGGTTAAGTGTCCCTGGGTTCAATCCTCAGAACCAAAACATAAAATTTAAAGAAAAAAATCCATCCCAGGTGCTGTGATGTGGATAAATGTCCCACAAAGGCCATGTGTTGAAGGCTTCAGTGACAGTCCATGGGGCTTTGGGGAGGTATTAAAACCTTTAGGAGGTAGAGCTTAGTAGAAGGAAATGAGGTCACTGGGGTGTGCCCTGGCTTGCTTTCTTTGAATGTGGATACCAGTTAAAATAGGCAAACCAATCAGAAAGACTACTATTGGTTAATAGCTAACATTTATTAAGTGCCATCTGAAAAGAAACAGACCGGGGCTTAGTAAGTAGAGACGTGTACTCAGGATTACTGTGAGGTAGGGGGAGGGAGGACACTCTGACCACAGGGCTGCAGAAAAGAGACCTCTTTAACAGAGTAAAGGAGGTGAGCCGAGATAAGCAGAAGCTTTAGAGGAGAGATGAACAGAGGGAAAAAGACCTCTGGGGTCTGACGGAAAGGCGTCTGCCTGGCTCAGTTGCTTCCCTGGAGAGACTGACGGGACACAGTCCACTTGTTCTGTTTGCACAGGCCTGGGGATAAGCAGAGGTCAGGGGGTAAAGGAGACAGAAGCTGTGTCAGTCAGCTGTTCATCACTGAAACCAAAACACCTGATGAGAACAACTTAGAGGAGGAATAGCTTATTTTGGTTCATGGTTTCAGAAGTTGGGTCCATGACTGGCCAACTCTCCTGCTCAGGGCCTGAGTGAGGCAGCCCATCATGGCAAAGGGCAAGGTGGAGGAGAGTTGCTCAGCTCATGAGCAGCTGGGTAGCTGAGACAGCACAGCAACAGTGACAAACTATAAACCCCAAAGACCGCCCTCCTCCAGCATACCCCACCTGCTTACAGTTACAAAAAGTTAGTCCATTCAAGTTAGTAATCTAGCAAATGAAGGAACCACTGATTAGGTTACGGCTCTCATAATCTAATCATTGTAACCATGAACACTCCCACATTAACACAGGGGCTTTGGGGGCACACCTCATATGCAAACCAGAGACCAGCTAAAGTGTGTCAAGGCAAAGCGCAGGGTATGAAATAGACAAGTGGGAAGTTGTGGCAAGCGCTGGGCTAAAGCCCCCACAAAGAAGGTTCTGTTTCCCCATTTGGGGGAGGCAATACAGGTTCTGAAAATCCAAGCAATTTCCCAGAGTTACCAGCTGGTAAAATCTTTGAACACTCTGGCTTCTCACAAGGGATATTGTTAGAAATTTGATATTTTGGTGTCATGTCGGGGAACTGGACCTTTGCTTTAACCTCACCATACAATGCTCAACACACGTTTTGGGGTGGGAGAAGCATGATCTCTAAATCCACCCCCACCCCACTCAATCCCATGGAGTCCTTTTTCTGTCCTTTGTTAAATCTTTAAGTAACTTAAGCTGAACTTTCTCACTCCAAGTTGTCTATCGAGCTGCCCTAGGACACTCCAGAACCATCCCTGGAAGATGGAACCAAGGGAAGAGGCCATATCTTCACCCCTTTCTCATGAACTTTCTTGCGGGAGGCAGGAGGAGTGAAGAACTCCTTCCTGCTGAGGTCACCCTGTAAAGGACTCAGCACCCAGCCTCCACTCTATAGCATCGAGTCACTTCGACTTCCGCACCCTTGATGGATACCCCCAAACCCTAGTGACCGGCCACCCATTTTACCACCACCGTCACTGAGAACTACTAGAGGGATGTGCCTGCCTGGGGCAGGGATGATGATCTTATCCCTGTCAACTCCAGCAGTGTCTCAGCTGTCTCAGGACATCTTCCATTCATGACATTGAAACTGAGTGTGCCTCCCCCCAGGGAGCACAGTGAACAGAAGCCTCTGTGCAGAACTGGCTAGAAAGAAATGTGTTTCCTGCTCTGTGCAGAAAGAAAGCCTCAACTCTGGCCCTTGAAAGTCCTGTACCCAGAAGGACAACACACTGAAGGGACCAAATCAGAACCATAAAGTCTTCTTCCTTAGGCCCTTCCAAAAATAATGCTGCATTCTGAAGGGATGGTTCCTGGCACTTTCTGAGTTCCAGGTAGCACAGGTGTCCTGCGGGATGAGGCTGGACTTAGGCTCCCTCACGGGCGTCTTTCCTCAGCAAGATCAGGCAGCTGTGAATCAGCAAGATCTCTGGGCCACAGATACAGGTCAATCTGCACTCCAATTGGACTGGTGAACAGGAAATTAAGGACACCTGCTCACACCTGCCCATAAATTCCACGAGGATAGGACCAGATCCACCTTGTTCACCCCTGCATCAACCGCACCTCAAGATGTGCCCAGGGCCACCAGGTATTGCTATGTATTTGTTGAGTGCATAAAAGAATAAAGGAATGAATTCATCCTGCCTCACTAGGTTCTTGTGAATATCAAATAAGATGTGTATGACTTATAAACTCCACTTCTCTGAAAATCACAGTTAAAAATAAATGAGCTGCTATTGTTACTCTCAGAGGTCTATGCTATAGGCATGGTTTATTACGAAAATTAAAATGAACCCTATTTATAATAGAAATCATTCCCTGGAAAAGAACACATTTTTTTCCGCAAATGATAAAAATGGAAGAAATTCTTTATTTGAAAAGTCTTAATATTTAAATCACTTGCATATGATAATAAACACATTTTATATTAAAAACATAAATACCATGTGCAAAGAATTAATATTGAAATTAAAAATATTTTCCATGTTTAGAGTCAGTGTAGAGAAATAAAGTTGATAAATGACTTATAAGTAAGAGCCTGGCCACATTTCTTCTCCCATAAACAAATGTGCCCCCCACCCACAAGTCAAAATAAGAAAGCCCATAAGCCACTGTTAGATGCCATCTGCTGGGAACCCAGTTGTCTTCCAAAATGGGGGAGAAATTACTAGAAGTGGTCCATGATAGCTGGAATTAGCCGTCTTCTGGAACTTTCCCAGAAATGAGCACTCAACTGTGTGATGGGAAGAGAATTTGTAGATGACTTAGAGAGTCCAAGAAGCAGCCATTAAAATGTAACTAAAGTAAATTAAATCATCTTTGTAACTATGACACACAGAGAGGGACGCCAAGTCCATAGAGTTCTCTAACTCATAAGAAATACTATACAAAAAGGAGTATTGGGGCTTAGAATCTGTCAGCCTTTAGGGTGCTCAGTCCCAGCAAGGCCAAGCGGTGCCTCAGGTCCTTAGGTAGGTGGCTCCGTAACAAAGTGGGGAAAGAAAATCTCAGGCTCGGATTCCACATTCTGCAAGCTGCCTTCCTCTGGAGGCTTTTCTCCCCACACACCTTGATGCGGGGAGAATCCTCCAGGCTTTACTTCTCTTTTTTTATGTTTATTTTAATTTTTATGTGGTGCTGAGGATCGAACCCAGGGCCTTGCATATGCTAGGCGAGCACCTTTCTGCTGAGCCACAATCCCAGCCCCTTTACTTCCTTCTTGTTACTGGTGCTGTCCCCCAGGACCACAGCCTCACTTGTGCCTGGCACTACTCCTCCCTGAGCGCTCTCCCTGGCCAGACCATGCGGCCACTGCCTGGGAGGCAAGGGACAGAGGGGCGGAGTGTTGATAGCCAGCCAGCCACTCCAGAGCATGTCACTCTCTTCCTCCACCTTCTGGAAGGAGAATGGCTCCTCTCCACATTCATCCTGCCACAGCTGGTCTTGAACTAAAATTTGGGATTGTTCCCAGATCAAAGGGGCGGGTCACTGTGATCTTGGGAGACGGGAACGTGTGTGCTTGTGCCCCTTCTCTGTCACTTGCCAGAGCTCTGACAATCATCCCATTCTGCCTCCTTCCTTGGCAGCCCAGCCTTGCTGAGATCTCAGGCCAAGCACAGACTCAATTCACAGTAAATAGAGGTTTCTCTCTGCCTGACACTTATTTGAGAAACATTTTTTTCTTTAATTCCAATGATCCCTGATTTCTGAAATACATAGTTTTCTTTAACCCAAAGCAGTAGTTATTTCCATGTTGCAGGAAGTCCCAAACTTAGACGAATTGAGTTCTCAGGTTTGAAGAGTCAAATGTTAGAAATTCCACAAAGGGATTTCATACAAACAAATTAATGAAGGTATAGAGACAAAGAAGCATTTTCTTTTTCATTATTTAAGCATTTTGTTTATCTTGTAATGTTTTTATTCATGAATTATAATTATACATCATAGTAGGCTTCTTTGTGATATATTCACAGAAGCATTTTTACCTACAGAATTGTCTGGACAGAGAATGGCCTCTGTCTTAAGAGGTGAGGGACTAGGCTGGGGCTGGGGCTGGGGCTCAGTGGCAGAGCGCTTGCCTAGCACACAGGAGGCACTGGGTTCAAGCCTCAGCACACACGAAAAATAAATAAAGGTATTTTTTAAAAAAGAGATGAAGGGCTTCCTGTCAACAGTAGAGTGGGCGACCCCTTGACAAGTGGGGTGACAAGTGGGGGGAACATGGAGAACTTTGTGGATCCTCTGATGAGACTGAGGTAACTGTCCTGCAACCTCATTTAGTAAGTGCTTTACATTTACTAGAGGAATCTGAACAAAAGTCAAGAGAGAAAAATGACTGAGAACAGGGTCTAAAAGGAGACAGATAAGTGAAAACGTTTGTCTGGGTGGCATTAGCAGAACCTGGAGCAGGGCAAGAGATGCCAGCTGCATGGGCACAGAGAGAAGTTTCAAGAACTCACAAGGATTCCCCAGAGAATGGCCGTCAGCAATTCTTTCCCCTCTCTACTCTCATAAGAGCAGATGCCTTATTAAAACAAAAGCCAACCCTTCAATTACCACTTAAAAAATTTAAAACTCATCGTGAGGAGGGCAACTGACTTAGGAATTGATTCTAATCCCTGAGTCATCTTCCTCAAGGCCGCAAACCCCGACAGGAACATGCAGTTCCCACAAGGGCAGCTTCTGCACTAATGGTGGGTACCACTTGCTTCTGGTGAGTAAGCCATCACCAAAAGAGCCCCAAAGGCACAGCTTTGAGATCCTTCAGCTGACTCCGCCTCCTGCCAGGTGGGTATCAGCCCATGGTGCCGGTGCAAGTTGATTATCCCTTGTCCAAAGTACCTGAGAGCAGAAATGTTTGGAGTTTCAGATGTTTTCAGATATTTGAATATTTGCATATATACTCACACTGAGATATCTTGGGGATGGGACCCAAGCTAAACACAAAATTCATTTATGTTTCATAAATACCTAATATTTTGGGTCACTTGCCTTTCAACTGCAAGCCAACACATGTGGTCAAGTGTGGAATTTTCCACTTATGGTATCACCTCAGTGGTCAAAATTTCAGATTTTGGAGCATCTTGGATTTCATATTTTCAGATTAGCCATGTTAACACGGTTTAGTCTGCAAAGACTGCCATAACAAAATACCACAGACTGGGTGGCTTAAATAGACGTGTATTTTCCATAGTTCTAGAGGGTGGGGATCAGATCAAGGTTATCAACAGGGTTGATTTGCTGAGGGCCATGATAAGGAAGTGTTCTAGGCCCTTCTCTTGGTTGTAGATGGCCGCCCTCTCCTGCATCCTCACACCATCTTCCCTCAGTGCATGTCTGTGTCCAGATTTCCTCTCCTTATAAGAACCTCAGTCATATTGGATTAAGCTCAAACCAACAGCTTCATTTTATCCTAATTTCCTTTATCAAGATAAAGATAATTAGCTGGGCACAGTGGCACATGCCTGTAATCCCAGTGGCTTGAGAGGCTGATACAAGAGGACCACGAGTTCAAAGCCAGCCTCAGCAAAGGCAAGGCACTAAGCAACTTAGTGACCCTGTCTCCAAATAAAATACAAAATACATCTGAGGCTGTGGCTCAGTGGTTGAGTGCCCCTGAGTTCAATCCTCAGTACCCGCCCCACTGCCAAAAAAAAAAAAGATAAAGATAATTACCTATCTCTAAATACGGTTACATTCTGAAGTAGGACTAGAACTTCAACACATGAATTTGGTAGAGGGGAAACAATTATCCCATACAATGCTGAATCCAGGAACCCCACCCTGGACATCTTCATATACTCACACCTGAAATCTGGAAAGAGCAGTTTTTCCCCTGCAATCTCCTGATGACAAGTTCCTTGGTACTCACTAGGAGAGACACAAGCCTCTTCCCAGGGCAACATTTTACCACTAAATTTCCATATACCACACAGCCACAGCCTTCATAAAACCAACGTGATCTGAGCGGCAGGAAACTAGAGAAGGCTTCTTTCCCTTTATGTGATGGACTAACCAAATAAGTAATAAAAACATAAACCCCTTTAACAAAAAATGAATACATAAAAACTGAGTCTAATTCAGTGATGAAAACCGAAATCTCTAAGGTGAGTAGAATATTACCTGACAAGGACTTGTTATTGGCAACCTGATCCAGGCCAGTTATTGAGCTGGGAATTGTTGAGAGGAAAATATTGACACATTGCAGACAATATATACACCTCTCACCAAATGATGACTATGGAGAGGAACTAAGAAATCAGCCAATTCACGTCCAGCCAACTCACGCCCCATCCTAAACAGTGTTGCTTAATGCCACAGTTCTTGTTATTATGTACAAGTCATTTGTTTTAAGATCCTTCCCCTCCTTGGAAAGAAAAATACCAAAAATTTGATACAGGTTCAATGTTTTTCTTTTGATGTTGTTGACATATTTCACAATGCACCTCAGCCAACACACAAAGAGGAATTTTCTAACAGTTCTATTTGCAGATTCCCCTCATGCCCACCAGTTTCCCGTCCTGTTCCAACCAGATTTGACAATAAGGATGAATCAATCTCTCTCTGAAGACGGGCAGGCCACATGAGACTCTGGAAAGCCACCAGGTAGACTGGAAACCTGCTTTTCAAAGTGAACCCTTAAGCGTGCAGCATCTGCAGGACGCCTCTGTGCAGCTATGGATCAGGCCTGGATGGTCTCAGTAGGTATGGTTTTGTTTGTTTGAATTATCATATCGTGCCTAATATTTTATTTGAGGAAAGAACTCCATTCCCAAGAGAAGAAAAGAGTTCGAAAGAAACTAAGACAGTCAAAGTAATGATACAGGCTCACTTAAATTCATACTATCCAGTCACCAAAAATGTCAAATCAAATGGAGACAAGAGAATTGTACTAACTAGGAAGAAAATGTACATGTAATCCAGACCAGAGAATAGGAAGAAGGGGAGAAGGAGACCTCGGCATCTAGTCCAGTCCAGAGACCAGGCAGACCACTGTAAAGACCTCCAAACTCCCACTTATTTCCAGTGCTCAGAATCAAATCAGAATTGTGCCTGCAATAACCAAGCCAGATGTTTGAACTCCTGTCTGTACAAAGCCATTTCAGCATTCATTTATTCACTCTGCAAAAGGACTCTTTAAAAATGAATACCAAAGGACACAACATCACTTATGAGCTGATCAGGAAGGCATAACCTGAATATTATCATGAGGAGACATCAGACAAACACAAGAAACATTCCTTTAAAAAAACAAGTAGGACAATGTATTCTTCAAGGATAGCAATATTATGAAAATAAAGTAAAGCTAAGGAGCTATTTCAGATTAAATGAGATGAAGGGGACAAGATAACCAAATGCCATGTGTAATTCTACTGGCCTGGACCAAAAGAAAGAAGCTTCTATGAAGGACATACTTGGTTCAACTGAGAAAATTGAAATAGGGATGGAAGATTAGACAAAAATGTTTTATCCAGGTTAGATTTCCTCAAGTTGAAAACTGTATATTTGTCATGAGGATGTGCTATGTATCATAGACTCAAATAAAAGAGCTACAATTGTAAAACTGTTAGGAAAAAATAGGCATAAATCATCATGAACTCAGATTAAAGGAGGCTGATTCATAGTGGGATAGGGAGAGGGAGTGTGGGGGGAATAGACAAACTCTAGACAGGGCAGAGGGGTGGGAGGGGGCATGGGGTAATTAATGATAATTGAATGTTGAATGTGATGATCATTATTATCCAAAGTACATATACGAAGACACGAATTGTTGTGAATATGCTATGCATACAACCAGAGATATGAAAAATTGTGCTCTAAATATGTAGTAAGAATTGTAATGCATTCCACTGTTATATATAAATTTTAAAAAGGAGGTTTTAGATACAGTACCCAAATCACAACTGACGGGATAAATAAGTGGACTTGATAAAAGTTTAAAAGTTTTATACTTTAAAGGACACCATCAAGAAAGCAAAACATCAACCCACAGAGTAGGAGAAAATATTTGCAAGTTATAACTCATATGGGATTTATATCCTAAATACATAAAGAACTCTCACCACTCAATAATAAAGAAAAAATAACCAATTTTGTTTCTTTTTTATTAGAGCATCATAGTCATACATAGTAATGGGTTCATCCCAACAAAATCATACATGCATGGAATCTGAACCCCTCCATTCCAGTCCCCATTTCTCCCCCCTTCCCACCTCTCTTTCCCTAACCTCCTGCTCTGCTCCACTAATCCTCCCCTTTCTCATCCATGTATTCACCCTTAATTGGTGAAATTCCCTGTGGTATATTTATATATGTACATGACACAATTTGGGGGTTTTTGTTTGTTTGGTTTTGGTACTTGGGATTGAACTCAGGGATACTCGACCACTGAGCCACATCCACAGCTTTATTTTGTATTTTATTTAGAGATAGGATCTCTCTGAGTTGCTTAGTGCCTCGTAGTTGCTGAGGCTGGCTTTGAACTTGTGATCCTCCTGCCTCAGCCTCCCAAGCTGCTGGGATTACAGACGTGTGCCAACCTAGCACATGACACAATTTTATTAAATGCATTCTGCACATCCTCCCCTTTCCCTCCCCTCCACCCTCCCTCTCAATTTCCTTCTACACCACTGATATTCCTTACACATTTATGCTATCCAATCTCTGCCTCCACTTTCTTTCCCTTAGCTTACTCTAGTTTCCACATGTAAGAGAAATATTCAGCCGTTGATTTTCTGAGTCTGCTTATTTCACTTAGCATGATGTTCTCCATTTCTATCCATTTATTGGCAAGTGCCATAATTTCATTCTTCTTTATGACACAAACTCCATTGTGTATACATACCAGATTTTCTTAATCCATTCATCTATTGATGGGCATCTGGGATGATTCCAAAATTTGGCTATTGTGAATTTTGCTGCTATAAAGATTGAAGTGGCTGTATCATAATAGTATGCTTAGTTTAGTTCCTTTGCATAAATACCAAGGGTCCTATGGTGGTTCCATTCCTAGTTTTTTAAAGAATCTCCATACTGCTTTCCAAAGTGGTTGTACTAATTTGCAGTCCCACTAAAAATGTATGAGTGTACCTTTTTCCCCAAATCCTTGCTAGAATTTTTATTTGTATTCTAGATAATTGCCAATTCTGACAAGAGTGAGATGAAATCTTGGTGCAGCTTTGATTTGCATTTCCCTGATGGATAGAGATGTTAAATATTTTTTCGCATATTTGTTGACCATCTGTTTTGCTTCTTTTGAGAAATGTTGGTTTAATTCTTTTGCCTATTTATTGATCAGGTAAAATAACTCAATTTTAAAATGACAAAGATTTTGACTAGATATTACTTCAGAGAGGATAGCAAATGACTAATAAGCACATGCAAAGATCAAAACCACAGTGCGATACCACTTTTCAGCCACTAAAGTGGCTATGATCAAAACTACAGGCAATAACAAAGTGTTAGGAGGGAATGAAACACCCATACTGCTGGTAGGAATGTACAAAGGTATGGCTGCTTTGGGAAATCGTTCATCAATCTTCAGACAAATTAAACATAAAGTTACCACATGAGCTGGCAATTTCATTCCTGGGCATATACCCAAGGAATTGTTCATGCAAAAGTTTGTGTACAAATGTTCAGAGCAGCATCATAGGCAGAAGTGGAAGCCACCCAAAGGTCCATCAGCTGATGAGTGGATGAACGCAATGTGCAACATTTGCATACTAAAATATTATCCAGCCACAGAAAGGAATGAAGTAGTGATACACGCTAGGACATGGTGAGCCTGAAAACATTATGCTGAAAGAAGCCAGACATAAAAAGCCACACCGAGTGGGATTCCATTTCCAGGAAATGTCCCAAACAGACCAATCCACAAAGACAAGTGCCTGGGGCTGAGGGAAATAGGGAATGGGGAGTGACTGCTGTTAGTGGGTGTGGGATATGGCTGCGGTGATGAAACGCTCCGGAATTAGCTAAAGGTTCTAAGTGTACAGTCTGTGATCTACTAACAGCCACTGAAGTACACACTGTAAAGGTTGAGTTGTATGTTATGAAAAGAAAGAGAATGTCCCAGTTCTTAAATCAGATACTCTGAAATATTATAGGGGCACCATGTCTTTCAACTTACTCTCAAATGGTCCAAAGTAAGAAGTAATTTGTATATACGTAGAAAGCAAATGGTCAGGCAAACAGGCAACGTGTTAACAACTGGCACATCCGAGTAGGCACACCTGAGGGTCCTCTCCTGCTCTTGCAACTTTCCATAAGATTGAGTTTATTTCAAAATCCAAAGTTTTAAAATTCTGAAATAAATCCATTTTGTTTAAACATAGGCACCTGACTATAAACCTAGCTACTCAGGAGACTGAGACGAGACTATCTAAAGCTTGAGGTCATCCTGGGAAATTTAGTGAGAACCTGTCTCAAAAACAAAAAGGCCTGGGGATGTAGCTCAGTGATAGAGTGCTTGCCTAGCATGGTCCTAAGAGGCCCTGGGTTCCATCCCCAGAACTGCAAAAAAAAAAAAAAGAAAAAATGTCTCTCAGTGGTACTGACCAGACTCCAAGCAAGTACAGATACAAGAAGAAGCACTTGGGAAATGTAGGCAAAGGGCACTGTTTGTTAATTGAATGCTGATTAATATCTGCCTAAAACCTCCTCTCATGTGGTCGAGTGATCATATTTAAAGGAAATGTTTCAATGAAATGGTTTAGGGAACATACGACTTCCATGCATATTTTATGTCATTCCATCCCAGCTTACAGTGATGTAATTCTCAGAAGACAGAAAGCAGATGCCCGATGCCTCCTTGTAACTGGATCACCAAAGTGATAAAATCTTTATGAATATTTATATCTTTCCAAATTCCATCAGCCTGACATAATATCTAAATATTTAGCTTTGTGTCGTGTTGCATAGAATAGGTAACTTGATACTGGAAGGGCTGTAACACAGGTCAAGTATCAAACACTGCACTTTGCCTGTCGTTTCTGATCCAGAAACTAAGGAATAAAGCAGAGGATAATGATTATTTTAACCTCCTTGAGTTGGGAACCCAGGGCATGGGAAGAAGAGAACAGGGTCACCAGGGCAGAGAGCAGAGCACAACTCAGAAGGCCCAACCTTGCCCACGGCCTTTGTTGGGCAGCCTGCCACCTAAGCATGGTTTTCACATTTTTAACCAATTCAGAATATATAGAGACAGCGAGGCCTAAAATATTTACTATCTGGCCCTTCACAGAAAAAGTCTACCAACCCCTAGAGTGAGGTAAAGATGTAACAGAAATTCCCTCTCCTGTGAAGTTGATGCCACTCACCTTTCCAAAATGAAAAGCAAAGCAACGCACCTAACAGATTGGCTGAAAGGACTAACAGGAGATAGATACGTATAGTAGTCATTAGTCAGCAATCGTATTTTCTATACTGACAGCTAGTAAATTGCACACAAGAATTTGTTTCTTTGCTGTAATGGAGGGAGAAAATCTCAGTCACCTGCTTCCTTCTCTAAAGGAAACTGAAAACCTATAGTAAATAAGCAGTTGATTACAGAACTGTTACCTAAATATTCTTTTTTTTTTCAACTTTTCGTTTTATTTTTTAAATAACCTCTTATTTCAGACAAAATATGAAGGATAAATTGTACATACAAGAAAATTTCATATTTCTGGAATTAATTTTAACTGGTTGCTCTAAATACAAATATTTTCACAGAGAAGCATTGATATAAACCCAAGTTCAATGCTATTTCATTAATAAGCTGTAGCATTTGATTTGACTATTTGTAGAGTTTTTCAATCAATTATTAAGCTTTTGTTGTAAGCTCCTTAATGTATAGCATACATTAGTACTCTTGGATAATCAATAAACAGAAATCCAATTTATTCTTACCAAAATAAATATCCAGTTGTCTATTTTGCATTTATTTCAGCCCAAAACCGCATCGATAATGCATTTGTAAATATTCTTTGTGTCCCTCCAGGAAATTAAAAAAAAAAAGAAAAGTCTATGAAACATTAAACACAGGGTTCTGGTATTGGTATAAAAGGCCAAAAGGACAGCAAGCTGATGCTCTGTAAGTCGATGATAGGTTTCTTGAGCCAAAGACAATCAGAACCAAAGCCGTAACCCCTGGAGTATATTCAGCCTCCTCCAACTCTCCAAACAAAGCCAGTGGATGAAAGCAGCCTCCTTATTCCAAAGACAACTGAGACAAAGTCTTAAATCTCTCCTTCTTGAACATTTCACTACATAAATAACTGCTATGACTTTTTTTATTCTAACTTGTTATATATGATAGCAGAATGCATTACAATTCATATTATACATATAGAGCACAATTTTTCATATTTCGGGTTGTACACAAATTAGAGTCACACCATTCGTGTCTTCATATATCTCCTTAGGATAATGATGTCCATCTCATTCCACCGTCTTTCCTACCCCCATGTCCCACCCTTTCCCCTCCCTCTCCTTTGCTCTATCTAGAGTTCGTCTAATCCTCCCATGCTGCCCACCCCAGCCCCATTATGAATCCTGCTGTGACTTTTTGAAAGCCAGCTCTACGCAGCTCTCCTTAGCTATACGTTTCTAATCCATTAGAACTAGATGAGATAGTTATTATCATTCTTGTTCTGTAGATGTGAGAACTGTGAATAATACACACAAAGTCATCAATGAGTAAGAATGAGCTAAGATTGGGACAATCCAGGCCCATGATCTTTTCTCTATATTCCCTTTATTTGGAAGTCTCACTATTAGAATATCACTTAACTAAACCAGATGAGAGGCTCATTGATTTTATGTTCTTTGTTCATTTTGGAGGGATAAAAAATGATATAGCTATCAATAATATAGCCATTCAAAAGTTTGGAGGTTCTAACATACAATGACACTTTTTGACAAAGCAACAATAGTGGAGCAATAAGAAGCTAAGATCATTTGAATAACCACATGGGAAAACTACGAATCCATTCCCTACCTCACACCATATTAAAAAATCCTTCATAGATAGATCTAAACATGAAAAGTAAAACAATACATTTGCACAACATATTATACAAGAATATATTTATTGCCTTGAGGTGGGAAAACTTTTCTTAAATAAGACAAAATGTTCTAAGCTTGAAATAAAAGATCAATTAACAAAAACCCAGACATTGCAAAATACAAATTGTCAAAGAGCTGAATAAACTCCTCACAAGAAAAAATTTAATGTTCAATAAACACATCAAAAGGAGTTTAGCTTTATTTATTATCAAGGAAAAGGCAATGTAATACCACTGCATTAAGTTAAAATTAGTATTGACATGGAGCCACTTGAACATTATAATATTCCTGTAAGAAGGTAATTTTTTATTTATTCTAATTTGTTACACATGATGGCAGAATGCAATTCATTTCATATTATACATATAGAGCAAAATTTTTCAAGACACTGATTGTACACAAAGTATTTTCATACCATTCATGTCTTATACATGTACTTACTTGGTGGAATGAATTAGACATCATTACTCTATCATTCCTACCCCTTTGCCCCCTCCCTTCTCCTCCCCTCCCTTCCCTCCCTCCCTCCCTCCCTCTTGCCCTATCTAAAGTTCCTCCATTCCTCCCATGACCCCCAACAATCGCCATTATGGGTCAGCATCCTCATATCAAAGAAAACACTCAGCCTTTGGTTTGGGGGGATTGGCTAACTTCACCTAGCATTATATTCTCCAACTTCATCCATTGACCTGCAAATGCCATGATTTTATTCTCTTTTAATGCTGATTAATGTTCCATTGTGCATATATACCAAAGTTTCCCTATCCATTCATCTACTGAAGGGCTTCTAGGTTGGTTCCACAGTTTAGCTATTGTAAATTGTGCTGCTATAAACATTGATGTGGCTGTGTCCCTGTAATATGCTGTTTTTAAGTCCTTTGGGTATAAAACGAGGAGTGGGATTGCTGGGTCAAATGGTGGTTCCATTCCAAGTTATCCAAGGAATCTCCATATTGCTTTCCAGATTGGCTGCACCAATTTGCAGTTAAAGAGAATGTATGAGTGTGCCTTTTTCCCCACATCCTTGCCAACACTTATTGTTGCTTGTATTCTTGACACCTGCCATTCTGACTGGAGTGAGATGAAACCTTAGAGTAGTTTGGGTTTGCATTTCTCTAATTGCTAGAGATGTTGAACAGTTTTTCATAAGTTTATTGATTGATTGTATATCCTCTTCTGGGAAGTGTCTGTTCAGTTTCTTGGCCCATTTATTGATTGGATTATTTGGGTTTTTTTAATTTTTTGGTGTTAAGGTTTTTGAGTGCTTTATATATCTTAGAGATTAGTGCTCTATCTGATGTGCTTGTGGTAAAGATTTGCTCCCATTCTGTAGGCTCCGTAAGAGTGTAAATTGATAGAATCTCTTTGGAAAAACTCCTTAGTGAACCTCTGCATATGACATGAAAATTCCACTCCCAGGATCTGTCCCATAAAAATCTGTACTTAACAACTATGAAAGAAATGTACAAGAATGTTCACATTAGGGCTCAGCATAGGAAGCCATCCAAGTGTCCATCACTATAGAATGGGGGAATTTATTTTGGTATGTTCATTCAATGGGATATCATGAAGTTGTGAATACAAATAAATTTATATACAACATGACTAAATGAATAAACCAAATCACATAGTTAATTACTTGCTTCTCTTTATATAAAGTTCAAAACAAGCAGAACTGATTTGTGATATTGGAATCATGATTTGGGTTACCTTTAGATAAGAAGATGGGGGATAGAGCAGAGGGAGCTTCTAGAATATTAGATAAATTCTATTTCTTGATTTTGGGGGTATGTTCCCCTTGTGAAAGAAACTTTCCCAACCTAAACTCTTACAATTTGTGCACTGTTGGTATGTGTGTTATTCCTCAAAAGAAGGCTTATTAAAAATAAAAGAAAGAAAATAGCTAAGACATAAGTAGATATCCATCATAAATAGGAAGGGTCAGGAAAGAATAAAGGCCAAGAGAGATAAGGACAGATGAAAAGCAAACAAAACTCTCGGCAAGTTTGGACAGATGAGCCTCATCAGAAAGGTGAAGAGCCAACCCAGGAACTAAGAACAGAGAGGTGAGTGAGGGAATCACAGAGACAGGAAAGACTGGGGAGAGAAAAGAGCAGAAGGCTCATCACCATTGTTCTCAAAGAGGAAAACCCAGTGTGTCTGAGAGCATAGAAGATGGAGGTCCACCCATCTATAAAAGGAGGAAACAGGAAGAGAGAAGGCCTGGATGAATGGACGAGTGGGCAACATTTACAAAGGGCTTATCTCATGTCAGATGCTAGTAGGGAATTTCAGTACAAAAGACAAGCAAGCCCAAGAGAAGAGAAGCTCTGCTGATACGAGATGATCGGGCAGCAGGAGAGTCTGTGAGGCCTCGAGCACTTGCCACACACACAAGCCAGCGTGTCAGGTCAGGTCAGGTCCCTACCTCACATTGTAAGGGTCAGGCGAAGCGTCGGAGAAAGAGACCACCAAGTGACCACTCATGCAATTGGCAGAAGGGGATTTATTGAACCAGCATGCTGGGGCTCCGTGCCCACTCAAGAAGGGAAAGCAGCCCAGAGCCCCGAGCAGGGGCTGAGCACTGCTTAAGTACACTTTTTGGGGAGGGCGGAGGGCTTTGTATACATCAGAACAAATCATCATGAGGCGCGGGAAAATTGAACAACAACTCCTAAACATGATTAGTTCATTCATTGGCAGGAACAGGTCAGGCTGGAGTGATAGGTCATTCCTAAGGAGAGTACACATTTAAACTGATTGGTCCAGGCCCTGCAAGGCCTACGTGCGACCACACAGAGCCCTTCAGTTATTAAACAAGCAAACAGCCAGGGGAAATGTTTACTGGGCGGTTCTAAGCATTGTCTTAACAGCTACAGAAATTTCAGGTTTTGCAGGTAGCATAGAAACCTAACAATACCTAATCCTTTACATTTTAACTCAGACCTTGCAGCTTAGAAACTTTACAACACCCGGTCTTTTACCCTTTAACTTTTACGCTTTAACTTCAATTTCTTTTACCCTTACAACATACGGCAAAAATGATCTTGTCTGAAGGAAGACCACCTGTCTCTGAGGCAGCTTGGGCAGACCTCCTCCTGAAGGCTGTGTTAGTTTGCTAGGGCTGCCATAACAAAGTCCCACTAGCTGGGGGACTTGAAACCACAGAAGAGTATTGTCTTGCTGGTCCTGGGTCTGGAAATCAAGGTGTCAACAGGGCAGTGCGCTCCCTGATGATTCTGGGGGAAGCTTTCTGCTCCCGTCCAGCTTCTCATGTTTACCAGAAATCTTTGGTGTCTCTTGGCTTCTAGAAGCCACTCCAAGCTTGTGGCCATCTTCTCCCTGTGTGTCTTCACATTGTCTTCCCTGTTCGTGTCCATCTCCACGTGGTCATCTTCTCCAGAGGATGCCACTCATTGGAAAAGGGACCCACTGTATTCCAGAATGACCTCATCTTGACTAATTTTCTGCACCTACCTATATCCAAATAAGCTCACATTCAAAAGTACTGGGGTTAGGACTTCAGCATAGCTTTTGGGGAAACAACATTCAACCCATAACAAGGGTACATATACTGATCAGAGATTAGTAATCAGTAATCAGTAATAATTAGTAATTAGTAATCAATAATCAAACGTTCTCTTAGAAGCAGTGTCAGTGGTAGATACATATAGGGAAGTTAGGTTGTTTTCCTGAACTGCATTTCCAGGTCTCATTAGTCCAATGTACAACCCAGTATCTAAAGAGCTAAGACCCAACATGTGCAAGAGGTAAATAAGGCAACTCACGTGCTAATCCATTTCTATTCATTCTTGTGCTCCAGTTGGTATGGCTGTGTGACAAATGACCCCAAAACTACACGCTGTAAAGCTATCAGTATATGCTCACAGATTTTGTGGTCTTGAATTCAGAGAGATAATCACAGTGAAGACAAGTGATCTCTGCTCACAATGCCTGATGCTACAGCAGGAAAACACAAAAGCTGGGGATGGAATCACCTGAAGCTTATTCACTTATAGGTCTTGTAAATGATGTTGGGTGAGTCCTTGGCTGAGACCCTCAGCAGGAGAAATACATTGCTTCCCCAGTGGCCTAGCCTCCCTCATATTTGGTGGCTGGTTTCCAAGGGTGAGCCTGTGAGTTGGGGCCAGGGTATGTACGAATCATGGCCTAAACTCAGAAGTCATGCAGTAGCAAAGGCTGTGTTTGTGTAAAATATTTATATTTATCAGGTATTTTTGCATTAGCTTTGTTTTTTAAAAAATATTACATTAGATAAACATTTATTTCTATTGCTGGTGTTTTGTTGTTGTTGTTTGTTTGTTTTTTGTTTTGCATCCCCTATGTGGTACACTCTAGGCCAACACCACACTGACCTCATCTTTATCCTGGACCTAGACAACATCATTTCTACCACATTCTATTTATTCAGACAGTCTCAACGCCCTGTCCATTTTCAAGGGAAGGGAAAGGAAGCTCCAACTCTCCATAGGAATGGAAAAACTCAGAAGGGCACAGGAGCTCAGAAATATTACTATGGCCACTTTGGGAAAATTCCATCTGCCATATCCCACAATAAAGCAACACTAAGGAATTTGAATTGACAAAACAACAACATAAGCCAATTTGATTCCAGAATCCCAAAGAGAAAAATGTCAAGACTAATATCCTCAGTGAAAAGATTTTAGAACTTCCCGCAACCTTGTCTAAGTAAAATTTCTGCTGACCAAATTGTCTCCAAAGAACAGTCATTACATTAGATGTTCTTTTACAAAGCAATGCTCAGTAAAGACCTCAATAAATATCTGTTCAATCCATTTGAACTGAGAATCTTGTTTTTGTAGAAAATATTTTTAAAGGCTTGATGAGATAATAAAAAGGAAAATCTCCCTTTATTTCTTAGGAAATCACCTTAATCATTGTGATTTTCCAAGAAACATGATGCATATTAATTTTAAAAAGTAAATCCTAAGAACTTATTTGTGTGGATAAATATAAAAAGGCAAAAGGCAACATTTTTCAACAGACATTCCAGTCTCTATTCAGATGCACAACTCTGTGAGAATTAGAGATAATTCGAAACATTCTCCCAGTCATTAGATATAATATAAAGCTATTCTCTTTCTTTAGATTGGAATTCTCTTAACTTATCATTCTTTTTTTATAAAAAGGAAAAGTTTCATTTAGAACATTACCAGGAGCAAAATGTTCCTTTGTACTTAGAGAACAAAAGGAGCTTTCAGGAAACAAACTTGAAAACTATCCTTAAAAAAATACTTAGGAGCTTAAGTTTTATCTACATGTAAGGAATTGTGGAGATTGTGAAATTTTACGCTATTAGAAGCTAGCAAATCAATCTGCCACAGTTTCGTAGATGTTGGAAGAATATACAAAACTTCTGGGTCAGAGACAGAAGAGTTTATTACTCCCAGCAACAGCAGAAGTCATTCTGTTGGGCAGCCATCGTTTATGCTCAAAGAAATTTAAGTGGCCAATAGCCATACCTGTATCCACCTGTTCCACAGGAAGACACTGCCTGTATTTCCAACACTGCTCACTGCACAAACGTCTTTGGAAAGATAGATAATCCAGGACAAATACTTTTAAATATGGTGTTCTCTAGTCAATTAAATAAGAATTAATTAAAACCAACCAAACTTTAGAATTCAGTTCTTTGATTGCATTGGCCATATTTCAGGAACTCAATCGCCACGTGTGATTATTGGCTAGCATATTGGACAGAACAGAGATGGAACATTTCTTAACAGCCCTGAATGCAGTTGAGCCAGTCAGCCAACCACAAAAACTGAAATAGATATACAATCCAGTTAGTCATCCACATTTATTTAACATTTCCTTATGCCAGAAAAATGCTTTATGTCAATTTTTTTCCCTATAATTCTAAAGTCTGCAGGGAAGCAGGGAAGATAGATCTTATAAAATAAATAAGTTATAATAGTTAAACAGGTGATTGAAATTAAAAGGATTCTGACTTAAGATGAAGGGTCTGGCAATGCTCCCTGAAATAGTAGAAGTTTAGGCTGAGATTTCAGTTAATTGAAAAAAAAGAAAAAAAGGGAAGATTTTTCCAGGCAGCTTAACCTTGAGTAGCATCAATATCAATGGTGGCTTATTTCAGATATTAAGAAAATTCAGATGATGTG
Organism: Marmota monax; assembly: GCF_021218885.2. NCBI lineage: Eukaryota > Metazoa > Chordata > Mammalia > Rodentia > Sciuridae > Marmota > Marmota monax. The sequence continues at coordinate 10,495,508 of NW_026693108.1, forward strand.
GAGAGACTGGGGAGAATATAGCACTAGATGAGCTCCTCAGAGGTCATGGTAATCTGGGGTTTTGTCAACCACATTAAGAAATTTAGACAGTCCTAAGGGAACTAGGGAACTTTTGAAGTGTTTTAAGTAAATAACTGATACAATCTATCACTCATTAATCTTCTGTAAAGACCACTTCACAGGATGCATGGATTAGGTGGAGAAGGACAGGATTGGAGACTTGAAGGCTGTTTCAGAGGCTTAGATCAAGAGGGATGACTGAGTACCTACTTTCAAAAGAAATTTTAAAATAATTCTAAAAATAAATTTCCTAGGGAAAAATCAAAGCCCAAAAAGAGACCAAGAGAAACTTCAAACACTCAGCCATGGATCCAAATAGTGAGAGGGCCGTGGGCACATTCAGGGTAATATTTGGAGAATCCAGCTAGTCTTTCCCCCACCCCGACCTTGGGCTGCTACAGCAACAATCGGTTCTATTCTGTTGGCTTGCTGGATCCCAGAAGAGCATCTGGAGAATAGTGGTTGCTCACTCATGAATGGTGAGCCATCAATAGTTGTCAAGTATAAAGTATTAGTGAAAAAATGACCCTGGGTATGAGACAGAGGGTCAGGGCAGCATCCCAAGAGGAACACAGATCTCCCCAAAGCAGAAGACAGATCTCTCAATAATATTCCACCACCACCACTCAATCACCTGAGACAAGCTAGAAAGGGCCTGCAGACAGTTAGACAGTATTTTGGGGGGAGTCTCAAAATAGAGAAACAGAAAGCCAGGAAGCAGGACACAGAGCAAAGATAACCCGTGAAGAAAGGAGCTAAGCTTACTAAAGAGAATAATTTACTTCTAAGAAACAGAGCTCATTTAACAAACAAAAGACTTTCAAATAAGGGTGGCTCATAACCCCAGCGATTTTGGAGAGGAGAATATGGCAATAGCTTAGGACCAGATGATGGAGGTCTGGTCCAAGGGGGATGGAGTGGAAATGGAGATGTCAGAAGATATTTTACCATTTCAGAGACAGAAGTGATAGAACTTGGTAATTGGTTGAAACTAGGAAATGACAGAGGGAGAAGAGAGACTAACTAGGTGTCTGCTCGAGGGCTTGGTGGAGTGTGGTGTGTTCCCCGGGCAGGGGAGCACTGGAATAGCAGACTCAGGAGAGATACTGTACCTTCAGTCTGGAAAATGTCCAGCTGGTTGGAATGGACATCAGACATCTGATGGAGACACCAATGGGCTGTCAGCTGTCTGTGTTTGGCACTCAGGTACGAGCTCACTAAGAAGGTGACATTGTCTACATAGAGCATGAGTGTATAGAATGAGCTATTATGAAACTAACAGAAGTCACAGAACAGAAACCCCCCTGTCAGGGAAACTCTGGTGGTGGGCAGTGAGTTGTGTAGGGGGAAACAGAAGGCTCTGTGAAAAAAAAAACAAGTTAACTGTAAAACTTTCAATTTTCCCATTTCCATTTTGCTTTGATGGAGACCATGTTGGAAAAAAAAAAAAAAAACTCTGAGATGGGAATCAGAACAAAAGCAGTCCGCAAGAGTTTAATGTGAAGGTTAAGATGGTGAGCAGTTGTCACTTAGCTCGGGGGCTGACCCATAGCAACTGTTCATTTAATTTAATGAGTTAATATAGCACAGAGTTGACATAGGTAGAAAGAAGTTTCTCCCCAGGGTCTCCCAGGACTGAGGAGTGCTTTTCTCAATAGTTTAGGGATTTTAGCTTTGGAATTTTTTTAATCTATTTTCATTAGGCTTTTAAAAAACATAAAATGAAATACAGGGATATTTTACTTATTTCTGCAATAGAAATCTTGTAAGTATATTTGTATTGTACAGATTTTGCATTGAAAACTTTAAATTAATCTTGTGTGAAATATGATAAGCAGAATATCTGGAATAGTAAACATTCAATCTCATGTCACAACAATAACTGGTACAATTCATGCTTATATTACCTCTCCTTATGCCACAGCAAGTGCTAATTTTATTCTAAACACACAGAATAAATGTATCTCTCACTAATGATTACAAAGCCTGTGGAATGCAATTAAGAGCAACTAGGATTTTTGTTGTTTTTCTGACAGTCGTTTAGCGGAATCCTCTGATGCAGGTAGGCTGTGCATTTTTGTTTGCATTTGAGATAAACTAAACACTGAATCCGGAATCAGCCTCTGAGAACAGAACAGGAAGACTTCTGCACTGCTAGCAACAATCACAGGAGCAGCAGGCTGAAGTCATTTTTTTTTCAGGCCATTTGCATACTACAAATCCAACAGAAAATGAAGAAATCGTTCCAGAGAACTATGAGCCTGCACTACCCTCTTGTCTGCTGACTCGGAATAGAAGTGAAGAGGGACTAGGAAAGGCCAGAGGGGAAATGAGCTCTTTCTCTGTGTTGGGGTTCATCTTAGCTGAACTCAGAGGGTTATCCCAAGTAGACTAAGAAACAATAAAGAAACCACAAAGTTTTATTTTAAAAACAATTTTAAAAAGAGAATGTCACTGGAGTTGAATCTCCTCACACAAGTCCTTTTCTTTTTTCAAGCTCACCTGGGAATGGTGGGGTCATATTGGGGTAGGGTCCCAACTTATCCGCCCTCTGTTTCTTTTCCTGTAACTCCATTTGTGAACAGATGAGCTCTGCTCATCTTATAGACCATATACCCCCATGGCCCTGTCAATCTAGCAGAATTCCGTCTTCATACGTATCATACTTAATGAATGTGAAGCCTTGCCCGTAACCACTCCAGCTCCTGGTGTACTGGCCTTTCTGCTGACATTGGAGCCCTGAGCCTACCACTAGGCCCTCTTCCCAACTCTCCGCCCCACACCCATCTGAGAACACCTAACACCTCCACCTTCCAAATGGCTGCTGTCCTCTCCCTGTGACTTGACAAAACTAGTTTTGTCTGGTGAAAATTTGATGGCAAAACACTATGTGCAGTTTCCAGATTTGGGGATATGATAAGATTTGCATTGACAGGTTGCAGGACTCTGCATAACATTATTATCCTGGGTGGCAACATAAAAGACTTTCACTTTTATCTTACACATGTCTGTGATACTTAAACTTTGCATTTATTTATACATAATAATCATTAAAATAAAGAATAATTATTCTAGGACCATCTCCTCTCTGACATTTCGTCATATTTCTCCCTTTGAACTTCACCCATTGCCCTTACTCCTATAGAGTGTTAAAGGTGGATATTTCTGTCACTCTTTATATGCACGTATTTATGTGTTCATATATAACTTCTTTTTTCCTCATTAATTATGGTCCTCTCTGTCCACCCTGCCCCTTGTATTTTTTTTTATTAGAGACTTTTGTATAAGATGATGAACAAGACTGCCCATAACCAACAGACACAGATGCCTATTTTAATATTCCCTAGAACCCAGCTCTGGGTAGACACATTATTGAATGAGTACAGAGTGAGTGTCGTAATGCATGAATCACACTGGACCTATGTACTGGCTTCAATATTCTTGTGTCCTTCACTACTTGTCTAATTACTCTGAAGCAATATAAAAATGTATCAAATTATCCTGGTCCAATGAATTCCTGGAAATCTCCCTTTCCTTGTATTCAGCTGCCATCAGAATTCCTGAAGCCAGTTCTACTTACCAATAAGCCCAGGCATTCCTGGCAACTGGCTGAAAACTCAAGACCCTGTTCAAAACATCAAAAATGACCAGCCATGCTGACGGGACCTCAGAGGAGGTCCATGGGACACGTTCCACTCAGCTTCCTCCAGCTGGTGAGACCAGACTGCACAGCTTCTTGGGAACAACCTGCTTCTCCTGCCTCGCATTTGTCTCTCAGCCTCTAATTGTACCTCTGATGACTGGAGACAGACTATCTTTTGTTCTTCCCAAATGAGAATTTGCATGAGTTTTCTGGTCCCATTTGCCACCAAATACACATCAGAAGACGAATGTCCCAGCAGGAGGTCAATGACAGCCAAGGAAGAAAACAGCCCCTTCCAAGCCCAGAACCCCAGCCAGCAGAGGGCCTTCCCAGCTCGAGTTGCCATGGCAAACCATCGAATGAAAAATGCTTCCATTCAGAATTCACCACTGGAGGGTGATTAGAATGCAAATAATGATGAGATATGTAAGTGATAACATTTTTCTATTAAAAGCAATGTGATGAAAAGCACATCCCTGTTTGACAGTCACCAGCCACGGGTGTGGCTACTGTTTATCACACACCGAAACCCCTAAGCCCTTTACAGAGTCTACTGTTTTCCATTGCATCTTTCTATAAACTTTCATTATATTGCATTAAAAATATGCAACAATTAAGGCAATTGAAAAGTTAAATGGATTTGGGGCAAGTAGAGCAAAGTGTGTCATTTTTCTCACTGTAGGGTACAAGTAAAGAATTGGTTAGCATCTGTTCTCCATGATCCCTCCAATTCAATTACAACACATTTGGAAACTGCAGAGATATGGGAGGCATTATTTTCAATCATGATTTATCTCCCCCACCCCCATTTTTAGCTATTCAGAATATAGATTTCTAACCAAAAGGGAGAATTTGACACTTTCCATTTCCAGCTACAAAATGGCCCCATTTTTGAAAACCACAGTTTGCCATTCGAACGTAGCCCTCTTGCCTCCCTGCTTTTGCCTGCTGGACTATTCAGACCCCCGATGTGGGGACCTTTCTCCCACACTAGGAAAAGTGAGGCTGTAATTGTACTCTGGCACTGAGGTTTGATGAGTAGAGATAGAGAGACACCAGCACACGCCAAAGAGAAAGAGTTCTGTGTTTCTTCAGCATTCATTTATATCTTCATGCACAACTCATTCACCAAGGTCATTGGCATCTGTGCATGGACTGGAACTGGTTGTCTCCATGAAGGTGTCTGTGCGTGGCACAAATTACAAGGTTACTTTCCAAAAGAATCACCAAACTCTGCCCAAGACCATGAAACAGGTAACAAATCTCATTACGTAACTGTTGAAGAAGGATTGCAATTGATACAACAAATCACTTTTAGTTCTCTCATCTCATTCCAAGATTACAGCACTGGGTCGCTGTCAGCACTGTCACACTTGTGAGAATTACAAAATGTCACCCTCTGAGGGAGCAAATTATAAAAGCCACACCTTTCTCAGATTTTAGCCTCCCTTTTCCTGCACCAAGCTCCTCTGAGTATGTGCTGGTGGCATACTACATTTTGGTTTTTTTACTTTGAGACAGAGTCTCACTAAATTGCAGAGATTAGCCTTGAACTTGTGATCCTCCTGCCTGGGACTCCCAAGTTACTGGGATTATAGACATGTGCCACCATGTCTGGTGATCCAGATTAATTTCAACAGACAACTAATGAGAATCCCTGAGTACATTCAAGATACCAAACATGTGCTTGAAGTTTAAGAGAAAAAATCCTTGTGCTATTGATGAATTGTGCCCTAAATTCATACTCTAAGTCCTAACCCTCTATGTGAGGGTGTTTGAAAATGCAGCCTTTGGAGATAACTGGATTTAGATGAAGTCTTCATGGTGGGATTAGTGCCCTCATAAGAAGAAGTACCAAAGAGCTTGCTTGTTCTGTCTTCACCAGAAAATAATCATGCTGGCACCTTGACCTTGGACTTCCAGCCTCTAGAACACTGAGGAATAAATTTCTGTTGGTTAAGCCACTCTGCCTATGCTATTTTTTATGGCAGCCCAGCTGACTAGGACACTAGGTATTTGTCTTTAAAAATTAATGTGAATTTAACAAGAAGATGATCATAACTGAGAACCAAATTAATGACTCAAAAGACCAAGATCTCATTATCCGCACAGGAAAAAAAAATGCAAAGAGATGAAAATCCTAAGGGAAAAGATAAAAGATTTAGAAGAGAAATCAAGTCATGGTACCCTCAACTATCTGGATAAAGTTTTCATATCTGCACAGACTCAGGATATATACGATCATGTTTCCAGCCAAGGAAAATTGGAAACATGTAAGTAAATGCCAATTGACTCACATCAGAGACCTTAAGAGAGTAAATGAAGGAAAAGGAAACGGTAATGAACAATGAATCTTTCCATCTGTAGCTGCCGGAGAGGGTCAATGGTGGTTTGTCAGGAAATCTAGTGTTAATAGTGGAGGAAAATACTGCAAATTGGAGGGACTCTAAATGCAGATGAAAGGACAACTTCTTTTCTAAATTATAAAAGAAGAGTCTAACAACTACCTTTCAGAATTTGACAAATCTAGTAGAGTAAAATCAATAATGACACAGAATAATATAGTGAACAAGAACAAATTAATAGATATAGAAAACTGTGTTTCTTCCAAACAGAAAATGTAACTTTCCTTTTGCATCTGTGTTATGAAAATCAATCAAGTGCTTGGCCATAAAGAAAATTTCCCTCCAGTAGAAAGCTTACAGGCCTTATTCTTGGTTTGTACTTTAATAAAATTAAAAATGAGCAATGAAAAGATGATTCCAAACTTACGCTATTAGCACTAAGAAACACTCCATTAGTTAGCCTCTTAATCAAAAATGCATCAAAACTTGTTTTCAATTTATCTCAAAATGCACCCAAATGGATTGATGGGTGGAGAGGACGGATAGTTGAATGCGTACATGAGCCAATAAATACAGCAAATTGTTCCATGTAGAATTTGGTGATATTCACTGCATGATTCTTTCAATTCTTCTGTACATTTGAAAAAAATGTTATAATAAAATATTGGAAGAAATATATCAAAAACTCAAATAATCATCTAGAAACTACTGAAAGTCTCATATCAAAACCATAGCTAAAAATATATCCAAAATTAATGGTTCTACTTGACTCTTACTATTTAAAGAAGTTCATTTATTTTCCTTCTGTACATTTGTTATCAGGGAGATACTTTATGCCAGACACTGTTCTGACAGCTTACCTACATTAATTCATTTAATTTTCACAACCCATTTCACAGATGAGGACACAGGTACAGAGAGCCAAAGAAACTTTCCAAGGTAACACAGCTTAGAAGTGGCAAAGCTAGGGTTTGATTCAAAGTAGTGAGTGTTCAGATTCCATGGAACCTGATTGTTCATAAGTTTTCAAGTAGGAAATTATAATAAATATTACCAAAAACAAAGTAAGAAAATGGATTTAAGAAGGTAAAATCTCAGCTGGACACAGTGGCACATGCCTGCAATCCCAGAAATTTGGGAGGCTGCGGGGAGGATCATGAGTTTGAGGACAGCCTGGGTCACTTAGCTGGACTCAGTCTAAAAAAATAAAAGGCTGGGGATGAAGTTCAGTGGCAAGGCATCTCTGGGTTTAAGGGATACTAAATGCAGATGAAAGTACAACTTCTTTTCACTGCCAAAAGAAGAAGAAGAAGAAGGGAAGGAGGAGGAGGAAGAGAGGACAGAGAGCAGATTGAGATTTGAAAGCTAGAGTTAAATAGAAAATATTAAAAATCATTAACAGCATTAAAAAATCCTTATTCTTCATAAAAATTTCTAAAATAGAAAAAGACCTAAAAATCATAATTGCCAGAGAGAGAGAGAGAGAGAGAGAGAGAGAGAGAGAGAGAGAGAGAGAGAATTCTCATTGAATGAGTAAATTTTACTACAGGAAGAGTAGATTAAAATATCTAAAAATGTTAGGTGCATTTTGAAATCATGAATTCAATATCTAAAAGCAAAGTAGTATTTTAAAAAGTCTATCCAAGAAGAAGAACATCTAAAAAGACCAATAATGAGAGAGGAGATTAGACTGTTATGAGCTACTACTTAAAAAGATATTTGGTCTGTTTGGTTTTATGGCTCCTCTCAAACTTTTGAATATAAGAACTATTTTTAGCCTTTTTTTTTTAGAACTTGGAAAAAGATGGAGAACATCTTAATATGAGTTTCAGAGAATTATGCAGATGTGACTCATTTTCATAAAAGTAAAGAAAAATTGTAAATTCTTCATATGTCGATATTTGTTGTTCAAGCATTAGGTGAGTTGTGAAAGGTTATAAACCAAGTTGCTAAAGTGTTAAGATGATGAAAATCAAGAGCAGGGAGTTTTTGAAAATGAGCTTTTAAGCCAACCAAACAAAACTTTGGGTCACTGCCCTGCTATCTTCTCCTTGAGTGACCTTGGATGTCTCAACCCCTGTAGGCCTCAGTAACTGTCTCCACAGTGAGGTTATGAGGAGTGATTGGCGCAGGGCATGCGCAGTGCCAGATGTCTATGTGATAAGACACTCTACTCCCAGAGCTAGGTCTGCCCTCCTCCCAATGTGCTCTTTGTCATCATGAGAAGTGTATGTCTGCATGTCTCCCGGGATCACCCCTCTAAATGTCAATTATATCCTGGGATTGACCTTCTGCCTGTTTCAAGCAGCTTGCAGTCTAACACTTCCTCCGTGGTGCCAATAATTCGCAAATTTCCACATGACATCACAAAGTCCTGAAGTTAAAATCTGAGAATTTCTCCACAAGATCTAAATGGGACCTAGGAAGCGGGAAAGTTGCCATGGAACAGACTGCTGTGGTTTGGATGAGCTTAGAAGGTGGGGCCTAGGGAGAGGTCCTTAGGTCACTGGGGATGCCCATCAGAGGGATTGTGGGGCCACACCATCCTTTCTCTCTGCTCCTTAGCTCATGATGACAGTACTTTGCTCCTATGCCTGCTTCTATCATGACATTCCACCCTTGCCTGAGGCTCAAAGCAATGGGGCCACTGGATCTTGAAACTGAACTTTCAAATTTGTGAACTAAACAAGCCTTTTCTTCTTATAAGTGAATTGCCTTTGGTAATTCATTGTAATAACTGAAAGCTGACTAAAATGTAGTGTATGTCGTCTTCTGGTGCTGCGAAATCCAAGTATTACTCTCATAACTGCAAAGAGAAGAAATCCAGCTAACTGTCCTTTTCCACTATTTTTTGGAGATGCAGGTACAAACCCTGGCTGCCGCACCCACTGAGTCATGGTTTCAAGACAGATCCATAAAGGAGTGGGGAAACTGTGAGAATGTGAGAGCTACCACTGGGCTAGTCTTACCTTCCAGTAAGGACTAGAAAGCAGTATAAAATTCACCCGTAACGCTGATCTTTGTGAGGTCCTAGTTAAATGCACTGCTGTCTAGATTGGCATGGAACAATCTAACTCAGCCTGGACCTAATGACATCACAGCTCACCCAAATCCCCCACCTGATGTGGAGAGGCTCGGGAAGCCCAGATGTATTTTCCACACACCTTGAGTCATTCAGTCCCTTTTCCCCCACAGGGAAAACAACATGTATCACTCTGATACGTGCTACATGCACAGCTGAGCTGATTGTTCTGCATCACCTCTCTCTTCTCCAGGTAATTACAGCTGATTAGGGGTGATGCATTCTGGACCCTTCCAGGAGCAGCAGGTAGAGTGCTCTGAAGTGAATAAACCTATCCTTTGTCCTTGGAGACCATGCACAATGCTGTGCTCCTGTGTGGGGGGATTTTCTGTTCTTCCCTGAGTTCTCATGGTTAGTCCATCCACTCCTTTATACAAACAGTCTCATTCCCAGAAGAGCAGACCCTTGATTATGCTTATTAAAAGTAATGAACTCAGAAGATGAGGGATGATAAATTGAGAAACCCTGGAAAATAAAGGCCCTGTGCAAATTTAAGTTCCTATAATGAGTAAGTGTGTTCAACCCGATCCAACTCATGGAGGGTTTACAAAGTTCCTGGCGTATTACCACTGAGAAAACCAGAACTGCTTGCACTCAAACTAGCCATGAAAGCTGGCTCTAACAGCAGCTGTGAAATTACAGAATACACCCATCAAAAAGGCAGGCGGCTTCAGGTCCTGCATGGTGTGTAGGAGCCACCACGTAGGCCTCAGGGCTGCCATGGGGTGGAGAGAAAGTCCGTGATTGCTGCACCATCCCTGGGGAGGGGGAGGACGGGGCCACAGTTCTGATTCTCTCACTCTCAAGGTGACTGCAGATTTAAAGCAACTTCATTCACAGCCCAATAAAATGCTCCTCAGCCTCCATCTAGATAAAATTCTCTATCTACCAAAGACGATGCTTACCTGGCCTACCACCCAATACCAAAGGCCAGCAATAAGGCTTTATCGGTGTCACACAAGGAATGAGCAAACATAACGCACAATTTATTTATTACTAAAGCACACACACCTTGCGTGCCTGCACCTGTATTTCTAGCATATGATATTCTGGAACCTATGTTGAGAGCCACAGCCAGGTCAAGATGGTGCCTGGCATTTTGCCAGAAGGAGCGGTTCCTGCTGCCTCGGGTGCCCGCGATTTTTGAGATCTTGTGGAGTTCCTAGAGAGTTCGCGTGGGTGGAGTTCGCGGGTTGAGGTCCGGTTGAATGCTGGCGAGGTTCCCCAAGTTCCGGTGGAGCTCTTGGGGAGTTCCTGGAGGGTTCGCATGGGCAGCATGCGGCGAGAGTTCTAAAAAAAAAGTTCGTTCCTGCTGTGATTTGTGCCCAGCCAGACTGTGGCATATGGTGGCCTGCACGGAGAACGCCTGAGGGTAAGTGATAAGGTAAACTGCTCGCCCCTGAGGGCAGTGTGAGAGGATGGGTAACCATTTAAAGATTCTTCTTTCATTTTGTTTTAAGTTGCCTGTCCCTGGAGATGGGTGGGACGGAAAAAAAACCGTTCACATCTGAGGAAAAACTATTTGCATCTGAGGAACAGATAGGGAGAAAGGACGGATGGACATTTCAGGAGGATAGAAAGCTGATATAATGAATTTTTGTTCCATTTCTGTTTCATTTTGTCTCGGTTTTGTTTTGCATTATCTTAGTGAGGGGTATCTTCGTCATGGAAATATGGAATTAAAAATTAATAAGAACCAAACCGAAAGGTGTTAAGTAAAGTGCTAGAGGAAGGAAGCATCTCAGTAAAACCAAGAACAGTTAGGGCATACGTTAAGACGATACAAAGGTGTAGCCCATGGTTCATTAAAGAGGGGTTGTTAAAAGTGCTGGAGAGGATGTGGGGAAAAGGGTACTCTTGTACATTGCTGGTGGGACTGCAAACTGGTGCGGCCAATCTGGAAAACAGTATGGAGACTCCTGGGAAAGCTGGGAATGGAACCACCATTTGACCCAGCTATTGCCCTTCTTGGACTTTTCCCTGAAGACCTTAAAAGAGCGTACTACAGGGATACTGCTACATCGATGTTCATAGCAGCACAATTCACAATTGCTAGACTGTGGAACCAACCCAGATGCCCTTCAATAGATGAATGGATAAAAAAAATGTGGCATTTATACACCATGGAGTATTACGCAGCACTAAAAAATGACAAAATCATAGAATTTGCAGGGAAATGGATGGCACTAGAACAGATTATGCTTAGTGAAGCTAGCCAATCCCTAAAAAAAAAAAATACCAAATGTCTTCTTTGATATAATGAGAGCAACTAAGAACAGAGCAGGGAGGAAGAGCAGGAAGAAAAGATTAACATTAAACAGATACATGAAGTGGGATGGAAAGGGAGAGAAAAGGGAAATTGCATGGTAATGGAGGGAGACCCTCATTGTTATACAATATTACATATAAGAGGTTGTGAGGGGAATGGGAAAATAAACAAGGAGAGATATGAATTACAGTGGATGGGGTAGAGAGAGAAGATGGGAGGGGAGGGAGGGGGGATGGTAGAGGATAGGAAAGGTAGCAGAATACAACAGTTACTAATAGGGCATTATGTAAAAATGTGGATGTGTAACCGATGTGATTCTGCAATCTGTATTTGGGGTAAAATTGGGAGTTCATAACCAACTTGAATCTAATGTATGAAATATGATATGTCAAGAGCTTTATAATGTTTTGAACAACCAATAAAAAAAATTTAAAAAAAAAAAAGAGGGGTTGTTAAATATATCACAATGGAACCATCATGGTGAAGATTTAAAAAAGATACAAAAGGAAAGCCCAGGAACTCTGCCAGTTGGCACATTACCATTATGGACGTTGGTACAATCTTGTTAGCTTAGTCTAGGAGAAGACATCTTACATCAAGTAAAAAAGGAAGTCTCTCGAGTTAGTCAGACAAAGGAAAAAAGTTTAGAGGAGGAAGGGCTATCAGGGGAGAAATTACAATGGGAGGTTGCTACTAACCCCTTTCTATCACCAGGGGGCGTGGGTGTCCAACCAACAGCTCTGCCTATGGAGACAACATGTGCTGAGTGGCCCTCGACCCCTGTAGTTGATAGATGGGATCCTGAGACAGGACCTCAAAGATTAGCATGCCCTGTATTTGAGATGGCAGGAGGGCAGCGAATTCACCATGCTTTAGATTTCAAAACAGTGAAGCAGCTGAAAGAGGCTGTAACAACCTATGGTCCTCAAGCACCCTTCACTGTAAGTATGGTCGAATCCATTCCAACTTGAACATGACACCAGCAGATTGGGCTAGTATGTGCAAAGCTGTGCTAAATGGAGGACAATATCTGTTATGGAAGGTTGCCAATCAGGAATTTTGCACGGAGATGGCTAGGCGAAATGCAGCAGCCAGTTATCCTCAGAGAAATCTAGATATGTTGTTAGGAAAGGGACCTTATGAGGGTCAGCAGCAACAAATTGAATATGATCCTGCCATATACTCACAAATTGCTGCAGATGCAGTTAGGGCATGGAAGACTTTACAAGGACATGGAGATTTACAAGGTCAATTATCTAAGGTAATACAAGGAGCTAATGAACCTTACACTGAATTTGTAGATAGGCTTATACAAACAGCTACCAGAATCTTTGGGGATATAGAACAAATGATGCCATTAATAAAGCAACTAGCCTACGAACAAGCAAATAGAATGTGCAGGGAGGCCATTAGACCATGGAAACATGGAGATTTAAACACATATATTAAATTATGTAGAGACATTAATGAACAAGGGCAAGTCTTGGCAGCTGCAGTACAACAGGCTTTAGGTGCCAGGCCAAAAACATGCTACAATTGTGAACAAACAGGACATTTTAAAAGGAGTTGCCCCATAGGAGGAGGGTTTAACAAAACTAGGTATCAAAGGGGTAGAATACTGGGTATTTGCCCACGATGCCATAGAGGGAGACATTGGGCTAATGAATGCCATTCTCAAACCACCATAGAGTGTACTCCGTTATCAAAAAACGGACAAGGACCAGGTGTTTACCCACAATATCATGGAGAAAAACATTGGGTTACATTGCCAAAAAACGGACAGGGGGGCCCAATGCTCCGGGGCCCACAACCACAAATATACGGGACACTGGAGGAACCCAGCAACACCATCAGGGTAGTGCCCAGGACACATTATCCACTAGATCCCTCACTAGACAAACCAGAGGGAGCACAGGATTGGACATCTGTGCCTCCGCCAGAGCAGTACTAACTCCAGAGATGGGAGTTCAAATCATTCCCACAGGGGTAAAAGGGCCTCTTCCCCAAGGAACAGTAGGCTTATTATTGGGACACAGTTCTTCTACTCTAAAAGGACTTATGATAAGTCCTGGGGTAATTGATCCCGATTATGAAGGTGAAATAAAAATTATAGCCAGTTCTCCAAGGGGTATATCGGTAATTTCACCAAGAGATAGAATAGCACAGTTGTTAATAATACCCAGCCTGCATGATAAATTTTCCAGTCATACTATAGAAAGAGGTTCCAGGGGATTAGGCTCCACAGGTGTAGATCGGGCTATGCTTTCTTTAAATTTAGATTCTCGCCCCATGCTAAAACTAAATATTCAAGGACATGAATTTAATGGGCTACTGGATACAAGTGCAGACCTTAGCATTATCTCTCGTCAAGAATGGCCAAAACATTGGCCATTACAACAAGCCACTCAAACGCTTCGAGGCCTAGGAGTGGCAATTAATCCCCATAGAAGTGTGATGGTATTACAGTGGAAGGATCCTGAAGGATGTGAAGGAACTATACAGCCATATGTATTGGATCATCTTCCTATAAATTTATGGGGACTAGATGTCCTAGATCAATTAGGTCTAACATTAACAAATAACATCAATTCAAATGCTCCCACTACTATGGCTAGACAAGGTTTTAAGAAAGAAAAAGGATTAGGAGAACAAGGACAAAGTATAGGGGCACCAATACAAATAGATCAAAAAACAGATAGACATGAATTGGGTTTTCAGGAGGGGTTACTGAGACAATAAAAATTACTTGGAAATCAGAAAGGCCAGTATGGGTTCCTCAGTGGCCCCTGACTAAAGAAAAGATACAAGCAGCCCATGACCTGGTCAAACAACAATTAGCGGAGGGACATATACAACCTTCTGTATCTCCCCAAAATACTCCCTTTTTTGTCATCAAAAAGAAATCTGGTAAATGGAGATTATGGCAAGATTTAAGAGCTATTAATAATGAGATGGTTATTATGGGACCTGCTCAATCGCGGATTCCTCAGTTGTCTGCTTTGCCAAAAACCTGGTATGTTTTAGTTATAGATATTAAAGATTGATTTTTTCAATTCCAATTCATCCTGAGGATAGTCCATGTTTTGCATTTACTATCCCTGCGTTGAATTATGAAGGTCCTGATCAGAGATATGAATGGAAAGTACTCCCTCAAGGGATGGCTAACAGCCCAACTATGTGTCAAATTTATGTTAACAAAGTAATCCAGCCACTTAGAAATCAAAATCCTGAACTACAAATATTTCACTATATGGACAATGTATTATTATTACACAAAGATAAAAACACATTGCTAGAATGTTATGCCACACTTACAAATTTATTAAAAAATTGTAACTAGAGATAGCATTAGATAAAGTACAATTAAATTTTCCAATTCATTATTTAGGAGTTCTATTATTCTTGACCATGGTCCGTCCACCAAAAATTCAAATACGAATAGATCAACTCAAATCACTTAACGACTTTCAAAAGTTATTAGGAGACATAAATTGGATAAGGCCTTATCTAGGCATACCTACAGGAGAGTTGGGACCTTTATTTGATATCCTAAAAGGTCCATCAGATCCAAATTCACCCCACATGTTAACTCCTGAAGCAAGAAAGACATTAAAAATAATTGAAACATATATGGAAAATATGCCTTTGGATAGAATTGATATAAGTTTGCCTTTATTATTTATTGTACTACCAACAAAAAAAATATTCCTACAGGAGTATTTTGGCAAGAAGGTCCATTATTATGGATACATTTATCTTATTCTCCTAACACTATTCTTACTAGGTATCCTGAGGCTGTAGGACAATTAATACTCAAAGGAATAAAAGCAGCAAAGGGAGTGTTTGGAATTTCTCCCAATAAAATTATTACTCCATATACAATGGATCAAATTGATGAGTTAGCTAATGAGTTAAATACTTGGGCAATAATCATGTACAAATCTAATGTTTCATTTGATAACCACTTACCATCTAATCCTTTGTTGTCTTTTTGGTCTTCACATCCTATAGTTTTTCCAAAAATGACAAGAAAAACACCTATCATGAATGTTCCAGATATATTCACTGATGGGTCAAATAATGGTACAGCAGCAGTAGTTAACCCTGATCAAACTTTTACATTTTTAGTACCCAAACAATCAGCTCAAAAGGTAGAGCTTAATGCAGTATTACAAGCTTTTGCAATGCTTAAAGATTCTGTATTTAATTTATTTTCCGATAGTCAGTATATAGTATCCCTTGAAGATGCTGGTAGGATTTCCCCTTCCTCTAATGTTTTCTCTTTGTTTTCCACTATACAAAGTCTAATCTGGGACAGAAAAGATCCATTCTTTATAGGCCATATCAGGGCACATACAGGATTGCCTGGAGCCCTTAGTTTGGGCAATGATTTAGCAGAGAAAACTACACATGACATACATATTTTTTCTACACTAGAAGAAGCTACAAATTTTCATAAATCCTTCCATGTCAATGCAAATACTTTTAAAAAGCATTTTAAAATAACTAAGGAACAAGCTAGACAAATAATAAAACAATGTCAAAATTGTGTGACCTTTTTTACCACAAGTTAATCTTGGAGTCAATCCTAGAGGACTGATACCTAACCATATTTGGCAGATGGACATCACACACTTGCCAGAAATTGAAAAATTAAAATATTTGCATGTTACAGTTGATACTTCTTCCGGATTTTTGATGGGCTCCCTTCATGCCGGAGAAAAACTAAAGATATTATAGCTCATTACTTACAAAATTTTGCCACTGTGGGCGTTCCAAAACAGATAATGGCCCTGGCTATACTTCTACCTCTTTTAAACAATTTTGCTCATCATTTGGCATTACTCATATAACAGGAATCCCATACAATCCACAGGGGAAAGGCATAGTTGAAAGAGTTCATCAAACTATTAAAATGTACTTATTAAAGCAAAAAGAGGGAATTGGAAAGGGGTTTATATCCCCCAAAGATAAACTTAAAATTTTTACTCTTTACTCTTTAAAATTTTACTCTTTAAAATTTTTACTTTTTACTCTAAACTTTTTAAATTTGGATTCATCAGGGCTTAGTGCTGCGGAAAGGCACATGTGTCCAAAAAATGTACATAAGCCCAAGGTACTTTGGAAGGATATTCTAACAGGACAATGGAAAGGTCCTGACCCAGTGATTGTCTGGAGTCGGGGGTCTGTTTGTGTGTTTCCACAGGGAGAACAGCGCTAATTTGGATTCCAGAGAGACTAACTAAAGCGATTTCTACAGACCAAAAAGAAGATAATTTGGCTCAAATCCATAACAGCTGATATCCAGAACTCCAGTTTGGCTATCCTTACATCTGCGGTTCTCCCACACCAGGAGGCTAATGAATAATGAACACCATTAAGGCCTATTTCAAATGTAAAAAACCTTGGGGCTTGCTTGTGAGAATACCTTCATATGCAAGTTACAGGAAATAGGATGGGATATCAAAAGAAGAGTCAAACCCAGGTGGTAACCAGGATGGTTTTTTCAATATCTATTTTATTATTGCCCTTTCCCACATCATGAAGTTTTGTTTTATTTTTTGAGCTCATACAGACCTAGGTTAATGTTTTTCTGATCAGTTTTATTTTTTGACTGTGGAGTTTTTGAACATTGCAATAGGGATTTCACCTGTAAAAAGCTACAAGGTCTTTACTATTATGTTATGTGTTGTATGTATTGTGTTATATGTGCACACTTGTGTTTTGTGTTGTATGTCTGTATGTGCATATGTCCATATATCATATATGAGGAGCGCTCATGAAAAAATGGATCCAAATTTTTTTTATTATTCACGTGATTTAAATGGTTTAATTTAAGTTGGGTAAACAGCTGTTGAGGATTGTTTTAAAATGTGAACACAAAAGGTGGTTAACAGATCTGTTTATTTACTTTCACCTTTCCTTTTCATTATATCTAATTCTATTCAGGATACTAAATTGTTTAGAAAATTGCTTTTTTTTAGTGCCTGCTGGAATGTTACATAATTTTTTTTAGCCATCACTGCCAGAATTCCTATCTTCATCCCAGTGCCGGTGAAGACAAAGATAAAACCAAACTACAACTTCTGCGATAGCTATCACAACAAACTGTATAAACTGATGCATCAATGAATAATGTAACTCAACAAGTGATGCTCAATCAAGGAGTCGATTTACTTTGGGAGGAAATGGACATATTAATGGATTACTCTGCTTTGAACAGTTTGCAGAACTTGCCTGGACTATGTATCACTTGTATGCATTGTGAACTATCTGTTGGTGCAGTGAATTGTAGTAGTGCCAGGGTATCTTTGCTGATGATGTCATTGGTGGTACAATTTTTCCAAAAAGGGCCGTCAATTGGCTTAGTGTCATGGCATTTTGTATCCTCCCCTTTCTGCTTGTAGCAGGTTGTTCATGGTGTTTGTGTAAAAACCACTATCCACAAGTGTGGCTAAATGCTGGACCGGTAGTCAATGACAGGTAAGATCCAATTGCAATGGTACCAACCTAAGACAGGAGGCTGACACCTTGAGGTCAGCTCATCCGATGACGGGTAAAGACCATATGTAGTATTGGACAACCTAAGACAGGCACAGTCCCTAAGCCACATACTTGTTGTTTAATTAAACAAAAGGGGGGAGATGTTGAGAACCACGGCCAGGTCAAGATGGTGCCTGGCATTTTGCCAGAAGGAGCGGTTCCTGCTGCTTCGGGTGCCCACTATTTTTGAGCTCTTGCGGAGTTCCTAGAGAGTTCGCGTGGGTGGAATTCGCGGGTTGAGTTCCAGTTGAGTACTCACAAGGTTCCCGAAGTTGCGTGAAGCTCTCAGGGAGTTCCTGGAGAGTTCGCGTGGGCGTCCAGCAGCGTAAGTTCTAAAAATAAAGTTCGTTCCTGCTTGAATCTTCAAGTGGCTTGTGATTTGTGCCCAGCCAGACTGCAGCAAACCTAGAAGTGTACAGGGACTGAGTGGAAGAGGGGGAAAATTCCCCTGGAAACTGTTTTCTTCTGAAAACATAAACTTGCTCTCAAAATGTCAGTCAAATGGTCCTACATTTTAATCAGTTTAGGTTGCCATGAAACAAAAGCCACAGATTGGGAAGGGGTGGGCAGGTAAACAACAGGAATTTATTTTTCACAGTTCTGGAGATTGCAAAGTCCAAGATCAAGATGTGAGCTTCTGTTCCTGGTGAGGGCCGTCTCCCTAACTTGCAGATGGCCGCCCTGGCTACAGCCTCCTAGGCACAGAGCAAGTGCACAAAGCTTCCTGGTGTCTCTTCCTATATAGACACTAACCCCTCTAGATCAGGGCTCCACCATTAAGGCCTAACCTAACTTTAATTCCTTCCTCTTCCAAACACTGCCTCACTGGGGGTTAAATCTTCAACCTAAGAATTCTGAGAACACGATTCTATCCATACATCCAGGTAATCCAAGCTTCTCAGTAATTTCTCCCAGAAAGAAATATCTTGCTGATTGAGTGAAATAGCGTGTGTGATCTCCCCAGTTCTCTACTACATTTGGACTGTATTGATGCCATCCAGTTGGCAGTGTGGGAACTCATGAAACCTGCCGCGCAGTCTGGCTGGGCACAAATCACGAGCCACTCAAGCAGGAACAAACTTTATTTTCCGAACTCCCGCGAACGCCACCCACGCAGCCCTTCTAGGCACACCACACACCAACCGGAACTCTCTCCACCGGAACTCCACCAACCAACGTGAACTCTCCAGGAATCCCCACGAGAGCTCAACCAGAGCTCAACAGGAACTCCACGAGAACTCAAAAGTCATCATCTTAATGGCTCACTGGCATCACCTCTCAACCACTACTTCTGGCAAAATGCCAGGGGCCATTCCGACTCAGCTGTGGCTCTCAACAGAAACCTTCCAGTATATTAGTCATATGAAAGTTTTCTTCCTGGCACATCAGTCAACTCCAAATTCTCCATTGCCATCCTGTCTGCTGCTGCGGGGAGCCCTGCAGGACGGGAAAAGAGCCAGCAGCTGTCACAATCCACCGATAGCTTTTGGTTCTCTATGCAACGCATGTCCCGTATGCCCCCAGCTTTGGGGATTTGCCTCTCACCCAGCACTGGCTGGCACTTCTCTGTGGAGAGGTTCAGGCTAGCACTGTCCTCTCAGCTGGGTTTGGGATGATGGGATTCTGCAGGATCTCATCTTGCACTTCAGCCCATGTCATCCTGCTAAATGAAGAAGCCAGACACCTTTGGAGTCCCTTAAGTCTCCAAGGCAGAGGAACATGTGTAGCCTCACCTTGCCCAGCTGTGCCTGATTTCTCAACAGCTATGGTCCAACTGCAGGTGCAACCTGAATGGCCTGGCAGCCCACAGTAACCGTGGGCAGCAGATCTTGCCACCCCTGTCCCTGCTAAAGGTTTTGAAAGCTCTACAGCTTGAGACCACCAGAAAAGGCAGCTAAGAAATGAACACCCAGCCAGGAGGCAGAGGGAAGAAGAGAGAGCCCCACCAAGGACAGTGAGGGATGATGTTTCCCTGACCTTAGCCCAGCCTCTGCCCAGCGTCTTAGAGAAGTTCCAAGTTTCCAGCCTTCAGAGGAAGCTCTGGCAGAATCCAAACGTGCAGCCCATGCTACAGAAGCTCCTCAAAGATCCCAGGAGGAGGGGTTGGATGGCGTGGGTCTGCAGGAAGGTCCTGCGTGATGGATGGGGGCCAGGGAGGGAGGGAGAGGAAAAAATAGAACCTGGAATCCGGCTGAGAAGCCAGCCCGCTCCCCATGCAGTGCCTCCACACAGGCTCTCGACCAATTCCTTTCATTGTGGGGTCACTGGCCATGCAGGATGATGGGGTGTCAAAGGACAATAAGAAACTGTGATTAATGTCATTTATTTTTGCTCAAGTTCCACCTGGATAGCAGCCAGGAAGCTCACAGAGGGATATGGACTTGCTCCTCTGCATCAAAATCCAGGAGGGACGTTTTGATTTATTGTTGAAAAGGTAGCAGAAGAAAGAAGTTTCTTTTTTTTTTTTCTATAAAAGAGTTTTTTTTTAAATCTCCATTCAAAGCAAAAAGCCCGAGGCACAGAATGAGAAGTACATTGATGTGAAATCAAGCCACCATGACTGTCGTTTTTGTGGCTGTGTATGTGTGTGTGTGAGAGAGAGAGAGAGAGAGAGAGAGAGAGCGCACATATGTGTGTACACATGTGTGTATACATGTGTGTGCGTGTTGGGGTGCACAATGGTTTCCTGCATGCAGAGTTGTCAAGTGGCAGGAGAAGGGAAGTAAGTAGGGTGCAGGATGTTATTTGTGTTAAATAAGATAATTTTCAAATATTGTTGGCAGGAATGGGAGGAAATCTTTGTTCATCTTTGGGTGATTTTCATGCTTTCACAACAGAAATGCCAGCAGCTTCCTACTTACATTTTGTAGCTATGACTATGCTTTGTGACGTGACCTGAGAGGGTTGCTGCTCACCCTGGCTCTGCCCTCTACCTATCCGGTCCCAGACAGTCCTGTGTTCCGGGCAACATGCATGGGAAGGCACAGGCTTCTCTCACATCACAATATTGTACTCCCCAAAAGGCTTGTCTCCAAACAGGATCGAATAGGGGTTAGGACGGTCAGTGCACAGGTGGAGCCCAGGGATCTGCCATTTAGAATCAGAAACTCTCTGCTCGGGCTGGGGCGGTGGCTCAGTGGTAGAGCACTCGCCTAGCATGCGTGAGGCACTGGGTTCAATCCTCAGCACCACATAAAAATAAAATAAAGGTACTGTGTCCACCTACAACTAAAAAAAAAAAAAAAAAGTTTAAAAAAAAAAAAAAAAAAAAACCTTCTGCTCTACTTTGGATCTAAATGTCGCTCAGAGGCACATGTGTTAAAAGATTAGTTCCCAGCCAGTGATGCTGTTGGAAGTGGTGGACCCCTTAGGAGATGGAAGAGAGTAGGCCACTGGGGGGCGTGCCCTTGAAGGGGATGTTGAGACCCCTGCCCCTCGTCTGTCTCTCTCCCCCTGCTTCCTGACCACCACATGCTCCCAGCTATGATGTGCTGCCTCGCCACAGGCCCAAGCAACAGAGCCAATCAACCATGGACTGAAACCTCTGAAACCAGGAGCCAACATAAACCTTTCCTCCTTATAGGTTGATTTATCCCAGGTATGTGTTACGGTGATGGAAAGTTAACGCACTCTCACCTGATTTTGATGTTCATCCAGGGTTTCCCCCTAATTAAGGGCTCTAGGCTAGAGAATTCTAGAAATCCCCCTTCCTCCCCACTGGGACCACCACTGTCTCCCTGACTGTTGCTCTGCCAGGTAACTTGTCCGGCTGTCTCAGCTCTACATGGTCTGGGTCATACTGTGTGGCTTGAGGCTCTGCTGCTACCCTGTTGGTCACCACTCAGAGGGACCTGGGCAACTCTCCTTCTTTTGGCCACAGTTTCCTCGAACAGAGGAGATTGCAAAGAAGAGTCCAAAGGTCCCAGTCACTGTAAAACTTTCATCTCTGACAGTAATATTGAGGCTCAGTTCAGGATTTAACATAGAATTCTATGTATGAGGGCTCCTTTCCCGCTGCCCACTCGGATTATACTACTTCCCATGAAATTCCCAACAGAAAGAGTGCCTGGCACCATCCCAGCTGTGAAGCCCAGGTGTCAAGGAAACCCAAAATGGGGCTCTCTTTTAGCTGTGGCAGCCGCTTGTCATCTTTGCCAGGAGTCAACATCCTGCCCTGCCCTTTGGTTCAGATCCCAAGTTTCTCTCTTGCTTCCCAGCACCCTGGATTTGCTGCCCTGGACAACGAAGGGTGCTTCTCTGACACCTCCCGGAGGCTGCTGCAATGGAGGCTGGGGTTGGGGGAGGACATTTAACCGCTTCAACCCACATGAGTAAGTGATGTGTTAGACACAAGCCCCGCATCTGAATGCAGGGAAGGGTTGAGCAGGGACAGGGTCAGCCCCTGTTCAGGCCACTAGTTAGCCTTTTCCAGCTTCCACACTGCCCTTCCACGGAAGGCTTCTGGGAGACCCTCGGTCTATACAAGTTCCTGATCCTTGATCATCGTCCTGCCCCTCATCTGAGTCCAGAGAGGCGAAGACCACCTGGGTTTTGCTTAGCACTGAATTCTTAGTGTTTTAAAGATCTCCAGGTCCAGAGAGAGTGATCCGGAAATGTAAAATCTGGGAATGGATGAGCCCCCACGAGTCTTTATTGCCTCAGTTTCCTCCTGCACTGTCTGTTTCGGGGACCATGTCTTCACATCTTGGTTCTTAGACTTTCTGTTCTTTCCCTTTGTCCCAGAACCAGCAAAGAGCCTCATCACTCTAAGCACACAATGAATGCTGAAAAACCTGGATGAAGAGCTGAGACTGGAGGGGCGGTCCAGGGGGAGGTGTAGGGGGAGAGAGCCCCAGAGGTCCTGGGGTAGTGTGGGCGGGTGTCAGGCTGAGCCACAGCCTTCTTCCAGATGGTTTCCCAAGTGGTTTAGCAGGCACCTCTTGCACCTGTCTCTCCTAGCAGCACTGTTGTGGACCACACTTACATGTGTCTCTGACTTGACTCACAGTGCGTCTACCTTCACCCCAGTGTCTTTGCCTTCAGCCCACATCCCTCCAATCCTGTGGCCAGGCACCTGGGAAGGAGCCTGCTCCATATGCTACACTCCTACATGTAGCTTGATGTTTCTGAGAGAAGCTGCTGCTCTGAAGCAATCCAGGAGAGACGCTTCTGCAGGACCATGGTGGGGGGCTGGGGTCCGGATTGCTCCTCAGAAAGCCACTGCAGAATTCGGTCCCCATTGCCAAGCTCAGTGACCAGCCCTGTGACCCTCCCGGGTACTGGCTCTCCCTCCGTCCCTCTTGTTCTTCCTCATCCCTCTCTTCTACTCTTAGGACTTTGGAACCTGAGTGTCTTTAGGCCAACAGAGAGAAAGAGCAACAGCCTAAGCAGAAAGGAAAGCAGAAAAGAAGGAAGGGAAAAGGACTGGAAACACAAAGGAGGAGACATCACCGTCTGAGCCATCACATGTGCGATTCGGGCTGGGGCCTGTAGCCCAAACAGTCCCAGACCCCAGAGCAGATTAATGTAGCTACCAAACTCATGCTGGCTGTGAAGCATGGCAAATACAGCAGGAGGGTCAGGGAAGAGAGGAGACAGAAGAGCCTGGGCACATGTGTGAGCGCAGCACCACCCCAGCAGAGCCCTCGCCTCCGTGGATTCTCTCCTGCTTAATGACAGGAAGTGGCACTGCCAACACCATCCACTCCAGTGCCATATCTCATGGCTTTCAAATCAGTTTTAAATTGTCTTGATCAGTCCCAAATAAGTGGGCCATTGTGCCATCCTCAGGATGCATGAACTAAGACATAAATATGTAAGCAGTTCTATATTAACATTAATTAGCAGCAGTAGCCTGGAAATGCTTAGCGTAACACTGGGAATCACAAATGGCACTGTGTATCTTTTTCCTCCAATATGAGCAGTCGAGAATCATGCATAATGTAAAAGCGTAGATTGCAGCTGGTAGCCGCAGGCTGGATCACAGGAGATGATTTCAACTTGTTTTTATGATCAGGAAGAACTACCTTTCAATCAGCCGCCAAAGCAAACACTTGCCCCAGCCCTGGGGAGGGAGGATTCAGAATCATAGCACATAACAATAAATAAAGAGCCTGCTCAGAGGCCCCAGCACTAGCTCTTTACTTATGTTCAGGGTGTATTTATAGAGTCTAGAAGGAGTGCAGGCGGTGGTGGCAACGTGAGGCAGGTGCCACCTGAGCAGACAGGAGGCTGATGGAGACACAGGAAAGGAGCCCAGGCCCAGAACAAGCAGCGTGTCACTGGGGCAGCAACTGGTCAGCCCAGAGACACCATCCTGGGCATGCCACCTCCTAACCTCCAGATTGCTCAGATCGGAAACAGGGGCCACCTAGAAGCAAAGCCTATTTAATGGTCTTGGCACACCTGATAATAGAGCTTCACCAGTGAGCTGGATCAAGGAGAAGTGGAAAAGTCCCAGCAGGATTACCCGTTGAGCCTGATGCTCTGTTGCCTGCCTTTGCTGACATCTTCTGTGGTCTTTGCAACAGCTGTATTGAGACAGAAAACAGCCCCTACACAATTCATTCATTTAAAGTGCCTAATTCAGTGGATTTGGTATATTGCAATATATTATTTTTCAATTGTGAAATATATATAACAAAATTTTCCATTTTAAACATCTTTAGTAGGATACTCTTTTATTTCAGTGAAGTCTACATAATATAAAATTTACCCTCTTGATCATGTCCAGGTGAACAATTCTATGGCATGAGGGACATTCATACTGTCGTAAGCTGTCTCTACCCCCCATCTCCAGAATTTTTCCATCTTCCCAAACTGAAACTCTATACCCATTAGACAACAGTTCCCTGTTCCCTTCTCCCCCAGCTGCAGCTAATGTAATTTCTGTCTCTATGAATTTGTTTTATCTAGATATTTCATACATGGAATTGTGCATTTATCTCCCTGTGGTTTATTTCACTTAATGTAATGTCTTCGAGGCTCATCTGTGTACTAACATTAATCCATGAATTAGAATTTCATCTTTTGTAGCTGAATGATATTCTACCCCACATATACACCAAATTTTGTTTATCCATTCATTTGCAGAGACACTTCAGTTGTTTCCACCAGTTAAAACTATTGCAAATAATGTCATGAACATTGGCCTATGAGTACCTATTCCAGTGCCTCCTTTCACTTTTCTTGGGTACAGATAGGGGTGGATTTACTGAGTCATATGGCAGTTCTGATTAGCTTTTTAAGGAACCATCAAAAAGGTTCCCCAAAGTAGCAATTTATATTTGTACCTGTGATACCTGAGGGTCTTCATTCCTTGGCATCCTTGCCCCTTCTTAATTTCCACCTTTTTAGGGATTTTTACAGCCATGTTAGTAGGTGTAACATGGTACTTTTGATTTGCATTTCCCCAATGATGAATGAGTGAGTATCTTTCCATGTGCTTCTTGGCCATTGTGTATCTTCTTTGGAGAAATGTCATATAGGGCTGCCATAACAAAGTGCCAAAGATTAGGTAGCTTACGATCGAAATTTTTTTTCTCACAGTTCTGGAGGTTACAAGTCCTAAATCAAGGGGTCAGCAGGGCTGGTTTTTATGAGGCCATTCTCCTTGACATATGAATGGTGTCTTCTCCTTGTGACTCACACTGTCTTTCTTTCTTTCTTTTTCTTTTTTTTTTTTTTTTTTTTTTTTGGTGTTGGGGATCAAAACCAGGGCCTTACCCATGCCAGGCAAGCATCTACTCCTGAAGCATTATAGCTCCAGCTATTCCTCTTTATAGGAATTCTGACCCTGGAAAAGTACAGGGAAGCATTCCCCAGGTGCAAA
Organism: Marmota monax; assembly: GCF_021218885.2. NCBI lineage: Eukaryota > Metazoa > Chordata > Mammalia > Rodentia > Sciuridae > Marmota > Marmota monax. The sequence continues at coordinate 10,521,281 of NW_026693108.1, forward strand.
CCCCCAGAGGGTAACAGGCACCCTGTTTCCCACCCTTAGAATGCCCTGCAATCTCTCTTAGGATCTAGTCATACAGCTAATATATGAGCAATGTATAGCTGGTATGGCAATGCCCTGAGAAGCCTCCGTGTTAGATCCTCATCAAGCCTCGACCTTGATTGCAGGTACATAGCAATCCCTGGGAATAAGGGAACTTGTTTGGTAGCTAACTACAATGTTTCATCAAGCTCTGGTGCTCCTGGAGCTGCCCGCCTAACAGTAACTTCAGACAATGGACCTTCTTGAGAGCCTCAAAAAGCTCCTGACATGCATATTGTAACAGTAAAATGTAACTACTAAGTAAGCAACCTTACTGATTCTCTAAACAATAATATAGTTGTGGTACTAATGTAACCTATTGGTATAAATAAACGTGGCTGCTTGGACAAAGAGCCACTCTGCCACCTTTCCTGCCTCTGCACCTCGTCTCTGGGTCTCCCTTTATTATTTCCTTGTGCCTCTTCTTAGGAGAACACCAGTTATATTGGATTAGGGCTCATTCAAAAACTTAATTACCTCTTTCAAGATCCTATCTCCAAATACAATCACATTCTGATGTACAAAAGGTTGGGACTTCAAACTACAAATTTTGAGAGGACACATTCAATTGATAAATGTTGATTCAAGACCTTTGCCTATTCTCTAGATTGGGTTGTAATCATTACAAGTTTTGATATTGAGTGTGTGGGCTTAGTCTGCATTTTGAAGCAGTAGATGTGTATAGGTAGAATAAGAAAGAGGAATGTCTTTACTGGGTCTTTAATCTCAGAATGTTTCACTTGATCAGTTCTAAGCAAAGTCACTGTTCCAAAAAATATATGTCCCTATACGACCCCATCCCCCTCCCCATGTAGGCCCAACCATATTACCTTCCATTAAAATAGCATAATAGAAGTCGTTAGAGGTAAACAAGAAGTCACTATATTATGCCTAACCACAGTAACTCATTTTTTAAATGTCTGTAAATTACTTCGAGGTGAGCATCATTTCTTCCTCAACTTTGAGTTGGATTCCAGTTCATAAAAAAATGAATTGTATGTCTACATTAGTGAACACAGTAGCCCACATGCTAGGTTTCATAATCCCTATAATCCCAGAGATGAGGAAATTGGAACTCAAGGGGGTCAAGTGACTTGCCCAAATTTATGCCCCAAGTGGCAGAAGGAAGAGATCTGTCCATCTCTTCCTTCCACCATACTTTGGTTCCTTTCTCTGTACATGTGGAAATGAGATAATGTGCTCCACAAGTAAATGGAGTCTTCATTCCAGTCAGATTCCTGAATGAGCTGAGTTCACCCCCCACAGCTGGATACTTATCATTTACAGGGTGTCAAATGATCATTGTGTGTCTCCATTAAAGAATTTTCTTTCTCCCTTCCCAGGATCACTTTGTATCTTAGACCTCTCTAAAATTAAGGGAGATCACATCTTTGGCTTAGGCCTCGCTGACCAAAAGCTTTCAAAGAGCAATAGTTGCCAGACTTAGGTGCCACTCTAAAGCACTTGCCCAGTTTGTATGAGGCCCTGGGTTTGGTCCCCAGCACTACTGGGGCAGGGGAGAGGGGCAAAGGGTCCTGAATAAGGTCATGCTGTTTAGTGAAAAACAGACCACTGACTTTAGTGTCTGGGAAAACAAACAGCTTTAATCAGAGCAAATCTCTGCATACTGCTTCATTTTTACACATTCACTAATGAGAATCCTCTTAGCGTTGATAATATAAGTCAAAATCATTGTCTGAACTAAGGCTTTCTAATGTCAATCAAAAATAAGTGATGTGTTTTAATTTCTTATGCACATATGAATTAAATATTTATTACATTCCTAAGCCAGAACTCTCTCACTCAGTCAATATGTTCCATTCATGATAATTGTAATAAAGACATGGGATTTTTTAAAAAAGGCAATGAGATAAAGGGGCAAAGGGTAATGAGATGTAAGTCTCGACATACCAAGAAATTGAAAACAGTTAACGATTATTCTACTCTTGTTAATTCTCTATGCAAAACGGTGATAACAACATTGACAAATTATCCACACTGGTTTCAGCCCTCTGCTGGCGGATCATTTTCTGTTTTTGCAAACATCCAAAGAGGCTTTGGCTCTTCTTGATAATGTATAAAAAAGCTTTTGCAGGCAAATTGTAGCCAACCCCACAGGCAGTGCCAAAAACTACTGCACAAAGGGTAGGTCTCTGGCCTTATTTCTCTCCTGATAGAAACCTGGGCCATGGTGAATCCAATCATCTCTCTTACCTCATTTTCTGAGGTTTAATGAGCAGTCTTTCTCCACCAACATTAATCATCAGTTAACAACATTGTTAAACAAGAAATTCTAAGGCATTTTGCAAAAACCACACAATCTCCCCTCCCTGAGATAATTATAGTTGAAGAAGGACATACAGAACCACATGGGTACTTGTTTAACAAGCATTATTTGTACATTCCAATTTTTTCGGTGGCAAAGAAAATAATTGCCCATGTAGAACATGTCAGTGAAACTCTTGGTTCACAAAGAGCAATCTGACCAAGGCTGTTCCAGAACACCTTTTTACAGTCACGTGTTATTTTATTTTTTGTTTTATGTTTTGTTCTCAACACACTAGTTGCTCTGTGGGACATGTTATGAAGACACATTAGGCCCTGAATGGTTGGGCACGTACTCTGTGGATGGTTTTAATGCAAAAATCATATAGTTTATTAAAATCTTGCAGTTTGTAGTTTCTACAGCTCTTCTGGTAGGGACTCTCTGAGTGGGCTCAATAAGCCATGTGGTTAGGCTTATGTCTCTGATCAGCTGAACTCCATCTCACAGTGCATGACTCAAAGCCTGGCTTCATGTGTGATCCCACCCAACCAGTGCTGTACAGGTAAATGTTCAAGAATCAGCTCTACAAATATGTATGTAAGTTTGTTCTCAAGTTTACTGAAATAAAAAGTCTGAGTCACAAAATTTACAAATTATAAAAAAAAGTGTACAATATTGTAAACTATAAATCAATACAGCCAATAGATTCTCACGAAACGCACTCCTTGATTTTTGTCAAGCTCTTGTGTCCGCACCAGATCTATGAGTGTAGTTTTAGTAAGAATGTTGGTAGATGTTTTGTTGAACTTGATGAGCTGGGTAAAGGTGAAACCATGAAGATAATGTCAGAGCATCACTTGATCCTCATGATGTCAGCAACTTCTTTGCTGATTTACATAATAGTATTTCAATGCTGGAAGAATATTTCCTCACATTTTTGACCATTCAGAATATAATGGTCACAGACACAACAATATTTTAAATTTAATCTGGATTAACATTTTCTCCATTTCATTCTTAAATCTAGACCCTCATCAGAACAATAAACCAAGCCCTTTGATCTGTAGCAGTTGTCAGTTTCCGTGACTTAAATATTCCCACCATGGTTGGCTACAAGATGCCAAAGTGATGTCATAGAATATGAACTTGGGAAGAGAGGCACAGGAGTGACCCATTACATACTATCTGCATCATACAAACACAATACATGCAAATAACTTCAAAAGGTCAACTGATAAATAAGTTGGAAATGCTAAGTTTGACTACTTTTAATATAATTCAATTACACATGTATACAACTTAACCAAGCTGCTGTGTTTAAAGAAAAAAAAAATCCTAAACATTTATCAATTCTTGCAAGCTGGTAGGAGTCAGCTCCAGCACACCACTGCACCCAAACCATAAAAGTTCAAATTATACCACGGATATTCGGAAAAGGTTTCAACTGCAGGCAGTAGGTAATGACAACTAGCAGCTAGTATGTAGCTCTAGGAAGGCAAGGATCTTTGTTAATTGATGTTTTTAAGGGATTTAAAACAGTGGCTAACAGATTATAGGCACTCAACAAACATCCGCAAATTTAATTCATTGAAATGTGGCATTTAGTTATCATACATATTAAGGAATCTGAACACCGTGGTTTTAGAGCTGATCCCAAGAGGACACTGGGTCAACCACTCCGTGAGGAGCTTGACTTTTTCCTTTTATCTGTAAAGTGGCTGCTAACATCAGCCCCAAACATCAGAACCTCCAGCACAACATTTAGGGAATGAAAATGTCTCCCTCATGCTTTTCTGTTTTCTTTGGTAGTTAGAAGAGGGTCATCTACATAGGCCAGGAACCCTCCTTTCTAGACCCTGGGATGGGAGAAAGTCAAAGAAAAAGTGCTGGGTGTCCGTACTACAGTCAGATTTCCTTACAAACAGGATAAATGAATGCTAGGAATCCAGTGGCACAAGTATTTATTTTAGTTCAAGTATCTTTTTCCATCTGAATAAAATAAAAAGTATGATTCTGACATTTTCTATTCTTATTAATCTCCTTAAAGATAAATCTATGATGGTTCTTCCTCACTACCAATAATTACCTTTAGAAGGAAATCTAGAAAGACAAAGTATCTGTGTACTACTTGACTAAACAAGATCTATATCAGATCTTTGCAGTCAGATTCTTAGTGCAACAAACATAATTACAAAAAGAAAAATGGGAATTTAAACAGCTTTCGGAGGCATATTTTTTCTGCACTTTGATCCACGTTGAATGTTGTTGTTGAAAAGAACTGAAACCCATTCACACACAATCACCTTCAAATACGCCATTCTACCTCTTCCACCCAATACTCAAGAGTCCAGGAAATAAACGCAGCTTGCTCTGGCCTCCAAAGGCTGTTGGCCAGGATTCTGGTCACTGAGAAAGATTCTTTCCCATCTCACCGTCCGGACATGTCTCTGGCAGCGAGAACCCCTGTGATCAGAAAAAAGCCAGCAAGTAAATGTCAGAAATGGCTGTGACTGGGGTTGACTCTTCAGAGAAAGAAGTCAGAGGCCATAGAACCACAAATGGACCCTAGAGATGACCTTCTTTCTGCCAAAACTCCAAGATCAATTTAGAAATGTTTTTGTACAGAGGTGAGGAAGGTTTTCTTTATTCATATAGAATCTACCTTTTCCAAGCCTAATGTAACCATAAGACTCCCTTCCCCTTTTTCTGAAATGGAAACCTGAAAAAAATATATATTTAATTGTAATAAAATACATTTAACATAAAATTTGCCCTCTTAAATCATTTTTAGTGTGCACTGACATTTAGCGTTCTACTCACATTGTTGTTCATCAGCCTCCAGATTGTGTTCATATTGCAAAACTGAAACTCTGTCAGATGCTAACTCCCTGTTTCCCTCCCCCTGAGCCAACCACTGCTCTACTGTCCCCATGAATTCCACTACTCGAGATATTTAATAGAAGTGAAGTCGTGTAACATATATCTTTCTGTGACTGGCTCATTTCACTCAGCCTCTTGTCCACAAGGTCATCGGTGATGCAGCACCTGTCGGAATTTCCTTCCTCTCTAAGGCTGAATGGTGATCCATCACACAGATGCACCCCATTTGGCTTATCCACTCATTCACCGATGGACACTTGAGTTGTTTCTGCTTCTTGGCTACTGTGAGTAATGCTTCTAGGAACCCCGGTGTACAAATATCTTTTCAGAACCCTGCTTTTCATTTTTTTTTCAATATGCACTCAGAAGTGGAATTATAAATCCTATGGTAATTCTATTTCTAATCTTTTAGGAACTGTTTTCCGTGGTAGCTGCATGGTTTTACATTCCCACTCACAGAAAACAAAGATAGAATCCCTTTTCAAAAATGCTTACCAATATGGAACTGAGTTTGAGAAACACCAGTCTGGTCCAAATCCATTATTTTGCAAATAAATGAATGGACGCCCAAGAGGTAAGGGACTTGTGTAATATCACACAGCTCTTCTTTGGTGAGTCAGCCAGGAGTCTGATGAATGATGGAGAGAATTTAATGCAGGGATTATTTGCAGAGGTATGAGCATCTTGAAGACACGCAGGAAGAGGAGCAGTGAGGAGCTGTCACCACCCGTTGACCTACAGGAGAAGAGACACAAATGGCTAATTGAACACAGAAAACCTGGAGTCAGGAGGGCACCCTGCCCAGCAAGCACTGCACCTATCAGGCAGGTGGCCACCAAGAGTGACGGTATGGAAGGAATAGAGGAAGAAATACCCCAAACACTCTCCCCTTCCGCCCACTGATCTCTCACCAGTTGCCCCCATTAGCCAAACCCAACTAGGAGCCAGAAGGCAGTAGTCTTGTATGTAGGGGTAAATCCCCAGGGCCCAGAGGAGAGCACAGCCGGTAAGGAAGAAAGAGGAAGAGAGAGAATGAGTCCTGGGCAGGCAATCCATGGTGTCTGACATGGGAGCTGTCTGTAGGTGGTTTTCTACACTGTACATTGTAGAAAATTGAAACTTTAGAATGTTCAGAATATTCGGGAAAAAAAAGGAAAACAAAAGAACTACCAAAAACCTCACCACTTGCATATAACAGATATGGGTGTTAACATATTTGTTTCCAGTGTATACCGTGGAAAGATAATTTATAAAGATATTAAGTTGGGTTTGTTCTCACTGCTGCACAGTGGCAGACCCAGAGGCTATACAAAAGAGGAACAAAGGGCTTAAAGGAAGCCTAGCAATGAATCTTGGAGAACACTTCCTCAGCAAGCACAGAGGGGGATTAGATCGTCTGTTTACTTGGGGACCTCTCTGGGGCTGCTGATGGAGACTGGAGGCTTGTCTGGAAGCTGCTTAATTGTTGATTATGATAGGTTTCAGGAGGAAGGTAATGTCTATGGAAGGCAAAATCTCCCTCACTCAAGCCCCTCCTTGGCAATGCTGTAGATCTGATGTGAGAGTTCTTAGGGAGGGAGAAAATATATTTCGCAGGTGAAAAGAAGGTGAACTATTGTGGCCAAAGGGCAGCCTTTGCCAGATTGTGTCTTCCAGAGGGCATCCCAAGTGCTTTTCTGGCTGTGCTACTTTACACTCCTCCCATGGTGGTGGGGTGTCTGGGGGAACCTTAAACAGGATGTGAGGAGGTCCAGTACACAGCCCCTATGGTGGAGGAGGCTTCAGAAAGGACACTGAGACATTTAGGCTAATAACCAAACTGACCATGAAAGCCATTTGTGGTTTTGGTTGGATTTTTCCTTGCCCGCTCCAAGAAAGCTTTTGTTCAGCTAGAGGCAGTCAACTCTTTGGAACCCTATCACTCTTTTGGAGGTTACCTCCTAAGGATGGAAAGGAGAAAAAATACGGCATTTGGGGGAAAGCAGGGGCCACAGAAAGAATGAAAAGGAATCAATAAGGAGAATCCCCTAAATTAGCAAATGAAAGTGGGGTGTATGCAAAAGCTTACAGCCCACCACCACATCCCTCATAATGACCAAGGAAGGTGGTTAGATCTCAGGGGTTGCTGAGAACTGCCAGTTGTGCCTACAGAGATTGAGCCCTGGCACAGGGTACATCAATGTCTACAATTTCTGTACTTATTGGGGTACAGAAGCAGTAGAACCTGCAATAGGCCTTGACAGTGGACTTCTCAGGGGTAAGCACGGATCAGCTCCCAGGATAACTATTCCTGCACATGATCCCCACCCCCAACCCCCGAACACACAACTCGTTTTGCAATGGTGGAAAATGGTGAAATGCTTTCCATGTAGGATGGAGGCCTGACAGACATCTCATAACACATTGCCAATTTCCTCTCCCTGAAATGCATAGAACTCATTAGAAAGATATAAAAAATGAAACACTTAAGGGCAAATTCATGATTAGAAAGAAAGCAAACAGGATGAACCAGAAACTACACAGAATCCCTCAACGTTAGAAAGCAGGCAAGAATCAATGAAAGAGGGAAAACCACCGCCCAAGGATGACTGTGGGAGGATTCTGCGGCAAGCTCAGGGGTGCACCAGAGCAGCAGGCTGGATCCAGAAGGAGGAGGAGAATCTCTGGGGGCCAAGGTGAGAACAGCAGGCCAGTAGCCCCTGGGCAGAGCCTGCAGCACTTCTCAGGGATGTAAGGGTGTGTGGACAGGGCTCTGGGAGCAAGAGACACAGGGCAGTGTCCTGGACATGCCTTGAAGATGTGCAACTTCACAGATCCATACACTCAAGCTGGTGTGAAGCATGAGCTACAGTGACAGTTCCCCTCCCCTCCCTAATCCAGCTGCATAAATCCCTGTAACATCACCTAGCAGGGAATCTTAACACTAATGGACATAGTCAGACTTAAATGTGTAAGGAGAGCCAGCACCATATGGTAGGAAAAAAAGAAAAAATTAAATTTCAACCAATGGAACAGATTGGTGCATAGAAGGGATTCTTCTTTAAAAATATATAATAAGTGTCTTTAAAGATTTAAGGAAATAATGTGGGCAATCACAAGAATAGACAGAAAGAACCAATCGAAATTAGTGGGCATTAATTTTTTAATGGTTAAAATTGAAAGCTCAACATTTCTGTGGAAAAACAGAAATGCCTCAGCTGAGGATCAAATCAATTAGAAAATGGAGGCATGGAATTTGCTCAAAAGGACCAGAAATTTAAAAATTATAGAGCAAATGTAGTTCTAGCATCCACATACCAAGAATTACAAAAGAAGGGCCTAAAGAAAAATGAAAAGTAAATGAAACTTAAAGAAATAATTGGACGTGTCCAAAGCTCAAGTGATACATTGGGTCTCTGAAAGAAGCCATCAGTACCCAGCAGGATTAAAAAATATATTACTAATTATTCAGACAAAATCAAGAATTAAAAAAACATCCATTTCCACATGGCTTAAACATTAGGGCCAAGGACAAAGGCCACCTATTTCAACATGCCTTAATTATTTGCTCTTAGAAATCCTTTCCCAGAAAGATAAACCCATAAGTCAACAAATAACTGCTGTTGGTTTCAGGAAATTCCTGCAAACCAATTTGTCTGAGCAAATAGTTTGTGCATCTAGACAAATAATTTCCCTCGAAGGACAATGATGCTTTCATCTGGGCAAAAAGATCATTTATCAAAAGGTTTGCATGTCAATATTTGCTTGGTGCACCTCGCTTCACTGGGTCCTCCAAACCCAAACTTTGAATTATAAATTTTGCCCTATCCCCTGGACTTCCCCCACCAGGACAGGCTTGTCTGAAGCTCCAGGTGTCCTGACCCAGCACCCCTAAACATCCCCCCCAGAGACCCCAGCTAAGATTCTCTCAAGGTGATGGTATCCCTGCTGCAGGAAGTTTAGTAAACGTAGCTTTGCCTTATCAAAAGGTTGGTTTTTGATAGACATTTGGAGGAGCTGACAGTTGAAAATCCATAAAGAAATTTCATCACAAAAATTTAAAAAAAAAAAAATTCTAAAACCTTCCAGGAAGGAATACACTGTTTATCTACAAAAGAAAAAAGAATCAGACAGACCTCAAGCTTCTTGAAAACAGCAGCAGATACAGGAAGAACTTGGAGCAAGTATTTTCCATATCTAAGAAAAATAACTTTGAACCTAAAACTTTATACCCAGACACAAACTACATGGTTAAACGGGTCAGCAAAAACTAGCCAGTGGACCAGCATGCTGCTTTTACAAATAAGATTGTGTTGGAACACAGTCATGTCCATTCATTCATCTGCTTTGGTGAACTGTGGTTGTTTGGGGGTTTCATCCACACAGCTGAGACCACATGGCTCAAAATATTTACTACTGGGGTCATTTTTAAAAAGCTTGCTGACATCTGCTTTATCTTATTTTTTTTACATCCGCTTTAAAATAAAGACATTTATATATGTGTGTGTGTATATGTATATATACACACACACTAGTGTGTACATATACCACACACACACACACACACATATAAGTGTGTATATATACATATTCTCATAAAATTTGCCACACAATGGTGGTGGTAAATCCCTGTGAGAATTAAGGGTAGAGGTAAAAGAGGAAGAAAGAGGTGAGATGTATAAGACAATGAGTCACACAATAGCAAAAAACTTACAATTGCATTAAGATAAATATTAAATATTTAAAATTTAAATTAAATCATCCACAGAGGCAAGTGAGAGGAACTCAGAGGGCAATAGAGTTCTCAGGCTGAGGAGGAAAGAGAGGAAAGATAATTCCAGATGATGCTATTCATTCTAGATAATAATGGACTCCAGACAATATTCAGTATTTACAGGTAAGCATTAGAAGATTAGATGTAAAATGTGTAAACTCTCAGACTTATAAGAGAAAATTTTAAACGAAGGGCTGACCGACCCAGTGAAAGGTACTGGGAGGATAGGAGAACGAAGTTCAGAAGGCAGGAATCAGTCCATAGCAGCGAACTGAATAGATGTGGCTAAAGTACATGTTTTTTTGGTTCACTCAACGTCATGTTTAGTTCATTCAAACTTTGTGGCAGGCCTTATTAAAGGCAGTAGGAACCCAGTAATTAATGGTTCCTGTGAAGTTTACACTTCAGTAAAGAAACAAATCAAATGCCAATGGTCGTATAATGTAATTTCAGCCACAGGTGCCATTCTACAAAGAAAAAAAGCAGGATAAAGGGCAGACATATGATGTGGGTTGGTTGACCTGGAGGCTACTGCAACATGTTAAAGGGGCTGAGATTGGGGGAGTATTTGTGGAAACAAGCCACACATTCTGGAACTGGAGGATATTTTTAGGAGAAGGATGACAAGATTTGCTGTTGGAAACTACGAGAGGTGAAGGAGCATTCAGGTTAAACCAGCATTGAAGGAGATCAGATTATGCCTCCCCAAATACGGCACTTTGGCATAAAGATTATTTTGAGCTAAAAGCAATTGAGAATCAACAGACACAGGAAGAGTTCTCTTTATCTACCAAAAAGCAGGACATACATTTTCCTTCAAAAAAGGTGAGCCCAGATCCGGAAGAAGAGCGAAACCTGTCAGCAGACCCAGAGAGCTGTCCCGAGTAAATACGCCTCAATAAAATAACTTCCCTTCCATTAGTTCCCTCCACTCCATGTGTATCTTAGTCATCTCCCCACAATGTGTTGTCTCTTAAAGCTCAAACCTCCTTCCTTTTGTTAAATCCTATATACAGGCCCTGCTGCCTGACCACTCCTTTGAGTTCCACTTATTTCACCTCAACATGAGTAAGAATTTCCCACCACCATTGTGTGGCAAATCTTATGAGAATATGTATATATACACACTTATATGTGTGTGTGTGTGTGTGTGTGTGTGTGGTATATGTACACACTAGTGTGTGTGTATATATACATATACACACACACATTGACTCCTGTCAATCCATATTTTGTTAGTTTAACTCACAGGCTGCCAGCCACTAATGCTGAGATGGTAGAGGAAAAGTGTGTTGACCCCAAGAGGGTATTAAAACAGTATCCAGCTGTGTGCTAAAGCACTCACGTAGGCGCACAAGCACGCATCAACTCTATCCCGTTTACAGGAGACAGACTGTAGCAGACACCCTGGGAACCCTGCTGAGACTCCTCTTCAGTCTGAATGTCCACCCTGGACACTGTGGGAACTGGTTTTGAAGGTTCATGGGCCCTTCTCTGGAGAATTGCTGACTGCAGCTGCCTCACCTGGGTGGTTACCCAATCAGAAAGACCTCCCAAAAAAAGACTTCATGGTATATGATGCCAATGAGCACCCCCACAGGGCACTGTGTCTTTCCTGTGTCTCTCTTAATTATTCTATCATTAGAAAGTAGGAATTCTGAGCCTCATTGACAATGTTCTGAGTTCAGATCTGGAGTGAAGTGAAATGATGAGATTTAATTTTTTTTTTCCATTTATCTCATTGCTTCTATTATCCTGGACCATTGTCGAAGAATGTTTCTATTCAAAGGAAGAGTTCTCAGGAGGACCAAGCAAAAAAGATTTTTGTAACTTAATTTAATTACATGCAAAAATGTAACTTCTTCCATATTCTTAAATGTAAACAGTTCTTTTCAGCTGTTCTCAGTACTCATGCCTGGGATATTTTAGTACATAGAGAAATGTATAAATAGCAAAGGCAGTAAGAGCTGGTGATGTGATTCTAGTTACATTTTTAATGTAACTAGAATTATTTTGGAAATACTACATTTTTAAAGATATTTCTGACAAAACCTACAGATAAAATTTTTACACGATTTCCTGCAGATCGAGGCAACTGTAAAGTTCTTTCAGCAAATCATTTTTATTCCAGAGTCACTCCTCATAGTGGTTAATCTCACAAAAACATTTAGTTTTCTATTTAAAATGTAAAGTAAAATTGATATTGCACCCTATCTCATTTTCACAACATACCAGACTCAATTATTGTATTAGCTTCTTATTGCTGCTGTAAAAAATTACTACAAAATTGCTTGAAACAAGGCAAACTTATCATCATATATTTATGGAGACCAGAAGTCTGAAATGGGTCTCACCACAGTAAAATCTAGGTGCCTGCAGGGCTGTGATCCTTCTGGAGTCTCCAGGAGACAATCCATTTCCTTCCTTTCCCAGTTTCTAGGGCCAGCCCCGACTCCTTCAGTCATGGCCCAATAAGAGGCATCAGGCCTAGTACTTCTCATGCTGTGTCTTTCCAGTTCTCCCTCCTCAGCCTTCTCTTCCACTTATCAGGACCCTTGTGATTTTATCAGACTTACCTAGGTAGTCCAGACTACCCTTTTCACCTGAAGCCTTAACTCCACTTTGCCATATAACCTGTCATACACAGAGTTTCCACACATTAATAAGACAGGCACAAGTTCAGGTAGCCAGTATTCTGCCCATCACAACGATTAAGAAATAATTCCAGTCACATGTAGTTTTAAGTTTAATAATTGCTCACTAAGATTTGTAATATATTTTCAATCAATGCTCAAAAAGTATTTGTTTGCAAATGGACGATTAATTGGAAATTTGGTTTCCTATGAATATCAGGCTCTTACGGACAAGACGTTTATGCTATATTTAGTTATAACTTAAATTACAACATAATTGATCAAACAAAATAGAGTGAGCAATAAATGCTTTCAAGCATAGAATTATATGTATAGGATATAATTCTATGGGAGAAGTGGAATGGAGAAAAACAAACTAATACATTTTCCAGTGCTCAGGAAAGATTTATTGGTGCCTACACTTACAAAAAAAAAATAATAATACTCATCAAATCATCATATTTAGGTTTCACTGAATAAATTCAAAAGTATAATTAACAGATTTACTTTAATGTTGATGCAATTGAATCTCACCAACTGATATTGTATAATTAACAGGTAACCCCTTTAGACAGGTGGGATGGTTCTGCAGGTGACCATCAACTGACCAGTTTTCCTCCTTTCCTTGCTAATGGTTCTCAAGGATAACTGTAGCTTGTGCTGGGAATGTGGTGTCCTGAGAAGGGGAAGTTGGCCAAAGACCAGGGTCCATTCCAGTCCCTGCCACCAATAGAAATCGAATGCCTTTTGACAATTTAGTCCAATGAGTCCATCCCAAGGAGTAAAGACCAGGGCAGGCTACTTTTCAGGGTCCCTTAGTTGTCATGCCTATGGAGCATGAGCAGGCAAGGCTCTGCCCACCTTGGGAGCTTTCCTGAGCCTTGGGAGGATGGGGGCGGGGGGCCACTCACAATGAATCCCTGGCTTCTTCATCCCTTGCTGCCTATCTGTAAACAACAAACCTGCTTCCTGTAATCTATTGTGTGTGTGGATATCCTACCACACCAGTTTCAGAAAAGTTGGAAACAGAGCACAATGAGTGTTTCACAATATAAAGTTCAAAAATAAGCAAACTACTTAGTGGTATAGAAGCCCAGTTGGATGGTTACCCTTGGATGGCACTGGCAATGACTGGAAGGAAGACAAGAGGCTTCTGGGAGCCTGGTGATGCTTTCTTTCTCACTCCGAGTATTGTTATGCAGACCTGTTCACTGTGGAAACCCATGGCTGTATACTTAATGCTTTATTCACTTTTCTGGGAGTTGTAATTTAATAGCACCATTATTAAAAATGTCAACATAGCCTTTACGTATTATGGATATCTTATCGTTATTTATCTTTCAAATATTTTTCTCACTCTGTCACTTGTACTTTAACTACTATATAGAAAATGTGGACGAAATTTACAACCAGGCAATTCGCAGAGGGCATCCTGCGGATAGTCAGCAAACGTGAAACATTATGCAATTTCATTACTACCCAGAGAAATGCAAATGAACACAGTATATAAATCTTTTGCTCATCAAAGTGGAATGTTTCCTGAAGGTTTATAATGTATATTGTTTACAGTGGAATGAGGAAAGAGGTACTCACACATCCAATAGGGGATTAGAGCAGGGTTGCCCACAGGGCATGAAGGTGTATGTAACCAACCTCCAGATACAAGAGCCAGCACCCTGCTTGGCACCTTGAGCAGCTGGTGTAACCAACCACCTCTCTCCAGAATGTGAAGACAACAAACTCCTATTTATGGTTGTTGTGTTTTTTTTAAATTTCAAGATAACTCCCTATCCAAGCTCATGTCATTTGAATTCAGGAACCAGATTTGGGTGAATTTGAATTTGAATGAATCTCTCACTGACCTCTCTCTATTCAACAACCACAACTGAAACATGACATATTTACTATTAGAAATCACTTTCTATTAGTAACTATTTAAACTTACAGTGACTATTTTTAAATACCAATTTTAAAACTGTGCAGTAGTATGGGAGTAGTATGTTTGCAAAAAATTTCTTTTAGAGTGAAAATGCGAAGATAACTGTCCTGATACACTTCTTTGAAATGTATTCTTCAATCCAACCAGAAATAAAGAAGAAAATAAAGAGTAAAGAATAAATAAATAAATAAATACTACATACAGGTTTATTGGCACAATGAATGGGGGTAAACAAGTGCATTTTTTTTTAGGAATCATCAAAGCAGAAGATATATGTTCTTTCTAAACAACCACCTTATATTTTGAAAAATTGGGTTAATAATAGGCCAAATATTATTTTTCAAAGAAAAATAATATCACACTGTTCCTATTCACTGCCCATGATATAGTCTTTAGCCCCTAAATATTTTCACCTGGAAATTTAAAAATACTCAGCTAAAAAGCTCTTGAATTAAACAGGACATCAATCTCTGGGGAAGGAAAAAAAAATGACATTTCTTAGGCTTCCCACCTGACTTGGATGTTCTCCCTGGGCCCCCATACTGACCCCCACCAGGGCCATGGCTGCTGGCCTCTCTAGAGAGGCTGGCTGCCCTCTCTGCCCAGCACTTTCTCCACATTCCCAAGTGAGCAGAACTTGCAGGCAGAACGTCCAAAAAGAGGCCACAGCTAAGCTCTTGGCCTCCCTATGACCTCCCAGATAACCTCCCTAAAGGATTCTGTTGGTGGGAATTCTTGTCCTTCTGCAAGAAATGGGCATTCTCTTCTTATTCCCCATAAGAACTCTGTGGCCTATACTACTTCTTGTTCTGTTTTATTTTAATTTTCTCCTTTGCCCCCAGAAAACTCAGAGTACATTTCTTTTTTTTTTTTTTTTTTTTTTTTAGAGAGAGGGAGAGAGAGAGAGAATTTTAATATTTATTTATTTTTTTAGTTTTCGTCAGACACAACATCTTTGTTTGTATGTGGTGCTGAGGATCGAACCCGGGCCGCACGCATGCCAGGCGAGCGTGCTACCGCTTGAGCCACATCCCCAGCCCCTCAGAGTACATTTCATTCTGAATTTTCATGTTTGTCCTTAGCCTAAATTTTCTGATTTAAATTTTTTTTCTTCTGTTCTTCTATTACAAGGCTTTTGGCTATTGTTTGAATGTAGGTAGCCTCCTCAAGTCCTTTGGAAGTGGATGTTATAAATACAACCATACATGTATGTGAAAGGGTAAAGTTTCTAAGCTGCTTCTAAATTGCAAAGCCTGAGTTACACCCAGAACCTGAAATTCCTGAGGCAGTTAAGACAACGCCCTACTGGCCATTTAGTTGATTAATAGCCTAGGGCCCTGTGCGATCTTGCACGTAGGCATCGCAGGGCCTAAACCAATCAGTTTGAATGTGTACCCCGCTTAGGAGTAACCAATCACCCCCACCCGACCTGTTCCCGCCAATGAATGAACTAATCATGTTTAGGAGTTGTTGTTTGATTTTCCCGCGGTGTATGATGATTTGTTAAAGAAGACTGTGATGTGACCCTTACATATGCATATCTATATGTATAAACAAACATACAATTAGCTAAAATAAAACCTAAAGGGTAGAAATTTCAAAAGAGGTGGTAATTTTAGGCAAGTAAAATCTTGATACACCATAGAATCATATCAGAAAAGTGACCCTGGTTCATAGATGTTTCCAGTACTACATGCAGCTGTCCTTCCCCACCTCCTTGGTCATCCACAGACAACATGAATTGAACTCACCAAGAAAACCTTGAGCATAATATCTAACACCCTAAAGATGCCCACACATGCTAAGGAAGGGATGTTCCTTCTGGATCACCAAGAGTTCTTGGAAGACCTGCTGAGGACAGCCCCAGTGGGAACCCCACAGCAACTCCCTGAGCTAATTAACAAATTAGCACTTTTGGGAGTGACACCCTCCATTGTGTGCAGGTGTGGTTGGAGATAGGTTGCAAGCTTTGCTTGGGGAACACAGCCATGTCTTCAACCTTTGAAAGCGGAAACTGGGGTCCCTGGTTGCACTGTGAACAGGCCCCCCAGGAAACAATGGGCTGTATTTAGAGTGTGAGGCGAAGGCACTCAGCACCTTGATCCTCCAGTCCTCCTTCGCCAACTTAATCAGTTGCCCGACAAGCGGCCACTACAAAAACTCACGGAACCTTTGAATCTCAAGGATTTCAAAGTGACCTCACAAAAAGTGGAGGGTGACTATTGGCTTGTCTTTCTCTCTCCCTTTTTTTTTTTCTAAATCACAGTTTTCTTTCAGATAAAAACAATATCGACCTTAATACTTCTGTTCCTGGAAAAATTGATTTTTCACATGATTCCCCAACACTGCTTTCACATGGGATAAAAAAGGGACAGCTCTTATTTTCTAAAGTGCTAGATCAAGGTCAGTGGATGAAGGAACCCTTCCCTTCTTAATGGGATGTTTTATTTTGCAAACTAGCTTCCTGGGGGTTGGGCCAGTGTTAACTAACTGCGAGAGAATTAGACTCAGGTCAGGCAAATGTGGGAATCAGGAGTGAACAAAAGTAGAATGACAGTTTTGCCACCAAGGACAAATGCCATATCCACAAAGTGCTGCCAGTATGATCCTGCTGCCCAGGGTCAAGGCTATGAGCTAGAGGCGGTCCTGAGCCTGCAAGAATCCCACCACCAGCCCTGAGTCACTGTACCCCCCTGCTTTCTTCTGGTGTTTCTGCTTTGGCAGTGGATCTACTGATGTCCCTACTCACAGCCCAGTATCTGTCACCCTCGCCCCCTGCTCTGGCATCACGCATTGGAATTCAGAACGACCTCACATGTCACCTTGAGCCCTGTATTCATCTCCTGCTGGTGTGATTACAAATTGCTACAAACTCAGTGGATTCAAATAACACAAAGTTATAGCTCCCAGTCCATAAGCAAAAATTCTGGGCAGGTTAGCCTGTTTCTTTGCTCTGGATCTCACAGAAGCAAAATCAGGGTCAGCCTGACCTGGCTCTTATCTGGAGGTTCTAGGGAGACTTCGTCTCAGCTCACTGAGGTTGTTGGCAGAGTCCCATCCACCCGGCTGTAGGACTGAGCTCTCTTGGAACCTAAGGTACCTGAGGCCACCCCATATTCATCATCACAGTACTCCTCCATCTTCAGTGCCCTGCTGGGTCCTTCTCACACTACATCTCCCTGACTTTCAAGTCCTCTGCTTTAAGGACTCAGGTGACCACATCAGTATGCTCCCTAGTCTCCCCAGCACCTGCCATGATCCAGGATGATCTCCTATCTTCATGTTGACTGATTATTAACTAATACTATAATCAGATCCATAAAAATCTCTTTTGCTATGTCATGAAACATATTCACAGGCCCTAAGAATAACGGTGTGGACATCTTCAGGGGGCTGTTCTGTCTACTGTCCTCCCTCAGTTTCCTTATTGCAGAACAGATCCATAATGTGGTGCCTGGGAGAGCCCTCTGCACACGGCCATGCCCTCCTGTGATGGACTAAGGCATGGAATCTGCCTCCACCCTGAATTCCTTACTGGAATCCACTGTTCTGCCAGGATTTCACATCTCCTTACCACCTGGGCACTCATTTGAGATGCTGATTTTCCAATCATCACCCATCAGCTCCTCCCCCCCAGAGTTTGCCCACAGGCTGATGCCCACAGGCTGATGCCATGCATGCCATTGTACAGGGACCCAGGAACTGACTGCCACCCCCATATCTCCCCTCCAGGTCTACTGACCTCCACTTGACCTTTCTTCAGGATCTGACAGAAGAATTGCCAGAATCATCCCTCCACATCTGTTCTCCCCCCATGAATGCCACCAATGACACTCTGCCAGAGCTGGAGCAGGAATACTAAGAGGCTGCAAAGTCGCTAGTCGGCATCTGGACCCGTTCGTTCTTCTGCTGGAGATCCAGTAAATTCTTCTAATCAAGGCACATTTGAAACGTGTAGATATCGACAGTGTGTCCTCCCAAATCTCACTTGTTTTGAAACATTTCACTCTGCAAAGAGATATGCTCTAGCTCTCTTTTCTCTAAGGCCAAGAAAGCTAAACAGCACCAAGAATTTATATAATATAGATTTAATACCTCCCAACCTCCTCTTCATTTCATCTCCTACTCAATGCATTTCTCTAACTTCTCACCCAATTCACAGACAGAATCCTGACACAAAGAACAGCTGCTAGATCTATATATAAAGAGAAGAAGGGCAAATAAATCTATATGTAACTAGAAAATGACACGCTCCCTGACACCCTCTGGTGGGTGATTAGATAACTGACCTATCTCCCCTACTGGCCTTCCAGCCCCCCAAATCACATGTGTTGCCATACATTCAGCCCACCCTGAAACCCTGCATCCTCAGTGGGAGATAACCAGTTCTCTGACCATCCTGTTTTTGTTACCTGGGTTTAAGTATCAAGTTCATTCATGAATCACTGCCCACAAACTCAGGTGCAAGAAATGATGCATTTCTTTGTATAAATCAGTTTGTTCTCTGATCCCATTGCTGATAATGCCAGGTTGATAGATAACTTAGCCTTAATTGCTTTCAGAGGTTTCCAGCCAGCTCCCTGAAGCTATGGCAAGAGTGCTGTTGAGAGCCACAGCCAGTCGGAATGGCCCCTGGCATTTTGCCAGAAGTAATGGTTGAGAGGCGAGCCATTAAGATGATGCTGGATTGATTCAATTGTATATTAGACCTTTACACCAGTAATCAGGAGGCTCTTGCTGCCTTGGGCGCCAGCTACTTTGGAGTTCTCCTTGAGTTCTCCCAGGGTTCCGAGAGTGAATGCGCGGCGCAGCCCAGTGGAGGGAGTTCCGGTTGGTGTGTGGTGTTCCTGGGGGCCGCGTGGGTGGCGTTCGGGAGAGTTCCCAGGGAGTGTGCGTGGAGTGCTGTTGGAGTTCAGGCAGTAAAGTTTCCTGTTTGAAGATACAAGTGCTTTGTGGCGGCTCGGTGATTTGTGCCCAGCCAGACTGCGGCAGAGTGCAATGATGCGTACCCTGCCACAGGCTTGGGACCAGCCCTCTGGACAAGCATCAGTTTGCTTTTTGCAGAGATTTCCTCTTCTTGATGGTCCCACAGGGCTTAATTCCTGCCAATTACACGGGCTCCATCTGTCTATGAGCTGGGTAGACACTGCCATTTCTCCATGGGGTACTTCCAGGAAGCTATAACCCAAAACTCCCTCCTCCAAGACCTCAGATTCCCTGCTCTTCTCACCTGAACTTTCTTCCATGGTGGGGAGAGCTCAGGTGGAGAGTGGGAAGCTCCGTGGCACTTCTCTCTCCTGACTTTCCTCAGGCATCAGATCTCCAAGCAGAGCCTTCAGGGATCTACAGCCTTACCTAGGACTTAGTTCTAGAAATAAATCAGACAACCTCAAACCTTTCCTGAGACAATATATCTCAGAGTCTATCTGCATGAATGAGAAGCTGAAGGGAGAAAATCAGGCTGAGAAGCACAATATCTCAGAATACTCATTAGCCCATAGCAATGAAAAGACACAGCCCTTTTTACTCCAAGCACTTTTATGCTCACATCCAACAGAGAATTCCTGAAATCTAAATAAACCCATGCCATCGCGGTAGAGCAAAATGAAAACTTTGGCAGTTTAAGAGCTGACAGGCTGTAGTTTTGCACAGTAACACACAGCAGCTCTGTGTACTGACTTTAACCATAGAGGTCTGCAGTGGCTAACACTGGCTAACAGACAAGGGCAGTAGCAGAGGCAGGAAACAAAACAGCCAGGACAGAACAATCCCCTCGTTAGGCTTAGTTAGAGCCCCAAGGCTGTTGACAAGTATGTACCCAGATAAGGAATGTAGAATGCTCCCTTCAACAGAATCGCACCAACTCCCTTGCCTTGATGTACCCCCAAACTTGTTTATGTATGAAAATAAAAACCCTGCTGTGCTCAAGTCTCAGACTTTGGGAATTATCCCTCTGGGCCATGGCGCCACGAATAAAGTGTTGCTTCAAGGTCTCAGTGTCCTGACCCTCTTTCCCGCTGCACCGTGAGCTAGGCAGGAGGCAAACCTTAGCCGTGGCAGCCTTCCTATGGCATACCCCAGGGCGGTGGGGGTGGGGAGGACAGCCAGTTTCCTTTGGCTGTCCAAATGCTGTCCACACATTATTTTAGCCTTGGTGCCTAAGAACATAAGAGAGGAATCACTTAGAAATGCATCATGGTTGTTTCTCTGCAAGGCTTTCTTTACCAACTGCTTGGTAATGAATTAACAAGAATTACTCCATCTTTTATTTACACATGGGGTGGAATTTGTAAGTATTTTAGTACTCCTTTGATGCTGCCTTCTCTAGGTGAAAACAAAGCCCAACCAGATGAGAAAGGCAAAGGCCACCACCCAGAACTTGCAACAGCACAGGGCAGGCCATCAGCGCTGGCACTTGGATTTGGTAGAGACTCAAAGGCCAGGGGAGTGGGAGAGTTTTACATTGAGGAAAAGGGGGTCAGCCCCAGGCACGCACCATTTGGAGGCTGCTGGCCTGGGGTCACTGGGGCAGCTGGCTAGGTTAGGGAGCTTATGGGGCCTTCTCTGATTGATCCTAAGTTGGAAGCAGGGACAAAAATTAGAGAAGCTGTCAGTTTTAAACTAAGTCCCAGTCATTTGGGGCCAATTTTTAGAGAGCTTACTGCTTGGTTTCTGGGCCAGTTGCTACACATTGTGGTCCGACTTCCAGAGGTCTGACTTATGCACCAGCAGGCTGTCTTCCTGGGCTGGCTATTATACACAGAGGGCTGGTGGCTGCAGATGTGGTCAGAGTTCTATTTTTCTATATGTCCTGGCCACTTATGTATTCACTTGCTGTTTACATTCATGACTACAGGATCCTTGAGAATAGGAACAGGTCTTTGAGTCCATATTTCCAGTGGGCAATGTCTTTCCAACACACTTGGATCATCTCATTGAGCAATCAGCTCCCATTCCTATTATCCCCAGCCCCTAGCAACCACTTAACTATATTCTCTATGTATTTGACTATTCTGGATATTTGACATAAATAGAATCATACAATGTTTAGCCTCTTGTGACCACCTTCTTCCATTTCATATAATGCTTTCAAAGTAGCATGAACCAGGGGCTGGGTTATAGCTCAGCAGTAGAGCACTTGCCTTGCACTCGTGAGGTACTGGGATCAATCTTCAGCACCACATAAAAAAAAAATAAATAAATAAATAAAATAATTAAAGTTATTGTGGAAAAAAAAGTAGCATGAGCCAGTACTTTGTTTCATTGCATGGCTGAATAACATTCCACATGGATACATCCCATGTTGCTTTTCTATTCATCAGCTGATGGACATTGGGGATGTTTGCACATTTTGATTGGTATGAATGACTTTGCTATGAACCTGGGTGCACAAGTTTTTGTGTAGACTTAACTTCTCTTGGCAATTGCAGGGTTATATAGTAATTCTTATTTAACTTTTTGAAGAATCTTCTCTTTTTTTAAAGTGCCAGATGTGAAGCGTGCTCCATCCAACTGAAACACACAGGAGAGCTGAGAAGAACTGGAAATCTTTCACACTCCAGATGTGATCCCCGCCCCGCAGCCTGCTGAGATCCATGCCCCACAGCACACTGTACCAAAACGATCTGTTTCTTACATCTGTAGCCCCGAGTAGCCTGCAAGTCCCTGTATGGTAGGGACCACACCTTCCAGACTCATCAGCGTATCCCCAGCAGTTAGTGGTCAGCACAATGCTGAGAACATACCGATGCTCGAAATTATTGGGGAGTCTAGGTTCATGGATGATCAAACTAATTAAGGCATCCTACCTTTTGTGGTTTGGTCCTTGTTTAATAAGTGCAAGATTTTTCCTTACTCAGAACTCTTGATATGGTACAGCAACATCATCTACCCAGATACATGTAAATTCAGAAAGCAATAAACCCCAGATGCACTGTCAGCAGTGTGTGTGGGGGGAGGCAACAACAAAGGCAATCTCCACTTGGAGATGGTACATTTAACTTGTGTTTAAATTAAAAGTGAGTGCCTTTGAGTGTTTCTCTGTTCTGAGTACAAAGACTCATTATCTTAAAACAAAAATGCAATCCCAGATAACACTGGCAAATAAAGCTGAGCATTGTGTCTGTAAGAAAAAACGATCTGATACATGCGTTACATTGTGTCTCTGACATTCAGAGCTTCTAGGCCTGAAAACTCTCCCATTCTGCTTCCACAGAATGACTAGTTTATCTGAGGATCGTGAGGGACAGAGTTAATTTTCCAAGTGTACAGTGAGCTCAGCCCCACTGTCAAATGCTACCATTTAACAGCTCCATCCGCTCGGCTTTGGCTGTGGGCTGGAGGTGTTATCTGCACGCCACTCAAGGACATGCAGAAAGGGACTTATCTCATGGCTCTGTGGGGCTCGGTGTCATTGTGATGAGATCTCTTTTTTTCCTCCTGTAAATTCCCCCTTGATGTTGAAGGGCTGAGCCTGAAAATGATCAAACACCAATTAAGCCCTAATGATCTAAGACTTATGCAAGACGGTGACTTGGAAAGGACAGTCTGCTCCTGAAAGATAAATCGAGAAGGATGTGAGGGAAAGAAATATTAATTCAGGGGGAAATGTGTGCGCTCGGTGTGGCAGATTGCAATTGCAGACCCGATTCACCCCCTTCCTCCTGGACCAGCCTTTCTCTCTGGGTGCCCTGTGTCTGCACATGGCCTCCCACTTGCCCATATTTTAGGCCCCGATGTCAGCCTGTGCCTCCTCTCCGGCCCTCAGCTTCAGTCTCCACATGTGCCAAGACACCCGCGATCCCTCTCACATGTGCCCTGTCCCCTGCTGCCACATCCTACAAACCTCTTTTCAGCCATCAGTGCTCGGGATTACGAAGATAGCTGCCGTGTAGCCAGCTTATGCCTCTGTCTCCCCGACTCTGATTTCTGCCGTAATCCCCTGGTGCGCGGCTGACACCCAGTCCCAACACTGGCAGGCAGCCATTCCCCACAGCATAGGGCACCACCACCCGGCCTGCTCGGCGTTCAAAGCCACCGTGGTCTGACTGGCTTCCCTGTCATCACGGCTGTTAACAGGAGCTATTTCTGGTCCCCATACCTACTCCTAGAGTCTCAGGCAGGGTGCCCAGAGGCCCTGAGATGCCATTTCAAGTGCAGGGGACTTACTGGAGATGCTGGATGAGGGAGGGGAAAGGGCAAGGAAATGTGTGATTCAGACAAAGGCCCTGGAGGTGACAGAGGGAAGCAACAGGCTGAGGGGACAGGGAGCCCTGAGGTTTGTCCTGACTCCAAGGAAGCAGGCCACCAGACACCCAAGCCAGCCAGTCCCTGGCCCCGGCTGAGGGAGAGCTGGAGTGAGAGGAAGAGCTCCGTCTCCCTGTGAAGAGGCAAGTGGACCCCACCGTCCTAGGTCCTCCGCTAGCCAAAGGGGCAGAGCTCAGAGCTGTGCAGAGGGCTGGGAGGTGGGGTGGGGGAGAAGAGCAAGGAAAGGACCCTGGGGCTGTGATGCATTCATGGCCGCGTCTGCCTCACCTGCGTCCCTCCCTGGTGTCCCTCTGTGCCCCTCGCCTCCACTTGCTCAAATCCTGAGCATCTGTCGCAGCCCCACTCAGGAGTTTCAGCCAGCCTCCTGTCACTGCCCACGCACACAGGCGCAGAGAAGCAAGGCCAGGCCAGCTGAGTGGACAGTTGTTGAGTCCCCCGGGGTTAACTTCCCAGAACCACCACCCCAAAAAGGATATTGTTTTCTTGATGCTGTAAGGGTCCGGCGAACGTCGGAGGAAGAGACCACCAAGAGACCGCGGCTCATGCAACAGCAAAAAGGGTTTATTGAGGATCCAATCCAGCGCGCTGGGGCTCCGTGCTCACTCAAGAAGGGAGAGCAGCCCAGAGCCCCGAGCAGGGGCTGAGCACTGCTTAAGTACACTTTTTGGGGCGGGCGGGGACTTGACATACATCACAGTCTCCTTTAACAAATCATCATACACCGCGGGAAAATCAAACAACAACTCCTAAACATGATTAGTTCATTCATTGGCGGGAACAGGTCGGGCGGGAGTGATAGGTCAGTTCTAAGGGGGGAGGTACATTCAAACTGATTGGTTTAGGCCCTGCGATGTCTACATGCAAAGTCACACAGGGTCCTAGGTTATCAAACAACCGGTCGGTCAGGGGAAATATTTACTGGGCGGTTCCAAGTATTGTCTTAACAGCTACAGGAATTTCAGGTTTTACGTGTAGCATAGGAACTTAACAATACCTGGTCCTTTACATTTTAACTCAGGCCTTGCAGCTTAGAAACTTTACAATGCCCGGTCTTTTACACTTTAACTTCAATTTCTTTTACCCTTACAATGCCACTATTCAGGCAAGAACAATTTTATCTGAAACCCAGGACAGCTGACATTGCAGGGTATGCCTTTTTTTTTTTTTTTTTTTTTTGGTACCAGGGATTGAACTCAGGGGCACTCAACCCCTGAAGCCACATCCCATTCCTATTTTGTGTTCTATTTAGAGACAAGGTCTCACCGAGTTGCTTAGCGGCTCGTTTTTGCTGAGGCTGGCTTTGAACTCACAATCCTCCTGCCTCAGCCTCCTGCACCAATGGGATTACAAGCATGCACCACCACACCCAGCACGCCAAATATTTACGTGTAGAAAACTAGTGCACTTAGCACACTCATAATTAAATAATATGGCTAATCACAAGATAATTACAGCCCTTATTTAAAATATTAAATAATGCTTTCAAAGTGTGGTGTAGTAATGAGACAAAAGGTTAAGTTTTTGTGGCATCATTTTCTTTCTATCCTGTCCATGATTTCTGACACTCTATGTTTAACTTTGACATCAGAAATCTGACATTCGGGGCTATCTGTCATGTGAGTTCTGGGCCAAAATGCTTTCTAGGCCCAAATTCTGAGGGGCACAGATTCACCCCTGCCTCTGCCACTGGATCACAAGACTCTTGAGAATAGAATTTGTGTAATGCTCCTCTGCACCTCCAACATCTAGACTTTTAAAATGGGTGGGTGGATGGATGGATGAAGCTCTCAGAATGATTGCTGCAGTGCCAAGGAGTTAGTAGCTACGCTTTTCTACACCAAAGATGGCGGGTTGCCAGAGAATCGCTTTGGAGACAGATGTAAAAATTAAGACTGTGCATTCAGTAATTCAAGCAGTCTTGAAATTAGATTTGATGAGGCTTTTGAGAAATCAGGATTCTACATCCCATTTCCTACATCTTAGGACTGGAAGGAATCTTGGTGCCCATGTTCTGTTTTATAGAACAGAAGAGGAAAGAATGTGAGGAGGGTTAGGTGATTGGCCTGAGTTCTAAGTGCCTGAGTCAGAGCAGAGCCCAGGCTCCTGACTCCCAGACCAGCGCCAATGTCCACCCAGCCACGCCTGATAAAAAGACGTGTAACAGGAGTCAGACACAATCACCCTGTGATCCAGCAACTCTAGTTTAAAACAAAGATGATTAATTACTCATTCATGTTGGAGCAGCATTAATCACAAAGCCAAAAGGTAGAAAGAAACCACCCAATTGTGCATCAAATGATAAATGAACAAGAAAAATATGACATATACATACAGTACAGTGTTATTCAGCCTTAAAAAGGAATGAAGTTGCAGCACATGTTATAATATAGTCAAACCTTGGAAACATCATGCTAAGTGAAATAAGAG
Organism: Marmota monax; assembly: GCF_021218885.2. Classification (NCBI taxonomy): domain Eukaryota; kingdom Metazoa; phylum Chordata; class Mammalia; order Rodentia; family Sciuridae; genus Marmota; species Marmota monax. The sequence goes on from NW_026693108.1 coordinate 10,547,524, forward strand.
CGAATGTACCATTCCACTTACCTAAAGTATCAGAATCCATTGAGAGGCAAAATAGAAAGGCTGCTCCAGGAGCTGAGGGGAGGGGAGGAGGAAGTAAGTGTCCCATGGGCATATGGTTTCAGTGTAGGATGGTGGAATGTTCTGGAAACAGAAGCTGGTGATGGCTGCACAACATTATGAATATACTTAATGCCACAGAAGTGTCCAATGGAAAAAATGGTTAAAGTGGTAAATTTTATGCAGTGTGTATTTTGCCACAAAAAAAAATACTAAAAGCAAAAATACTTCTGACAAATGGAGAAGAGGGTTCTGCCTAACAATTTGATTTCACCCAAATTTAAGAAGGTCTCCAGTTGAACATTTTAATGTGTGTTTTTTTTTTTTGGAGGGGGGTTGTTTTGATACTAGGAATTTAACCCAGGGGTGCTTAACCACTGAACCATATTAACCGGGCCATTTTATTTTTTTACTTTGAAACAGAGTGGTCTTGATAAATTGCTAAGGCTGGCCTAGAACTTGCGATCCTCAGCCTCCCAAACCACTGGGATTACAGGGATGCACCACCATACCTGGCTCAACCTGTTCTTTGTTCTGAAGGGTAATGTTTCCCTTAGCAAAACTCCTTAAAGAGAAACTCAGGCACCCAAATGTGTCTGCCTCTTGCTGGGTGTTCAGTAAACACACAGCAGGTTTTTTGTTTTGTTTTGTTTTGTTTTTTGTTAATTCAAAGAAGGCCCAAAGCCCAGTCTGGGATGAGGATGGAGTGACATAGATTTTCAGTCTTGCCTTGGTAATTAGAGGAAAAGAGAGTGGAGGAAAGAAGTATGGAGGGTGATTTAAAGAGGAGATAGAGAAAGAGGAAACACACGGGAAGCTGAAGTTGAGGGAGGACGCTGGTGAGTGGCTTGGGATAGGGGAGTCCCTGTGCTGGGACTGGATACACCTCCGTCCAAGAGGAGATATCCAGAATACACAGCTAGGGATGGGCACAGGGTCATCAACTCCAGGGACCTTCCCAGAAGTCAATTTGAGGATGCTCACCACCCTATTTTATATGAAGTGCGGACACCAGCCATGTGGCTTTCATATTAGAGAACAGGTTGGGAGACACCGAAAGACCTGCAGACGTTCAATATGCTCCCCTCCCGCAGCTCTACCTCCAAATATTGAATCAAACAAACTGAAAACATTCACCAAAAACTGCATCTATGCTGAACACGAACACAGTTTTTTCCTTGTCACAAGTCCCTAAACTATTCGGTACAACAGCCATCTATCTACACAGCATTTCCATGGTATTAGATATGATAAGTGATCTAGAAGAGATTTGAAGTAGACAAGCAGATGTGTATAGGTTCATGCAAATCTTAGGCCACATTATGCCAGGGACTTGAACAGTGGCAGATTTGGGCATTCATGGGGGGTGGGGCATGGAACCAATCCCCCTCCATCACATCCACAGCCCAGTTGTCCCAGGGCAGTGGGACAGTTTCTGAGAGATGGAAGAAAATACCTGGAGACAGCATAGGAGGCAGAAGGGTTTGTTGAGATGGTCTACTGCAACAGGCTGGCAGGTCCCTCACTGCTTTGCCACTCAGCATCTCCTGCCCACCTCAGGTATGCTGTCTGGTGACAGCCGGTTGAGTGACAGGTATCCTTTCCATGGTACCCTCAGTTCCACTCTAGTCACCACTGAGAGAGGGGTGTTAGATGCTCGGTTGCAGCACTCATCCGCGTTAGCTTGCTTAGTTTGCTGGGACAGTTCCCCAGGAGCAACTGTCCGGGCGTACATGCAAGAAAGTAGCTTTCTACAGATGACAGTGGCTTGCCCCCGTCTCCACGGTGCATGAGAGAAAGCCAGCCCTTCAAGATGTATGTCTCTGGACTTTCCATCCCAGCCTTGTTCTCACTGTTCCTTAGCTTGACACCTTAGAAGACACCTGGGCTAGGTGTCTGGGAGCAGGAAGGGAGTCTTCAAGGACATGGCGTTTCATTGTCCTGCTTTTCTTTGAGGATGATGCACCCTCTGATACTGAGGGATGCCTGTGGGTTTTTTTTTTTTGTGTGTGTGTGTGTGTCCTGGTGTGCATGTGTATGTAGACATATCTTACTGGCTTTAGAAAGGATGTCTAGAGAAATTATGCTCTTTGATTTTTCTTCTGAAGAACTACATAGTGCATTAAATTATCATTTTCCACACATCCTCATAGGATTTCCCGCAGTTAGACTACCATAATTTCTAATCAGCGCTATTTGTTAATGGTTCAGTGATGGTCCATCCCTACCAACCACATCAACAAGGCACAGCTCCCTCATAGCACATTGTCCTCTCCCTGCAACTTTTATTAAAGAAAAAATGTCCACCCATTAAATGTTAGTTTTGTGAAGTCAGTTATCTCCAGTGGAGAGTGGCACAACTTCACAGGTTAGTGTTCCTTAGAATCAACTACAGAGGTAATTCTTGTCAAGATGCAGATTCCTGGGCTCCAACACTAAGAGATTCCTACTTATACTGTTTCAGGTGGCCCTAGAATCTGTGTTAATAACCTAAATTTTCATATCACTAGGAGATAGGAAGCTGTTGGTCTCTGGGCCATCTTTGGAGAAATGTGTCCTAGAGAGACTTTATTTTTCTTGTGGTTTTCAGAGGTACAAGGTAGAAACACCCCAACAAGACTCTGAATGGCGGGGTGAAGAAAGAAGGAAATGGAGTCACATTAGAATTAATAAACTCCTTCCCAAACCAGCCGGACCTGGCAAACGAGGCTGTTATGAACTGAAGTGTTTCCCCCCGAAATTCACATGTTGAAGTTCCAATACCCAGTACCTTGGAAAGTGACTGTATCTGGAGACAGGGCTTGTAAAGAGGTGATTAGCTTAAAATGAGTCTTTTAGGGTGGCCCCCATCCTCATAAGAAAATGGACACAAAATGAGATGCCACAGACACAGAAAAAAGACCACATGAGGACACAGTAAGAAGACTGTCAGCTGCAAGCCACGGAGACGGAGGAAACCAGACTGGCCAACAGACCTCTTCGTCTCAGACTCGGGGCCATCAGCACTGTGAGGAAGTGCACTTCTGTGGGTGACGCCCAGCCTGTGGCACTTGCTCTCATGGTCCCAGCAAACCAACAACAAGCAGGAGCAGTTCTTCCTACCTGCCTCCGAGTCGGCTCCCCGTCTGCAGAGGTGGCCCCACTGTGAGGTCTTTGGTTTTCCATGTAGGGTGCCAGAAACCAGGGCTGAGACACCCACTAATGTTCACTGAGGGACAAAGAGCGGGCTTGGAGGGAACTGAAGATCATCAACGACTGAGATGACACAGTTGTGTCAGTTAAGATGGGAGGATAAGCCCTCCCTCATGGGAATGAGGGCAGAGGGTGGACACCAGAGGCCTCGACTCTCGACTCCTGGATCTCGGAGGCTGGCTCAGCTTGTTCAACCAGATTCATCTGTAGTTACACATAGCAGCTCTTCTGACAAACCTCATCAAAATTCCTCAAGTATTCCATGTGATGGGCTGTCCAGCAACAGACCCCACTGAGGGGTAGAGCTGATAGATTTATTTACAGTTTTATTGCAAAAAATTTGAGTTGTAATCCTTTTCTACTCATTTAGAAATCTACTGCTTCACGTTTGCCAAGTCTGACAACATTCTGGCAGGTATTATGAAAAGTAGTGGAAAGATATTAGCTTCATTAGATTAATTGCCTGCTGCACTTGTCTAGAGACTTGCTCCAGCTGTATCTTCCTTATCTTCTCATCTCTTTCCCTCCGGGGTTTATTGTGGGTGGCATTTCCAAGATGATAGGACACGGAGAGTGGGAGAGAAAAGTGGTTGCTGAGACTGTGTCACTCTGGAGACTTCTGCCTAAGCTTTTTCCCTCCTCCTACACTTCCAAGAGAGCCAGAGTCACTACTGGGAGAGAAATAGGGCTTCAAGGAAGGCTGATCTGGGGTGGAAGTGAATGAAGGAGGGAAGGTATAGGAAGAATGGGATGAGAGATGGGAAGTAGAATAGGAAGAGGCATTTAAAGAGAAGATGTCAAATGTTCAAGTGTGTCTTCCCCAACAGCACATTGAAATCCTTACTCCCCGGTGCCTGAGAATGAGACCTTTGAAGATAGAGTCTTTGTAGATGTAACCCAGTAAGATGAAGTCACTAGAGTGGGCTGTAAGCCAATAAGTCAGTGTCCTCATAAGAAGAGGAAAATTTGGACAGAGACATGGAGGGAAGATGCTGTGAAGACAGAGGTAGAGATTCGAGTGAGGGGGCCACAAGCCAAGGAATGCCAGCGTCTGCCAGAAGCTAGAGCAGGAAGGGAAGGATCCTCCCCCAGAGGCTTCCAAAGGAGCAAGGCCCTGCCAACATCTTGAGCTCAGACTTGGGGCCTCTGGGTCTGAGAGAGAGTGTCACTTGTAGTTTTAAGACTTAGCCTATGGTCCTGGGGTGTGGTGGTCCTAGAAAACTAACGCAAGGAGAGCTTGAAGAGCTGAAGGAAGACCCTCGAGGCAACATACTTCTCTATTCCAGACACCTGGGAGGCACTCAGGAAACATGTCTGAAGTCATAAACTAGAACGACAGTCACTGCTACGTCTGTAATATGTTGAGAACAAAGGAGGAGAGGAAACGAAGCGTCAATCAATGTCATACAGTTTTTATGTCTTGCTTCTTGGCTAGATCAATATCTTGCAGAAAATACAGAGTTAACTGATGTGTGCATGAACCGATTGATTTATTTCCTGAGTTACCTACACTTGATTGTGGTCTTGGGGTGCACAGTTCTGCAGTGAGGTCATTTGTTTTGTTTTGTTTGGAGTTGGAACCATTATTGGTCTATACCCTCATGGTATATAAAAGAAGGCGGGGAAGGAGGCAGGAAGGAAGGAACCTAGAGAAAGAGAAGGGGAGAGGAAGGAAGAGGTTTCTGCTATGAATGGTGAGAGCAGCCCCTGCGAGGTTCATGGATAGAGAAGCTCCCCCCTTCAGTTCTCCTGAGAGAGGGTGGACTTTGTTTAGGATTCCTTGGTAAGTTCAGGCCCACTAGCCATCTGCGTCTGCAAGCATAAAGGTTTCAGGGTGGGGAAGGATGTTTTTAAGGAGGCCAGAGCAGAATTTGTCTAGTTGGCTCCTGAAGAGAAGTGGCAGTGTGCAGGGCCAGGACAGGAGGAGGGGAGAGAGGGGCCCTGTGAGGAGCCAGCAAGAGGGAGATGTAGGTGGAGGGGAAGGGGGCTGGGCATCTCTTCAGAGATGTGTTCTACTAGATTCCATCACAGTCACACTTGCCGCATAATTTCTTTTGCTGGTTCTGAAGACGGCCAGGAGCTCAACTGAAGTCTCCAAACCCACAAGTCGATTCAATTTTTGGTTTGGTTTAGTTTCCCACAGTATCACAGGCCGCAGAAGTTATAAACAGCTGGCACTCGCCTCATCTGGAAGATCCAAGATGACTCGTTCCCATGACTGGCAGGGACTATGCCAGCTGGCTGGGAGCTCAGGTGGTGCCACATCACATTGCATCTCAGTCCTGTGACTGGGTTTCAGGGGGCAGCAGCCCAAGGACGAGCATCCTAACAGAGGACATGGAAGGGTCCAGTCCTAAGAAAACTGGCTCTGATTAATTTCCATTGCATCCCATTAGGTAAGCAGCAGCCTGGCCAGGCTAGACTCAAGGGGAGGGGAAATAACCTCCCTCTTCTCAACAGGAGGATGAAAGGATTTATTGCCATCCATCCTCAACCAGGGGCAACTGCTGGGGCTTTAGAAATGGAAGTCTTCTGTGCCTATTAAAATTGTTTGCTTTGCTTCAAGATAAAATCATCTCCAGTCTTGTTCAGGACTATACATTGTTTAGCAGAGCCCTGGGTAGGGGGAATTTTTTTTTTTAATCCAAACGAATATTGACTTTTATCTCTGGTTTTTAATGTGGACTAAAATAGAAACAGAGGGAAAAGATGCAGAAAAGAGGACTATGTAGACTGGTGTCCTGATAAGTCCACAGACGTTAATACTTTCTCTAACATTAGTACATAAATAAACACAAAAATAGTGTGGTCCTCAGTTATTACAGAAGTACCCATCATAAATAATAAAAATAGAAATATTTAAAACCAGAGAATGTTAGGGAATGTAGAGCGTGCATGGTGATATACATGTTAATTTAAAATTCTCTAGTGTTTTTTTTTAATCTTTTTGAAAACAAAATTAAGCTATTCGTATCTCTCTGTATGTTATAGGGACAAAATCTGTTTTGGCAAAGTATTAAGAAATGGGCTTCTATGGATTGTTGAAGAAAATAGAAATGGGTATACCCTTTACTGAAATGTTTTACAAATGTTCACATATTTTTAGTCAGCGCTCCCCTTTGAAGACCTTGGCTTGAGATGATAATTACAAAATGGAGGCACAAAGATGTCCAGCATTGTTTATAATGATGAAAAATCAAAAGCAACCTAATTGGCCCTTGATAGGCAACTAATTACATTAATTATATTGTGGACAATGTGATAATCTCCAGCCATCATAAGTGACTTCTAAATGTAGGTTTATAAAAATGAAAATGTGTTCATGACAGAGCATTAAAGGATAATATTGGTTGCAGATAGTGTGTGTGTGTGTGTGTGTGTGTAAAATTGTACACAAACCTTTAAATGTGTCTATGAGCACTCATGTGGTCATCACAGAGAGGTAGGATTTCTAGCGCCTTCTCTCTTTATGCTCATAACAAATAGCATTTTGAAATATAAAGCTTCTATAGTTTGGATCTGGAACATCCCCAAGGGCCCATGTGTTAAAGGATTGGGGATGGCACCACTGGGATGTGGTAGAACCTTTAAAAGGGACTAGTGGGAGATCTTCCAGTCATGGGGCTGTACCTTGAGGGAGATTGTGGGACACGGGTGTCCCCCTCCCTTTCATCTTCCAGCCAGGAGGTGAATGGCTACCCTGTGCCACATCGCCCCCCATGATGTGCTGCCACACAACCAGAAGCCTAGAAGCAATGGGCTCATCCAGTCACGGAGTGGAACCTTCACAACTACGAGCCAAACAATCCTTCTCCTTTATCAGCTATTTCAATGTATTTTGCAACAGTAACGGAAAGCTGACCACACAAAAGCTCATTCTGAAGGCAGCTACCAAAACAGTAACAATAGCAGCATCTGCAACAACTCAAAATTAAAGCTAGGACTTCTGTGTATCAGCCATGTGGGAAAGATGACAGGTATCTCTGCATTTTATAAAACAAATGTCATAAAGAATAATAGCCAGTGTATTTGGGAAAACACCAAAAGAAAAACAGAATTTGTTGTATCACTTCCTTGGAGTGAGATCGTTCTAACCAATATTTGTCAATGTTTTTCAAAAAAATAAGAATAACAGGCCTTATGTACACAGGCCACACCCCTGTAATCCCAGTGACTGGGGAGGCTGAGGCAGGAGGATTGCAAGTTCTAGGCCAGCCTCAGCAACTTAGCAAGATCCTGTCTCAAAACAAAAAAATTAAAGAGACTGGTGTTTTAGTCAGGTTATTTTGTTGTTGTTGTTGTTTTTGTTTTGTTTTGTTTTGTTTGTTTTGCCACTGTGACCAAAAGATCTGACAATAACAATTTTAAAGAAGGAAAGAGTTTTTGGGGGGTGCTCATAGTTTCAGAGGTCTCAGTCCATACGTGGCCAACTCCATTGCTCTGGGCCCAGGGTGAGGCAGCACATCATGGCAGAAGGGTGTGGCAGAGGGAAGCAGCTCAGGACATAGCACTAGGAAGGAGAGAGAGAGAGAGAGAGAGAGAGAGAGAGAGAGAGAGAGAGAGAGAGAGAGAGAGAGAAATCCCCTCACCACAAATAAAATATAAACCCCAAGGTAATGCCCCCAGTGACCCAGCTCCCCCAGCCACACCCCACCTGCCTGCAGTTACCACCTATCAGGGGATTAATGCACTGATTGGGCTAAAACTCTCATAACTCAATCATTTCATTTCTAAATTTGCTCGCATTGTCTTATACATGAGCTTTTGGGGGACACCTCATTTCTAAACCGTAACAACTGGGGATGTAGCTCTGTGACAGAGCACCCCTGTTTTCAATCTCCTTTAATTAAAAAGAAAAAGAAAGAAGAATAATACAGTTCTAAACAGAAAGCCAGAATTTTCATATCAAAAAAAGAAAAAGAAAGATTCATCTCCAGATGACTTGTACCAAAAGAAAAATCAGGCATGAATGTCACTGAATGCCTTGTAATCACTTGAGCCGTTTTATCAGTTTGGGAGACAACCAAGGTCATACAAGCTTTTGTTTTTCTAATTTCTTACTTGACCTCTATCTGACCTATTTATCAGAAAATTCATTATGTACTTCTTGAAAGTTTCTTTCCTTCCATCTCAATGCCTAGAATTCAAAGTTCAATTGCTCAGCCCAAAAGAAGCAAATGGGAAACCCAAGTTGTTTAGATCAAACCCAGCACCATCTCCCTGGGGCCACCATGCCAACTGGATGCCCAGTTGGCAGTCATAGCCTCTGGGTCTCAGACACAGTCATGCATTATACCTGTACCTTAAGGCTATATTACCTTTAGTTCTGCCATACCTAGGCCCACTTACTTATCCTGGTGTGATATTCTGCAAGAACAGCTGGATTTAGGAATGTCACAAATGTGTGATGTTGTGCTGAGCCTGGTTCACCAGCTCAGACACCTCTGCCTAGACAGAGAAACAGATCCATAAATAGATACATAGGTGATACCTAGATACATACACTCATGCATACATACATAGACAGACACATAGATATATATGTCTATAGATAGATGACAAAGACACATAAAACTATGCATGGATATATTAATACATAGAGAAATAGATGCATTTAAATACACCCATATAGATATACACTTAGATACATAGATCTAGAAATAGATGATAGATATTAGACAGCTCAATGCATAGATGTTCAGATACATAAACACAGAAATAAATACATAGACAAACATCTGGATAGATGACTTCCCATTTGAGACCTCAGTGACCTTTACCATCAGTGCACGTTCGCCATCTTAATGTGCCAGAAATCAGGGTATCTCAGCAGAGAGAAGGTAGGACAGGAGTCGCTCCCTTTCCTCTCAAAGTTACCCACCTCCTAATTCAGAAGCCATTCCTTCCAACCAAGATTTTGTAAACAAAATCTAGCTGAAAAACTTCATGTTAAATTGCCATTAAAATCTTCCTTAGGGTAATTAATCTCCACTCATTTAACTTTCATATTAAAAAGGCCTGTTGAGGGGCTGGGGTTGTGGCTCAGTGGTAGAGCGCTCACCTAGCACGTGCAAGGCACTGGGTTTGATCCTCAGCACCACATAAAAATAAATAAATGAAAAATGAAGGTATATTTTTTAAAAAGACCTGTTGAAATGACTTCCTTACCTCATCCAACCCCCCCCGCCCCAAAAAAAAAAAAAAAAAAAAAAACGCACTCTAAAGAGACCAACCTAGGTAATTGCTGGCAACTTCTCTGGTATCAAATCCTAGGCCCTGCCTAATTGGACATCCTACTAAAAAACTGTCATTCAAACAGAAAAGACAGGGGAAGGGAAGCTACCTATATAACTTAAAATGCTCTCCTCTGTCTTTAAGGTGCACCAGACCCATCTCCTGAGGCGTTACCTCCACAGGCAAGTTCCACCCTGCAGCAGCTCATGAAAATGATGGCTCCCAGAACCTGCCTGAGTAGCGAGGCACCTGCATGGCCGTTAAGCCTCCTGTGTCATTACAGTCCAGCTTCCTTATTTCATCCATACCTTACGATTTTTATTAGAAACATGTTTTATGTCTTTCCCTTACATCACATCATTAGACACAGAGTGAGCCCCAGCTGGAGACCTGTGTCGAAGTACATGAAACACAGTGAAACAAGAGACCAGGAAGGCACTGACAGCTGCTGGCAGGAAAAACACTTAAAACAAGGAAATAAGCCAAAGGAGCAGGAGGCAGGTCCCTTTTTCTGTCCTACTGGGTATACTGGATTGAAAAAATCTGTGTCCTTTGCAGAACTTTAGACTGATTTTACTTGACAGCAGAGTTTCCACACATGTAATTAGACAAGATAAGGCCATACTGGGGTACAGTGGGCCCCAAATCCACTATGACTGCTGTCTTATAAGAAAAAGAGAGACACAGGAACAGACACACAGGGAAGAACATCCTGGGTGACAGCAGAGAGCAAAGTGCTGGGTCAACAAGCCGAGGAGCCCCAGAGGTGGTAGTGACTACAAGCTGAGAGAGGGGAGTGGACCCTATTCCAGAGTCTCCAGGAGCATCTGGCCCTGCTGACACCTCGACTTTTCTAGCTTCTCAAGAGAATAAATTCTGGAATTTTTAGCCACTCCATTGGTGGTGATGTGATACAACAACTCTGGAGACAAACACACTAGGACATTGTTTAACAGGCTCACCCAAGTATCCAGATGCCTTAGAAGACTGTTTTTTTTTTTTTCTATTTATTAGATAAGTGCTCAGTCTCTGTGAAGCTACATGTTAACTGATAGAGTTGCAAATAATTTCAGTAGAGATACAAATAATTTTTTCTAGTAAAAACGTTACCTAGAGGTTACAATTTTATTGCCCTATAGGACATGAATCAGTCTTGTTTCAAACTCAGCAAACACACCAGGATATCTTTTCTGGTGGAATAATTCCTATTTTTCTTACTGTTCCCTCATTAGAAAGTTGCATAAAATCTTTGACACTTCATTCTAGAGATGTACAGGACTCATGCTTTTAATGTTTTGAAAATTACACTTCAACAACACCCAGAATCTTCAGGTTCTGGACATCCTTATCAGATGATCTGAATCAATGTCCCTCTGAAGAGAGGAAAGTTCTGTCCTCAAATGCTCTTCCTCATTGTGCTGTCATGGATCTGTGCAGCCTGCAGGGGAACTCCTGATTGTTTTCAAGATAACTTGTTCCGTTGTTACATAGATCTTATTAGGAAGTCACTTCTCACCCTGACACAAATCTCCTTCCTACTCTTGACCATTAGTTTGAATTGTGCTTAAAACAGCTCTTGGGATATTCTGTATCAAATCCCGTTTGGTACTTTCTCTCCCAGCTAAATATCCTTAGATGCTGATTCTGCATATATTTTGTACTTCTGTTGAATTTGGAAGTTGAATTAAATTCAAGAGAATGCTTTCTTTTGAACTTTTGCTGCGTTAGGTACTGTGGGCCTGGGAAGGGAACCAGATGCCATTCAAAGCATAGAGATATCGCTGCACTTATAAACGAATCTCTGCACCAGCCATTGCCAGGTGAGACAGTCTCTGGACAGCCTTATGGGACCCACTGAGGACTCAAGGGAGGCACCATTCATTCTATCTGAAAGAGCACCTTGCGCTAGGACCTAAAAGTCAATGGGAAGTCTCCAGGAGGTCAAGGTTCAGGGACATCCCAAGCAAAGGAAGAGGTTTAAGCAAAAAAGTTAAGACGAAATTCTGAAATGAACAGTGGTATGAGAACACCCTCCACATTCCATATGAGAATTAGATAAATATACATGTAATCAGAAAATACAAATGATAGAAATGGAAGTACAGTCTGCTCCTGAAGAGGTACGCAGGGGACTGCTGATCTGTACCAAGACCATAAACCTTGAGCTGAAGAGCAAGAATGTGTCGATGTTCACTCAGCCCAATCCAAGGAAAAGGGAGAAGATGGAAGATCCTAATATTTTAGAGGAGAAAAGCAAACATCAGAAGAAGCAATAATCAAATGAGAGGCAATGTTGCATAATGATTTCAAAAGAGGATCTGGTGTCATATCTCCCTGTGGGAGAGAGTTCAAGAGCTCTGGCTCTCAATTTCCATATGACCTCAAACAAACTACTGAGCCTGTCTAAGATCCAGCATCCTTATCTCTAAAATTATAATAATGGTAAACCAAACCTTAAGGTTTGCCATTAGTTAATAGGTTCATGCAAAATAATCCATGAAAGCATTACATGTCATACACATGCTAAGCTCAGTGAAGATTAACTATTATTGTTATTGTTGGTCATTAGTATATTGTTCAAATCTTTTAAGTAGAGATTTAAGATAAGAGGGCTGGGATTGGAAAAAGAGAACAAACCCTGGGAGGAGAACAAAGGCAGACACAGGAGAAAGAAAAGCCCAAAGAGGTAAAGATGCAGGTTTTGAGGAGAAATCTTTATAAATTTTGGTTGATATACACCCCAGGCCATGCATGGGCAAGATAGTGAACTGGTTAGACAAGACCACCACCATACACTCCCCCTTCCAGGTCCCTTGGCCTTGACTCCTAGCTCTACCACATAACAGCTGTTCCTTAACCTCTCTGTGCCTCCGTGTCCACATCTACAAAAAGAGAGCGACTACTATAGATGTACCTTATGAGGTTGTTCAGGGAACAAACAAATTAATATATGAAATGGGCTTTTAAAAGTTTTTGTTTGTTAATACCAAATAATCTGTCTGTCTGTAATATATTGCAAATCATAATGTAGTGAGGAGGGCCTGGGGAAGCTTGCTTTTGTCTTCTCTCTTCAGAGCTCACACTGATCTACTGTGATTTCAGTCTCAGATTCAAATATAACTACGTAGGCTACACGGCTTGTTTGCTTAATTTATTATTATACACCTTGTGTTGAAAATGCACATTCAACATGAAAATTTATGGAAATACTATGCAAAATATGATGCTTTAAGATTAAGCAAATAAAGGAAACCATCTAGCATTTCTCTCCAAAGCATTTTTAATATTTATATGAAAAAAAACCCCACCCAAAACCTAAACTTGGTAAATATTGATTGACCTACAAATGTTCTCACCAACTCTAGTAGAATTTGGGAATTCTAAAATATAGAGGTGATTGTATGAATCTGGACAAAAGGGAAATTTAGAAGAAAATGGATAACTAATGTGAAAATAGAGTAGGCAGTAAATATGATGAACTGGGGTACAGGTAGAAAATATAAGAAGTTTAAAAAATATTAGACAACCTATCAGTGGGAAGTTTATGATATGTAACATCATTAAATATTCTTGAGCTCCAGGGGAAAATATATATACACCAAACTGTACTTTGGAGTAAATTTTTCTCTTGCTTCTTCAGAGACAGCAATTCATATATAATTAATTGTTTTTCTTTTTTATTTTTCAATCTCTCCCTCTCCCTCTCCTTCCCTTCTCACCTGCCCTCCTTTCTTCTGGCTCTTATATCTCAGCAAACAAATTAAAACTTTTCATGTATTAAAAATAAAACTCTTCTTTGATCTATCTCCTCCCAGCTGTCATGCAGTGAAACATTGATGGCTTCTAACCCAGCATCCACTCTTCCCACAGAACCTATAAATTGCCAGCCACCCAACCATCCCCTACTGTGTGGTTCAGTAAAAGAAGGAGGTACTGAGGTGAGCCCTGATGGTACCAACTAGTGACATGGTCCTCCTTCCCCAGGCAGTGATTGCTTTAGGGGTGGACTTGCGACTAGGCAATTTCTAGCAAAGTTTTCTCCTTTCTAAGAATGAGACATCATAGGAACTGAGAGAGTCATGTCACAGCACGAAGGAAACCAGAGCCATCCTGAGGATGTCTGCGCAAAGACCCGGCAAGAGCCTGGCCCAGCCCGGAAGCACCCAACCTCTATCCTTCCCATGAAGCATCATAATAAATCCCTTAGCTTAAGCCCTTCTCCGTTGGGATTTTCTATTGTTCGTTACTGAAGATAACTTATATGATACACGCCTTTTCTTCCCTATTTAGAAATTCTCAGAAATTAATAAAGTCATCATCTCCATTTCCTCTTCACTGTGATCTAAATGTCTGTGTCCGCCCCCACCCCACCCCCATTCATATGTTGAAACTTAACCCCCTCATGTGATGATGGTATTAGTTGTGACCTTTGGGAGGTGATGAGGTCGTGAGATGGAGCCCTCCTGAATGGGATCAGTGCCCTTATTAAAGAGGCCCGTGAGATGCCTTCTGCCATGTGAAAACACAGTGAGCAGGCTCCACTATAAATCAAGAAACAGCCCTCACCAGACACTGAATCTGCCGCACCTTTATCTTGGGCTTCTCCACCTCCAGAACGGCGAGAAATAAATTTCTGTTGTTCATAATGTCCCTGTGTATGATATTTCGAAATAACTGAGTGGACTAAACCTATATTCCTCAAACCCCACAATCTGCCCTTTTCTTAATCCTAAAGGGTCTACTCAACTATATAAGGTCTACAATAACACTGGCCAAATTTGAAGGACATTCCTTAGCACCCATCTTATTGACCCATTTGGCATTTCTTTCCCCTCCTTGTTGAAGTTCTTTGCTCTCGGATTCCAGGGTCACATACTCTCTTAGTTTAGGCCCAGTTTTCACTGAATATTACTCTCTATTGTGGATTCTTTTCTCACCTGACTTTCAAATGTTGACCTTCTGTGGAGTAAAGTATTAGCCTCATTCCCAAGAGACGTCTAACCCTTTCCCAGCTCCTGGGAGGTAACCTAGAGGCCTCTGGAATATTCTATCTGATAAGAGTCTCTTTGTTCAGGGTGTTCAGTCATATTAGACTATGCTAATATAATTTATGGAGGCGACCTCAGACTCTATCAGCTGGACCTAGAAATTTGGGTCAGTAATGTATGTTGTCAGTCTTGTCTATATAAATAACCCCTTATACCATTCTGGGACACCAAGGCTTGGGTCAGCTTCTCTGGTTGGCAATACTTCATGGGGATTGTCACACTGTTGCTGGAAGAATCAGGTGTTGTCTACAGAACTCCACAAGGAGAAGACAAGGGAAGTTGTGTCCCTACCCCATGTACCATGTTCCTTACTGGTTCTGATCTGTATTCTTGGCTATAATCAACTGTAACCATGAGGAAGCAATGACTTCTGTGAGTCCTTCTAGCAAATTCTTGGAGGTGGGGAGAAGCACATTCCCAGGTTCCCCTATGAGAGTCACAGCTCACATGCAGTTGCAGTTTCTGCTGTCTTCTGAGGCTCTCAAATCTGCAACAGCCCAGAGTTCTTTCCTGGGCTTTAGACCAGGATTATCCAGCCCCTGTACATCTCCCTGATGTCTCACAAGGGTCTGCTGCTTGTGTCCATATCCCCAGGCTGCCTTCTTCTGTATTCCCTGTCTTCCACTCTTCAGCCACTTAGAAATCTGTTCCTTTCCTAAAGGTACAAACAGTTCATCTGTGAAATTCCAGCATCCAGGACAGTAACTCATAGACAGTAACTGGGATTCAGTGCCTTTGGGTTGAAAGAATGAAGAAGCAAGTAAATAAATAATTAGCCCACCGTTTAAGTAACTCCTATTTCATACAGACAAGAGCAACGCTATTTTTGAATCTGCAAACTGGATATTTAATTTGAGCTTAAAATTTTTAAAGGTGAATCGTTAAAAGACACATCTGCTTTAAATACTATGGAGATGCAATTTGCCACAAGTGGAGCTGAAATTGCAGAAGGTTTATTTGTAGAAAGAGATGATTGAGTTATTACATTTTACTTAAAAGTGTGGAGAGGTCAACATTAAAAAATATATGTATATATAATGTTGCTGTAAATGAGAAGGAAAAGAGTTAGTATGCAAAATATTTGAGTACCAGCAAGTTCCAAGCTGTGACACCCCAGGAATAAAGTCCATGAGTGCCAGGCCCTGAGCAGTTCCCACGTGCCCACAAGTACTTTCCTCACCCACTGTCGGGGCTCTCTGTCCTTCTTGCCTCCAAATTCCCATCATTGGTGGTACTTTGCTCTAGCACCAAGGTCATTGTTAAGTGCACATCACCTCAGAGAGGGAGCAGGCTCTTCTGGGTGAGAAAAAAAATATGAATGAGGAGTTTTTATTCCAGGAGAGTGGTCAGAAATGACCTGGATAAAGAAAGTCGGGAGCTTCAGAGAACAGCTACATGTCCATGGTGACAGCAAGGAAACCCAAGAAAACATGGGTTGGGGAACCCAAAACCTTGCTGTGCTGTGAGCAAACAACACTAGCATCACTCTCTCCATGAGCACCCTTCTCCAATGTGCCCTTCACATGAAACCCAGCTTTTCCATCTGAAGCCCTCTTCCATTCAGCCATCTTCATTTCATCTGACTTGTTAATACCCACTCAAACCCAACTTAGGGATATCCTCCTCCAGGAAACCTTCCTGACCTGCCTCCTTCAACTTCCTAGGAAAGGAGGTCACTGGCATCTTGCCTCTGTTGCCAATTCCAGATGATTCTACTGTCATCTCATGTAATGAGGAATCCGAAGGCCACACCCACTTGGAGGAGTTACAACACACCTGTTATGTGCAGAGCTTTGGGTTCCAGTCTGTCTTTGTCCCTCAATGTCTGCAGGACTCTAGTCAGGCTACTTAACCTAATTAGCCTCAGTCTTCCTATCTGTAAGAAAGGAATCACAATGGAGCCAGCTCATGGATGTTTTGTGAGAATTTAACTAAATAAGTTATGTAAACCGCTTGCCAGTAGCTAATACACAAGTAGAGGTTAGCAGACATAAGCTGCAGAGAAATTATCACTCATCTCTTCTTCCACCTGCTGCAACGACCTCTTAGTTTTTGGCTCACCACTTTCTTAGGAAGCCACCCAATTTGTGGCCATCCTCTTTGGCAAAATGATGTACATGTGTTTTCCAGTAACTAACACAGGGCTTAGTACTCAACACGCATTTATTGACTGGGATTTCCACATTCAGGATCATTCTACCTGCCTGACCTTAAAAACTGCTCCCTCTTCCATTCCTTTGGGCCTGTATTAGTCTGCCTGGGCTGCCATATTAAAATACAATGGACTGGGTAGTTTAAACACTAGAAATTTATTTTCTCACAGTTCCAGGAGCCTGGAAGTCCAAGATCAAGGCTCTGGCTGATTCAGTTTCTGGTGAGAACCCTTGTCCTAGCTGGCAGATGGCCACGTTCTTGCTGTGTCTTAACATGGCCTTTCCTAAGTGAGTAGACTACCAGGTACCCAGAGGAAATGGGAGAGAGAGATGGAAAGGAGGGACAGGGTGGGAGAGAGTACAAGCTCCATGGTCTCTCTTCTTATCAGAACACAGTTCTTTGAGGTCCAAGAGTCCCAAGCCTACCATCTCAATGAACCTTGCCTCCTAACGGCCCCATCTCCAAATACAACCATTTAAGGATTTGCACTCCAACATATGGGTTTTTGAGGGACACAATTCAGTCGACAGCAGCAGCCCTCACCTCCTCTCTGTCTCACTCATTCATCAAGTAAAGTGGGTCCCATTTGTCATATAAATAGCCCTAGCTCTGAGATTTTGGACTCAGCCTCCACCTCCTGTTCCCCCTTCTCAGTTGCATTTTTTTAAATTGGGATAAAATTTGCACAACATACTTCAGCACTTTCACCATTGTAAAGTATACGATTCAGTGACAGTTGGTACATTCACAAATCATGCACCCCACCAACGCAGTTTCATCACCACAAAAGAAAACCCCTTGTTCATTAAGCAGTTGCCCCCCATTCCACCCTCCCACGCTCCATTTTCCTCTGTTCACTTGCCTCCTCTGGATATTTCACATAAACAGGGTCCTACAAGACTTGCCATTTTGTGACTGGCTTCTTTCTCTTACCATGTTTTTGAGAGTCATCGTGCTATAGCATGTAGCAGTACTTCCTTCCCTTTTCTGAATAATAATCCACCGTGTGGATGTCCTACATTTTGTTTACCATTCTCTGTTGATAGACATTTGCTTTCACCTTTTGGCTTTTGGAATGGTGCAGCTTTGAACATTGATCTGCAAGTGTATGAATACTCTGGCCATGGAACCTCTGGGTCACATGGTAATTCTGTTTAAATTTTTGAGGACCCTTTTGATTGTATTTTGGTCTCAGGCTCTTAGATTTGTCTACCTGTGTGTGCAGTTTCCCTCTACATGACCTGCTAGGCCCTGGGATCCTCCCTGATTTCCTGGGTCATCAATGACAGGACTCACCCACCATCCTCAGACCTGGGCCACCCTGACAGCTCACCTTCTCTGATTCTGCTCAGACAGCTAAGACTAGAAATAGGGCAAGAGGAGGGGAATGGAGTTAAAATTCATTTCACAAGTGTGATTGCTCACCTGGCACAGATAAGATTCTCAAATCTTCTTTTTAACCACATTTGTCTTAGTCAAGGCTTCTTTGTCTAAAAGGAAGAGAAGCTATTCAACATAGTTTAAGGAAAAGAGTGAATACAATGAAAGGAAATGAAAGTGTGGTGGTCTGAATATGGTTTCTTCTTTCTTCTTTTTTCAGTCCTCTTGCATCTACACAGTGTGAGTGGTTTTCTGAAAAAGTGTAACTTTAAGATTGAGTAACTTTCAGGCCACAGCTGTTGTATCTTCTCAATCTATTCACTCTCATCCCTCATTTCTGCACACACCGGATAATGCCACGGAACTTAGGAAGCCACAAATTGAAGATGAAAGGCTTAAGACACAGACTGGGTAGAACCTGGGTCCCTGAATGACTGCATGGAACAGACTGCCTGTCTGTGACATAAACGAGAAAAAAAGTGTTACTGAGTTAAGTCACCAGGAGTCTAGCATTGTTTATAACAGTAGTTAGCATCGTTTATAACAGTAACTAACCTACTCAAACAGTCCATCATCCCTCAAGACTTTGCTCTAATTTAACATCTTCCTATGCCACCCCTGTAAAAAATGAGCGCCTATCATCTCTGCTTCTGCTGTTTGCCATTTAATTTCATTTATCTTTATGAGACACAATCTTCTGTGTTCTGTCTCCCTAGATTGTAAATTTTTTGAGGACAGGTGTTGGGGGTTCCTTGCCCTTAGTTTCAGGACCTTAGTCTCTGAAAGGTAGACTGTGAGGGTTGTTGCTGCCGTCCAGTGTTCATGCTGTTCCTCGATGGGATTTAACCCAGTGAAGGAAGGTGGTAAGCAAGGACACCTAAGAGTCCCCTTACACTCTCCCAAGGCCAAGAGGATCTCATCAAAAGAGTCCCTAAGTCCAGGAACGCAGTGTACACCTGAGAGAGCTCCATTACATGACTCCAGATGGCTCTATTTACACAGTGTCCACATTTCAGAGTGCAAAAACTTCCCAGACACCAAAACATTTCAACCACTCTCCAAATCTGCAACCAAACCAGCTGAAAATATTTACTCCACAAAAGGCTAAATGGCTTATTTCCCTCCAGCAACTTTTGACATCTGCTCCTGAGAAGGTATGGAAAAACAAGATGATATTAGCTAGTTTCTCTGTTTCAGTTCTTTTCATTCAAAATATCAACCTTATGAGGCATTCCAGGATTCTTTTTTTTTAAAGAGAGAGAGAAGGAGACAGAGAGAGAGAGAGAGAGAGAGAGAGAGAGAGAGAGAGAGAGAATTTTTAATATTTATTCTTTAGTTTTTCGGCAGACACAACATCTTTGTTTGTATGTGGTGCTGAGGATCGAATCTGGGCCGCACGCATGCCAGGCAAGCGCGCTACCGCTTGAGCCACATCCCTAGTCCCTTTTCCGGGATTCTTTAAACTTCTCGTTACCTCCCTCATTTGGATGCCCTGCCTTGGCTTACCTGGGTAATGTCCTGGCTGCTGGACCCTGGGTCTCTGTGCTCCTTTCCTCATCCATAGAATGAGGAAAATGAAGGACCTAGGTCTTCAAGCTAAGAGCAGGAGGAAGCAGTGGATTGCCAAGAGGGGCCACAAAGGGAAAAAAAAAAAAAAAAAAAACATAGGATGGAACACCTACTCCTGTTGCTGTCTTTCAATTCTTCATAGACAATACACACCTAGGGTGGAACAATGCATCGTAGGGATGCCTTGTCATAGAGAATTGAAAGACAGCAATAAAACGAACTAACACTTTATCTACTTTTTATTTTCACCATACATGGTCAATTGTAACTAAGTCACTAGTGTGCTAATGTTTAACAACCTACTCTCTGGGGACAATAAAGATGCATGCATATATGTTCATGCATATGTGAATTATATAAATGTTATTGATACAAATAATATGCAGCATATAACTTACAAATAAGAATAAAATATTTTCAATTGTAAATTCCATAGAGTTGATTGATTCTCATAAAAAAAAATTGTTGATTTTTTTGCCAAAGATTTGTACCTGAGTTCATCTAATGCCTACAGTTCAACCATGATTTAACAATTAAAATAGCATCCCACTCCAATAAAAAAAATTTTCCAGTAAATTTATGGTCACTAATTCTGACTTGTTAAGCTGTTTCTCACTTTTGCACAAATTAAACTCTTTACACTGAACTTTTTAAGTTTTGGAACGAGGCATATTATATTTTAAAATTTAATCTGCATTTGTGATGTTTTCTCATCACTGTTCTAAGTCTGAGATAGTCAGCACAATAACAAATCAAGTCCTGATCTGTAAAGTTTGCCAAAGTCCTTAGTGTAAATACACCCGTGTGGCCTATTGCAATCTGCTGGGGCAACATCATTGGGAAGAAACAGACACAGTGGCACATTATGAGTTGAGTGTCCCTTATCTGCAATACTTGAGACTGAAAGTGTTTGATTCCAAAGCTTTTTGGATTGGGGAATATTTCATAAACTTTACTGAGTGAGCATCCCTAATCTGGATATCTAAAATCCCCAATTCTCCAAAATCCAAAATTGGTCACCCAAAACTTTTGAATTTTAAAGTACTTCGAATTTCAGATTTTCAGATTAAGTATGCCCAACTTGTATATTAACAGTGAAAGTGAACAAACTTGAGAGATACTTAAGAAGTAGAATCTTAAATGTCAGAAGTGAAGGCAGAGTTGGGGAAATACTAGACAGACTGCAGTGCCCTCAGTATCAAAGGAGACCTAGAAGAAAAGCATGCAGTAAAAGCAATTTTTTGACTCTGGATGTATTTCACTTGAAGACCTTGTGACACATCCAGGTGGATAAGCTAAATAGGGAACTAGATAAATGGGTGTTCAGCTCTATGAAAGCAAGGACCAGAGCTGCAAATTGGGGATATACTGATTGAAACGTTGGCAGCAGATTAAATCATGCAGGGGGGAAAAATTGTAGAGTAAGAAGGGCTGAGACCTTTAAAAGTCTTATTTAGGGATCATTCAGAGCAGATAAGCAAGCAAAGAATGAAGGAAAACGGGAGAGTGAAGTGACCGTCTCCACAGGAAAACATGTTTTAAGGAGGAAGATGGAATTTTGTGGCAAGATCAGGTAACATTTGGAAGTGAGTGTCCTTTGGAGTTAGTTTTGTGGGGTGACTGTGGCGAAAGCAGTCTCACAAAGAGTGAAAACCAAGCAGTGAAAGGAACTGGAGACTGCAAATGTGGGGGTAAGCAGTGCTTTCAACAACTTCAGGGATGTAGAGCAGGGGAGACAGGACGGCCGCTGCAAGGGCACATGGAGGAGAGGAAGGCTTGGAAATGATTAATGATGAGAATAGGGATTTCAGTTCACAGCGAGACTGATTCTGTGACACTGAGAAAAAAGGGTCCTGATAGGAGGTTTGTGGGTTTGGTGGTGGAAAGTGGGAGGTTTCTTTCTCTTTTTCTCCTATTTTCACAGGGGATCTCTGCTACTGAACTACATACCTGGCTCTTTTCATTTTATTTTATTTTTATTTTGAGACACAATCCATAGGTTGCCCAGTCTGATTTCAAACTTTCAACCCTCCTGCCTCAACCTCCAGAATCGCTGGAATTACAGGCCTGCGCCACCACGCTCAGCTTTTTTCTTTTTCTTGAAGCTGGCATCAAAGACGTCTAAGTTTACTAAAAATGGGAACCAGGCATACTATATTTTAAAATTTAATCTGCATTTGTGATGTTTTCTCACCACTTTTTTAAAGTCTGGAGATAATCAGCAAAATAACAAATCAAGCCCGATCTATAGTGAGGGTGGAGTGGCACTCAGGAGGGGAGGTTTAGGACAAAGTGAGCAGTGACTATTGGTGCGTGGACGCCGGTTTGGTGGCCTTGCCAGGTGGGGGCGGCCGCAGGGCCTTGTGAGGAAGGACTGTTTCCGTTCTGTTCCGAGAGGTAGAAAGTGCAGACACACACCTTCTCAACTCCTCCCCGACAGGAAGAACTCTGGAGTTCGCGTGGTTCTGCAGGGATGCTGCAGTCCCTCGGCCAAGTGCGCCAAACAGAGCAGAACCAGGCTCCAGCCTACGAGGAAGCAAGGCCGGGCTCCCGCACAGCAGCCCGCCTCCCCGGGCCACGCCGAGGCCGCCCCTCCCCGACCCCGCCCCGCCCAGGTCGGGCTCCCGGAGATCTGCTTCCTTCTCCAGCGGAGTCCGTCGGTCCCTGCGCCTCCTTCGCCGCCGCCCGGAGCTTATGGCTCGACGTCACTCGCGATTCCACCAATGAACTGAAGAGAAACCGGGCTTTGGCGTGTAGGTGACGGGAGGAGCAGCCAATGGCAGGGAGGAAGGGGCGGGCCGAGGCGGGAATGTGAGCGGGAGCGCCCGCGCGTGGGGAGGTGCGGGCGGCGCGGCGCCGCGCGGGGTGCGGGGGGCGCGGCGGGGGGCGGTGCGCGGGCGGCCCCTCCCCTGCCGGCTGCGGGCGGGCGCCGGGAGCCGCCGGAGTTTCCGCGCACGGGAGGGAGATGCGGCCGCCTCTCGGGCTCCTTGCAGGTAACACGCGGGGTGGCCCCTGAAGGGCCGAAAGCGCCTCGGGGAGAGCGGAGTTGGGTGCGGAGCGGGCGCAGGCTCCCCGCTGCAGCCGAGCCGCAAGCCCCGCGTGGCGGCCGGGCCCGGGGGCGGCGCCCAGCTCAGCCGCGGCGCTGCGGGAGGAGTTGGCTCTGGGACCTGGAACGCGGGCCCCGGACGCCGTGCGCCCCGGCGAAGCAGCTCCCGGGACAAAGGGCGCGGTGTGAAGGGTGCGCGCCCCCTCTGCCCGCGCTGAGGGCACAGTCCTGCGCTCCCCCTCCAGGGCCGAGGTCACTACGCCAGACCCTGCCCGCTTCGGCCGCACGGGAGCTCCCTCGGCCCAGAGCGCACTGGGCGGAGCGGCCAGCTGGCCACGGGGCCGCGCGCCTGGCCGCCAGCTGGCCGCGGCGCATGTGATGGCTGGACACAGCCGGGCCGCTTGGCCGCCTGCCCCGGGTTACGCGAGGCGGCTCCCCCGCCGCGCCCGGAGTGCCAGCTACTCTCCGCGCGGCTGCGGAGCCAATAGGCAGGGAAGCGGGTGCCACCGGCCGGGGCGCCTGGAGCCACCGAGCTGCCACTTCCCGGCGTGGGCTGGGAGTTGGGGAAGCCGAGCAGGTGGTGCAGCCACTGCCTCACCTCCTGCGAACTCCACGGGGCGTCTGGTCTTGTTGATGTTGTGACTGTGGGTTGTGTGTGTTTTCTTTCGTTTTTTAACCTACACAAAAGAAAGGAGGAGTTAGAGGAACGATCTACCATTGTGAGTCATCCATACTTTGCTTTTTACCAGGAGCAGATGGATGGGGAGAATTCCTTGAGGAACAGTTATAGTAAGGGGTGACTGGATCCCGTCCCTGTCTCTTCTCCCTACATCCCTACATACCAAACTGGCGCGTCCTAGGTGGAGGTGGGGCAGTGACGCTGGCCCACTTAGATGAGAAAATGGCTACAAGGTAGCAAGCTGGAAACTTTCTGGGACAGTGACTGTGAATGTGTAACCACACAGACAGTCTTGCTATAAGTAGCCGTGACTCTCGTGCATCACTGAATTAAGAAACAGGAGGACTGTCACAACAGGACATACTTTCAATAGAATTTGGTTGGGCATTGCGTGGTGGAGGGCAATGGGGAAGGCTGGCCTCCTTACCTTGAGGCACCTGGGTTGCAGGGGCACAGGTCCAGTCTCCAGGCTACTGCCAAGCAACTAGGTGCTGGGTCAGAAACCATCCTATTCTTTAGTCCAATTTCCTCAGACACTGTCACAACTCAGCCTGGCAGAGGGCAGCCGGCTATGTGGGTGAATTGATGCCCATGAGGTAGAAAGGCCACGCGGAGACCATGCATGTAGAAGAATATTCTGCAGCGGGTGACTGCTGCTGATTTTCCAGAGTCAATCATTTAGGTTTGGTCTCTCCATCCTGTTTACTGCAGCCCAGTATGCTGTGTCAGCTGTCCCTGGGTCCCTGTGGTTCGCAGCTCAGCTACATTTGTTTTTTGGTAATCCCTGTTTGACATCTTTTTGACCTTTTCACTGATGATTGATTAATAAATTTTTTAATCTCAAAGATAGAAGCTTGATTTTAGAAGTTTGAGAAATTAAGGATAAACAGATCTGATTTATTTTACATTCAACTACTGTCGAGCCAGTTAAAATAGACACTGGACTCAGGTAGTACTGGCTTTGTGACTGCTACAACTGGACTGAGGCCACACAGAAGCACCTATCTGGTCCTTCCAGCTGTGGCTGAGGAGCCAGGGCATTCAGGTAGGAGATCACCTGAAGAAGAGGGCAGTGCAGCACAGGGCCATCAAGGGAAAACACTGCCCCTTCCTGTTTCATGACATGAGTTTATAATAGGGTGGCAGAAGCTGGTCCCCATGTCTGCCTCCTCGGGGGGCACAGCTCCTTTTACCTGAGTGTCAAGCCTCATTGTGGAACAAAGGTCATTTCCTTTTGGAGGAAGGGGAGTTGGGATCAGGATCTCTGTGTAGTTGGGCAGGACACAAAGACTCTTGTCCAGGGAGTCCATGTGACTTGGATCTACCCCCAAAAGGGGTGCCCCCTTCTCAATTACACCTGGTTGCCTGGTGGGCTGCTGCTGGCCCTGGTTGGAGTTACAATTGATGGCAAAGTGGGTGCTCCCAAGACAGTGGTCAAGGATTGGGCACTGCGAACTAATCTCTCCAAAATAATAGTCGTAATAGGAACTAGCTCCTTGCTTACATTATCTCATTTAATCTTCACCACAAACTCTGAATAAAGTAGTGGTTCTCTACTGTGCTAAGGAGACTGATCCTTAGGAAGACTAAGTAGCTCAAGGTCACATAGCCAGTAAGTCCAAATCTGTCTGTCTCCAGGGTCTTTCCTCTCAACCACTGGACTGGACTGGACTCTTGAGAACTTCACATGGGTTTTTAACATATTGTAGCCTTTTGTTTGTTTGTTTGTTTGTTTGTTTGTTTTGCATTTGTTAATGAAAGGCATTTTCTGAACATTTCCATTATACAAGAGAGCAGGAAATTCCGTTTATTGGGCATTGTTGACTATTTTCATTGGAAGCAAAGAAGTGGGGACCTTGGAAACTAAGAGAAAAACGAAGGGATATTTCTATGAAGAGGCCAGAGCCAGCCAGCTGAGTGTACCACCGAGGGGGTAGAGGAAGGAGAGGCACAGACTCTTCATGGTGTCCCTGCAAGAGAAGAAGAGGAGGTCATTCTGAAATGACTCAGCCATCCTGTGGAATCCCAAGGGTGTGCCCCCCAGAGCACTTCATATGTCAGAGCCCTCAGTCTGCCCTACATATATTCAGGCTGTTGCTCGAGTACCAAAATCATGAGTCTGTTCTGCACAGTTGGAGGTCAACAGTGAGGCCTGGTGGCTAACCTAGGGGCACAGAGTTTCTCCTCCATCATAGCCTTCCTTTAAGGCCATTTAAACCTCATCAAACTTTTGTGAAATGATATTCAGATATTTGTGGCTAAAGTGGATAACATCAGAACCAGTTGTGTGACCTTTTATCAGCTCTCAACTCTGTTGTACACTTCAAATTGGTATAAATTGTTTTCTTCCACACTAAGTTTTTTTTTTTTTTGGTGGGGAGCCGGGGCTTGATCCCAACAGTGCTCTACCACTGAGCTACATCCTCAGCATTTTTGTGTGTGTTATATTGAGACAAAGTCTTGATAAGCTGCCCAGACTGGACTCCAACTTGTGCTCATCCTGCCTCAGACTCCTGAGTAGCTGGGAATATAGGTGTGTACCACAACATTTGGCCTACACAGTAGGTTTTATAAATCAAAGACCATATTTATTTTTATTTATTTATTTTACCTTCACATCATGGTATTTTTCTAAGGATTCAATCTCTCTCCTCCCCTTTCTCCATATTGTTTGTTACACACACAGACATACACACACACACCCCAGAAATAATTTTTTGCTGAATGTAAACAGTGACTAGAGCCTGTATGGTGACTTGAATTGTATTTAGAACTGTAATTTGGATTTGAGCAATTGTTTATCCTTTCATTGAACAAGAATAAAAGGCAGCAGATTGTACCTGTAGTATTCCCCCAGTACTCCCTGAGAGTATGCCTTCCATCAGGTGACAGGACTCAGGGGACAAGTAGTGAGCAAGATGTGATCTTTTGTCTAGAACCTCCTCTAACCCCTGGAGAAGGCCAGTGCTGCCATAGAACCGCGTGTCCTCTGCCCTATTGATCAGCCTCCACCTTCACTACATAGAAGACAGTAGAAAAGATGCCTGCAACCTCGGATTCCAGTTGGGTTGACTTCTTGTTGATTCAGTAATCTAGAGTATTCACTTGGAGATCTGCAAACAGATTACATCCAAGCTGCTTGCCCAGATGGAACTGGGATTCTTTTCCATCTCTGTGAAGGGAACAGGGCCAGTCTATGCAGGGACAGGAGCCTTGGGACCAGTAAGCCAACTAAAGGGGGCTTTCCAGAGAAAATTGATCTGCCCTGGGCTTTCACCCTCACAAAGTATAATAACCATGCCCAGCCTCCACTGAGCACTTGTTAAAACCCTCATGACAACTGTATGAGGTCATCCCCATTTTACAGGTAAGGAAACAGACCCAGAGAAGTTCAGTAACTTGCCCAGAATCATGCAAGATTGGAAACAAGCAGTCTGACCCAGACATGATCCTGGCAAATCTAAAGAAAGCACCTGCTGGGGGTATATGGGGCACGGGGACCGATCAATGTGATTTGCGGGTAGTTTGACATTTGTTTGGGTCCTTTCCAAGGCAACTCTTACTGCTAGAAAGTTCTTATGTTTTTCAGAGTACCACAGGAAATAGACTCAGAAGTCAGGGACATACACAAGGCCACACGTTATTAATGGCAAGACTGGGGCACAAACATTTGCCGTTTGAAAGGAAAGTTCAAGAGAAGTCTGTCTTTTTATCTTGACTCTTAGCAGTATTGAAGGTCATATTCTCATGTAGAACTGTCTCCCTTCTTTGGAACACAGCTCATTCCTTTCCAGGGGAAAAAAACAAAAAGCAGTAGTTCCCCTCTCTGTGAACCACTAACAGCAATCAGCCAATCAATCAGTCGTGTGCCCTGCCTTGTGATTTCCCTCTCAGATTTTCATCTAACTGGCATATTATCTAAGTTCCACAAATAGATAGTAGGCTTTTTCAGAGTTGGGTCATGTTTTGTTTACCCTAAGCCTCACAACCCTCCACACATATACAAAATGTGCCAAGACCCAATGATCAAAGGTTACTGATTTTTCTTGATTGGAGAAAGCTAATGTGAACTCTTTCTTTTTAAGCTTTGTAAACCAGCTCAGGGACTCTTAAAAAATGATTTGCCTGGTGGTGTCGGAAAATACAGGTCTCCACTAAATCAGTGTTTCTTAAAGGGCAACACATCCAGCATCAGAAATCAAAGGGCTTCTGATTCCATAGGTCATGATAGGGCTCAGGAATCTGGCTTTGTCCCACCCAAGATTCCTGCCCGCTGTAGTTAGAGAACCACATCCTGTAAAATTACAGCATATATGACTGTCTCACTCTTAGGTGCTCAAGGTAAACTATGTCCACTGCAGACCCATTCCTGTCAGTGCGTTGGTGAGTCTCTATGTGATGTCGTTTTCCTTGCAGATTTCTAACCAGCATGATGCTGAATCAGGAGGCTGGCAGCCTGCAGTTTTCAAAATGGCCGAGCTGGACACCGATTTGGATCACATCATCCCATCTTCGGTCCTTCCCCCTTTCTGGGCTAAGTTAGTAGTGGGACTTGTTTCCCTCCTATGTTTTGCACGGAGCTATGATGGAGATTTTGTCTTTGACGACTCAGAAGCTATTGTTAACAATAAGGTTTGTAGCTTGATTCTTTTCTGGGAAACATGGTAAGCACCTGCCTATGTCTAAGGAATGATCAAAGTTGGAATTGAACTCTTTATTAAACTTGGGTTAAATGTTCACCTGGGCCCTGTTGTGCTGTGGGTTTCTCATTTTATTTATTTATTTACATCATCTCCTTAATTGAGTGCCTCTTTGATTCCTAGTGGTAAGGTCTGCAACCCCTGCTAACCTCGTGAGGCTCCAGTCCATACGTGAATGAGAGAGGCCCTTCTTCTATGGCCAGGGTGTTGCCTCAAGAGTACTTCGGGTTTTGTGAAAATTTTCTATAACTTAAGAAAGAAAATTCTGCTGCACTGATGGGTTGGTCTGATCTTTGGCCAGAAGGGGCATGGTCAACATCAGGCAGCGAGTTCCCCGCATGGCCCATCCTCCGTCGAAAGTGTGAGGACAGCTTGCTGACAGCTGTGGGGCACAGGCAGCGTGCTGCCCAGGGGTGGCACTTCCTGCTCGTCCCTTTATGGAGGCTCCTGTTGGCTGACCTTGCAGAATCCCAGGCAGTCTTGCTCACGTGGAATGCTGTGTCAGTGCAGGAAAAAATGGAATTCTTTTTCCCAAGCTAATCAGAGCAAGGGAAGAACAAATTGGTGTGTGGGAAGGTCAGGAAAATGTTCAAAGACAGAAAGAAATGTTCAAATCAGAGTAAGAAACTCAGAGGCAGGGAAGTCCCAGAGGAGAAAGACCCCGGAAATGGCGCGAGGTCGGGGCTGTGTGGCAGGCAGTCTGCTGCTCCACAGGGAGTGTGTTGCTTGACCTGCGGCCAGACATGAAGGAACCCGCCAGCCCACCTGGAGGACGTGCAGGTGTAGGAACTCTGCAGCACGCAGTTAATGCTGTCAACAGGTGAAGGTAACAGATTCGCCAGATGAGGAAAAGCCATTTTCATATGGAATATGTTGAGGACCAAGCATGTCTGTGGGGGAAACACATGACTGACTCACAGGCATTTTATTGTAGCATAGTACTGTAATTAATTCTGTCCATTTTGATGGCACTTAACTGGCGCCTTGTTGATGTTTGCTTTTAATTCAAGTTCTTTGCCTATGATTTTTTTTTAAGTTCACCCAGCAGCTACTGCAGATGGTTTAATTTTGATTCTTTTTTTTTTTTTATTTTAAACCACATATGAAAGAAGTGAGTAGCTCTATATCAGATTAATGGCTTTCTAACCACAGAATTGCTTTTCTAACAAGGATTCAACTTGATCTTTGAAATTCCATTTTTTCATTTTGATGAGTTTGACTCTTGGGTATGAGAAGAGTTCATTCAGAACCAGTGTCTGACAATTCCAGTGAGCTCTGTGGTGAGATGCCCTGGATGTGACCCTCTTTCCTCTTGTGAGGGGAGGCTCTGCTGAGCACGGTGTTGTCCTGCGCTCCTGTGTTAACTTGCCGGCCTCCTTTCTCATTCCTGTTGGATGGAAGGGACGCCTGCCCTCCGTGGGACTGTGCCTGAGTGATGGGAAACAGTTTGTGGGTGGGTCCAGTGGTGTTGAAGACTTTTCCAGAAGCTTCCCTGCAGTCTTGAGTTACTGTTTTGTTCCTTGAGCCGATGATCTTCTTTGAGACAGTGGAGTTATGATGAATTTCAAATACAATCCATTGTTTCCATAAATCATTATAAGGAAAAATTGACCTTTCTTTCTGCTGTGCACCCTGCTGCATGGCGGCTACGCCTGATCGAATATCCAGAGCTTCAGCGGTGTTCATTTCCTGTTCAAAGGGAGGGCGAGATCCTCCGCCCAGCCCCTTCACTACTGAACACGCACTTTGGTGACAGTATAGGAGTTTAGCCTTCCAGTTCTGTCACTGAGTCCACTGGGAAAGCAGGTGGGTTCCACGATCTTCACAAAACATCTACCCAGCCCTTGGGATGGGGTGGCTGGTGTGCTTAAGGCCATGAAGCTGACCCCAGTGGAAGTGAAAGCCATCCTTCCCGTGGGTGTCAGGTGACCCACTCCACACCTGTCCCTCCTCTCCAGCTATTCCCTTTATGAGGGTAAGCACTAAAGTAACAAGTACTGAACTCTGGGTACGGCTGGAAATTAGGAACTCGAGGACTGGAAATTAGGATGTACTAAGCCCCCAGAACATTCCTATTGAATTTTGCTTTAAAGAGAAAATCAATCAGATTTGCTATTTACTCCACAGTCTTATTTGCCCTTCACACCATTTAGTTTCATATTTTGAATGTTAAAAAGACGCATTTTAAGCATATTTAGTATGGTATCAAATTAAGGTAGTGCAGTAGTAAAAAAGTTTGTTTTTTTTAATATTTCGTGATCAAAAATGGAAATTTTGGGAAAAATAGAAAATAAAATCCTTGTTTAATGGAATGATATAGTGATCTTATTTAGCTAAGTGGTCCATTTATACAGCATATATTAACCACCTTCTGTATATTCCCATTAAATGCAGATGTGCCCCAGGTCCTGAACTCAAGCCTAGTGGTATAAACAAATAGTGTTATAAGTCACCAGTATGCCAGGCCCTGTGGGGACAGGTGGGAAATGGGCCCAGACTCGGAAGGTTGTGGGATCCACTTAGGAAGGCTTGGTGGCTGAGATATGGACCTCAGAGGAGTTAAGCTGTAGAGAGTTGAGGGCTACCATCCAGGGGAGCCCTGTGCGGCCCATCCTTTGGCACAGGAGCTGAGAGTAACCCCGATAGGCCTGCAGAGGAGGGCAGGAGTGTGGGAGGCTATGGCCGGACTTTGAGCCAACAGGGATGGGGCAAGCTGAGGTGCATTTTGAAATGCTCGACTTAGAGAGCACGTCAGAGGGCACAGTGGCCGCCTTGGAGGCCTGACAGTACCCTGGGTGGGACAGGGCAGGGCTTGGCCCGGGACAAGCCAGAGAGATGGACAGTAGTGGGCAGAGTTGGGAGCTCAGAGGGCCTTTGAAGGAGAGGGCTTGGGGAGGGCTTCCGTATGATAGGGGAGAAATGGTGACTCCCTTGACCACGATGCCCCCTGGTGTGTCCCTGCAGGACCTCCAAGCAGACACACCCCTGGGAGACCTGTGGCATCATGACTTCTGGGGCAGCAGACTGAGCAGCAACACCAGCCACAAGTCCTACCGGCCTCTCACCGTGCTGACTTTCAGGTGAGCTGTGACAGCGTGGGATGGGCTGGTCACCAGGCCTCGCACTTGATACTGCATATAGCTTTGTCCCAGGTTCCCAGCGTTGGGGAGTCCAGGCAATGGTTCCTAGGGAGGTAGAGGCTACTCACATAGTCTCAGAAGCACTTACTGATTCCAGCTCAGTCATCTGAGAGAACGTGCCTGGGTGAGCTTCCCTCCAGAGCGCTCGCTTCAACGGCACAGACTCGACTGAACGGAGAAAAGCCAGGTCCCTGTGCAAGGAACACGAGGCACAGTTTGGTGAAGCCTCGCATAGTTTTCTTGGTTCTCAAACATTGTACCCTTGATGGTTGTTCAGCACCAAGAGATCGGTATGATAATATGTCAGAGCAACACAGGCATCGAATGAAATTGTGACTTTTTTCACAATAATAGCAAAAAACATGGGACTGGGGCTCAGTGGTAGAGCGCTCGCCTGGCATGTGTGGGGCACTGGATTTGATCCTCAGCACCACATAAAAATAAGTAAGTAAAATAAAGGTGTTGTGTCCATCTACAACTAAAGATAAGAAAATAATAATAGCAAAAAAAAAAACCCATTAAGATATAAACCTTCCTACGGTGACCAAGTCAGTATGCAAAAAGAAAATGAAACTTAGAAACAACTTCCCTCTGCCTGTTCATTGGAAGACCGTTGTGTTAAATGGTCACCTCTCGAAGGTTCTCGTTCCTCGTGTTTCTCAGGTGCATTTAATGCCTTTGTAGAGATTTCTCAGAGAAGCCTAGGAGTAGTGGAACCACAGCAATTGGAAGCCCTCAAAAGTGGGAATTCCTGACACCAAGGTATGTCTTTGAGGAAGGCTGGTTGGCGTACTGTGAGGAGCTGCTTTTGTGGATGAGCAAGTTCCGTGACCATTTGAAACCCAGGTCCCTGCAGGGCAGCGCTGAGAGATGTGTGGACTATTACGTCAACGGGGAATTCAGTCACCCCTTTTTTGCACTTAAAAAATCTGTCTAGCTTGCCCTTTGATTTTCCTCGCCAGGTGTCTTCAGTCCCACTCCCCTTGGACACATCCATTTCTCCATTTTCCCCCGTGGTTAATTATGTCCACGCTGTTTCTTCAGCTTTTAGCTTGGCGTGTTATTAGCCTGGTGCTATTTTTCCTGATGAGGCAGAGTCTCGCTCGCCTCCTTTGAACGTTTTCTCCTGCGTGCTTCTCCTTCCGACGGCTGCTGCACTCTAAGGTGAGCATCCGTGTTTGCTGCAGGATGAACTACTATTTGTCAGGCGGCTTCCACCCCGTGGGCTTCCATGTGGTCAACATCCTGCTGCACGGTGGCATCTCCGTCCTCATGGTGGACGTCTTCTCTGTATTATTTGGTGGCCTGCAGTATACCAGTAAAGGCCGGAGGGTGCACCTGGCCCCCAGAGCGTCCCTGCTGGCTGCGCTGCTCTTTGCCGTCCATCCGGTGCACACTGAGTGCGTAAGTATCTCCTGCCTGTGACATCCGCACGTGTGTGAGGAATGCTGAGGCTCTGTGTGCTGCCTCGTGGGCTAAAACAGACTCCTCTTGCTTCCAGGGATATAGAGAATACACACTAGGGTATCCTCTAGGGACAGGAGCACACTCCATAAACACCCTTCCAGACACTTGAAACGATTGTTTCTAAGTTAAGACTTCTCCCTGGGAACACATGTGGGCACCATGCCAGGCACGACTTTAATCCTGAGGGTCCTGAAGGTATGGTGTGGTTCCTGCTGGTACTTTCTGATGAGCTCATGTGACTACACCAGCCATGCAGGTGTGAACCTTGAACGTTACCTGTTACCTGGCCAGTAGCTAAGAACCATTCTTCAGCAAAAGGTCTGGGGCGGTTTTCCTACAGCAGCTGGCAGCTTTATGGTTTACAAAAGCTTGCTTTTTTTTTTTTTTTTTTTTTTTTTGGTGGCGGGGATTTCACTCAGAGCACTTGACCACTGAGTCACATTCCTAGCCCGATTTTTTTTTAAAATATTTATTTTTTAGTTGTGGGTGGACATAATACCTTTATTTTATTTTATTTTTTATTGTGGTGCTGAGGATCAAACCCAGTGCCTCATGCGTGCTAGGCAAGGGCTTCACCACTGAGCCCCAGCCCCCTAGCCCTATTTTGTACTTTATTTAGAGACAGGGTCTCACTGAGTTGCTTAGCACCTTGCTTTTTGCTGAGGCTGGTTTTGAACTCATGATCCTCCTGACTCGACCTCCTGAGCTGCTGGGATCACAGGTGTGCGCCACCGCACCCAGCAAAAAGCTTTCTTAACCTTACTGTGATTGTCATAAAAATGCCATGACATCCAGATGGCCTAGTGCAACAGCTCCTACTTTGTAGATGAGGTGGCCGAGGGAGACAAGTAAAGAACTTATTCAGGGCCAATCGCAGGTGACTGTAGGATAGGACTTAAATCCTGGCTTCCGAGGCCCACCCTGAGGCGTTGCTGATATGGGAGGGACCACTTATGAAATCTTCCCACCTTCCTCTCTCCCTATTCATCCTCTTCCCCCAGCAGACTTGGGCCAGGCATGGGACAGCCCCACACAGGAGCCCACCCTGCTTTCCTGTGGCCCATGGCCCTATGCCGTTGGGCTGCTGCTGAAGATATTTGGAGCACACTGTGTGGGGATTTAACATTTGCAAGGTTGTCAGGAACATCCTCCGCCCCAAACCCTTAGAAAATGTAAGTCAGCATATTTGCTGAGGCGAAAGATTTGATTCTAGTCATTCATTCTGTGAGCCTAAAGTACCTGGTATAAAATACTGCATATGCTTTATTACTTCTCTTACAATAGATGTCTGCATTTAATAGAGGGATTTAGATACCTGCATTTAACCAGCTGTCCTATTGAGCATCTCGGAGTCAGTTCCAAAACATTGAGCACAATTCCTGTTTTTTGGCACTGACTTTTATTAAACTGTCTATTCTTTGGTATCAAATGGTTTCATGAAGTTGCTATTACAACCTTCTCATCTTTTTAAATTTTACTTTGTTTTTACTTCATCAAGTTTTGAAGATTTAAGTCCTTCAGAGGCTAGGGTTTGATGTTGCAAGAGTTTAGCTCTAAGCTCTTTATCAATACATAACTGTGCCTGATTTAGAATTGGTTTCAATCCGAGTTCCTTAATCTCTAAATGCTTGCTAGAACCCAGATAGATAGAGTATATGCGTCAATCATAAACAAAGCAATCTTTGGGAAAGTTCTCATTAACATTGTCTGCTTCTTGCCTAAATTAGCCTGATCTTAAAAGCAAAATGATATTTGAATTATTAGCCAAAGAAAATTTCTAAAATTCTTATTTTAAATATTGAGAAATTGATTTATTTAAAAAAATTTCAAGGGTCAACAGGTGTGACTGGATGTGATTGCACACACACAGACGCTCACTCTAGATAAATGCAATCTGGGAACATGTTGACCTCAAAAGGCCATGTTCCATATCTTAAAAGAAACTGAGGGAAATCTAGCCATGAGGAGAGGAGAGAATGTTTGGAAAATCTTTCATTTTCCCTCCTCCATTCCATGACAGCTATTCAAAGTGTTTAGGAACTAGTATTGGGTTGGGGGATACAGTTCAGTGGTTCAGTGCTTGCCCAACGTGCAGATCCCTGGGTTCCATCCATAGCACTAAGAGAATTAAAAATTAATATCCTAAGATGCATGTTTTCTATATTTACCTTTCATTATTTGGACAAATAAGAGTCAGTTTTATCTTCATTCCCCTGTTATCTGCTACTCTGCATTTTAAATTCCAGCTTTACAAATGTGCAAAGAGCAGGACACCCCGAGCTTTTCATTTCCAGATGGCAGGGGGTGCCTCACATGTGTCCTGCCAGCCCTAAGGAAGCAGCCGGTGCTCTGGTGCAGGCTGGGCATGGCACGCTCACACTGCATGTTGGCCCCTATGCGGGGAGGACGATGGAATTTGGGTGCTTCATGGGCCTCTGTTTATATTTGTTAAGGGACAGCAGTGGTGATATATCCCCAGGTTTTAGCAGCATAAATTTCTTTATATTAACATTGATGTGTTTTTTATCTTTATCCCCTCAGTATTAACACCAAAAATGTTTTTGTCCACTGCAAATAAATACCTACATTTTCTAGTCTCCTAGGGTGACCCACCATCCATTGTCCCTGAGACTGTGTTCTGACCCCAGGCTAACTGGGATGAGTTGGTCCCCTAGTTTTACCCTCTCCAGGCTGTAGTTGGTAGGGAAGTCATTGCAATCAGTGTCATTTTCTCCTCCGCTGATAGGAATGTCTCTGTGTATCTCTCTTCTCTTCTCCTCTTCTTCTTCCTATCCCCACCCCCATTCAAATAAGCCTCCCCAAATCACTGAGTTGTTTGTAGATGCATGAAGACTCTGACAACCAGTCCCTAGTGGTGGGGAGACCTAAGGGGCCTTGAATAGGCTCTGGTCTTTGGGGGCTCATCAGTCCCTGTTGCTGGTCAGAACAGAGGTCCCCAAGAGCTCCCTGAGGACACCAGCACCACTGGGTGGGTTTTACATTTCTTTTTCCTCAAGATATTGGGGCAGATTATAAGTTGTCCGAATTTTGGCATAAGAAAGAGAAAACTGAGGCCTCCTTAAGATTTTTTTCCCTCCCAGACTTGGATTTAAGGGGAAAAAGGGGAGTTTGGTGGGGAAAACGTCCCCCTGCTCCCTTTCAAATTTCTTTTCATGGCCCCTGGGCAAACTGTTTCACTCATGTCCTTTATGGAATAAGGGTGTTGCAGTGATTCCTGTGGAAAACCCTGATAGGTGCATATCAGATGATTCAGAAGAAAGAAGATAGCCTTTGTAGAGAACTTGCCTGAAAATACATATTATGCAAATATCTGAAAAGAAAGACGAAACCTCCTCTTTCTGATGCTCATTGTTCAGACAGCCATTGGATACAGGGACTCCCAGGATAGCCTCTTGGCTTTTTTTTTTTTTTCCTGTGAAATCTCTCTTTGATTTCTATGCCAAAAATTCATCGTAAGTACTAAATGCTCTTTTCACTTTAAAACACCATACTTCAAAACATTTGTTTTTCTTTATGTCAGACAGTGTAATATACATATATACTGCAAAGACTTGGGACAGTCTTCAACAACGAACAAGAACATTTCTTTAGAAATCAGTTTATGGTGTTGAAAGTTGGCCTCTGGGCAGTTTTTGCACTTCGGTTAGCTGCCCACGTAACAAGGCGTCTCCACATCCTGGCCCCGATTGCCCCACCCCTCTCGTTTGGCTAAACCACTTCCTCCCCTTTACTCAAGGAGCAGCCTGTCCTCCTCCCACCCATTGTTCTGTGGCTGTAGTGGTTTTCTCTCCTCTGAGAGTTTGGGGTCCCTGTCTGTCCTCAGCACTATAGAGAGCCACAGCACTAGGAAGCTCCTTCTGTCACAAATCCTGCTCTCTGTCCTATGTCTTTTCCTCTCTGCTCCTTACTCCCAGTTCTAGCAGCACCTGCCTCATGCCAGGCTCCCTTCTGTGTAGCTGCCTCCCTGATTGTTGCAGTGTGTCCCTGATTGAGTGCGTTTACTGCCCTGAGTGTTCTAGA
This sequence comes from Marmota monax, assembly GCF_021218885.2. Lineage (NCBI taxonomy): Eukaryota > Metazoa > Chordata > Mammalia > Rodentia > Sciuridae > Marmota > Marmota monax. The sequence goes on from NW_026693108.1 coordinate 10,584,231, forward strand.
ACTCTCGTTATCACGCATTGCATCTGCAGGGTAATTCTATTATGCAGCCCCCAGCATACTGCCACGTGTCTTACAAATCTATGGAACCTTGTCTTGCACCTTGCTTCCTCTTGGTAGGTTCTTTCATGTGCGTGGTATTCATGGGTTGGATTTATCCACTCATTCAGTCCTTAGCCCTTGCATGACACTGTGGGCTGTGATCTCCCAGAGATCACAATTAGAGTGGAAAAGAGACCTCAGCATTTCATATGAAGCAGTGTAGGGGAAACTGCTTCAAAAAGGTATTCTTTCTTGGCTCGTGATCATACAAGCTCTTGGGAATGATGTATAGAGTAATTTTCTGTCATTTTATATTCCTTTATCTTAATTTGTAAGAATGGTCCTCTATTGCACATCTCATAGACATGGAAGCAGTTCTTCCTCACAGCAGAAGCTTTGTTACATGCCACATTCGGGTGCTAGTTAGGAAAGGACCCCACATAAATCAGGCCAGTACCCATGAGTGGAATTCTGTGGCTTTCAATACCATGAAACATTTGGAGAGCAACTGTTGATCAGCCCGAAAGAAAGCAGCACAAATTTTTATATTGCTTCATTATCACTGAGGGGGAAAAGGGGAAGGGTAGAGTCACCACGTGGAAAACAGGGGAGAGAAATGCAAGACGTTTCATTGTGTTTTCATCTTGTTACTCACTTTTGAAGGGTTCTGCTTCCAGGGTAACCACGTAATCAAGTTTGGTTGGAGGAGAGGGAAAGGTGGCAGAGGCAGCTCGGAAGGATCGTTGCTCTCTTTTTCTATCTGCCTGGAGGCTTTTAATACATATTTGCCACCTTTATATCCTTCATGTCTCTGATCAAATTTATTTTTTTAAATCCCAAGCCCTCTGAGTTGCTGATGTCTTCCAGTGGAAAATCCACTTTGGGCACGTTAGAAGCCTAAGTAGCTACAGCCCTTGGGGTGGCATGTTAAATACCAGCTCTTACTGTGTGTGTCCAGCCTGCAGCACAGATGTCAGTGCCTTCAGAACAGCCTGTCTTCTCTCGGGAGCAGTTAAATCAAGTCCTAGACATAAAGGGAAGAAGAGAAGCAGAGTCAGAGGGCCCCAGAGCCTTGTGGCAGAGCTTCACGGGGTATTGTGGGGGGTGGAGGAGCCGAGGGAATTTCTGGTTTTCTATGACTAAGGAACGTTTTGTGTTTCCAGAGTTTAGGAATATTTCATTGTTTTTGACGTGCATCTTTTCTCCCCTTCTTTTAAGGTTGCTGGCGTTGTCGGCCGCGCTGACCTCCTGTGCACCCTGTTCTTTTTGTTATCTTTCCTTGGCTACTGTAAAGCATTTAGAGAAAGTAAGCATTATGTTTGCCTTCTTAATTTTGCAACTTCTTTGTGTTTTTTGTGCTGTTGAGCAGTGTTTTAACAGATGGGGAATTGCTTGTTTACCTTTTGCTTGGAGGGAACATGGCTCTGGAGGTGGAAACGCTCTTTGGGTATCTGCTTTCTCCACCGCCTTTTCAGAATGTGGAATTCTAGATGAGCAAAGCAGATTCTCGGGGTTCACAGGGGAGTTTCCCACTGGCGAAGCCACCAGCAGAAGCATCAGCAGAGCTACTAGAGCTCCTGCTTTATCCCCCCTGTACCCCCAGAAGGTGCCAGTGCTCACTCAGCGTGGTTACACCTATCACACTTCACACCTTTGTCATTATTGTTGTACATACCAAGATAGAATGGTCACTTCTTCTAGTGACTCACCTGAGAGTTCAGGGACAAGTGAATAAAACAGTGTCAGGTGCAGAAAGTAGTGGAGGTAACTTTTCCTGAGATTGAAAGTTAACTTGCAGACAGGGACATGTGTCTCTTCCTCGGGGTGGGGTCCCCCACCATGACCATAAAGCTCACCACTGATCTGGGAGGTCACATCTCCCTCAGCCTCACAGTGAAGCTGATGACAATGCTGGTGTCTTTTCTCTAAGATTATGACTTGGGGGCCTGGGGTTGTGGCCCAGTGGTCGAGCACTTGCCTAGCATGTGTGAGGCACTGGGTTCAATCCTCAGGACCACATATAAATAAGTGAACAAAATAAGTATTGTATTCATCTGCAACTAAAAATTTTTTTTTTTTTAAAGATTATGATTTGGGAGTGAGAAGAGGGTTCCATGTACCTCTCTCTGATGTGTCCATTGCAAATGTTACTTAAGGTTCTAAAGCTGTGAATTAAATAGGAACTTACAGATACCCGGGATAGAGACTTGTGGTTTTTCTCAAAGACGATTCTTAAAAGTCTCATGAAGTATCATTTAATACATTTTATTTAACACATTCTACCTTAAAGTAACTGCACTCTATTCTTAATGGATTTCAGATACATCTAATGTGTCTTTTGAAGAAGCACCAAATGTCCTACTATAGGTTTCAAGTGGGGGATGATACACTACAGTCCTTCACTACTTTTAAAGATCTTGCTCTTGTGAAATAATGGAAAAACTATCATGAAACTAAAAATTCTGTCAAGTGAACCAGTACATTTATTAGCCCACTTTTAGTGGAATTTTTTCAGCATAGTGAAAAACTAAAGAAATTTCATATTCTTTTCCTGATTTCTTTACGATTTCTGTAATCTAATTCATAAATTTGTGCATTAATATTTATGTGTATGTTTTTAATTCATTTATGGAATTATAAAATTATATATCTATACCAAAGATAAATTTATTTTTTATTAAAAACCTTTGGAAACTTAGTATCAAAGGTGAAGTTGCTTAAATGATGGTTTTTCAGTTAATTAATACTTTGATTTGTGGGAAATTAGTTAAGTATATTTCAGTACTAACATAAATATTTTAACCATAAGTAACCATTTGACCTTTCCCTTTGGTCCAGTAAATTCTGCTAGCATTTATAATATGTTTATGTTAGCATTGGAAAGAAATGACCAGGCCTTTAAGGTTAAGTTCATAATGTTTTCAACAAAGTTAACCTGGAAATATTTTATGTTTGCAAATCAGTCATGGTGGTAGATGTGGCTTTTAGGATTAGATGTTAATTTGGTAGAAGCTACATGGAGCAGTCAGAGTATGGATCGATGGATATGGGAGCCTTCTCAGAAGCCTGTCTGTGGTCTGCAAGCTGCCCCATCTTCTTGGAGTCTGCTTTCCTATTAACTTGAACCCCCTTTAGGAAAAGAAAAGAGTGGATCACAGTGGAGCTTGTGGACCACCCTGGTCTCTGATCCTAGCAGTCATGGACAGCTTACCTAATTAGCCTTTGGAAGTTATGAAGCTAAAGTAGTTGGCTCTGCTCACCCATTCAGACCTCAGGGCCTTGACCCTGAGTGTTAATTGTTATTGGTCTGCCTCCCAACTGTGTCCACTTGCACGGTCCGGCTTTCCCTTCTAGATCATCACGGTGTCTCTTTAAGGTTTAAAGTGGGTGGTTTCAGATACCCGTGTCTTGAGCTGCAGTCTCCATCGTTATAAATTGGTTTTCATTGCTATTTTCCATTTCCTCTCGTTTCCCCTCACACGCCATTGACAGAATGACGGAACTCTGCTCCAAACTGTGCCAAAGGTCTGGAGACCCAGAGTAGCCTGGATCCTAACCCTAACCCTAACCTAAGGCCTACAGGCCGTAGAGGCACTGCAGTTAGCTGCCTTGAGGGGACTCCCTTGTGTCCCATGCCTAAGTGATTCTCTGAGTGCCCCTGGCAGTATGCTGGGCCTGAGCCCACCCGTGTCACTTCAAGACCTTGTGACTAGATGTCCAGCTACCCCCCCCCTGCCCACCTTGCTTCTCGGGCCATGTGGCACCAGAACAGCCCCTCACTCCACCAGCTGCGCTGTCACCTCTTCTTAAAACTCTCAGTGCCACCCCCTTTGTCTACTCACCCACAAAATCAGCTGATGAAGTCTGGGGCCTTGCCTTCTCTCTGGGGTTTCCAGCAAAACCTTGTTCTGGTTTTCTGTACCCCTTCTAAACCTGCTGAGAGTAGAACGCTCTTCTTTGTTGATAGATACCAACTCTTTGGACTCATCCTTAAATGTCATGCTAATTAATGTTCCACTTCACACATGGTGCACAGGAGTCTCTTAAGAGGAGTATGATGCCCACAAACTGAGACACCTTCACAGAGGGGAAGTGGGAAGAGCCCAGCGTGCAGAAGCCATTCTGGCTCAGCATTCATGAAAAGTACTCACGGTCTCTGATTCTGTCCTAAAACAGCACAGAGGCTTACCCGTTTAGGGCATTCATTCCATCACCAGTAATTAATGAAACTTCAAGGGCCTGCCCTGTATTCAGTGCTGGGGATTCAAAAACTAGAAAGACAGAGTCCATACCCGTAAGGGGCTTGCAGTCCAGTGTGTGGGTGTTTTGCTGGGGATCAAACCCAGGTCCTAGTACATGCTCTGGTGCCAGGTCCAGGTGCTCTGCCACTGAGCTACACCCAGCCCCCAGTCAGTATATTTTGATTAAAACAAAGCTTTCTTTGCCGGCACTTAGTATCACTCTCTCATGGCCTTTGCTAAATGGAAGGCTGTGGCCTTTGTACCACTAATTTCTTTGATATCCTTTTTATTAAATTTCCCCCAATGCAACAGAACTCTTCACACTCATGGGCATTCAGGTATCTGTTTTCATTTGGAATTTGAGATATCTTAAAGAATAATCACATTTTTATTTCCCTCTGGCTAGTCAGTGCCCATGTACAAAACCCAAGTGGTAAGCGTGTTCATGACGTGTGTTCATATCATCACAGGTGTGGTTTTTGTTCCAGCTGTCTGGGTTTCTGAGTGCTCGGCAGGGAATCAGAGCTTTTCTGTGGAGACCTTAAGTCCGCTGTTTATTGGGATGCCAATAATAATACTGTTTAATCTTCCAATTTAATGTTTAAAGTGACCCCTTTAAAGATCTGGTCTTTATACTTTTAGGGTCTGGACCTAAAGTTTAAAGAAGTGGGGGAGGGTCCAGCATTAGTTACACATAAACTTGAAATCCAAGAAAGATTTTTCCAGAGGATCAGATCTAATATTATTTTATAAGAGAAAAAAAATTACATGCTCCAAAATCAATGTTTTAGCTAGTTAAAAAGCTCTTTCAGAGGCTGCATCTCTTTTCTAGTAATCTCATTAGCTTCCTTTATAGATGCGGAGTCTGTATTGTAAAGCTCTGGACAGTTTTTAACTACCTGAGTTTATGAGCAAACAACTCTGGGCTTGCCTCTGGAATCCTGGTATTTTCAGAAAATGAAAAATCCCACTCATATAACATTTCCAGTGCTCTGCCCCTTTTCTTGTTTGTTTATTTGTTGTTTTTCTTTTATTATTTAGGTAAAATGTCTCCAAGCAAGATCTTTTGCAACAAAAAAATTTTGGGGAGGGGAGGATTCTGAGGATTGAACCTAGGTGTGCTTTAACCACTGAGCCCACATCCCTAGCCCTTTTTTATATTTTATTTTTTGAGATAGGGTCTCACTAAGTTGCTTAGGGCTTTGCTGAGTTGCTGAGGCTATCTTTGAACTCAAAATCCTCCTAACTCAGCCCCCTGAGCCTCTATAGGCATGTGCCACCACACCCGACAACAAAATCTTATTTTAAAAAGGGGAATGTCCTTGTAAAGGCCACATATTTTTTCTTTATTCAAAAAAAAATCATTAGGTCAAATGAAGTCATTGGTACGCTGGTTTTTATTTCTGAATGTTTCAAACAGAAGGTATTGTTCTTATGATGAGATGTCTTTGTCAATATTTCTTTGTTTTTAAAAATAGTAGTTCAGGTTGGAAATAGTTCATGTCTGTCCTAGAAGCTCGCTAGAATGGTGAAAACAATTGTGTTTTTAAACCAGTACCTTAAAATACTCATCTCGTGGGAGTTAGGACTAAGAAGAGAAATTTACGAAGTCTCACTTGAAGTGGGAGAGAGAGTCTCCTCTAGAGAGAAATGGGTTTGCTACCCATCTAAACAACCGTTTTAAATCCTAGACTGTTATTCATAATCCAGAGACAGAATCCCAAACCTCAGTTGTTCTTAACTTCTTGAACCTTCTTTGTTATTTTGTTCTCCTTATCTTATTTCAGACACCAAGACAGGGTAGCTCTCTCAGAAAGTCGGGCCATAGCCTAACTCATGTCACACGGGACCCCTGCTCTTAGAGTCAGGCCTCCGCCCACTGAAAGCTGCCTGGGACGCCGTCGGGCATGTCTTCTCCGCCTGCACGTTTCTTTCCTTCCTGCATTGCTTGATCCCCCACCCCCATTCAAGGACAGCAAGTCTGACTTTGAGGCTGCGTGTGGAAGCGGGCTTGGTTGGTTCCAACTTTTGGAACGTGAATCTGATGCTCATTGTGTCGCTCTGGCAGCTACAGAGTCGTGGCCACCTGTCTGCGTGGCGCAGTTCCCACACACACCAGGATGTGCCAGTTCCACTCGGCAGAGATGCCAGGCGGAGAGTGTTGAGGAGGGCTAGCGTGGACAGAGTGGTGCTCTTGCTGCAAGGAGGCTCCCCGCTGGAAGCAGTGCCAGATCCGAGGCACATGCTTCATTAAATTGCCACATCTGTTGGCACTTGTGGATGTCAACACTGACAAGTGTCTTTCTGCTGTTGAACCTCCCCCCCCACCCCGAGTTCTCTTTACTCTGTCAGCCTTTGCCTCCACTTACCTACGGGGTTGAATTATCTTAGATAATAGAGACACGTATTGAAACAAGAAAAAAATTGATGAGGCGAATCTTACCACTGGATCACGAACGGTTGGTGTTTGCCAGTGCTGGTCTTGCAAGAGATGAGGGACAGCAGGGAGTAAGAACCATCCTCCCCTGGCTCACTGGAGCCCTCTAGAAGAAAATGAGACAGAACTCTGGGTAAAGGTGTCACCCTGAAGTGCTTAGGAGCTGTGCACAGGTTGGAGTCCCCATCTTGTGAATTTTCTGAACAAAAATATTCATAAATAAAACTGCACCGGAGGTGACATCTGACTCTCACAGTTCATTTTTAACTGTGTTTTTTTTTTAAACAGTTACTTCTGACTTTAAAATTAGTCAGTGTTCTGTTTCTTATATTCTTACGTAATATTTTAAATTAAAAAATGTTTTCAAGAGTCTCTTACAGGATGGTGATTCTTCCAATGTGAAGGGGTTTAAAGACTGTATCTAAAGGTGAAAAGACTTGATTTCTGGCTATATTTGTTCACACTGAGAAAATTATTAACTTTTTGGTATTAAATTATATCATAATCGAATAAGAAATATAGTGATATAAAAGACTTCTGAAAGACATGGAAATAGAGGAAACTATTCATTGATTCAACAGATTTTTACTGAGTGCCCTCTGTATGCAAGGTGGCCCACTGTTACCTGTCTCAGTCATCTTATGCTCAGACTTGGGATAAAAGAATGTGTTAGTTACTCAGTAGGAATGTAGCCACAGAGACACAAACCAAATTCACCTAGATGACATTATATATTGACAGTTATTAGCATTGCTCACTTTAGCAAACTAAGACTCAAAATTGATGTGAGGGATTACATGGGTAAAACTATCCTAGGGCAGTGTATTGCCAGAACTCCACAAAGTGTGGCTGTCCCAACACTCAGAACCCCAAGTTTTGATTTTATAAAGCCTCTTTTTTTCTCATGCCAGCACTGGAGATATTTTGTCAATGCTATGTCAACAGACCTTGGTTTATCATGCACATCATATTACACATTTGGAAAGACGACCTGTTTGACTTATGTGGTTTTAAGATATTAATGAAATTGAGATTTCCAGTTTGGATTCTGGAAAACTCCAAAGTGTATGTGCATGTTTAGTCTTGTGGCTCCTGATAAACTCACGCCCTAATTTTTCAAGTTTTGAAGGTAGAGTTGGAATACAAACAGCAATTCCAGATCATTTTAACTACGAGCTGAGACTTTGATCACATGGTCTAGAGACACTTCTGTGTAATAGAAATGTGGCGCACTCCTGTAATCCCAGCAGCTCAGGAGGCCGAGGCAGGAGGTTCGCAAGTTCAAAAGCCAGCCTCAGTAATGTGAGACATTAAGCAACTCAGTGAGACCCTGTCTCTAAATTAAAAAAAAATACAAAGTTGGGCTGGGGATGCGGCTCAGTGGTCCAGTGCCCCTGAGTTCAATCTCTAGTACCCTACCCCCCCAAAAAAAGAAATGTTGAGAGCCTTATATGTAATTTTAAATTTTCTAATAGTTACATTATAAAAAGAAATAGGCAAGATTAATTTTTAATAATATATTTTGTTTAGTTCAATGTATCAAAAATACAATTTCAATGTAATGTATATTAAAAAAAACCCAAAATATTCTGCATTATGTGTTTCATACAAAGTCTTCAAAATTGGGTGTGTATGTTCCACTTACGACATGTCTCATACGTATTGGGACTAGATAAATTTCGGTAGATTTTTGGCTACGTGGTGACTCCTCTCCTGGATAGTGACAGATCTGGAATGTGGGCCTCTGGGTGCAAACCTGCCACTACGTTAACTGTTGAAATTTTGCCTTTGATCTGAAATTGCCACTGTTGTGAGGAGTGATCCTGAATATTTAATGATCACTGAATAAGGTTCTTAGCAAAGGCACAGGACCTTCCTCTCATATGCTTTCACTCTGGGTGCATTTTACAGGACCCTGGAGACCTAAGGGAAGATTAAAGGGTAGGATTCTTCCAGGAAAATTGCCATTGAGGATTTGCAAGTAGATGTGGAATGAGGGCTTAGGACTTGAGAGAGGTGGTGAAATTACCGGGTGAGATTAGGGAGAAGATTGTTGATAAATCCAAAGGCTGTGTTTTCTGTATGCTATTTTTCTGAATTCAATTAAGTCTGAGATAGCCATCCGAGGAGAAAGCCATTTTAAATTCTGCATGAGTGGGAAAGGAGCCCCATCATTTTCACACCTGTGAAGTAATTTTACTGCATGTTAACAGGGTCTCCTTAAGAGTCCCTTGAGCGTTTCCAATGGGGGAACTGGGAGTTTGTTTCCTATCAGAGGCCTCTGACCCATAGGGAAAAATTAATCCATGTCACAGTCGAATAAAATACAAGGTGATTCAGTTATTCTAGGAAAAGAGGCAAAATGATCTAGGAACTTGCTTTTGAAATTAAGAACCAGGAGCAGTGCACTGAGAAATCATATTCTATTTAGGTGAAAAGTACGAACACAGATTGGGGAGTGAGAAGGTTGTCAAGTCTGATCCAGGTGATAGTTGGTGGGGGTGAGCAGGTGCATTGGTGTCCAGTGAACAGCTGAACCTGGTGCTCTGTCCACTTGAAGAAGATGGTAGGCGAGGCTGGATCTCAGACCTCACCTCCTGCTAGACCTGGAGGGTTGGGGGCAGTGTCTTTACCCCGTTGACCTGTAGAAGAGAACCCATGATAACTAATGGGATCATCTGTCCTTCAAGGTTCTGTTTCCATATGAACTACTCATATGAGACAATGCTTCAGTGGTTTCAGACAGATTCAGGAAAAGCATTATTTTGGGAGGAGGACAGCATTCATTGAGCTGTGGTGGACGAGGCCATCTCTGTCTCTGTAGTGTGGCAGAAGTCCTGGGCTTTTGTGCTCTGGCATGGGACATCGTGAGCTGTGATCACTTTGGATTTTTACCAGCTGAGTCCTGGACTCCATGCTCAAATCTCTGGTTCATTTTCCCAAAATAATTTCCTGAAAGGAATTAATTGATGTGTTAGCTTTAGGGTTATTTTGGTCAAAAAGGTTTTTAAAGCTTTGATACCTGCCAACACTTGTTTGTTAATGAGTGCTAGCAAATGCCCAAATGAAATAAGTAATTCTCGTAGACATAAATGCTCAAATTGGACTCATGCTTAGTATGACAGGCTTTTTAAAAGTTATTGTTGTGGTTAGAATTGTGATCCTTGGGTATTACGTACACATATGTGATTAATTTCTGCAAGTAACCATCCTTAAGTTTGCTTGATGGAACTAAGTGTGCTGACATGTAATAGTTTTTAGTGGAGAGAACTTGATCTCTGGGCACTGTGCCACCTGAACAGTTTGGAGCTAAGACCCAGAATTTAGAAGGGCAGGCTTGGGCTCAGCATCAGGAAGAACATTCTAACACCCCAAAGTTTTAAAAATGAAATGGGCTGTTATAAAAAGTTCCTCTCCCTTGCTGAGGTTGCGCACGCACACGTCAAGGCCGGGTGGCCCCCTGCTGGAGGCATCTTGGAAAGAATTCTGCTTCATTCGCTGAACACGTGTTGCCTTTCAGAGTCAGTCAGGGGCTGCGGATTTGGTCAGTAAAATTTCCAGTTTCTCCTGAAAGCCAGGCATGGTGCCAGGGCTGCAGCTGTTTACAAGCTTGCTACCAAGAATGATGCTCTCAACCTTCAAGGAGCCTCAGAATCATTCTGGAAGCTCTTTAAAGGGGCCAATGGCTGGTTGCCATCCTCAGAATTCTGCTGCAGGAATTCTGGGTGGGACCTGAGTGTGTGTTTCTAACAAGATCCAGGCGCAGGTTCCGGGACCCCACATTGTGAATAGCACTGGTTTAGGATAGTGGTTCTCACCTGGGAATGATCCCCACCCACCAAAGTCCTTTGACTGTATCTGTGACACTCGTGGGGTGAGGGGTGCTACTGGCGTCTAATGAGTAGAACTGGGGATGCTGCTAAGCATCTAGAATGCATGACAGCCCCACAACAAAGACCCAGCCAGCCCCACATCAGTACTCTTGACACTGAGGAGCCCTCATCTGTGTGGGTGACAGAAAGTCAAGTGTTTATAGCAAGCTGTGAATAGATGGTGATAAGATAGCTATGATAGATTGTGATAAGGGCAGTTTAGAGACTGTAACTAATCCTAACTTAATCCTGGAGGTCAGTTAGGGGCACCTACCCACAGGGGCAATAACGCATGCAGTAGGACCATTTGCCACAATAAACCAAGTGAATTTGAAAGAGAAGTGCCTGGGAGGGCGGGGGCACAGTTTTGCAGTTTAAGTGACATTTGACAGCTTTATAAAATGTGTAGCAATTTTGCCAGGGGTGTTCTAGCCTAAGGGAGCTGGGTAAGCAAAGCCAAGGGAGAGCTTGTTGAGTTGGCTGGTGTGCCCAGAATGCAGGGAGACTGGGGAGACTGGAGAGGTGCCGGGTGGTCACATTAGGACGCCAAATGCAAGCCACTTTCAAAAGGGTGGTGTTTAGCCTGAAGGCAGCAGCAGGTGTCAGTCCCATCAGGAATCAGTTCTGTTCACATTTTGCTGAGAGTCCCTGTGGTGCAGCTGGGTATGGGCTGCGTTATCTGGCCATAAGTCTCTACCCATATGTGGAGTGACCAGGTTAAGGGTGCCTCCTGCCCCTAGAGACGCCACCCCTGCTCTTGCGACATGCAAGCCTTCTTTCCATGAGGGCGGTGGGGCGGGGGGGGGCTTTGCAGATTAGTTCTTAGGATTCACAAGACTAATCCCTCCATTCAGGGTCTGCATGTCACACACATACACACAAAAGCGCTTCTTGTCAATGTCCTGAGCAAGCAGTTTGATGAGAACCAGCGCATGCCTTTTATATCGTGTACCACGCAGGGCACATTTCACGACAGGGTGACTCACCAGCCAGCCCCTTGACTGTTGCGTGGAAGCCCATTGGAAATTCCACCTCCCTCTAAGCTGAGGGAGTTTTGCTGACTCATGCGCAGGAAGCATGTGCTGAATGTTTCCTTGGCCCTGGCAGAGTACCAAGTGACAAACACGGTTTTTAATATGTGCACATCTAAAAGGTACTAAAGGTTAGACAATGAAAAGTCAGACTTCCTCCCTTTTCGTCCCAATTTTTCTTCTTAGAACTTCTCAGAAACTAATGTAGCCAGTTTCTTACATATTTTCCAGAGATGTTTTGCTTTTTTGCAGCATGTAACACAAATGGCCAAGCATTCTGTCATAGTTTTTCCCCTTCTCAAATCTGTCCTGAAAGGGGGTGAGGGATGGCTTAGTGCTAGAGCACTTGCCAAAAATGCAGAAGACCCTGGGTTCAATCCCCAACGTGGCCAAAAAAGAAAGAAAAGGCAAACAAGATGCCTCACATCTACCCTGAGATAATTCTTGATGTCCCTGATTCATAGATAAGGGCATTATGACTGTAAGGATAAGTAACTCACTCAATGTCCTATAATAAATAGTAGGAGTGGAATTCTAAAGTGGAACTGGCCCAAGGCACCTGACAAGCTCATGATTGGATCCTCCAAGCGGGCTCCCATTCGTTCATGTGTGGAGATGAGGAGCAGGGACTTCAAAGGAAGGACAGCGATGAGTCCTACCTATCACCTGCCTCCCTTCCCAGCAGTTCAGCTCCTTCCCCAGACTGTATGCACCACTGACCACAGCAGTAGATGGCCAGACCCTGCCTCCTCCTGAGGCAGCTCAGGTCCTACAGTTGTTCTTGAGCTCCCCTGGTCCTGAGCTGCTCACAGGCCCACGTGTCTGGCAGTATTTGACTTCTGTTGATGCCACACTCCCATGCAGGCTGGCAGCCTAGCCTGGCCCACAGCCTGGCTTGTCCCAGGTGGACATTCAGTGCCAGCCCTTTGTCAGTAACCATGCACCCTTTGGTAATGGTCAGAGCCAATCCACACAGGGAACAGAGCAGACCCAGTCTGAGCCATATTATGTGCAGAGAACCCAGCCTTCTGTCCAGGGATTGGTAGACAGTCTAAGAGGTGCTCAGGCCTTCCTAGCTCCTCCATTATGACTGCTGGGGCCATCTTGAAACCAGATGGATTGTTTGCAGTCTCAGTGGGAGTTCTCAACACAACTCATCAAAATGGTCTAGAAGGTGATTGGCAGGTAGGGAAGAAAGAAATTGCCTCATACAGACTCTGAGTTGTAGTGTCTTTGTGGCCAGGACTTTCTTACAATGCCTTCCAAAGGCACTGGGCACCCTCTCAGGAGAGCCTTGAGATGGGATATATGTCCCATCCAGAGGACATTGTCCAGCCAGAATGCAGGAATGCACACACATCCACAGAGGCGTGCGATCTGAAGACCAAACTCCGATTTCGAATTGTAGCTATTTTAGGTGCATGCTTGGAATTTTTGTTTCTGGTGCTAACAAGGTGGAGCACGTTGCATTAATTTTGCATGTATCATTTCTTTGGTTGACAGGTAACAAGGAGAGAGCACACTCATCTACCCTCTGGGTGTTGCTGAGCATCGTCTTGGGAGCAGTGGCCATGCTGTGCAAAGAGCAAGGGATCACTGTGCTGGTAAGAGCCCAGACTCAGGCAGGGCCTGCCCTTTGTTCACATCGTTCCCATCCTACATCTCAGGCCAGCCCTGTCTCTGTGACCTCCTCTACTTCTGCATCCCATTGCTGGCCTAAGGGCATAGACCTTTCTTGACATTGGCTTATGCTGTCATAATTCAGATGAAGACTGACTGGTGCCCTTGTCCACCACTAGTAACTGGTGGGAAATGGTGCACAGGAAGTTTATGGGACCACAATTCATCCTCTGAGTGGTTCCATAGGAAAGAGCAAAGAATGGTTCGAGTTTCCTAGGACGCTCTCACATGCATCAGTAGAGTCCTAGGTACAGCAAGGGACTGACCATTGACAAACCAGCAATGTGTTCAGTCCTGGATTTTGAAAGGGCAGTGTGTAATTTGGAAATGAGGAGATTATAGTTCTGCCAGCCACTGAAACCCTCACAGAACCCCACATCCTCGTCTCTTCTCCAGTCTCCACCGGAGAGTCAGACTTCAACCCACACTAGAATCCAAGTGTTCCATGTTCACAATTTGATGGAAAATGAAAACTAGTTAGTTAGTCTAGTATGGAAAGGAGCGTGTGTGATGATGCTGATGTGTCAGGTGGGGCTTAATCCCCAGAGGGCTTTCTCAACCCAGATGTGCCTCCTCATGTATTTTTACTATTGAGCCTTGAAATCTCAGTAATAGAGTAAACATATCATCTTGGTTCATTTTAAATGTTTTAGAGTACATGTTGTTTTGGAAATATAAGTAAAATCCAGATGTGAAACTTTTTTATTGTCATTATTTTACTGAGATATAGCTTTTGTGCCATAAAAGGCACAGATGTAAAGTATGACTTGAATTTGGACAGTGATATGCATTTATGAGACCATTGTTCTGTCCAGATATGCAACATGCTCATCACCCCAGGAAGAACTTAATGGTGTTGTGTGTGTGTGTGAAAACATCAGAAATTTATTAGTTGCTCAAAACATTACATTGATCTTGACATACCATATATCATACATTTGATTCAAATGGGGTATGAATTCTTATTTTTCCACGTGTACAGATTGCAGGATCACATTGGTTACACATCCACATTTATACATACTGCCTTACTAGTGTCTGTTGTATTCTGCTGCCTTTCCTATCCCCTTCCTATCCCCCTCCCCTCCCCTCTCATCATCTCTCTCTACCCCATCTACCCGAACTCATTTCTCTCTGTCTTTTTTTTCCCCTTCCCTCTCACATCCTCTTATATGTAATTTTGTATAACAGTGAGGGTCTCCTTCCATCTTCTGTGCAATTCCCCTTCTGTCTCTAATTCCCTCCCACCTCTCGTCCCTGTTTAATGGTAATCTCCTTCTCATGCTCTTCCTCCCTGCTCTGTTTTGAGTCACCCCCCTTATATCAAAGAAGACATTCGGCATTTGTTTTTTAGGGATTGGCTAACTTCACTTAGCATAATCTTCTCTAATGCCATCCTTAATGGTGTTTTTTAAGTGAAAATAGTTTTAAAAATCATCAAATAAGAGTAACTTTAAAATCCCTGTCCCAAGTGTGCCAAGACCTGTAACTAAAAACCAGGATGCATACCTGACCGTATGACATCTGTGTTGTGTTGTCTGGGAAAACTCACGTCAAGGCATCTTTCATAGTGTCTCCCTTATGTTGTGATAAGACCCTGGGGCCAGCTAGCTGTGACTTCAGCCATGAACTCAAGCAGACCCATTTGCTGAAGTTCTGGGGTGTGACCGTGCATGCTGTCCCCCCAGGAGCACTTTGTTCATCTAGCCCTGTTCTGTTCCCTCCTCACTGAGGCCCACCTTCCTCCGCACAGGCAGCCAAGCGATCGCTTCACAACTTCAGTGGCACTCCAGTTGCCACTTGAAGCCCCGCCCACAGCTTCCCCCTGTGTGTCACAGGGAACTTGGGCTCCACTTGCCTGCAAGCCGCCAGCTGCCAGCCTCTCCTCAGCACCAAACCCGACAAGCTGTTTCTGCCCCAGGCCTCTGTAGGGATGCTCCTTCTGCCTGGCCCTCCCTGCGCCTGCTCCTTCTGTCCTCAAGTCACACTGACAGTGTCAGTGACCCATCCCATCAGCTCTGTCCCAGGTCTCTTCTGGCTCAGTCCCCACTGCAGTGTCACCAGCGACTTGTTTGCCACCTTGGTGACGGTGGCAGGTTCTCTATAGTGCTGTCATCCACGTGTTCCTTTATTGTCTGCCTCTTCCACTAGACTTTAGTCCCATGAGGGCAGAGACTAGGTCCGTTCTGGGATTCCTAGGGATAAACCTGCATGCACAGAGCAGATTCTCAGCGAGCCTTCATTGCATGGGCAAGAGCACAGAGGTCATTCTAGGACCACCTCGCGTAGGCGCCAGTGGTTCAGCAAGTGCTGAGTGTCTTACGTTAGGCTCGGCTCCCCCTAGGAGCTCCCCAGCGGGGAGAAGAGGGTTCCCCAAGCATAGAGTTACCCCTGTCAGGGTTCATCTGAGTAGAAGCTGTGGTTGAAGCCCCAGGAAGAGAGAGACACAAATTCACTTTCCTTTTCCTCCATTTTAGCCACTTGGGGCTTTAAATTATGAGGGGAAGTTTTAGAAATGTAGGATGTGATCAGAGGTGGAGAAATAGGAAGTAAAAATGTGGAATTTGAGCAACCATAAGAATATCTTGGAAGAGAGTAGTCAAAGCTATTTAGGGGTTCACGTGAGTCAAGGTAAAGATTAGTGGTTTTCCTTATAAAATTAAGGTGAGCTAGCAAGGAAATAGCAAAGAAAAAAAATTGCTACAGAAAGATAATTGAATCTCCTGCCTAGCTCTCTTATTTAAAGTTGACTCTGTGTAAAATGTTTCTCAGCCTTGGCACTGTTGACATTTTAGAGCAGGTAATTCCTTCTGGTGGGGGGCTGTCTTATGGCCTGTCTCTACCCATTAGATGCCAAGAGGACTGCTTTAGTTGTGACAACCTTCATTGCCTCTGGACATTGGCAGACACCGCAAGAGGCAGAATCGCCGTTCTGAGAACCACGGCTCTAAAGCCTTGCTCTGATCTGAAGGGCGGTGTGAGGACAGAGCATCCCAACACCCCAGATGCTTGCTGAATCAGATTCCCTGTGTATCAGTCCTCAGGGCGGCTGCCATACTCGTTTGCATGTCAGAAGCACTAAGGTTAGGCTGGATTTACATAAATAAGATGTGGACATTTTGATGCTGCCTTCAAGTGGGATGGAGGAGGGAGTGTGGTCGTGTGTTTGATGCAGTCCTGGTGACCGCATGATTACCCCTTGGTGACCATCCCACAGCTTCGGGCAGAAAAACAAGCAGCTGGAGAAGACGGCGGCAGCAAAACAGGAAGCTTCTGCCTTCTAGAAAATGGTTTACAGCCAAGCAGAAAGGGTCTCCTGTGACCCACTATGATCACATATCACATGAGTGAATAAAATCAGGACTCTCTGAAATGTTTAACCCGGCACTGGCCCGTGTATTGGATAATTAGTGGCTACCAACAGTTATGGGAGCAGGTTAAATAGGGATGTCATCCTTGCTCTGAAAACCACAAATTACCACTGACTTCTGACAATTTATGATCTTCTTTTCTACAAAGCCCTGTATTAAAAAGATCCCAGTCACATGGGGACAGTTTTAACCATATATTCTGGCTCTATTCAGACCCCTCCTCTTCAGATGGGTCAGGGATATGCTAGGTGACATGGTCTGCTGCAGTGATATTTGCTGAAAGTCTTATCTCAGGGTGGAGAATAGAATCCAAGGTTCATCTTTCCTTCAGCCTGTAACTATAGGCGTAGTAGCTGTCAAAGTAGCCCTTACCTGCAGGAAAGAAGCCATCGTGGGGTGAATGGAAACTGTGCATGGGTGGAGCCACAGCAGCATGCTGCCAGGGGCCTCTCAGGATTGAAGGTATTTGCTGTTCACCTAACAGTCATGGGCAGTTCTCCCAGTTGATGGAAGTATCTGACTGCACAGCAGGCCCAGGCTGACGGGAGGCCCTGCCATGATCCAGGTGCATTTCCAAAGTGGCCCTGGGCATCTCCATCCCAGCCAATTGACAGAGTGGCCAGCTTTCAAACCAAACCCCCCAAATCGTACATATCATTTCTACCCATGCCCCGTCGGCCGAACTCAGCCACATGAGCTTACCTAACTATAGGAAGTTGTAGTCTAGCTATGTAACAGAAGAAGGGGATGCTAGTGGGCAATTGAGACTACCTAAGAGATATCCAAGGCTTCTGATGTGCACCTGCACCTACTCACCATGCCCAGATGAGCCAGCACTTGAGGCTGGCTTACATGGCTGGGTTGGCACTGTTGATTACTGCCTTCCACTTCAGCGTAATTACCCCAGGCAACTAACCACTCTGCTGAATGAACTAAAGGACTGTTTTATGGTTATGAAGAAAAGGGAAAATCAGGGATGGCCTGTGGGAGCCCCAAATTTCTAGCTACTCTGAATCTTATAAATACTCCTAAGTGTAGGCCATGAAGTCATTGCTGGATAATAAATGTGGTATAATGCTTTACCATGAACAAGTGCCATACAAGCATTGATGGTTCTTTTTTAGCACTGAAGAGTTCTGGGATGATCTGAACTTTTGCATTCCTTGGCCTGATTCAGTAATAAAATTGTGATGTGTAATTGCTACCCAATGAGAGCCAGGCTGTCCCACTACTGATGGTGTGGCTTTGCGTCCTAGGGCTTGAATGCCGTGTTCGACATCTTGGTGATAGGCAAATTCAACATTGTGGAAGTCATCCAGAAGATAGTACGTAGGGACAAGTCATTGGAGGTGAGTACATACTTTCGCCTCGAGCCCAGACATGGAAAATGTCAAGCGCTAGCTGATTTTAAAATGCCATCTTCTAAGTATTTCTTGTGATTCTGAATTCTAGACTAGCCAGCCCTTAATGCAGTGTCAAAGTAATTGAAGCAGAATTGCTGCACATTGGAACCTGGCTTGGTCACACTTCTGTTTGAAAATCTGTGACAACAGGTGCTTTGTGGTATTCTTTCAGAATATCGGCCTGCTCAGGAGTGGGGGCCTCCTCTTCCGAATGACCCTCCTAACCTCTGGAGGGGCTGGGGTGCTGTACGTGCGCTGGAGAATCATGGGTACTGGCCCGCCGGCATTTACTGAGGTCGACAACCCGGCCTCCTTTGCTGACAGCATGTTGGTTAGGGTGAGTACCCAGTCTGCTCCCCTTTTTGCACTATTTTCTTTCCCCATCAGATTTCCAGATCCTTCATCCATCCTCACCTCTACCCCACCACACTCACAAAATCCCTAACAGATAGACACCTCTACCCCACCACACTCATAAAATCCCTAACAGATGGACACCTCTACCCCACCACACTCACAAAATCCCTAACAGATAGACACCTCCAGGTCTGCTTGCTGTCGCTGAGGATATTCTAAGATGAAACCAACTTTTTATCAGAGAAGATGTGTGGAAGCTCCTTGTACAAGCATCTCTCGGTATCCATGGGGATTAGTTCCAGGACCCTCCATGGAAACCAGAATTCATGGATGCTGTAGTCCCTCATATAAAATGGTAGAATGTTTGTGTATAACCTGTGCATATCCTCCTGTATTTTTAAAATCCTCCCTAGACTATGTTTAATACCTCATACAATGCCTACACATCACTTCATTCACATGGATTCAGCAAAGTACTCAATGGGTAGAAAATTCAAGTTTTGCTTGTTGAAATTTTCTAAAATATTTTTTTCCTAAATATTTTCAATCCATGGTGAATCTGTGGATACAAAGGTCCATTCTAATATCAGGTTCCTTGCCAGTCTTATAAAATTGCCCCCAGACCCTGTCACTTATATTATAAGTGACATTAACTTGTCTAGGTTAAGACAAAATGTAACAATATTGTGTGCTCTCTGAAAAGTCTTAATGTTGTCAAGACTCTTTTTTAGCCTAAAGGCAAGAGTATCAAGCCACAGATTCTTAGCTATGTGCTTCATAGAGACAGAAAACAAGAGGACAACCCCAGAACCTTATTCTTAGGTTGGTGGGCACATTGATGACTCCTAGGGCTCAGGTTTCCTGGGTCACAGACGACTTTAGGCGTGACAAAATAAATGGATCATGACTTGACCGGAAATATAGCAAATGTATTGCTTGGTCTGGTGGCTTGGCAGTCTGTTTATGTTTAAAATCCGTATGTGTTTTAAAAATTACAGACTTCAGCACCATGTACAAAATACACACTGGCAACATTTTATTTTTATGCATCTGCTGTCCTTGAACAGATGCCTGTGAGTGCCTCAAAAGTGAAGTTAGGAGATATGTATATATATATATATATATATGTATACATGTTCTTTCAAGTTCAGTGTCAAATAAGTGTTTGTTTTCCTTTTGACTGACAGGCCATAAACTATAATTACTACTATTCATTGAATGCTTGGCTGCTGCTGTGTCCCTGGTGGCTCTGTTTTGATTGGTCAATGGGCTGCATCCCCCTCATTAAGTCCGTTGGTGACTGGAGGGTAATTGCTCTAGCAGCACTTTGGCTCTGCCTAATTGGCCTAATATGCCAAGCCCTGTGCTCCGAAGACAGCAGCAAGAGAAGGTAAGAGCAGCCCTGAATTTTAACTTCCACCCTGGGTCGCGGCTGAAGCATTTTGCTAAATCCAGCACTGATCATCTTAACAATTTTGTGGACATGATGTCTAAGGACATTTGTTTCAAATGCATATTAATGGCAAGGATGAGTCCCATCCGCCTAGAGCACAGGGCTGGCTTCAACTAGTGGGAGGGAAGTCAAGGGGGGGTACAGATGACTGCTCTGTCTCCCCCGCCCCTTCCCCCGTGAAATAGCACTTGGAGATCCTTTTCGCTGTAGGTGGTAAAGAGTAATTTATGGTCAGAACAGAGAGTGTAATTGATGTGTGTTGTGCCCATTATTTCACAGTTCTCCTTCAAAAAAAAGAAAAAAACCCAAGTGAATGCTGTGGTGATTCCTTCTGTTGTTGTCCGGTACAAATAAGCTGCTGCCCCAAAGAGACCATTCTTTCTTGGCAGAAAAAAAAATTTTTTTTAAAGGTTATTGAGAAAAACAAATGTGTTTCATGGAAATGAAAACTGTTTAAGATGATTTCTATTAAGCATGGTGTTTATAGAATTAGTAATTTCTCAAGATAAATCAAGTTTCACATTCATCTGTGTTTTAAAGTGGTTGATGATTCTAAAGAGCAATGAAATTTGGTCTCAGTCATTTCACATGTACATATGAAACACGATTTTTTAAAAACATACCATAGGCACTGGCTCCAAGAAGGAGCCACCAAATTTGACCTTGCTTCTTCATTCCTCCTCCTGTATCGTATGGGATGTTAGGAAGGATCCATCTGTCTTAGAAGTGTTCCAGTGCTCAGCTCTCTGTTTGGTGGTGTGTACCAATCACACATGATATTAGTTTGTTTCAGATTTATGACATTCATCCTACTTCACTATTATTATTACTGTGAAGTATAGCAGGGAGTTTGTTTTCCATGAAACTACATTGAACTATTTAATACCTAAATGGCTGGAGGCATAGTTAGGAACAGGTGAATTAATCAGAGCTCATAAACGTGATCATTCTAACTTTATTAATATGACTTGTGTGACTTCTAAGTTTTGCTCTCGTGCCTATGTTAAGTGCCTCGGTAATCCCGTACTGCCAGCTAAATCCTCTCCTGGTGACATTTTTCTGCTGGCAATGGTACCATTTTAAGTTGATGACATGAAAAAAAAAAAAAAAGAAAGGTCTTTATCATTAATGTTGATAGGATGTTTTTCTTGACAAATCCAAAAAGAACCATCTATTTAAATACTTTTAATCTTCCAGAATCCTCACACTGGGCCTGGGATTTCTTGTGATCCCCTTTCTTCCTGCAAGCAACCTGTTCTTCCGAGTGGGCTTCGTGGTGGCCGAGCGGGTCCTCTACCTCCCCAGCGCTGGCTACTGCATGCTGCTGACCTTTGGATTTGGAGCCCTGAGCAGACATACCAAAAAAAAGGTACCAGCCCAGAGTGGCACCATGTATGACCGAAACAGCTGCAGCTGCTCACTGGTGACGTTGCTTCTCTCTGTTCTTAAGAAGCTCATTGCTGCCTTCGTGCTGGGGATTTTGTTCATCAACATCCTGAGATGCATGATTCGCAGTGGGGAGTGGCGGAGTGAAGACCAGCTTTTTAGAAGTGCCCTGTCCGTGTGCCCCCTCAATGCTAAGGTACCTTGGCTGCCACCTTTCTTTTAAAAAGATTTTACTAGGAAATATTTTGAATCCTCCAGCTAAGTCAGAAGGACACTTATTGTTGGACAGTATTTTGCATAACACCATGATAACCAAATACATGGGTTTTTTTCTTTACTGTATTTCTTAATGATTTTGATAAGATTCATAAAAATCCCACTTAGCTAAAATACTTCAAAAGACGTCATTAAAACCAGACAATATCAATGAAGCAGATTACTTAAAGGGAGTCCTGTGCATCTTCCAGTTGTTGTGATCACTCTCTGAAGGGCCGGAAAGGGGACATCACATCTCCGGGTGGGAGTTGGGCAAGGCCCACTTCAGAACCCAGACTCTGGCTTTAGTAAGAGCTGGCTCCTCCAAGCTGCAATTCAGAGGTGGTAATACCTACAATTGGGCAGTCATTTGGTGTAGGACGTTTAAATTAATGCTGTGTATTTCACAAAATACATATTTATGTCACCTTCAGGTTCTCAGCATCGGATGGCTTTTGTCAGGTTAAGTAAACAAAAACGTATAGACTACAACGTTGGCGGTGTTTGTGTTGAAGCAGGCAAGAATACATTTTACTTAAGTTTTTTATGAATCTGAGCTTTACACACAGCTGGCTGTGCCTCTTTGGGCAGGAAGGCTGTTTTTGAACTTTCAGTGCCCTTCTCTCTAAGAAGGGGATGATCCCGCATGCTGGCTTTGTTCTGAGGCCCAAGCGAACGAAGGTACCTCAGTCGGTGGCCAGCACAGAGTAAGTGCCAAGAAGTGTCAGCTTGCATGGGTTCTTTTGAGTTTGGGCTTCCCATTAAATGGCAGGAAGGTTCTAGGGCATTAGGTTAGAAGACTTTCTGTTAGTATAGATTATTATCATTAAGTAATGATACCTTTTCTCTTAGGTCCTCCAAATTGGAGGTGCCTGGATGCTCCCATGCCGTCCTACTGGATGGGGGGAGCTCTCTGGAATTCTCTCTCTTTTTCACATTCTATATGTATGGGAAAGCAATGATTTCAGGCAAATTTATGTGCATAAAATGCAGAGTTGCTTCTTATTGTGACCTGCAGTGAAAGATAGCAGATAAAAGGTGCTGACTCCTCATCTGTCCTGTTCTTGGATTTAAAACATCTTGTTCGTGTTTTACAGTTGGAGACTTAGATAAAAGAGTGAATTACTTGGAGTTTTTATCTTTAATTTTATTTGCTGACTGATCAACTTATTTCATGCTACTAAAAATAAATTGCCTGTGATTTAGTTTAATAAATGTGAATAGGTTTGCTTTATTTTTACTTTTCTATGTGAATAGCAGTAATTACCCCTTTTTATTTGTGTAGTTCTGTACCAAACGAGCTCAGGTCCCTTTATAGAGGCTATATAATTAATCTCCATTATCGTCCTGCTAAGGTTCTTTATTTTTCCAAGTGGGAGAAACTGAGGCATAGAAAGGGTAAACTGACATTTGGGTTATTTATTTGGGTGGCTAGATATCAGGTAACTAGTAAATGAGGGGGTGGGACATGTGACGACTGGGCCTGAGAGTCAGCCCATGACATGGATGGTTTCATATGTAACAGGCTAGAAAACAGGGCAGGTACACAGTTAGAGGGGTGTGCAAGTGTGAGCGCTTGTGTTTCTCTTTATAACTTAAGGTATGCACAAAAGGTCTCATCTTCAAAACAGACCCACTGGGAGTAACTGTTTTCTAAGAACTTTTCAATTATACCTTTCAATGTGAGCAAGATAGAGGTTTTTTGTTTTGTTTTTAAACTTTCTACTATAAATCACAGCGTGGTACTGTTGTCTTCCTTTCTTGGACAAAAGCTGAGTAAGTTCCAGGGAAGAGATCTCACTGCTTCCCTTCAGGCCATGGTACAGAATGAGTCCTCCACACTGCTCTTTGCCTGGTGTTCACTGAATATTAAGTCTGCAGCTGGCGCTGGATCTAGTTTACACCCAGATTTACCAACTAAAACTCATCTTTTTTAAAAGATAGCAATGTCAACACAGGTGCTGGTGTCCGGCCTGCATTTAAATACCCACCGTGCCTTGTATATGGTAGGCACTTAAAATTAGTTATTGCATTGGGCTAAATGGAAATTGAATTCACTGAGCCTGCTGTGGATGAGATTGCAAATGTCTAATTTATTTGCAGTCACTTGGTTTTTAAGGCTTAAACATATGTTGCACTTGGTATCAACTCTGCAATACAATTCCACATTCTTTTAACAGTGAGCAGGATCATAGCCCCACATGATGGATCTCCTGAAGGAATGATCCAGGAACCCTTATAGTGTTTTTAGTTTAAAACATTTTAAATTTAATATCCAGTGTTGGCAGAATTTTTCAAATAAACTGATTTAGTACTGGTATTAAAAGCACCTTTCATTCATGATGCTTTTACTTTGCGTTTACATCATTCAGTTGTGATGGTGGTTTTTATCTGGCTTCTGTGCTAGTCACTGCCTCAGACTCTGAAGCACAAAGTTGAATGAACAGGTTTGGGTTTTTTTTGTTGTTGTTGTTTTGTTTTAAAGTCTTTCATATACCATGGAAACAAAAATCACCCCCATTCTCTAAGCAGTTTCAAGACCCTGGTTGTCAGGTTTGTGCTTTGTTTTGTTTTGTAATCTAGGCAGCTATTTTCTAGTCACAGAATCTCCTCCATATAATCCACAGGGTAAAGCCGCTCACCAGACCTTGATTTAGGGACCTCCTTCTAGGGCTGAATCTGCTTCAAGTCATTCCACTTAAATAACTGCAGTCTGGTTCTCCAGAGGGCCCCTTCCTCTCCCTTGGTCTTCCGGTCTGGCATTCGGAGCATCTAACAGAACACTGTCCATACTGCAGAGGGCAGTTGAACTCTTTGTCTGAGCTTTTTATGGAGAAAATAGAATTTCCTGGAACAAAGGAAAGCAGCAGGAGCATGGGGGTGGAAGAGGCGGGAGTCATGTTGAATTCGGAGTAGAAGCTGAATTGGTATTCTGGGGGCCCGAGGACATCCCTTACAGGTTGCATTTTCTGGCCTTGGGTTCTTTTGTGCGTGGGACGGAAGGTGAAGGCACACTTCCAGGCTGGGGTCTGGGGAGATGCAAAATCAAGCTATTTACGTCACACGTCTCCCAATGCATGCTCTGGCAATAGCATTAACTGAACCACCTCCAGACTATTATTTAAGGATGAAAATACCTGTGAATGGACAATACTTTGGTCCAGGAAGCTAAATTATTCTATGTGGTGCACAGGCGTGCACATTTATATTACCTGCGATTTCTCTGCTTGTGATCCTTTTATCAGATTAGGTAAACACAAGTGTAGCTACTGTAAAGCCTGTTGCATGTGTGCCTACAGAGTGTTGCACTCTTCTTCCCCTTCCACGGATACACTTGAAAAAGTGCCATAGCTGTAGGGTAAGACTGGCCATGCAGGGTGTGATTCTGCCTTCAGAGGTGGTTCAAAGCTGTGTTCCGATGTGGTGCAGCTGGAGTAGGCTTAAACTGTTGCTATATTTCAAGGTTCATAGCTTTGCTCCAACGGCCATAACAGCCTGGGTGGCTTAGTCACAGAACTTTATTTTCTCACAGTTCTGGAGACTGGAAGTCCAAGATCAAGGTCTGCGCAGGGTGGGTTTCCCCTAAGGCCTCTCTCCGTGGGGGGAGATGGCTGCCTTCTCCCTGTGTCTCCCCCATGGTCTTTCCTTTGTGCACACCTGGTGTCTGTGTGTCCAAGTTACCTCTTCTTGTAAGGACACCAGTCAGGATTGAGGCCACCCACATACCCTCATCTTACTTTAATTACCTTTTTAAAGACCCTGTTTCCACAGTCACTAGTGCCTATTCTGAGGCACATTATACTCCAAGAAGAAAAGCAGATGGTGTGAATGAAGGGATGGCGAAGTTGCCTGGAGCAGTCAGCCCATGGTCACCTGATAATCAGGTGTCACATAGACAAAAAGAAACACAGGCTTAGGAACCCAGTGCAAATCCAGCATCACAGTCAGATGGGATGTTCAGCAATGCCAAAGCAGTGTGTCAGCTTGGAGAGAGAAGAGACCACTCAGGCATGCACCAAATGCCACACCTGCATCTGGGTGGTTCTTAGCGTGTGCCAGGTGCTTGATAGAAGTGTCATTACCAGTCACCCTGAACATTCATAACTGAATGGATATCTGTAGTCTGTCTTTCTGAAATTGCTACTAGAATTTATGTTATGTGGTTCCAAAAGGAGCCTTCCATCACCAACACATACCTCTGATCATAGAGACCAAGGGAATGGTGGCTGCAAGGGACACGGGGAGGAGAGAAGGGGAGCTGTGGTTTATCGGAGGCAGAGGTTTAGAGTTGCAGGATGGAAAGAGATCTGGAGGCGGATGGTGGCAGTGGGTATACAAGAGTCAGAACATACTTAGTGCCCCTGAACCACACCCTTAAAAATGGCTGAGATTGTATGTTATGTGTATTCTATCTCAATTAAAAAAATTAAACCATCTTAGAATAAAATGGTCGTTATTAAATAATTCTAAAATTTAGCCATTTAAAGTGAACAACTCAGGGGCATTCAGGGTCTCCAGGGCACTATAGCCTCAAGTTCTGTCTAGTTCTAAAACACTTTCATCCCCTCAACCCTATTGGTTTCTTCCCCTTTAGTGTGTGAGATGTGGAGTGGGGAGGTCTTCTTGGAGCTTCTCCTTCACTGCCTGGCTCTCTGGGTGGTCACACCCAGCTGGGTCTTCTCTTACCACCTGTGCCTCCTCCCTGGCCACCATGTTGGCATCTCTGGCTTGTCTCTCTCCTGAGCTTGGGTGGCCACTGGGCCTCTTCACTCAGACTTCACAGTCAGCCCAGTCTGCACCCCAAATAAGACAGCTCACCCGACCTTCCTTGTTGAGCACCATCACATGCACTGCACTGAAAACCTGGTGTTCATTTTGGCACACTTTTTACATTCCTACCAACCCATCACCAATTCTGTGCCTTTTGCTTCTTCAGTGTTCCTCAAATTCCTCACCACTCTGTACCGTCTAGTTCAGTCTGCTGTCCTCTATCCCCAGGACCATGGCCCCAGCCTCTGCCTGGACCCTTGCTGTCTGCTGCTTTCCCCCTTGGGTAGCTCCTGCAGTGTGTCCTATTTCATAGGACCACAAGTCTTAGTATACTGTCCCTGGCAGGTCCAATCCTGACGTCTGCGACCGTGACCTTATTTGGGAAGGGGGATGTGGCAGATGTAATTAAGATGTAAGTCAAGATGAGGTTTCTCTGGTTTGAATGTCCCCACTCGTTCACGTGTTAGAACCTCTATCTCCACCTTCATGTGTTGAAGGTGTTTGGAGATGGGCCTTCGTGAGGTAGTTAGAGATAGATGAAGTCAGGACAGTGGGACCCCAGGATGGCATTAGTGGTTTTGTAAGGAGAGAGAACTGAGCTCTGGCGCCTGCTCTTCTTGCCATGTGATACCCCCCGCCATGTCAAGATGCAGCAAGAAGCCCCTCACCAGGTATAGCCCTGGGCCCGAGACTCCCCAGGCTCCAGAACTGTGAGCCAGCTAAACTTATGTTCATTGGGAATTACCCTGTCTGTGGTATTCTGTTACACCAACAGAAGAGGGACTAAGAGAGGCCACACTGGGGTAAGGTAGTCCCTGAATCCAATGTGCTTGGTGTCCTTATGACCAAAGAAGGCCCAGTGAGGACAGTGGCAGAGAGGCAGCTGCAAACCAAGGTCACCAGCAAACACCAGAAGAGAGGCGGGTAGCTGCTCGTGCCTCAGAACCTGTGGAAGGAGCCAGCCCCGCCAGCACCTTAATCTCCGCCTCGAGATTGGTGAGAGAGAAAGTGCTGCATCGTGTGCCCCAGTTGCTGATGCTTTGATACAAAAGCCTGAGGGTGCTCACAGGTTTGCACACCCTGCTCTGGCCCTCTTGCTCTCAGGGCAATGACCCAGCCAAACCTGCCCTTGCCTGAGCTGCCCTGTACAGGGCTACTCTGCCGGGGCTGGCCAGCCTGTGCCCCTGCCCTCTGCATGCCCACGAGCCTGAGCCCCTGCTCAAGCTCTGGCTCCCTCCCAGCCCTGGAACCTGCCCGTGCTGGCTCCCTCCCAGCCCTGGAGCCCTTTGCAGAGACGTGTTTACTCGCGTGGTAGTTTGATTGTTAGTCAGGTGCACTGTGAGGCAGGGACTTTCTCAGCCTTTGCTCCCTGTGCTGTCCCCAGCTGCTGGCACAGAGCCTTTCCCAGTCACCATCTACCATTGCCTGAAGGATGCAGGAGGGTGGGTTTCATTAGGCCTTGTCTTGGTTCAGATTGCTGCGGCAGAATACTGTGGGATTCTGAGCCTGAGTGGCTCAGATCCCAGACATTTACCTCTGACAGTTCGGGAGGCCGAGCAGTCCGGGATGAAGCCACCAGCAGATGCAGTGTCCAGTGGACAGTGGGTTCAGAGACAGCTCTCTTCTCACCGTGTCCTCACCTAGCAGAAGAAGGGCACGAGGGTGCCCCTCATGACCTAATCACTGTGCAGGTTCCTACGTCTTCACACTGTCCTGTCAGGAGTTAGGATCTCAACATAGGGATGTACAGGGCACATAAAATGTTTCTCCCATAACAGACACAAAGCCAAATGCTCGAAGTGCCACCAGAGAAAGACATCGTACAGGAAGGGGCTGCATCTGGGTAAAATGCGCAGACAGAGTCACAGTTTCTTGCCGTCGCGTCCAAATGTGACTGACAGTTATCTCAATGGTAATGGGGTGTGGGGGGTAGAAGGGGGCTTTAAGAATTAGGAATAAAAACAGCCTCACTTCATGATTTTGTTTTCTCTGAGAAATAGCTATTTTCCTTCCGTCACACTTTAGTGATCAGTGTGCGTATTACCTCCCTTCTAGTCTTAGTGTAGGGAGTTAACCCTGCCCCCTGTAAGGTTGTAGCAAATATCCTGAAGGGTGTTCTCTTCAGTCCCTCTCCCTCTGTGTTCAGTTAGAAGATGTGGTTAGAGTCCTGGCTCTGATGGCCACATCGTTCTCTGTATTTGCAGGTTCACTACAACATTGGCAAAAACCTGGCTGACAAAGGCAACCAAACGGCGGCCATCAGATACTACCGGGAAGCAGTGAGGTATGTGACCGAGTCTTCCAGAAATACCACGGGTGTGCGGGTTTTGATCTCACTTGCTGGGGTCCTAAACCCATCCCCTCAACGACCCCAACCTTGAAAGGTCTTCACTGATTCCTGAGAGTGTAGTGGAAAGTACCCAACAAGTAATAGCTTGGTTTCTCTCTCAACTTTCAGGTTAAATCCCAAGTATGTTCACGCCATGAATAATCTTGGAAATATCTTAAAAGAAAGGAATGAGCTACAGGAAGCCGAAGAGCTGCTGTCTTTGGCTGTTCAAATACAGTAAGCATTGCCTTTATAATTATGCCAGGGACAAAGAAACAAGCTCCTTTGCTCTGACATCTGAGCCTTTCTGTTTTCTTATTGAAAATGCTCTTCAGGCCAGACTTTGCTGCTGCGTGGATGAATTTGGGCATAGTGCAAAACAGCCTGAAACGGTTCGAGGCAGCAGAGCAGAGTTACCGGACAGCGATTAAATACAGAAGGAAATACCCAGACTGCTACTACAACCTCGGGCGTCTGGTAAGACCAGGCCGTCCCAGGCCTACAGGAGGAAAGACTGGGTTCCCCTTAATTAAAATCAAGTGACAGTCATAAGGCCTATCCAGCACTTGACATTTTATAAGGTGCTTCCACATTCATTTATCTCCTTTGACGGAAGCTGTTTGATTTCCTTATGTTCAGTGTTGAAGCTCTAATGAGCAAAAAGTCCAACTTAAGCCAACCAAGTCTATAAGATCAGCAAGGCAATAGGTGAAACTAAGAATAGATTAAAACTTCTTAGATCCTTTCCAAAGGGATAACTTCCTGATAAACACCTCTCTCTCTCTCTCTCTCTCTCTCTCTCTCTCTCTCTCTCTAAAACACAAACTGAATAGAAATGGATTTAAAAACAAAGGTGGAGTGTGGTTTCTGAGTTTCCTTCTCCTCCTTCCTCAAGGGAACAGATCTCTTCATCTGTAGGGGGTATTTTCCCCAAGAGACAGCTTGGGAAGTCAGGGCACTTGCTCAAAAGGGCTTCAGCATTACTTGATGGAAATAGAAAATAATGTGTTCCGCAAGTGGTTGTTGACAGACTGCATACGAAGATCTGATTGCTCTTGATTTTCTTGACAAAATGGGGCACAGAAATAGAAAAATTATTTAAATGGGAATTATTATATTCTCTGCTCAATCAACTCTTTAATTTGGTTTCAAGAAACTAAATATATTTTTCTAATGTATTTAGATATATTAGGAAAAATTGTTATGGAAGAAACTTTTGATTCATTTGAGCCAAGCTGGAATATATGCACAGTGATATGGCTTTTAAAAGAAGTTTATTTCTAATTTTCCACATTTTACCCAGTTTAACCTCACAGGTAGAATAGCATGCCAGTGTCCTAATGAAGTGCCTATTAATCCTCATTTTAAACGACTGAAGCTTCTTTGTTTTCTGGAATCCCTGTGTTATAAAAACAATAGTTCCCTACTGCTTGTATATCCACTCCATTTCAGATTTGGGAATCAACCTCTATAGAGAATTGATATTCAAAAAATAACAGTAACCCCCATCCCAGGTGATTCCAGTGTCATGTCACTGGCCTTGCATCTGGGAAGCGGCTGTATTCAAGCTTTGACCTGAAGATCATGTCAAAGCAAAAGGGCTGTTTGGAAAGAGCAACTCAGAAAATGTTAGCTGCTTTAAATTTATTGGAAAACCAGTCTTCCATTTTTACCATGATGCGAATGATTCTGGTCTTAACATGTTTGTTTCTGGCCCAGGTGGCCATGATTCTGTGAGATATGTGGATATAGTTTTTATGAATGGAGGAAACAAGATGGCTTGCTATTCTGCGTAATTTACTTTAAGTGAGTTAATAATGTTTATGTTATAAATTTTTAAGTGAAATGGCTTACTTGTTTTTGTTCAAAAAGTGTTTTAGTTAGGAGATGCCGTAGGAGGATACCATCTCCGTGCTTACTCTAGTTAGGAAAAGAGAAGTTTTTTTTTTCCCCTGAGCACAGTCAGAAGGATGGCAATAATGTGACTAACCCAACAGAACAGCCAGGGGTAGGATAGGGAAGATGGACAGCACAGTATTCCCACTGTCCTCATCAGCTTTCTGTGGAGCCACTGGGCATACATTTTGTTTTGTTTTGTTTTTCAACATTTCAAAATTCTGTGCTTTATGATCTAGTTACACATTTTGATGCTAAAACAGCTGAAACTGGAAGACTAGAAGAGAACCAAAAGTGTTATAGTGATTAACTGTTGTGGGCGGGGGTGATCAGTAAGATGTTATAATGATGTGAATAGAAACCAGAAACTCAATAGCATACAAGGCAGGATCAAATCCTCACGAAGTTAACCAAGTGAGAACAGGGTGGGTGCAGGAGGGAGCACATGGGGTGCCTGAATATACATGTTACCTCTCCTTCCTGTGTCTGCTAGACTAGTGCTTGAGCACCACATTAGACTCGTTGTCCCTCTGAGTTCTCTTGTTCCTTTTCCCCTCCACTGAGAGTAGCTCTTCTTTCAAGTCCCTGCTTATAAGGTGAGGGCATCAGCCTGTACCCTCTAGTGTGCCCTGTGTGTCTGCCGCATCCTCCGGCTTTACAGTTCTGCACCACAGCCTTGCTCTTTACCGGTAGCTGCCTGTCCCTGTAGTTCCTTAGGCTTTGGAAATAGAGAATATATGCTAAATGAGCCTGCTGTAAGTTATATCCAAAGAAAGGATCACAGATATGAAATGCCTGCTTTAACAGTACACCTTAGTCCTGGGATCCATTACTTATTCACCTGGAAGATCACCGGAGCACTGAATAGATTGAGACCTTGATATTGTTTACTAATTAGGCTGCCTTGAAACGCTTTCCCCCCAGTCCTCTGCCCCCACCCCCTGTTCCTGCTCATTTAAGGCTTTTGCTCTCCATTGTGGTTTAATTACGCAGCTTTTGCCCACTTGACAGCTTAAAAGCATTAAGAGCTTAATCTTTAACAGCTCAACCAATCCATTTATATATTGGCGAATGAGAGGCACTTAATAACTTCAAGGTGTCTTCTTTAGAAGTCACATTTTTATAACATAAGAGAGAAATTTGTTTTGATTTTTTGGACCCTGATAAGGGAATATAATGCAGTTCTCTTGTGGAATAGAAAATTAGGAAGAGCTGGGTTATTTGGGACATACTGCTGGTCCTAGAGAGTTAGGATCTAGTGGCCAGAGATATTACTGGAGACAGTTCACTAGGCAGAAGCCGATTGTATCACTCAGGATGCATTCAGAAAAAACAGTGTGCAAAGTATTGTAAATAGAAAAGAATTTAAAATGTGTAGCCATAGAATGGGTTGTATGGTGCCATACATGGTAGTGCATGCTAATTATCCCAGCAGCTCGGGAGGCTAAGTTAGGAGTATTGCAAGTACAAAGCCAGCCTCAGCAACTTAGCAAGAACCTGTCTCTAAAGAAAATATATAAGTGCATTGAATGGAAGTTATATTGGTTGTCTCAGATGTGTTAAAATGTTGCCATGGGTTTTGTCCAAGTGAATCAGATACATATCACATGCTGGATAGAATTGCCTTAAAATCACTAGGATAGCCGATAAAGACAGAGAATATAATGTTAATATAATTAAGTATCCCAAATTAGTTTAATTTTTTTAACTTTATATAATCCATTTTAAAGAGTAAAATATTATAACCTGCTTGTCTGAGTCTCAAGGGAAATTAATTGTGACATCTTTAGTAAATGGATATTCATATGTGTTTCCAGAGTTCATTAAACCCATCTTTTTCTGGTATAAATACCATCTATTTGCTGTGTGGGTCATAAGTCTAATCAAACATTTCTGTTGTCTAATGGAAAGATACATTCAGCCAGGTGTGGTGGTGCACACCTGTAATCCTAGTGGCTGGGGAAGCTAAGGCAAAAGATTGCAAATTTGAAGCCAGCCTATGCAACTTAATGAAACCCTCCCTCAAAGTAAAAAATAAAAAGGGCTGGGGGTGTAGCTAAGTGGTTAAGCATCCCTGGGTTCAGTCCCCAGTACCAAAAAAAAAAAAAATTATACACTTGACAGTAAGGAAGGAAATCGCCTTGAACTTTGATAATTGTTATCATTTGTTCCTTTTGCAGAGTTAAAAGGATCAAGCACATTGAGATGAAATGTGCCTCTGAACTGAGTTCAAGAGGGCCAGAGGGTTACCAGCTGAAGAATACATCTCTTTCTCTCTCTGTGGCTTCTATTACCTATGCAAATTGAGAGCCAGCCATTTTTTATTGTTACCAATGTTGAACAAAGTTTCCTTTCAAGAGAAGGCAACAGATAATTCTGTCCTTCTTAAACCAAGCAAACAAGCTCTGAATTGCCAAGGAAAAGGTTTTACATGACCGTAGGAGTTCACAAAGTGTGTCTGGCATAGTCATCCTTTTATGTTAGGTTCAAGTGTGAATAAGAAGGAGCTCTAAGGCCATTCTTCATGAGGCAGTTTGGACACAGAGCTTTTCATCACATAAAATATTTGTTTATGATTCTAAACAAAACTTTATCAAAGATGGACTGTATGGGGTCTTTCTAGATAAAGAATAATAAGCAGTATTGAAATGTCAGTAGCCAGAAATATGATTTGATACCTGACATAACAAATATTAGATTATGTAGTTAAGATGCCTAAGCTCTGGACCTAGACCAGATCTTCATTTCTAGATGTCTGACTTTGGTTATTAATTTCTCATACCTTAGTTGCTTCATCTGCAAAATAGGGATGCTAATAATATCTATTTCATTGAAAAGTAAATGGGTTAATATGAAAAAGTCAGAAGTCCCATATATAAAGATTAGGTTGGTTTTTGTTTGTTTGTTAGTTTTTATGAAGTTTTATTTTGTTATTGATATCTTAGAGAAAAGGCAGAAATTTTAGAATAATGATTTTTTTTTCTTTTTTTGTCTTTGCATCGTTTTCAGTATGCGGATCTAAATCGCCACGTAGACGCATTGAACGCGTGGAGAAATGCCACCATGCTGAAGCCAGAACACAGCCTGGCTTGGAACAACATGATCATCCTCCTTGACAATACAGGTGCAGAAGGGAGAATTCAATGGATCAGAGGCAATTGTCCCATCCCACAGTACTGCTGAATAATTGAGAAGCAGAGATTAGTGTGCCCTCCTCCACCCCAAGTTAAAAAATAATATGGATGTGAATATTTTACGTTACAAAAATGTCTATTCTTCTAGAAAATGGAGCTTTCTTTGATATATGGAAATACGAATGTTGGGGAATGGTGTTGAGTCATTGTGGAAGGTGTGTGATCCCATCTCATTTATTCTGAAGCCTGTCATCCAGCTACATCAGCACCCAGGTGTTGGAGGCACCCAGATATGAGCAAGAAGAGGCTTCTGGGCTCCTGGGATGGAAGGGCAGGTCCATGTTTACTAGCTCACTGACTGCATACAGAAAACACCCTCCAGTCTATACCAAGAGCCTTGGATTATTTATCTATCTATTTATTTATTTATGGTACTGAGAACTGAACCCAGGGGTGCTTTAGCACTGAGCTACATTCCCAGATCTTTTTATTTTGAGGCACGATCTTGATGAGTTGCTGAAGCCAGACTCAAACTTTTGATCCTCCTGCCTCAGCCTCCCGAAATTACAGGCATGTGTCACTGCCCCCAAATCTTGGATCTTATTTGAGATATGTTCGTGACTTGATCTGGTTTTTATCCCGTAGCAGTCTGGGTTCAGCCAATTTGGAGTTACTTCACTACCCTTGCTTTAGAAAGCCAACCATTCTTTAAGAAACCACGGTGCTACTTGGCAGGATTTAAAGCTGGCAGGCCCTCGAAACGGTGCAGGGAAGAGACTGGTTTCTAAGGAAAATGCCAAGCACGCACACTTCCACTTGCAAAGTGTTCCCCAATTAAGGTGTCACTGTGATACGCTTATTTTGCAGATGTGTTTCCTCCGGTTTGGGTATAACTGGTGTCTGGGGGAAGATTAAAACTAGGTTTTATATGGTTTACAGAAATTAATCAAAAGCCGTTTGCAGGATGTGTCAGAACTCTGCTCTGAGTCGCAGAGGCTCTGCCATTCATGAGGCTGCCTGTGTTTTACACATGCTACGTAGATTTCCCCAAGTAGTTTATTCATAATTGTGTATGATGTGTGTAAGCCCTGTTAATTATAGAGAGAGACAAAACACAAGTACAATATTAACATGCTTTTTACTTTTCCATTTTTTCCTCCCAGGTAATTTAGCGCAGGCTGAAGCAGTTGGAAGAGAGGCACTGGAATTAATACCTAATGATCATTCTCTTATGTTCTCCTTGGCAAACGTGCTGGGGAAATCCCAGAAATACAAGGTGTGTAAACCACAGGCTGTGATTTCTTGTAATGAATGCCAGCAGCTGACAGAAGCCATCAGTGTTACTTCTGCCCAGTTAAATTCGGAATCAGGCCAGAGCCATGGCAGCCGTACACCAGGGTGAACTGGTCAGTTTGTTTCCTGGAAAAGTTGCCCAGAAGATGGATGTGCAGGGTCAGACCCCATGTCCTTTCTCATCAGAACTCAGCCATTGTTCACACCTGGGGAGGGGAAGAGAAGAGAGACCAGGGCAGGGGCAGTGACCAGGAAGAGTTGCTGACGCTTGAACTGCCCGGCTGGGGTGAGGACCATTCAGCACAGTGACTGCTCCTTCCAGGACACGTCCCAGCCCCCACCCTCTCACAAAAGGGTTGGACGCTGTCCCTTGCAGTGGAGCCAAAGCTGAGTTTTATTTCTGGGAGCTGTTTTCTCCACAAAAGAATGACCAGCCCATGAGGAAACATGACTGCGTC
The DNA here is from genome assembly GCF_021218885.2 of Marmota monax. Classification (NCBI taxonomy): domain Eukaryota; kingdom Metazoa; phylum Chordata; class Mammalia; order Rodentia; family Sciuridae; genus Marmota; species Marmota monax. The sequence continues at coordinate 10,619,636 of NW_026693108.1, forward strand.
TGCAGTTTTCCCTCCTCTGAGTTACAGGTTGTCAGCAAGGCCAGACTTTGCTCACCAACAGAAACCATAAGATGGTAAATCTGTTCCACTTGTGTCCCAGGATGTGTGAGGAATAGGCTGAGCCTGGCTCCCCGTATATTAAGATTCTTAATACCAGTGATCTCAAACCCTAGTTTTATATATCAGAATCACTCAGGAAGCTCGTTAAAACAGAGTCCTTCTCATGAGGATGGGGTCTGGGGTCAGGTCAGGGAATGTCTTTTTTTTTCCATTTCTGGGGACGGAATTCAGGGTCTCACCCATGCTAGACAAGCGCTTTACCACTGAGCTGCACCCCCAGCCTGGAATGGGTTTCCAACATGCATCTTCAGAGCCTGACACACATGGTCCTTTTGAGGGACAAATATTTCAGAATCAGGGCCTATATGTTATTTTGATCACTCTGAGGCTACAGATAAAACCTAAAGCCTAATGGTAGTGATTAATTAATATTTGATCAGTGTTATGTACTTCTCCCTTTCTGTTCATTAAATGCCATTACTGGTATAATTCTCCATAAGAGTTAAGATTCTTCATGCGTTTATTTTTTAGTGTCAGGGAAATTCGTAGCTTCATGAGCCTCATTTAATATAGTTTTATATTAGGATTTGGAATTTTAAACAACTTTTTATTTTTTTTTTCTTGTAATGCAAAAAAAATGATACCTGTTGCTGTTGGTCTGCTGTGTGCCTGGTGCTGCTTGTCTGGGGGTGTTCCTTGCTCTGGATGCTGTGGAGAAGGATGTGGTGGTGATGGGCTGCTTGGGCACAGTCTGACTGGGTCTCTCTCTGCACAGCCTGCTTTTCACCTGAGCACATTGCTTACTAGCTCCGTCTCTAGGGAGGCTACCTGAGTGCAGAGCTGAGTCTCCAGTCCTGATTTCCTGTCTCTTGCTGATCTGTGTGCTGATGGGTGATTTTAATAGCCCAGTTCGTAGTCATGAAGTGACCTAATGCATCTCTTGTTGGACTCTGAAACTTTGTGCAGGCTTCCACAGCCTGTTCTGGGGCTTTGACATGCAGAGCAAGCATTCTCATGCTGAGTGGTCTAGGGATCCTCTCCCAGCATCCCTTTTTATCTATTAGGAGTCACTGCACTGCCCTGGCCTCAGTTTATTCATGTGTAAAATGGAAATACTGATCTGCAGAACCTCCTGATGGGGGGATATGAAAAATGTACAAGAACAAAATTGCTCTATCAAAATGTAATCTGCTCTTAAAATACGTGTGTGTGTGTATCATACTGTAAGTATAAGGTAAGGAAAATAACATAATTTTACCCAGTCCCAGCTACATACTTTGCCTGACCATAGCTCTGAGCCTGAGGGTCACCTGGTCTTAGCTTTGGGAGAGACTGGCAGATGCTAGAGGGTGACCCGCAAGCCTCTACCGTGTGCAGCCCCAAGTGGATCCACAGGAAGGAAGGAGAACTGAACAGGGAATGTTGCTGTGTGGTTGATGGTCTCAGCTCCCATTGACCATCTGCCTTCCCTCATTCAAGTGGATCACAGTGGCCCTGAGCCACACCTTCCAAGGGCACAGAGAAGGCTGAGGTCTCTGAGACAGTGATGCTTCTTCTTCCCCACCAGCTGTGGGGGCTGAAGGAGCTGCCCAGTGAAAGCCCACCCTTGTTCCACCGCAAGATGCAATTTCCAAGGCCTTTCTCAGTGTATCCAATGCTCTTCAGAAAATTTCATAGCATTTTTGGGGCTTTGAATACCTGCAGAATCTGTGTTCATGAGAGGCCGGTCCCTCACCTCCCCCCTCCTCAAGGCCCAGCTGCAGATGGAGAGCTGCTGAAGGGTGCTCTGGAGCCCCACCTTGTCCTGAGAGGGAGTGTCTGGCCCACACTCCCCTTCCCTAGACCCATCTTCCTCAGATGCCCCTTTTGCCCATGTGCCATGGTGTTCCCATCTCCAGGCTCAGGAAACGTGGACTCACATTTCCTCCCGTCGAGACCTGATCCAGTGCTTTCTGTCGGTTCTTCCTCAGACCCATTCTTTCCTTCCCAGCTTCCTGCTCCCTCTGCAGAGTTCAGATCCTGCCTTGCCAGGAATAGCAGAGCCTAAGGAGGGGTGGGCTGCAAGCCCCTCCCCACCACCAGCACTGCTGTCCTCCAGTCCCACCCTAAGTGACTGTCATCCCTTTAGGCATTTGAGCAGTTCCATAAATGAATGAAGAAATAAATCTAGGACCCCCTAGAAAACTCCTAAACTGCATTTTATCCCTAAAACCATTCTCTCCAGTGAATCCTGCTTTATTTGCAGGCAGGGGAGCATAACTAAATAGATTTCAGTTGCCTGGACTTATTTTCTAAAGTTTTAGACTTCAAATGGAAATATTTCAAAATCAGAGACAGCATAGTTATGTAGAAACCACTACTAACTCCACAATCCATTTGATTGGTGCAGTGAGGTCTTGTTTTTGGTGTTCTTGTTGCAGCTTACTTGATATAGCAGGAAAATTGTAGGCTTTTTTTTTTTTTAAAAAGAAGTGGAAATTGAACCAGGGGTGTTCTACCTCTGAGCTACATCTCCACCCCTATTTGTTTATTTATAGAAAGGGTCTTGCTAAGTTGCTGAGGCTGGCCCTGAACTTGTGGTCCTCCTACCTCAGCTTCCCAGGTTGCTGGAATTACAAGTATGCACCACCATTCCGGGCTCAAAAACCTCTTTGAAGGCATTTCAGCTACTGAAACTTGGATTATAGACACTGAAGTAGAGTTGACCTCCTGTATTTTAGCCTGATGTCTTCATTCAGCCACTTCTGAATGATATTTCTAAAATGCAAAGTTTTCTCCACTCGCTCTGTCTAAAAAGCACTGGTTTCAGAGATGTCTGCCTACATAACCAGTGTGTTTCTTAGGACAACCATGGGCTGTCACAAGGCAAAGGAGCTGCTGCTCTTGCAGGTTAGAAAATGCAGAATCTGAATGAGGAGAGCCCACCCAGAAAAATACACCTAGGATACAAGAAGCAAAAATAATCATCCCCACACCAGAAGCTTTGATTGTTGAAGTTCAGTGTTTAGAGCCATTTGCAGCATGCTTGGCCCTCTTAGAAGAGGAATGAAGTGGGAGTGAATGGTGGTCCCCAACATGTGCCAGGGAGAATAGATAGGGCATCTTTATCTCTGCACTTGATGGTAGAAAGCTGCAGTCCAGTCTGCAGTGTTCAGCATGATCAGGTAAGAAAATACTTTGCCTGCTTTACAGTGACCGCATTGGATGTGAGGATGATTTGGAGGAAATGCAAGACTATGCAAGAATCGATTCATGCACATCAGGGTATTCGGTCACGGTCATACACGGTACTGTGACAGCTTCAATGACAGAGGGCTGCTTCTTTCTCATTCTCTCTGCTCATTCTTTCCAGCTGAATGAGCTGCTTCTGGGTTGCCACGGGTGTTGTAGGTTCTTCAGGAAGTGAGACAGGTGCCGACTCATGGTGAGGGTCCTGGCAGGGAGTTCCTTGGTGCAGGCTGAAAGTGGCTGTCATGGGTGCTGCAGCCACTGCTTGGCTTCACTCGGCCTTCTCTCATCTACGGCACCCTGATCCAAGCAGCTCGCTTCCAGTTGCAGAATTCCAGCACTTCTGGGAGGCAGGTTGCGGAGCTCATGGGCACATTCATGCCCTCTCAGTGCTGCCCTTGGCGCCTTGGCTTCCTTGCGAGGTCTTCAGAGCCTCTTCTCACAGAGCGTGTTTCTGGAAGGACACAGTGATACAAAGGAAGGGTAACAGTTTGAAAACCACAGGCAGTAAAAACAGAATCACTTTTGCTTCATATTACAATACCCTCTTTTGTGTGTGTTTCTTTTTTTTTTTTTTTTTTTAGGAATCTGAAGCTTTATTCCTCAAGGCAATTAAAGCAAATCCGAATGTTGCAAGTTACCATGGTAATTTGGGTAAGGAAACTTTTCAAATTGGATTGTATTGAAACTCTATATAATTAAAATGAAATGGGCATATTTCTATAAAGTCATTGTTAGGAGAATGGTTTTTTCCAAAGCTAGTCTGTATTGTCCTTCATAATCTGGTTTTAAAATTTGGTTTTATTATGACATTTCAAAGACAGCCTTATTTGCAAATTGTAATTGCATAACCAAGACAACCCCCAAAATTGCCCACCGAGTTCATTGCCTTCTTATGAGAACTCGGATCTTCCTTCTGTTTAAAGGAACCTACAATGTTAACCCGAGAGGTACTTCAGAAGCTTCTTAGGGAACACACCTCCTGTTCCCTTCTTCCAGAGTGGATCTTCCCCCTTCCAGCCCTGTTTCCTCTGCTTGTGTTCCCTTATGCTGTGGCCAAAAATGTACTGGTAGTTTTTTATTCCCCAGAATTCCTTTCTTCCATTCTGACATCTCCAAAGTTGGAGTTTTCAGAGCCTACCATACAGCTCAGAAAGCTCAGTCATGCAAAGGTGTTTTTCTGAAGCTACTTATCATAAACGCCATGAAGCATCTTAGTTTTTCTTCCCACATTGCAAGTTTAGTTTATTTACATAATTGTAAAAATCAGGTTTATCCTAAAAATTAGGTTTATTGTGACAATCATTATATGGTCAAATCTTGCTATTAGAACCCTTACTTCCAGCTAGGACACACAATCTTTTACTACCAAAAGATGTGGGAAAAATCATTACTTTAAATAAACAGTTGACTTCTCTTTCTTTATAAATAAAATAAAAGGCTGGACTTCTGTGTGGCCAGAATTCTAAATAGTGCTGAGAGCCCCACTCTATCTGGCCTGGGTCCTGGAAATTTTATGGCAGCTTTAAGACACTTAATGCACTTTTCTTTTTATGTCTTTATGTAATGATGTTGCTGTAGGCAGATGTATCCCATCTAATGATAGGAAAAGCCCTACAGAAAACTGGCAGAGGTTAAGTGGACCATCCCCAGGGAGTATGATTACAATAGAATGTTCAGTACAAACAATATTTTTTTTAAGCAATGATTTTCAAAAACTGTTTGCAAATGCCCTGGAATAGTTCTTTGCACAAGTGGTTGGGAATCATGCAAGTTATTCAGAAGCATTTCCAATGAAATTCATCTCCTGCTATTTCAGCTGTGCTTTATCATCGTTGGGGACATCTCAACTTGGCCAAGAAACACTATGAAATCTCCTTGCAGCTTGACCCCGCAGCAGCAGGCACCAAGGAGAATTATGGCCTTTTGAGAAGAAAGTTGGAACAAATGCAGAGAAAGGATGTCTGACCTCTTGCATTCGTCTTGTGTGTGTGTGCACGAGGCATATCATTAACATAATATGCTTGTTTAACCATTTGAAATTCTTGGACACGTTGTTTATTTTACTGTTATTTTTTTCTATTAAAACAAAGACATGCAAAAAGATTACAGCACCAGCAATATACTCTTGAATGCTTGATAGGGTTTTTGCATCAAAATTGTATTTTTTCAGGCAACTCCAATGGAATTCTAGACTCCCCAAAATGAAATCTTTTGTAAGTAAACAAAAAACAGAAAAAATTATCTCAAGTAACTTTTCCCAATATTAAGTCTGCATTTGGGCTGTGAGCTTTGTGTATGGACTAGCACTATGAAACCTCAGTTGTAACCAAGAAATGATGGACTCCTACAGTTTATATGAACATCAAATGTGTCTGTATATTAGCATTTTTATTTAATGGCCGTATATTAAAGAGTTTGGGATTTGTTTTTTGTCTTTTACCTCTTATTTTATAACAATGTATCATGAACTTTCTTTGTAAGGAAATATTTATTTGTATTTTTATGTGTTAGACAGGGCAAATAATTGAAAGAAGAATGAAAAATTTTGACACCTAGTATATTTATATACTTTTTCCTCCATAGACAGAAATGGACTCCTGCAATATATTTTGTATTCTCCAGTATGTGCAATTTCAGTACCTAAGAGATCATGTAATAGTCTCCATGAACTGTCACTATTGATAGGCAATTCCAGCCATGCTATAGATAAGAGCAGGCAGCCTACCATCCTGTTCCTGTTAATTCCAGTGTTGACAGGACTACCCGTGTGTATACATAGGGTTTTATGTGTTTCGGCGTAAAGCAGTTATCCATTTTGTGTAATAGAACTGCAGTCCTTATTCTATCCAGAAAAAGCAAAAGGAGTCATATTTGGGGACTTTAAGATTTGGGGGGATTTTTTCCAATTTTTATTTGATCAGAATAATCATGTTCAGTTGTTTGTTTGCTGTCAATCTAATGGTTCATTCAGTCTCTGTTATTTCTTATGCAGTAAAACTATTACACACAGTGGCATTAAAATGTCATATTGCCTTCTTGATAGATGGTTTTCACGTTTGTGGATTTTGTGTCCTCCTTTCCCTTACAATGGAATCAAAGTGACCAATTTATCTTTTATAACGTGTCTTCTATTTGATTTTAGGGCCCATTTTATACAATTGCATTATAAAGTTATTCAGGTTCAGAGAATGGGTGGCATAGAACCACAATGAGGTGAATTTGATTTTCTGCACTCTTTTTGAGGACAGATCTGTGTAATTATAACTTATGGTTGTCGAGATACATCAGAAAAGTGCTGTTTTGACATTTCTTAAATGGACCCCAAACAACAACAATTCACAGATCTCCTAGGAGCAGGGGCTGCCTCATTATTTATGTTCCTATAGTGCTTAGCTTGGCAGAGGATAGATCTGGTATATACTGTGGGGGTTTTTTAAAGCAAATTTCTCCCCTTTTGGGGTGGGGTACTTATCCTTTAAGAGTAAAGAAAAAGTATTTCTTATAAAAACCCCTGCAGCACCTTTTTTCCCCTGACACTAAAACTAGTGTCAAATTGAGACGTGCAAACCTGGACCCTGCCTACCAGATGAACCCTGAGCTCTCCCCGCTTGGTCTCTCCGGTTCCCACTGCAGCCATTTTCTATCCAGAGAAAACAGTCATTTGTTTAATTGACATTCCAGGAAGCCTTTTATCTGCAGAGTTTGGAAGTGAACCATGAAGGCTCTCTTTCCTTCTCTTCCCATCTTAAGCAGCCACTGCCTTTGGATCTTGGGTTTCCTTCCTAGCAAGACTGAAGTGGAAGGCTACCTCCCAGTTCTCCTCTGTTTTTTTTTTTTTTTTTTTTGGGGGGGGGGTGGTTCTGGGGATTGAATTCAGGGGCACTCAACCACTGAGCCACATCCCCAGCCCTGTTTTTCTATTTTATTTAGAGACAGGGTCTCACTGAGTTGCTTAGTGCCTTGCTTTTGCTGAGGCTGGCTTTGAACTCGCAGTCCTCCTGCCTCAGCCTCCCAAGCCGCTGGGATTTCAGGCATACACCACTGCACCTGGCTCCAGTGCTCTTCTGATTTCTTATGACAATGAGGGGAGGGAGTGACAGCATCAAACCAAATATGGGGAAATTAGTTGTCACCCTGCCCCTCCTTAGTAGCAGGTATCACCCAGTCTGGAAGGTAGTTTGGGTCTTCACTCGTTCAAATTTGTTTTGGTGCATACGGAAGCTTAAATTCTTTCAGATTCATCCTGTTACAAAGAGCCGACCATGCCTTGACAGGGGTTCTGAGTCTGTAACATTTCATGAGCATGTTCTTTGTATTTTATTTCAAATTACTGACTTAAAATACACAGAACAGGCCCCACCTCAGAGCAATGGAAGTCGCAGTCACAAAACCCAGACTTGGGCCTCGGCTGTCTGTCACGGGCAGTTCACTTCGCATTGCTCAAGGTCATTTCTCATCTTCAAAGTGGAGATAGTAAGATCTCCCTCAATAAGCTGGGAATCTCTTGGCCCAGCAGATCCTTTATAAATGGTAGTCTAGATTTTTGAAAGAGTATCTGTGTTTGGAGCAAATAGATCTGCCCTTAAATACATTTATTCCCTCATTCATGCATTAAATAGTAGGTGCCTACTATGTGCCAGAGACTTCTTGAACCTGTGGATACAAAGGTGAATGGAAATGGATACGATATACAGAGCTACCCAAGTTAAGAGAATGGGGTGGATGCTGATAAAGAATTATTATGTAGTCCTATGAAGAGAAAGGCCTGATCTAACCTGCAGTCAGGAAAGGGTTTCATAGGATGGTGACTTCTGAACTGAGATTTGATAGAGGAAGAAAGTCACTAGGCCAGCTGTTCTCAATCAGGAGATTTTGCCCTCCAGGGGACATTTGGCAATGCCTGGAGATATCTTGTTAAAACTGATCGGGTGGGGGAGGCATACTATACCTCCTACCGATTACCAGACAACTCCTCTTCAACAAAGAATTATATACCCCAAAACAGCACGCCCAAGGTTAGGAAACCTAACTATGCAGAAGAAACAGCATGCACAAAGGCCCCTGGTGAGAAAGTGGGTACAAAATCCAAGCAGGAGGGAGAGGGGCATATGATAGAGTGACAAGAGCCAGTTTGTGCCAGTGTCCCCAGACCAGAGAATCTTCATCTTAAAGCATTGAAGGATTCAAAGCAGGAAGAGACACAGTTCAATTTATGTTGTGACAAGATCACTTTGGCTGCTGATGGGGAAGAAATTAGACTATTCCAAGTGTGCAGTGTCCGGATGAAGGTGGCTTGGTGCAGCAAGGTGGCAGTGAGTTGGAGAAATGGACTGATGAGAGAAATGCCTAGAAGTCAATTGATGATAGGTAGGCTGGGAGGGAATGAGAGGTGCCAGCATCAGCTCAGTGCAGATTGAGAGAAGCCTTTGAGAAGCTGCCTATGAACCAGAGAGAGAAGGGTCTAGAAAAGAAAGGAAGGAATGGGACCCAAAACTGGGGGGAGATCATCCCTACAAAAGGGGGACAAAGTTACTGCTGTATGTTAGCAAGGTCCCATGGGAGTAGAAGTGGACTCCTGGTCATTCATTCAGTTGGCCAAGCCCCACTTGGAGCATTCAGCAGTCATGCTACAAGATGTCAACCTTTCTGAGACTGTTTCTTCAAATTAAAAAAAAAAATGCAGGTCATAGTGCTTATCTTGCAAGGTTGATGTAAAGACAATATAATAGGGGCTGGGGATGTGGCTCAAGCGGTAGCACGCTCGCCTGGCATGCATGCGGCCCGGGTTCGATCCTCAGCACCACATACAAACAAAGATGATGTGTCCGCCGAAAACTAAAAAATAAATATTAAAAAATTCTCTCTCTCTCTTTTTTTTTTTTTAAAAAAAAAAGACAATATAATAACTGCATGTCTACAGTTGCACTGACAATAAGGAAGCCACTGGACACAAGTCCAGCTATTGGGTACATGTAATGTGGCCAGTCCAAAGTGGGATGTGCTATACACATAATATACGTGCTGGAGTTTGAACACTTGGCATAAAAAAAACATGACCTAGCTGGGGCTGGGGCTCAGCGGTGGAGCTCCTGCCTAGCACAGGTTGAGGCATTGGGTTCAATCCTCAGCATGACATAAAAATGAATAAACAAAAGTATTGTGTCCATCTACAACTAAAAAAAAAAAATTTTAAATAACCTACCTCAATCATTTTTACATTGTTTACATGTCAAAATTACAATATTTTAGATATACAGCTAGTCTTCCATATCCATAGATTCTGAATTCTCAGATTCAATCGAGTTGAAGAGAAAATATTTGAAAGTAATTGTATCTGTGCTGAACGTGTACAGACTTTTTTCCTTGCCATTTTTCCCTAAACAACACAGTACAGCCACAACTTACACAGCATGTGTGTTGTATTAGATGTTACAGCATGTTACAAGGTTTACAGATGTTCCAGTCCCTTATATAAAACAGCATAATATGTGCATATGACCTACACACATTCCCTATGCCGTTTCATATAAGGGACTGGAACATCGCAGACCTTGGCATTTGAGGGGGATCCTCCAAGGAAACAGGTAAAATTATATTGGGTTAAAGAAAATATATCATGGGAATTAATTCCCCCTGTTTCTTTTTACTTTTGAACATGGCTAATAAATTTAAACGGCACCTGTGGGTTTGCACTTGCAGTTCACTTTCCATTTCTAACGGGCAGTGCTTCTCCAGAATGCACTAGGAAGTGTGTATGCGGTACCTACCCAGTAATTTAATTCACATTTTCAAAATGAATATTTGTGAACATTTGTCGAATTTAACAATTATGATTGAATTCATTTAATTCACGTTTTCAAAATGAACATTTGTTACATCTAATGATTGCAATTGAATTAATTTTTTTTTAATTATTGAATACCTACAGGTCATCATCATTGTCACTAAAGCTTTCCAAAGTGGACTCCTCAGATGCCTTTCTGGAAACTGGATTTGGCCTGCCTGTCAGATCACGGGATTAGCAAAGAGCCATGACTTATGAGGAAGATTCTTTTTCATGTATTAATTAAAATTAATTAATGTTGAAAGAACAGCAATTAGAAAATCATAATTTGTTGTTGTTGTTTGGGGTTTGTTTTGTTTGTTTTTGTTTTTGTCTCAAATGAACTGATTCCGGCAAAGATCAGCGATGAATGAAACCATCAGGTGAAAGGCTGCTGGGGAACTTTGCACGGGAGGATCAGGCTGTCACCAGGTGAGCCCACTGACCAACGGTAGCAGCAGTGAGAGTGGGACTCCCAGATTCTCATGTCCACACTGTGGTGCCACCCACAGTACCCAGGGGCACCCAAGATGGGTCCTTCCCAAAGTAAGTAGTTCCACCTGCATCTAAAAAAAAAATGGGCCTTATTTGATTACTAATTTTAAATTTAAAAACTACAAAATGACATTCTTGGACCCCTCAATAGTTGAATTTGTTGTAATAATGGTACTATGATGATATAAGAATACATGTAATTTTATATACTTATATTTTTAAGTAGCAATGCATACCAGGTCAGTAGATATGAACTGATATACAGTCTGGGATTGGCAGCAACAGGAAGGGAAGAAGAAGAAGAGAGGGAAAGATACAAGGAAGGACCTCCACTTATATTTCCTGACACCATTCTTGCAAAATAACCCCTTTCATGTTTTCTTGGAGTAAGTCATATTTTTGTCTTTTGGGTACAACTTTTGAATATCTCTGTTTAATGGTGAATGTTATGTTTTGGATATATGTCCATCCTCCCCAAAGCGCCTGTTAATGCAGAACATTCAGAGGTGAAATGATTGGATTATGAGAGTTGTAACCTAACCAGTCCACCCTAGTTTGATGGACTGACTGGGTGGTCACTGTAGGCAGGTGGAGTGTGGCTGGAGGAGGCAGGTCCCTAGGGATGTGCCCAGGAAGACTGCATCTTCCCTGCAGGCCCCTCTTGCTGCCACGCAGGGAGCAGCTCACCTCTGCCTCATCTTGGACCCAGAGCAATAAAGCTGGCCATCTATGGACTGAGACCTGTGAAACTGTGAGCCTCACGTAAGATTTTCCTCCTCTAAGGAGTTCTTTTGGGGTATGTTGGTCACAGTGATGAAAAAACTAACTGAAACAGTGAACTTGCTGGTTTTCAGGTATTATGTGCCTCCCCACCGTTTACCTCCCTGGAATCACAATCCAAATTGCATTTTTGAGAGCCGAGAGCCTTCTCGTGTACTAACTTCTGGAAGTATGCTTTCCCGAAGCTTTGGATCTGAGTCCAGTTGTGCCTGCATGGCCATTGAGCTTGTGATCCTCCTGCTTCAGCCTCCTGAGCCGCTGGGATACAGGCGTGTGCCCCCATGCCCAGCTGAAGAAGTCATGTGCTTTTGAGCATCAACAATTCTGTCAGGTACAAATGAGTCCAATCCTGCCATTAGTGACCTGGAACCTGAGATGAGTCAGGTTAAAAACTCCAGGCCTTAGTTTTCTCATAAAAATAGAGGAGGTTGCTATTGCTTCGTTAATCTCTCCACTACAAAATAAGAAGGTTAATCTAAACCAGTGGGCTTTCAAACATGCTTAGATGCTTAAAATGCGTTTCTTAAAAATGAAGTAGAGAAGTCCCTGAAAAAGGTTGTAAGTGAGCTGCTTTGCACACTTACATAAATCCCCATAAAAATTGGTTGTGAAATGTACCAATGTTTGAAATTCCAACCCTCTAAGATATTTTGAAGGTTTCTAGTCCTGAAATGATCTGAGAAGGTAAAAAGCACCTGAGAACGAAGAAGTAAAACTCTGACTTATACACATCAGGCTGTGACAGTCCAGATTGGGACGGCTGCAGAGGGAACAGGAAGCCACACTTCTCCCAAGGACATACTGATGTGGTAACAGGTCAAACAACCCCTTCTTGGGGTGCATGCTGCTTTCTTGCTCACGATCAGAAACGTGGCTATTTTAAATCAGTAAGAATGAGCTCCCCATATGTGTTGGAAACAGCCCCCAATTCCCAGCAGGTGAGAGTGTGTGGGCAGGTTTCTGGATGCGCTGGTCCACATCTCCAGAGATGTAGGGCCTTGCACCTGATCCGTGGACCAGACCTGATGAGGACCCTCAGTGTGCAGCCTTGCCACCTCAGCCTGTCACAACAGTTTCCCCTTCAGTTTCACCTAAACTCTTCCCTGTCCCCAAACCTCCCAGCCGTGTCTTTGCTGACACATCCCAGGCTTCCTCTGGGTGGATTCATTCCTTGCCACAAGCCCATAAGCCAGACTTCATCCAACTACAGCTCTGTACCCGGTGGTCTTTGGGCTGAGACAGGTCACATGCCAATCGAAAGACCAACGTCAAGCCATCTTATCTCCTTTCCTCATTTGAAAAGGGGAAGTAATTCCCCCTCGCCTTTCGTATATTATGCAATGCAGAATTAAGTATCTGACTGATCACGTGTATGAAAGGTCTTCATAGACAGCGCGTCGAGTTTCATTAAATAACATGTAGGGTTATTTAATGGAACTAGTACTTTTAAAAGAGGTTCAACTACAGGAAATGACTAGGCCTGGTAACACACATTACAGCGTATACTACCTGTTTCCCTGTTTAGCCATCATGTTAAAGATCACAGATCACAGGGTTGTTTTGGTGGTGGTGGTTGTTGTTGTTCTGGGGCTTTGTTTTTGTTTTGTTTTGTTAAATTGTGTTGTTGTTTTTTTTTTTCAGGAAAATTAATGGAACTGGAAACCATAATTTTGAGTCAGACTCAGAAAAGTATCACATGCTGAAGCGAGAGGGGGAAAGGGGTGTCATGAAAGTAGAGGGAAGAGGACCTTGGGAGGGAGGAGGAGAGGACAGGGAGGTACTGGGGGTGCAACTGGTCAAACTCTGCTTTTACATACATGATGAAAGACACCATTCTGCACAAATAATATGTGCCAATAAAAAGAAAAGAGCTCAGGGCTTCGGTTCAGCAGGATGTAGTTTCAAGTCTTGGCACCCTTGTTTATTGGCAGGATGCCTTTGAGTTACTTGCCTCCCAGAGCTATATCATAGGTAGAGTGGGAGTGATAATACTCACAAAGCTGTCAAAGGATGTCGTGAGAAGACACCCTGGTGTCCACCCAGTCCTATCAATCCACCACCCACCAGGAGACCAAGATTCATTTCATTTTGTAAAGTCTACTCTAGCCACTGGAGTAGCATTATTTTCTTGAAAAGTCTTTAAAAAGTCACTGTTTGGGTGGCAAGGCCCAATTACTTGATTCCAGTTTCAAGAACAATGGCAGCAAGACTACAGGGTTAGAGAGAGGACCCGGATGTCGGTGGCTCTTTGCAGTGTAATTAACTTTGATCATAGTGGGTGGCATATTTGGCTGGTCAGGTTATTTCTTCTAAGAATTCTTCCAATTATTCCCTTATTCATGATTAGAGGTTTATTCCCAAGGCTAATGAAATAATCTCAGATAGTGCTTTACTCCAGTCTTTGCTTCTTATTCCTGAAACTATAAATGATGGGCAAGAATGAACCATTTCAACCACAACTGCTCAGAAAATATCATCTACTTCTTGGGAAAGATGTTGCATATCTTTTGTGGAGAAAAGGTCAAGGCCTTATTCAAAGTCAAAACAAAACCAAACCCGCAGCATCCCACATCATCTTTAAAACATTATTTACAGAAATAACAGGATTGAATTTAATGTGAGCAAACTTAGCTTCATGAGATTGGTTTTCTTCGCTCATTAATTTCTTTGCCATGGAAATTGTTTAGCAGTGAGACTTGTACCAAGTAAAGTAACTTGACAGATTGAAAAGAAAGAAAATAATAATCCTGCCACCTTCAAATTTAACAGCTAATTTTTACAGGAAAGGTTAGAAGTGGAGGTATATAGTATATTGAATATGTATGTATATAGTATATAGAATATATACTATGTTTATTTTTACGGCTCTGCAGCTGTCCCAGTCTGGATTGTCACAGCCTGATGTGTATAAGGACAGAGTTTTACTTCTTCATTCTCAGATTCTAAATTAGCCTCATTAATGAACCTCAGTTGAAAACTGTGGAGTCTTTTTGTTTAGTTCCTCATGATGAAATAGAGGGAATGATCTAAAAGTAAATTTCAATTACTTTTGCAGTTGTGCACACTGCGGTGTGAAGTACTTGGTACATGTGCACAAGGATGTAGACCTGGGCTCATGAAACTCAGTTCTGTGGAGGAAAGACCCATTAATCCAGTACCACAGAAAGAAGAAGCAGGTATTAGAGAGGCTGGAGTAAGAGACAAAGTTTGTAGGGTAGGCAAACATTTTTCTGTAAAAGGGCAGATAATAAAGACAATTCAGACCAGATGGTCTCCATGGCTGAGAGCAGCCATAGTGATAGGCATGGTGGCACATGCCTGTAATCCCAGAGATTTGGGAGGCACAGACAGGAGAATCAAAAATCCAAGGCCAGCTGAAGCAACTTAATGAGAGCCTGTATCAAAAATTAAAAAGGGCTGGGATGTGGCTCGTGGTAGAGCAGCCCTGGGTTCAATCCCGAGTACCACAAACAACAACAAAATCAGCCATAGAGAGTATACAACCAAATGCTGTGAGTGTGTTTTAGACACTGAACTCTGAATTGCATCAATATTATTTTGGTTTTGATTTATTTTCAAGCATTTAGAAGTATAAAATTCCTTCTTGGTTTGAGGACCCTACAAATACACATGGTGGGTTAGAATCAAGCTGTAGAATATTTAAGACCCCAAATAATTTATTTTCATGAATCACTAAAATAATTTGATAGTATTTCAGTGGATTTTCACAGTGTTATTCAGCTTAGCTTCAAGCTCCTTACCTGGCCTTTTACTTCCTTTGTTTACTTCACATGATAACTATTGTTTCAAGAGATGCAAAGGTATTTCCCCACATATTGTGCCGTATTTGAAGGCTAGAGGCATGCAGGAGGAATAATAGTGAGATGAGGCCAGCCTCCTGCTTAATATTAAGTAGTAGAGCGTGCAGTCAGATATAAATTAGGCCTCTACTTTCTTCTATCCAGATCTGGAAAACCTATTCTTTGGTCTGCTCGTCCCTTCCAAACTCATGTTGAAATTCAACTGCCGATGCCATGGTACTGAGAAATGAGGCTTTGAGAAGTGATTAGGTCATGAGGGCTCCACCCTCATGGGTGGTTTTAGTGCCTCTATTAAGGAGCTTGTGCAAGTGGGTTCTTTGTTCTTCCTCTCTTCTGCCATGGGAGAAACCATATCCTGCCCCTATGAAGACTACACATTCCAGGCAGAACTGGCATTCACCAGACACCAAACCCACCATCACCTCCATCTTGGACTTCCTGCCCCCAGAACTGTGAGCAATCAATTCCTGCTCTTTATAAATTACCCAGTATCAGGTATTCTATTGTAACAGCATGAAGCAGACTAGAACAACAGAGCTTGTCAATTGCTTGCTCATGTTTAGGTAATAGAGATGGTCAAACAAGAAAATTCTGGTTAAAGACATTTTCTAGTTTAAAGTCTTGGACTTGATAAAGGAACTGTTTGTAGAGTTTTGAAAATATGCATAGAGTTTGTTTTGTTTGTTTGAGTTTTCATAGACTTTGTTAAATAAACGTTTCTTCACTTGATATATGCCCTTTGGACAATTTCCAGATACATTAAATTTAAAAATATGTATATATTTGCACCAGTTTATCTGAAGAGTCCATCCACAGAGCTCCTCACTGTCATGGCAGAAGTGGGACCCCTCTCTCTACAGATAAGGAGGATCTAACTCACTCTATAGCTGCCTCAGGATAAATGAAGCCAGATATAATGGTTATACTTTATGAACCTTCTTTTCTGACAGACATTGCTTTTTATATAAGTTCAAAAAACACTAAAAAAAGAATTAAAGGTGTGGGGAACACCCTTGTGAGTGGTGTAGGTGGGTAGCTTGGCCATTTTTAGGACACAGAGGCTGTGCTTTCAGTACTTATCCAATAATTTTAGAAAAAATAAAGAATTATTTCTTTCCCAATAACAATTCCCACATTTTCCAGAAGCCACTGGATTTCTATAATTATGACTCTCAAATGATCAAAATACCATGCTCACTAATAAAGATTAAATGAGTTAAAAACTCGGAAATACAATCTGATATTCCAGGAGTATTTGCGGAAACCAGCTATGTGTAGAGAACTATCATTAAACATTCTGTAGTCATAAAAAGAAGTCAGTGACACGAGGAATTTGCAAGATAATGGGAGAGAAAATTAATAGTCCTGAAACAGCCAGAAAAGTCATTTTTAAACAATACCAAGTTCAAGAAATATGCCACTCTATTAATGGAGTAGTGGATATGAAAACTATGTTCTAATATAGATCTTGGAAGAGGTGACATGGACTAAGGTTCACATGTTTAAAAAGTTACAACTAACACTTATATGTCAGCCAAATAATCTAATTCTAATTTGCAGCACAGAACATTCATTGCTTTATTTCAGGACAAATGGTAACTTACATACAATTTAGAATTTTTAAAATGATTATTTCATTAAGTTGTTTGCGTGTGTTCAAGTAAACACATTATGTATACATACATTCATATATTCTTTTTATCATGAATATTTACCACCAGTACCATTGTACATTCTGCTTAATGACATTTGCCAAATATTTAATTATTGGATGTTACATAGAATGTGTACACATTTTTAATTGTAAAAGCTTAAAATCTTGTCATCCGTTCAACAGCCACATTTACAGTAAGTCCCCTCCACAAACTTTTTAATTCAGAAGGTATGGATCCATCTTAATTCAATTCATATGCATGGAGTTTTGTTAGTTGTGTGACCCTTTGTTGAAGGGCATGGGAGGTGGTAAAATGGTAAAACAAATGGACCAGAATGAGCAGAAAAACAGTCCAATGGAGAGCTAACCTTTGCTGCTAGACACAACCTCACAGACTGGAGGAGTCAACTGGTCCTACAATCCACCAGAGTCATCTTGCCAAGAGCTCCTGAGTAATCCACCAATGCTAAACTGACAAGCCAAGGCCTTACCTACACTCAGCAAACCAATCCCTTGGGAAATTTTGACTTTTTTTTTTTTTTAATGAGGAGTGCCCCTACGCTTGCCTTTACTGCTCACATAGACAAGTAAATCCTCACCAAGTGCTGTTAATCTGCAATTTTAGATCCTACTTTTGGCTAGCAAAGCTAGAATCTGCATGTTCAAACAAGGTCCTCGGTTGCTTCTCACGCACATTAAAGTATGAGAAGCACAGTAGGTCCTTAGTAGACCATGGTTCTCAAGCTTGAACCTCTGTCGTCATCACCAATAAAAATGCCCTGCCCTGTGCCTCAGCCCCAGAATTGCTAACACGGTAGGAAAGGTGTGTGGCCTTGAGAGTGCATGCTTCAAGACCCAGGTGCTGCTTAGACTGAAAGCACACTCCAAAATGACTATTTAAAATCATGTTATTGGACTGGAGATGTAGCTCAGTGGTAGAAAGCTTGCCTACCATGCACAAGGCCCTGGATTTGATCCAGCAGAACAACTTTGTAATGTTTTGAACAACCAATAAAAAAAAAATTAAAAAAAAAGAAAAAAAAAAACATTTTGATAGTTAAAATGAAGATTTCATCCCACAGAGCTCAATCTATGTTAGATCCAGCTTTCCCAGCCTTTTCTGGAAATCAATGCAACTTATCACTGATCATTTTTAATTTTCCTTAATTGGAGGAATTATCGATTCACCTGTCTTCCTGATTTTCCTAGGCTGACAGGATCATCTCAGGAGGAGAGAAGCATTACTCCCCTTCTAAAAAATAGCATTACGCTACTCTTTAAAATATTAACTCGCTAAAAACTATATGCTAGACAAGGTTTTTAATACATCTCAATTTAATTGAGTTGCCCAAGACAAGAAAGAACTCTATAAAACTTAGTGCTGTATGCATCTGATCTTTGATTTCTTTTGGAATTGCATATCCATTCAAAATAGAACCACACCAGCATTGTTGGAAATGTCTGAATAAAAAATCAGATTATAAAGCAATTTTGAGCAATTGACATAGATGAAAAAGTAGAAGGGGCAGGAAATGATTAGGGGGATATTGCGATTAGCAATATATATATATATAATGATAATATTTCTTTAACTGTGTCTCTCAGGGGGACAGAAGTAGTCTTCATTTCTATGCCATTCCTGTAACTTGGATCTCCAAAATAACATTGCTTAAACCCAGAATATAGCGTTTCTGGAGAAAAATCCCCCCTCAGCTTTTGTTTCTTGCACCTCTAGTTTCTGGGGCTCAAATTCAGTCCTGGGTCCAGGGGACAGGTGAAAGCCACCTTTCCACTGCCCCCTAAGCAATAAGCTCGGAGGTGGCTGAGTCTGCGTCTGCGGTGGCGTTCCCAGGTGTGGGAGCGGGTTGCGGCCTGGAGAGGTTGCAACGCGCGGCCAGGTGTGACGTGGCGTGCGGGCGGCCCGCAAGGTCAGGCCCAGGGCGCAGCCGGAACCAGGGCGCCGCAGGGTCGGGCGGAGCGGCGTGCAGCCTGCAGGGGGCGCCGCCCGGAGCGGCTTGGGGGCGGCGCCCGAGCAGGGCATTTCCGCTCCGCGGCGGGCGCGTGGTCCCAGGGCGCCGCGGGGGGCCGCAGGTGAGGCGCGGGCGCGGGCGCGGGCGCGGGCACGGGGCGCCGTTGGGCCAGGGCCGCCGCGGGATCGCGCAGGAGCCGGAAACCGCCGCAGGCCCAGGTGGGCGCCGCGTCCCCGTGAACGGCCACCCGCCCCCAAGGCCGCTTTGGCAGGATCGAGGCGGGGACGATTTCAGAAATCCAGCTTTTGATTTTAGAGATGCTGTTTTGAAGGACACCAAAGCCTACAGAAGAAAAATAAAAACTTCTGGCCTTGCGCGCTTCGCTCTTAGGTTTCCTGGAGCCACTCGAGGGACATCTGGACTTGGGAGAGATCCTCTTCCTGGCTTTCAAGTGCGGTCATGGTTGCGGCTTCTCTGTTGGCCAGGGTAACGCCACCGGCTCGCTCAGAACCCAGCAGAGGCGTCTTTTGAACACAGCTTGCTGCTGGGGTTGAGTTCAGTGTCTTAGTATTGAAGTGATAAGATGATGCACTAGAATTGTGACTATGTTTTTTTCTTTCGTTTTCTTGTTTAGAGTCGGTTATTCATTGCCCCGGGGTTTGGGGGGGGGGGAATCACGAAATAAAAACTAAAGCATATCTCTGAATTAATTGGATTGACCTATATAAAGTGTGGGGTTTAAGCACAGTACACAGGCTTTTGTCCATTTTCTTGAATGAAGACTTCCCTGGCCCCATTCAATGTAATGACGTGCCACTATGGAGAACCCTGCAGTTTGGACTCCTTTTTTTCTGAAACAGCTCCCAGAAGAAGCCATAAGTTTTTGAATAAGCAAACCTCTCTTCCTCAGTGCACAGCATTTATCTTTTAAAAGCTGAGTTTGCAAAGTTAAATTCTAACTGGTGGATTTTTGTATGGAATTATTTTATACTAGTTGACCTTACCAACTAGAAACCTAACTACTAACACTAGTCCTGGAGAAGGTGATTATTCACTGTGATGCTGGCAGGAGGTAGCAATATGTGAACAAAACAGAAACTATTTATTTTTATTTTTATTTTTTATCGGTTTATTTTTCTTTTTAGTTTACCTCCTAAGATCTCTCAGTTCCAGCTGTCAGCATTTGCAGTCCTTGGAAGGTAGTAAACCTTGGCTACTGAAGACTTTATTTGGAGAGCCTCAGTTAAGCGTGACCACCCGGCATCTCGGTTCCAGGAATTCATTGCTTAGCTGAAGGACTCTATGGTCAGTGAAACTGCTCAGAGCAAGGCAGCCTTGTTTAGTCCCTGGACCCAGAAGGCTGCAGGCTGTGGTTATTCTGTGTCCTATTGGTGGACCCCCTCAAATGGCTTTCCAGAAGGGACCCAGCGATGGGAAGTCTCTGGTTTGTTTGGCATCCAGTGTGCTGTTGGAGTGGAGAGGAACACACACAGGAGGACAACAGGGAAGGTCACACCAGGCCCAGACCTTGAGTAGAGAGTAAATTCTTGTAGGAAAGTGGCATTCCTGGAGGTTGACACCATGAGCAAAGATAAAATGCTTAAAATGAGACTAGTGAAGAGTTCAGCCAGGTTGCCCCCAGTGTGGGGAGGACTGGTCAGACAGGTGCCTGGGGAAAAAGCTCTCTGGTGATCAGCTCATTTTTACTCAAGGTTCTGATGTCTTCCTTTCTTTTCTTTTTTCTTTTTTTTTTTTAAGAAAAATGTAAGCAAACATAGAAGCACAGGGAATAGTATAATTTCCATATACCTGTCAAATAGATCAAATGATTCTTCTTCTTTTTTTTTTTTTTTTGGTTGAAGCAACTTAAAGTGGTTTATCCCAGACAACATAACAGTTTCCCTCTAAATAGTTCCGTATCCACCTTCAAAAAATGGACATTTTCTTTGTTGTTGTTTTTGTTGTTCAAAGGATAGGAAAAAGAAAAGGGGACACTCTCAAGGGAGAAAGTGGGTTCTCAAGGAGGAGAGGGACAGTGTGCCTCTCCTGCACTCCAGTTTTATTGGGGAGCCCAGAGAAGTTTCCAGAGAGTTGTTCCTGAACAAAGTATACCTCTTGACTTTTTTAATTTTTATTTTTTTAATTTTTTTGTGTTTTCATACATGTACTTAGGGTAATGATGTTCATCTCATTCCACCATCGTTCCTACCCCCATGCCCCTCCTCCCTCCCCTATGCCCTATCTAAAGTTCATCTGTTCCCCCCATCCCCATTATGAATCAGCCTTATATCAGAGAAGACATTCAGCATCTGGTTTTGTAGGATTGGCTTACTTCATTCAGCATTATTTTCTCTAACTCCATCCATTTACCTCTAAATGCCGTGATTTTATTCTCTTTTAATGCTGAGTAATATTCCAATGTGTATATATACCACATTTTCTTTATCCATTCATCTACTGAAGGGTATCTAGATTGGATCCACAATTTAGCTATTGTAAATTGTGCTGCTATAAACACTGATATGGCTGTGTCCCTGTAGTATGCTGTTTTAAAGTCCTTTGTGTATAAACCAAGGAAATGGATAGTTGAATCGAATGGTGGTTCCATTCCCAGTGTTCCAAGGAATCTCCATACTCCTTACAGATTGGTTGCACCAATTTGCAGGCCCACAAGCAATGTAAGAGTGTGCCCTTTTCCCCACATCCTCACCAATGCTTGTTGTTGTTTGTATTCTTAATAGCTGCCGTTCTGACTGGAGTGAGATGAAATCTTAGAGTAGTTTTGATTTGCATTTCTCTAATTTATAGAGATGTTGAATATTTTTTTCATATATTTGTTGATTGTATATCATCTTCTGAGATGGCTCATTTATTGATTGGGTTGTGTGTGTTTTTTTTGTTGTTGTTGTTGTTTGTTTGTTTTGGTGTTAAGTTTTTTGAGTGCTTTATATATCCTAGAGATTAGTACTCTATCTGATGTGCATGTGGTAAATAAAAATTTGCTCCCATTCTGTAGGCCTTGTATTTACCTCACTGATTGCTTCTTTTGCTGAGAAGAAGCTTTTTAGTTTGAATCCATCCCATTTATTGAGTCTTGGTTTTAATTCTTGCACTACAGGAATCTTATTAAGGAAGTTTGGACCTAATCCAACATGATGGAGATTTGGGCCTACTTTTTCTTCTACTAGCTGCAGGGTCTCTGATTTAGTTCCTAGGTCCTTGATCACTTTGAGTTGAGTTTCGTGCAAGGTGAGAGAGAGGGGTTTAATTTCATTTTGTTGCATATGGATTTCCAGTTTTCCTGGTACCATTTGTTGAAGAGGCTATCCTTTCTACAATATATGTTTTTGGTGCCTTTGTCTAATATAAGATAACTGTATTTATGTAGGTTTGTCTCTGTGTCCTCTATTCTGTAACATTGGTTTACAATTCTATTTTGGTGCCAATACCACACTGTTTTTGTTACTATTGCTCTGTAGTATAGTTTAAGTTCTGGTGTCATGATGCCACCTGCTTCACTCTTTCTGCTAAAGATTGCTTTAGCTTTTCTGGGTCTCTTATTTTTCCAAATGAATTTCACGATTGCTTTTTCTATTTCTATGAGGAATGTCATTGGAATTTTGTTTGGAATTGCATAAAATATGTATAATGCTTTTGGTAGTATAGTCATTTTGATAATATTAATTCTGCCTATCCAAGAGCAAGGTAGATCTTTCCATCTTCTAAGGTCTTCTTTAATTTCTTTCTTTAGTGTTCTATAGTTTTCACTATACAGGTCTTTTACTTATTTCATTAAGTTGATTCCCAAGATTTTTTTTTTTTGAGGCTATTGTAAATGGGATAATTTCATTGTTTCTCTTTCAGAATATTTGTCACTGATATACAGAAATGCCTTTGATTTATGGGTGTTGAAAAAAATGGACATTTTCTTGTAAAACCATAATAACATTACCACCTAATGAAATTGACAATAATTCCTTAATGTTTTCTAAACCTAGTTCATAGAGAGATTTCCCTGATTGCCTCAAAAATGCTTTTTTTCTTTTTTTGGTACTGGGGTTTGAACCTTGGGGCACTCAGCCACGGAGCAACATCCCTAGTTCTTTTTATTTTTTATTTTGAGACAGGCTGTCACTAAGAGAAATGTACTTTTTACTGTTGGTTTGTGTGAATCATAAGCCAAACAAGGGCCACATGTGGTATTTGTTGATTATCATTTTCATCTAGGGCAGGCAGTTGGCTAGATACTCTCAGCTTTGCAGGCCACGGGGTCTCTGTGTGACTTTCTGTCACGCAGTAGCCATAGCTGATATGTAAGTCAGTGAGTTGGCTGTGTTCAAATAACGTTGCATTTTCAGAGTTGTTTTGCTTTGTTTTAAACTCCCTGGTGGGTTAGACTTACCCATAGGCCATAGTTGGCTGACCCTGGTCTGGAGCAACCTATGGGTTTAATGCTAATGACTTGCTAATGACACTTGGTTTGTTGCCTGTAGAATGCTTTATTTTCTGGGTTTATGTGACTGCTCTTTGTACAGTATGATTTAACCTGCTCCTCTAGCCTCTGTATTCTTATGAATTGGAAGTTAAATCTAAAGGCTCAATCAGATTCATTGTTACCGTTTCCACCAAGACTACTTCAGAGTGGTTTTAATGTTTTTAAATATAAATTTATCTAACTTTAAAAGATTTAGAGACTCTCATCCTGAAAACTCAGCATTCTTTTTTTATTATTTATTTATTTATTTATTTAAGGTAGTTGTAGATGTACAGAATGCCTTTAATTTTTTTTTTTTAAATGTGATGTTAAGGATCAAAGCCAGTGCTTCACACATGCTAGGCCAGCGCTCTGCCACGGAGCTTCGGCCCCAGCCCCAAAGCTTAAAATAAGCTTTGCCCGATGGCAGTGAATACACTTTTTTCCTTCTCTCCTTACTTATTTGTCGGAGAGGTTGTAGCTGTTATTTCTCAGGGAGGTTGAGAGTTTGAACCCTCCTCTAGGTCTGTGTGAACTCCCCTCTATTCCAGGCTTACTTGGTGCCTTGGGCTGGAGGATCACGTATTCCTTCTGAATGGAGACTTTCCTTCCATGGACCAAGCCCAGGGTTTGAGATTGCCTTCCAAGAGGCATTGGGTTTTTTGTTTTAATCCCCTTGAACACTGCATTTTACTCACTTCTTATTTTACCTGACTCTCTCCAGCAGGACTGAGATCCAGAAACTTGGTGCACATGGACCTTTGGGTCTCTGCGTGAGGCAGGCGTGCTCTCCTGTATCCTGAGGAAGGATTCCAAAGCCAAAAACTTAAGACTCTCAGACTCTCTGTGCTCCTGGATTCCTGGGCCACACAGCTTTGAACAAACTTACAGGTGAGAATTATTTCCTCTTTTCTGGACTATTCATAACTCCTAAATTCTAGAGGCGCTGAAGCAATATGCTGACAGAGAGTGCACACAGAGCCAGTTGGAATCCCTTGTCTTTTTGTTATTTAAGAAAAGTAGGGGGCTGGGGCTGGAGCTCAGTGGTAGAGCACTTGCCTAGCATGCGTGAGGCACTGGGTTCGATCCTCAGCACCATATAAAAATCAACAAATAAAATAAAGGCATTCTATCCATCTATAACTACAAAAAAATTAAAAAAAAAAAAGAAAAAGTAGGGGCCGGGGGTGGTGGCACCTATGTATAATCCCAGGGACTCAGGAGGCTGAGGCAGGAGGATCACAAATTTGAAGCCAGCCTCAGCAATTTAGTAAGTTCCTAATTAGCTTAGGAAGACCCTGTCTCAAAATAAAAAAGGAATGTATCTCAGTGATAGAGTGCCCCTGGGTTCAATCCCTAATACTATGGGGAAAAAAAAAACAGAATAGTAGGAGCGACTGTGTTTATATTCCTTTACCAATTTTTGAATTGAGTTTTGATCTTATTGATTTATAAAAATTCTTTATATATTAATGATACTAATCTTTTGTCATATAGACTATAACTCTTTTCCCTCAATTGTTTTTGTATTTGCTTACAGTTTTTGTGCTCTTCAGAAAATTTTAATTTTGTGTAGTGAAAAATATCAGTCTCCATTTTTTGTTTTGTTTTGCTTGGAAAAGAACTGCCCATTTCAAGATTTTTTAAAATTCTTGTTAATACAGATAAATGAACATGTGATCAGAGCTGGTGTATTATTCGGCTTCACATTACTATAATAAAATACTTGAGGTAATTATTTTATAAAGTAAAAAGATTTATTTTTCCTCACTGTTTTGAAGGTCCAATCCAAGATCAGACAGACCCACTGCTTTGGGCCTCTGGTGGCTGTGTCCGATAGCATGGCAGAGATCACATGGCAGAGCAGACCCTAACTTCATAAGCCAGGGAGTAAAGAGGAAAAGACCAGGGTCCTCTTCTAGGGCATGTGCCCAGTGAACTGAGGACATCCCATAAGGCTGCACTTCCTAGCAGTTCTACCACCTCCCAATGGCATCACCCTGGGGACCAAGCTTCTCACACGTGGAACTTTGGGGGTTGAATATTCAGCATCCCAACCCTACAGCAGAGAACATGTGACTCTGCAAAAGAAGACTCTCTAAGTGGGACGATTTCCACCAGATAATGTCCAAATACACAACCGTTGGCATTAAAATGAGGCCATTGCTGGTAAGGGTTGTGGTTTGGAGATGGGTAGTTGAGGAATCTTTAATTATGTCATTATACTAGTTTTGTATTAAACTTCTCATAATAAACAAATTTTCTTTATAAAAGAAAGAATGGTAGGGGAGACCCCCTTCATCCCATTTGCTCATATTCCACAGCTATTTGTTAGGCAGTTCTGTGCTACCCTTGATGTCCCATGGTTCTATATGTAGGAGACCTGTAAAAACCAGTCAAAGTTCATAGGAATCCTATAAAATCGCTCCATTTCAGTTTTTATAGGTGTCTTACACCTAGGACCACGAGACATGGTGGTTTAGCATTGGGGTGCGGGGTTCATAAATGCTCATGGTCTTGAACTTAGAGGTTGTACACGGGAGGCAGATATTAATGGGGCAGTGGCTGATTAGGCAGCTACCTTGAGAGTATCTACCTGTCATTCTGCAGGGTGGAGAGTCCATAGCTTCCCATGGCAGTTCTTCTGTCTTAGTGACACTGCGATCATGTCACACTGAGCGGCAGGCCCTGTTGGCCTTGGCTGTTTCTCTTCATAACCATATTAGTGTCAGGTCTTCTATCGCAAAGTACCCCACACCGGGAGGCTTAGAAAACAGAAATTTATTCCCTCCCTGTTCACAGAGATTCAAAATCTAAACCCAGGAGTGGGCAGGGCTGCCCTCCCTCCAGAAGCTCTGTGGGGAAATCCCTCCTGCCTCTGCTGGCCAGGGGCGGCTCCCAGTACCCCTTGCTCTTGCTCATGGCTGCCTCGTGCCGGTGTCTGTCCTTCATCACATGGCCCTCTCCCTTCCCATGAGACAACTGGCATTGGACTTCAGGCCCGTCCAGATGCTCCAGGGTAATCTCACCTGCAGTCCTTCACTTGCCCACAGGTGCAAGGTCCATTGGCCAGGCCAGGGAACATGTGGTTCTGAGGGTCAGGACCTGGACCTTTTGGGGAGCCTTTACTCTCTGCTTCACTCTGCAGTACAGCAGCCACCACTGGGTCAGAGCAGCTGCCCAGACACATTAACACTAGCTTCCCCTGTCCTCAAGGAGTGTCCCCACGTCTGCTCTCCCTCCAGGTGCTGGTGTGCTGAAGCCCTGCAGGCCCCTCAGGCCTCAGCGTTGGTAGGAGGGCATCTTAGTCCATTTTGTGCCGTTGTAACCTGAGGCCGGGTAACTTGTAAAGAGTAGAGATTTATTTCTCTCAGTTCTGGAGGCTGGAAGTCCAAGACTGGAGGGGTAGGGGCTGCGTCTGCAGGGCCTTCGTGCTGGCCGTCCCACGGTGGAAGGACAGGAGGGTAAGAGCACCAGAAGGAGAGAAGGGGCGTGCACTGCTCATCTTCTCGGGAGCAGAGCACTCTGCTGGTGTGTCTGCTGCTGCAGCTCTTTTACCTGTTTAAGGGTGTGATCGTGTCCCTCAGGGGATGGGTGAATTTTGCATGTTAAAACCCAGGGCTGCGGGACTGGGAACTCTGATTTAATAAGCCTGTGCCTTCCTCATTTCATCATTTTAGGAAATAATCACAGCTGCCTGCTTCGAAGACTCTTTCTGCCTTGATTTTGGTTTCTGTGAAGTTAGGTAGCGTTGATGAAGCCTGATACAAACTCACTAGTGGGAGTCAGACCACCTGATAAATGAATAGAGAACTGTTTGACCGTATTCCCAGGAGTACTTGAAAAGACCAGGTCACTGTCAGTGTGACAGTTAAGTGAGGAGTCACGACCAGCAAGCTCTTAGAGCAGAAGCCAGATTTGCAGGTGAGCCAGGTGTGCAGGTCCCTGGGCCTAAGTCAGGTGTGACACACTCTGGATCTGCTGACTGCAAGAACCTTCCAGAAGCTCAGTTACATACTGCTTCTTACTAGCTTCTCTAGTCTCCATTGTCACTTTCCATCTGTGCTGACTAGCAAATTGAACACACATTTCGAATTCCATTGGCCCAGGTTGAACATCTCTAACCCAGAAATCAGAAATGTTCCAAAACCTGACAATTTTTGAGTGATAAAGTATCGGATTTCAGAGCATTTTGGATTTCAGATTTACAGATCAGGAATGCTCACCCCATGCAAATTTCCCCAAATCTGAAAAACCGTGAAATCTGAGACACTTCTGGACCTGTGGGTTCCAGATAAGGGATATGCAACCTGCAGTGGTGGCATAAGCGAGTGTTTTCTCATGTAACTTCTGAAGAATGTCTGTAACAAAGTCACCCGTGACAAACTGGTGTCTAGAGTAGTTTACCACTGGAATTGCTTGGGATTAGAATCCCCAGTAGAAAAGAGCAGGTTTTTGGGCTGGGGATGTGGCTCAAGCAGTAGCGTGCTTACCTGGCATGCGTGCAGCCCGGGTTCGATCCTCAGCACCACATACAAAGATGTTGTGTCCGCCGAAAACTAAAAAATAAATATTAAAAAATTCTCTCTCTCTTAAAAAAAAAAAAAAAGAAAAGAGCAGGTTTTATGTTCAAAAATTTCTCTGTGGCCTCGTAAGTTCCAGTATCTCTTTACCAGTGAATAGTTTTCAAGGTCAATTTTGTGATCCAGGTTCCCTTAGAAAACAGCTATTTCCTCTTCCAGTCTTTCTGATACTTCAGTTGTGCCCATGTAAATGATGAACCCCTGATGAAGAAAGACCAGGGAAATATCATTCCTGTCTTTCATGCTTAACAATGAGGTTGCTCCTGCAGAGACTCCTCCAGGTAGGGGACCCTCCTCCTCCTTCTCCTCCTCTTCCTTCTCCTCCTTCTTCTTCCTCCTCACCCCCACCCCTCTCTATGTCTTTTATTAAGATCATTGCCCAGACCTTACAAGTGGAGTGTAAAACTTCTCCTGCACCAGCCACGAGCATCAGGGACCACCCCAGCTCAGTTTTACTGTTAGCTTCTGGAGAATCTTGAAGCAAATCCTATAAATCACGTCATTTCATCCCCAAATGTTGCAGTAGGAATTTTGTTTAAAAGATTCTTTTCTTACATAACTAAAATCCTAATTATTGAGTAAAAACTCCATAATATCGAATACTATATTTTGTAGTTCCTTGATTTTGTAAGAGCAAAGTCTGTGCGGCATCGCATTCTGGTTGGAGTTGGTGAGAGCCATTCCTCATACTCACTTCTACACCTCATGAACCTTTTAATAGTAAATGTGTGTCAAGCACTGATTCAATTCAATTCTGAGTGCTCTTATTCTACCTTTTACTTAATTTCAAAGTAGTTGTGTGAATAATATGTGAATATATTATTTAAATGTATATATATGGTGAAATCAACTTTTTTTGTGCAGTTCTGAGGTTTTAAAATGTGGTGGTTCTTGTAACCATCATCACAATCCAGCTCCCCAGAGCACTTCCATCACCAGAACATCCAGAAGACTCCCCCCTGCTGCCCTTCCTAGTCAGGCCTCCCTGGTGACCAGTCATCTCTTCCCCATCCTTAGAAGTTCTGCCTTCTCCCAAATGTCATGAAAATGGAATTTGCAGCATAGAACCTCTGAGACTGGCTTCTGTCACTGAGACAGTGCCTTTGCCCCTCATCCGTGCACACATCCTTTTTTGATGTCGTGGTCTGGACGTCCAAAGTATGTCCATCCACTGTGGGAGGGCGTCTGGATTATTTCAGCCTCTGGTGATTATGCAGAGAGCTGCTGTAAACGTATGTATGTAGGGTTTTGTTTGAAGAAAACTTCATCTCTCTAGAGTGAATCCCTAGGAGCACAATTGCTGGTAGGTGATACGCTACTTTTATAAGACACTGCTAGACTTAATTATATAGGAAACTTTCCAGAGTGGCTCTACCCCTTTGTGTTCCCACTAGTAATGTGAGGGAGTTCCAGTTGCTCCACATCCTTGTCAGCACTTCATATGATCAGGTTTGGGGTTTTTTTGTTTGATTGTTTGTTGTTTTATTTTGAGCCATCCTAATAGATGTGCGTTTTTTTCTTTTTTCATCTGTTAATTATCTGATTTCAGGTTTTTGAGATTATAAAAGAATATATTTAATCTTGAATAAATGAGAGCATTAAATTTATTTTAAGTACTTGTTATAAAAATAAGTATTTGATTTTTCTGATGATTTTCTACATTTAAATATGGCAAATATTCTATATTGAAAAATCGATTAAAACCAGAATGTTTTACAGACTGGAGTCTCTTAAATCTCACCCATTGAGAGATGGAGCTTGGCAGAGGAGTGTGAATGTTAATATCTGGGTGTGAATTTTTCAGTGATCAGTTCATCACAGGTCCCTGTGAGTATCTTGTTGCTATTTTTAGTGCTAGTGGCCAATGGTACTGTGTTTGTTTTTGCCACCGGTTTCATGCTGGATTAGGTCGATGGGTGAATACTTAATTACCTGACAGCAAATTGGATGCACATGGAGAGTCATTCATTGATGTCTTTTAACTGTAGTGAACACTGTCATGGTTTGAAACAATGGACCTCTCCATGTTTCTGAAAGTCAGAGCTTGCCTTTGACCACCTCTTTCCTTGTGAAGCCATGGCCAGCACAAGGAAGGAGACCCTTTGACTTTCCCTATCCTGTGCCTCCCCCTTCAGGTGATTCAGGGACTGGTCACTGGTCACGCTTGCTTCAAAGTGTGGAGCTGATGCCTAAGTTAATTCCTGAACTGCATTGTTTGTGGTTTTTGTTTTGCTGTTATTTGTTTTGCAGTACTGGGGATGGACCCAGGGCCTCATGCATACCAGACAAGTGTTCTACCAGTGAGCCACATCCCAGCCCTCAGAATGCACTGTTAATGTCAGTCCTCAGTTATCGCTCCTCCCACCAGATGAGACTGTGAAAGTCTTCAGACACACAGGGTCATTGCTGAAGGAGGCCTTGTCTGTACTTTCATGCCTCACCCATTAGCTTCTATGGTTCAGGCTTCTAGTTGGTGGTTCTGTTTAAAACCCAGGGGTTGGAGGGTTCTGTTAACTACCTGGAAGAACAATGGTGTGGAGGTTTTTCTCTGGGACTTGATTCTCCCTCTTTTGCTTCCAAAATGCCGCTGGAAAGTCAGACCTATTGACATACCTTCCTTTCTAACTGAGGGATTTTATAAAGAAAAAAGCTGAGCTAACACAGGAAGGAAGATCGGGGGCAGAAAGCCAGTGGGTTTTTGAGGTTGTTGTGGTTGGAAGCCTTAGAACCTAGAACTAGGAAGATTTGGTTCAAAGTGTTGAAGAAATGGGATAGACTTCTGTAGTCAAGTAACTTTTGGTTAAAAACTAACATTAATTGACCCTCCCATCAATTAGGGCTAGGAAATGTCAGAAGTAGTGAAGGATTAGTAAAGATCTTACCTCCAATGGACTTAAGTCTTTGTTTTGCTTGAAGTTATTTATTTTGGTACTGGGGATTTAACCCAGTGACTCTTAATCACTGAGCCACATCCCCAACCCTTTTTATTTTTTATTTCGAGACAGGGTCTCACTGAGTTGCTTAGAGCTTCACTAAGTTTGCTGAGATTGGCCTTGAACTTGCAATCCTCCTGTCTCAGCCTCCCTGGTTGCTGGGATTGCAGGTGTGTGCCACCACACCCGGCTTAAAATTATTTTTTAATCATCTTTAAATGATATGCTGTTGAAATTATTTTAATGCAGTCATATATATGTGCATATATATCTGGGTGAGGATGAGAGGAAGGGACAATGGAAATGCATCTGGCCTTTAGTCCAGGGGTTTTAGAATACCAGCCTAATACCCCTGCTGCCCCCTGGTGGCAGTGTATTAAACAGTGCAGTTCACAAGCAAGCATAACCCAGCCCATTGACTTCCCTGTCCCAAGAATCCTAGGGCAGCCTAGGAGACAGTTTTTCTTTCCACTCTTGTGATGACTACTTGGGTGATTTCTGATAAATCATTTAGTTTAAAGTCCATATTTCACTTTCTTCAGCTTTAACATGTAATTTCTAAAGTTTCTTCCAGCTTTAATGTCTTTTAATTCTCTGACGATGTTCACAAATATTGTGTGGTAGAGATGTGTCAAGTTTCATTTTTTTCCCTTGGAATCTATACCCTAATTCCAGGTAGTTATTCAAGAAGGCAGGTTCTAGAATACTTCCTGAAACGTGATGGGATTCAGCTATTGGCCGGAAACTGCATGGATCTGTAGCAGCACAGTCCACATGATTCATATGATGACCCTGCATCATTATTAAAAGTTTAAAGTTACATCATTCAGAAAACTTAATTTTTAATAGTGGAAAAATGCATAATAAAATTTACCATCTTGGCCAATTTTAAGTGACAGTTCAGTAGTGTTAAGTATCTTCACATCATCGGGCCATCTTTGCTGTTATTCAGTTCTAGAACTTTTTCCTTTTGCAGAACTGAAGGTCTGTACAATAACTCGTCATTCCCTTCTTCCCCAGCCCCTGGTAACTACCATTCCATCTTCTGTCTCTGTAAATCTATTCAAGATACTTCATATGAGTAAAATCATGTTCTATTTGTCCATTTTGACTGGCTTATTTCACTTAACATAATGTCCTCACAGTTTATTCATATTGTACTAGAATTTCTTTGGGTGGCTTCCATTGCTTGGCTATTGTGAACGCTGCTGCTGGAAACATGGAAGCCACGCCATTTTCAGTGTGCCATGTTGTACCATGTTTATCAGTGCAGAGAAGAGTCTATGTGATTTTTAAGAACATTAATCAACCATACTAGGTAATTGGTATATGCATTTTTGTCTGGATATGTAATTTTAAAAGGAACTAGGACTGGGAGTGTAGCTCAGTGGTAGGGCAGGGCACTTGCCTGGCATGTGAGAGGCCCTGAGTTCAATCCTCAGCATTAAAAAAACAAAAAGTTTAACAGGAATATTTATCAGATACAGCTGTATGCTAGGCTCTGTATCTGTGATGCAGGCTAGTAGCCATCCCTTCTAATTCTGTGGTTTACCCTTCTCTCAGAAGGAGACTGATAGTTCTTAGAATCACCTGAAAGCCAGAATTTGCCTATACATTATCTCCATCCATTAGTCCTCAAGGTGGGCATTATTCATTCTGGTTTTCAGTGCTGTAACTGATGTTCAGAGAGACGAAAATCCTTGAACAAGGGCACACAGCTAAAAGATGGCAGGGCGAGGCTGACAGGGAAGTGTGGCCCACCTACTGCAAAAGCATGTGTTCTTGTGCCTGCACTGGCTCCTGCTTCCAGGAATGACACCAAACAGCAACCATCTGAAAACAATATCACAAAATTGCAGTGTTTATGATGAATAACTCAGAGAAACTTTCATAATGTCTTTGTATTAAATAGCAACCCTTTGCCTGTTGCTTGCAGAGAGAGCATTGTAGATGAGTTCATCTGAGACGCATCTCCAAGGCTTGCTTCTGGAGGATTTTGCAGAATAAATCTCCCTGCTTTCAAAGGGTGGTCCTCATGTGCTGATCCCTGTGTTTCCGAGGTTCCCCTCCACTGCGTCAATATTTTCCCTTACTTCCCTTTGGTCTGTCAGGGAGCTAAGACCAGTGTCATTGCACTTTGCCCTCTGTCTCTATAATGCCATGGTGTTTGGGCCTCGAGCTCTGCAGTTGCTCTGCCCCTGTGTTTCACGTAGGTGAGGAAAGGGCTATAGACTGTCCTCAGAGGGGGATTTTCTTGGACACTCTGCAAGCTCCCGAGGAGACCCAGCACAACTTTCCCTCACGGGCACTTTCACATGAACAAAGAAGTAGTGATATAGCATCTGAGCAGCCGTTGAAGCCTTTCTAAGAGTTTCTGGGCAATCAGTGACATTTCTTGGGACTTTAGAAACCTAGAGATGGGTGAGGAACTTCCAGAGACTTCCAGAGGCCCAGCTGCCTGCACGTCCAGCTCAGAGCACTGGAGCCCAGACCTGTTGTGCTGGTGACACCAGGTGCTCAAAGCAAACCATGTCACGTGTTCTGCATTCTTTGAGTGGTCCTTCTTGTTGCTTAATGTTTGTCAACTTAGAAGCATAAGAGTAAAAACATATGCTCTTAAAATGTGTACTCCGCCTTCTCCAGGAAACAGTCTCAGAGTTACATAAAACGATGGTATATTTAAAGGGCTAACATGTATTAACTTGGAAAGGGCTAACTTTTAATTCTGAAGGTGTGTGTGGGGCAGGGGGATAGTGAGGATTGAACCCAGGGGACTCTACCACTCAGCTACATTCCCAGCACTTTTAATTTTGAGACAGGGCCTCATTGAATTGCAGAAGCTGGCTTCAAACTTGCAATCCTCCTGCCTCAACCTCCTGAGTCTCTGGAATTACAAGTGTGTATCACTGTACTGAGCTTCATATTTATTTTTACATATTTTTAAATAATTTGCATGCTTGAAGTGTATCTTCTAAAAAATATAGGTTTAGA
Source organism: Marmota monax (assembly GCF_021218885.2). NCBI lineage: Eukaryota > Metazoa > Chordata > Mammalia > Rodentia > Sciuridae > Marmota > Marmota monax. The sequence continues at coordinate 10,653,451 of NW_026693108.1, forward strand.
AATGTTAAATCTTTGATACTAGGAAAAGGTGCTTTTTGGTTCATTGAACTTTCCACATAGATGAAGGTTAAGCAGAAGTCTTTTCTGGAAAGTCCTATGACAATGAGTTAGTGTGCCCTCTCTGTTTCTACAGTACGCAGAGCTTGAAACCCCTTTAATCAAGAAGGTGGTAATTCAAAAGCATAAATATAAAATGAAACTGCCCCTCCCACCACCAATGGCTCCCCCCCTTGGATAAGCTTGAGCTGCAGGACAGTGGTCAAGTCCATGGCCTCAGTGGGCACTAGTAGCCCTTGTCCAGCACTGTACCTGCCACAGTGAACTCAGAGTGACCTCTGCAGTCAGTGTGGTGTGCACGTGTGGAACAAACGGTGAGCTGTAACCCTGGATAGCCCGCCTTCCTGTTGGTGAAGGGAATTTTAAACTAAATAGTGGAAACTATTTTGTCAAGTCTTTGTGATCCACATAGAAAAAAGAAATTGGCTAATTGGGAATTCCAAGAACCAGATGACCAGCATCTGGTTTTCTCTATACATGTTGCTCTCTGAGCAGGGTGAGAGGGTCACTGTGTGCCACCTGCTCTTAAGTAGAACACTTGTCTCACATGTGCAAGGCCATGGGTTTGATTCCAGCATCACAAAAAGAAAGGAGAAAAACACAAAAGGAGAAAAATAACTGAAATTGAATGAATGGGGGCTCTGGAAGTTACAAAAAGATTAGGAATGCGAGCCTGTGAGTGTGTCAGGAGCGTGGGCTTGGGCAAGGATTCCAGGGGTGGGAGATGAGTTTATTGGGGTCTTAAATGGCCAGATAAGGAGAGATAGGGACGTCCTGTGTGTCACTGGGAGCCACTGGGCTCTGCTTCTGGAAGACCACCGTGGCTTCGAGGAGGTTTGGATGGGAAACTCAGAGCGTAAAGCAGAATAGCTTGTAACTGCTGGGGTCGGGTGACATGAGCTCTCCAGCCTGGACGTTGCCAATAATGTTTGTGAGAGAAACTGGAGAGGAACTGGCTGGAGAGGAAGGTGGGAGACCAGAAGCCGCGTGTGAGTGGCAGGTCCAGGGCTGTTGGGCAGGCCCAGGCCTGGGCAGTGGGTGGAGGCTACCAGGAGCTGATGTTCCCAAACAGGGTGGGACAGAGGTGGGCTTCATCTGCACTATTTCTTGCCAACATGGCTTAGGCTGGGCCATCACAACACAGTTCTTTGACAGAGGCTTAAACAGCACAAGTCTATTTTCTCTCTGTTCTGGAGGCTGGAATTCTGAGACCAAAGCATGACAGGGTTGGTTTCTTCAGAGGCCTCCCTCCTTGGCTTGCCAGTGCCCCTTTCTGTGTGTGTCTGTGTCCTAATCTCCTCTTCGGGGGTCACTGGCCCTGCTGGACCAGAGCTCACTCTCATGACCTCATTTTAACTTAATCGTCTCACCTCCAGACACAGTGCAGATATGGTGGGGACCCAAGTCAGCCCACGACAGCCACGGACTTCGGGTTTACCCAAGTCGGCCGTGTGTGCTTTGCAGTTCCAGGTGAGTGTTTTAGCTGGGGGCACAGGGCAGGTGCTTGGCAGCGCTTGTTTCTGAGAAAGGAAGAGTTTGAACTCGGAGACAGATCCCCAAGGGCAGGTCCTAGCCCTGCTACTTACCAGCCGTGGGCCTTGGGGAGGGTCTGTGTGCTGTTTCCTCCTAGGTCCCAGCAGGGTCAGGTCAGTCGATGCAGGAGGTTTCACTTGGCAGTGGCAGGTGCTCTGAAGAGCAGGTCAGGATGACACTGACACAGGCTCAGAGAGGACTGAGCTGCTGGGGGGAAGAGGGTTTTCTGTGCGAAGTTAACACAGGTGCATGGGCAGGGCGACGGAGACGCAGCCTCGCCACACTTGACTGTGCAGAACGGCTGGGGTGCTCTCTGTCAAGGCCACACAGGCAGTGGGCAGATATGTCATTTCGTAGGACGCAGGATACAGTTTCACAGAGATTTCTGCCTGCTCCCAATCACCCAGCCTTAAGCTGGAGCTTGCCCGGTCGGCAAGGTGAGAGCTTCTGTCCCCTTCTCAGAGCCATCCAAAGGGGGGCTAAGTGAGGCCCCCCAGGAGCCTCCCTAAATCTAGTCCCTTAGAATCCCACTCTGGCAGAAGGTCTGCAGAAGGTCTAGGTCCGAGGCTCTGTGTCCAGCACCCTCTCCAAGCAGGGAGACTCTGGGGAGTAGCCGTTGGGCAGAATCAATGTTTTTCTAGTGGTTTCTCTCATTCAGAACAACTCCTGCTGAGAGCCATAGCCAAGTAGGAATGACGCATGGCAATTTCCTTGTCAGCCTACCCAATGTTGCGTAGAGGGAGGACTCTCCATTGTGGAAATGGGCTTGCCTTGGACCCAGGTCATTTGCAGTGACATTGCATGAATGTTTGAGAAAGGTGACCCTACTCAAGGACCAGGGCGGATCCGGGTTTAGGGCGGTTCCAGGTTTAGGGTGTGGATCCTGCTGGGAATAGGATGGTTCCAGGTTTAAGGTGGATCCTGCTGGGAATAGGGCATATCCTGCTGCCTCAGGCGCCCGCTCCTTGAGTTCCCGTTGAGTTCTCGCGGGATTCAGAGAGTATTTGGTATGCAGAGCCCGGTGGAGGGTGTAGATTTTCCCAGAACGTGCGTGTAGAGTGCCGGTGAGAGTTTGGGAATAAAGAGTTGCTGTTGGAATCTACAAGTTTTTGTGGTGGCTCGGTTATTTTGTGCCCAGCCAGACTGCGGCAAACTCCATCTGCTGAGCCTGCACAGCCAGGCACCCATGCACCCGTGCACCCTCAGGGGATGTGCAGCCCTCCTCTGTGAGGTGCCAGGCATCACAGCACAGGCAGAAACCGAGGCTCAGAGGTTTGTCCATTTGCCAAGGCCCAGAGCCCAGGCTCCTCTCAGGGCAGTGGAGGGCCCCAGCCCAGCCCAGCTCTTCTGAGCAAGGGAATATTTTCTGCAGGGAGGGCTTTTCTTCTGAGGTGGTATTATGTGGCCTTCAGAGATGCCCACTGCTGCCATCTTTGACCTGCTCCACACACTTCAAAATCTCATCATTTCTTTTTTTTTTTTTTTTTAAATATTTATTTTTCAATTTTCGATGGACACAACATCTTTTTATTTTTATTTTTGTTTTTTTGTTTTTTCTTTCTTTATTTATTTTTCGGCGGACACAACATCTTTGTTTTATGTGGTGCTGAGGATCGAACCCGGGCCGCACGCATGCCAAGCAAGCGCACTACCGCTTGAGCCACATCCCCAGCCCAAAATCTCATCATTTCTGGGTTAATAGCACCAGCAAAGACAAAGGCCACATGTCTCAGCAGAGTCCTTCTTGGTAAGACCCAGTTCTAAAATGGGTCTAGAACTTGGGCAATGAACCAAGAGGCAGAACTTCCCTGGCCATTTATATTCATGATGGTCAGAGTAAGCAGCTCTCCAGGGCAGCTCTTAACTAGTGTGGAAATCCTGCTTCTACCAGAAGAAGATGTAACCAAAAGGCAATGTAAAACAAAGTGCAAGGAAGTTTTGGGATGATTAATGGAAAAGTCACGGGAGCAGTGTAACAGTGAACCTGAACCCAGAGGTTGAAGTGTCCTGGATAGTTAGTGTTTAATGAGACTCAGGCAAGTGTTGCCAGAGCTCCCCTGAGATGGGCAGGGGTACACTGTGATGAAATGAGACCCCACTCCCTCCCTGAGCCCTGAAGGAGAGGGGGAAGTGCAGCCTGGGTTGTCAGAGATGCTCCTGATTTCAAAGGTTCTGACCTACTTTGCCACACATATCAGTGTGGTTAGATCACATGCTCTGGCTCTTAGAAAATAACTCCATTGTGCTGTAGGACACTGTGTCCTAGGAACACACAAAAAAGCACCTTGGCCAAGAGTCTAGGAAAACAAAGATTATGTGAAGACATGGAGCGTCTCTCACAAAGCCCCAGGCGGCTAAAGGGACTCCTGGGGTCAAGTGATATAAGAGTCCTCAGCCTGGAGGGGTCAGTAGGTGAAAACAATAGAAGCAAGTGTTTGTCCAGCAGGCCGCGTGTGCCTGAGACCAAACCAGGGCTGACTCCCCCAGATCCCCGCTGGGACGGCAGGGGAAGTGGCTTGGAGCCACACAGCCGCAGGGCACGGGGCTGGACCTGGAGCTCAGGGCTGTGGATCATGTCGTCTAGAAATAGAGGGGAGCTAAGCTCCCGGGACAGAGAACTGGGACGAGAGAACAGAGAGCCCCAGCCCCAGCCCTTCAAACTGGATAGAAGAGGCCTGGGTGAGCCTGTGTGGCCAAGAGAAGGCCTGAGACTGGCACTAACATGACCCCAGGTAACCCAAGGTGGGAGGAAGATGACTGCGTTCCAGAGCTGGCCTTTTTTCTTCAGATACATTGTCTCTGTTAATGACATGCAGTGAAATCCACCATCAACTACAGGTCCAGTGGTTTCTTCTTTAAGCTCAGCGAATGTTGACAAGTGTATATGTACTCATGCAAGTCAAGGCCCAGGACAGCTCTGTCACCCAAACCTTCCTCCAGCCCCTTTGCAGCCAGTCTTCTTTCCTGTGCATCCAGCCCCGCAGCCACTCCTGTTTTCTGTCCCTGTCTTGTGCCTTCTCTTCCACACAGTATTCAGTCTTGGGTGTCTGGTGTCTCTCATTCGGTGTGTTCCCTGAAATTTATCCAGGGTCTTGTATCTCTGTGCCTTGATTGGTTCACGCAGTCTCCAGGTGATGGGCCTCTGGATTGGTTCCAGTTATTGGCCGCTATGAACAGAAGAGCTGTAAACATTCACAGACAGGTTTTTATGTAGATGTATCAGCCCGTTTATCTTGAGTATTTAAAAAAAATTTTTTTTTAGTTGTAGGTGGACACAATACCTTTATTTTATTTATTTATATGTGGTGCTGAGGATCAAATCCAGTGCCTCACACATGCTAGGCGAGCGTCTTACTGCTGAGCTACAACCCCAGCCCAATCTTGGATATTTTCATTCCCCAAAGTGAGCTTGCAAATGTATGTTTAACTCTATAAAAATCTGTCAAACTATTTTCCAAAGTTGTTTCAAATGTCTGAGAGTTTCAGTTATACTACATCCTTGCCAACACTTGATGCTAGTATTTTTCAGTTTTAGCCATAGTAGTACGTATGTAATGGCAGCATTGCGATTTTTTTTTTTTTTTTTTTTTTTTGCTTTTCCTTAATGACTACTAGTTGTGTCTTTTCATGTGCTTACTTGAGATTCATTCATCTTTGGTAAAACATCTGTTCATGCCATCTTTTGTCTGTTATTACTTAGGTTATTTTCTTCTTCTTGAGTCATGGGAGTTCTTTTTGCATTCTGGATAGAAGTCCTTTACCAGATGTAAGTTTTGCAGATATTTCCTTCTAGTCTGCATTTGCCTTTTTATTTACTTGTCTTCAGAAGTTTTAGAATTTCATGTTATCAAACTTACTGTTTTTAAAATGTTTTTTTGTGTTCTAGCAAAAGATTTCCTTTCTAAAAGTCTTAGCTGTTACGTTTGGATACATTCTAAGTTTAACAACATAGAGTGAAGATGAGGGGTTTTTTGCACATGGACATGCACCATTTGTTTAAAAGACTGTCCACACCCCATGAATTCCCTTGGCACCTCTACTGAAAGCAGTTGACCTTACAAGGGTGGATCCACTTGTGGACTCTCTTCCATTGATTTTTTTTTATTATTATTTTTTAAGTGCCACAATTTACATTCCACAGAATTTGCCATCCTCAAGTGTACAAGTGGGTGGTTTTACTACATTCACATCCTACCCCCGAAAGAACATTGCACTGATCTCGATGTCTATCTTTCGTCTAATTCCTTGCTGTCTGTATTGTAGCTTTGAGGTTTTCAAATACAAACTTTGTTCACCTTTTTCAATATTGTTTTGAGTGTTCTAGATCCTTTGACCTTTTATGAAATTTTAGATTCAGCTTATCAATCTACAAAAAAAAAAACCTTGAAATTTTCATTAAAATTAGGTTGAATTTATAGCCCAACTTAGGGAGAGTAAGCATTTTAACTACACCCATTCTCCATCAAAACACAGTATATCTCCATTCTACTTAGATATTGAATTTCAACAGTTTTTGAATTTCCAGTGCTTGAGTCTTGCACACATTTTGTTAAATTTGACCTTTAGTATCTCAATTTTTTTTTTGGTGCTATTTTAAATAGTACTAGAGTTTTTAAATTTTCAAGTTCCATTTTTTCTCTACCAGTATATAAAAATACAGTTGATTGCATTTATTAATTAATCCATTTATTCATTTCTGTGGTACTGCAGATTGAACCCACGGCACTCTACCACAGAGCTACATTCCCAGCCCTTTTTATTTATCTATTTTTATTTTGGGATAGAGTCTAAGTTGCATTTATAGCCCAACTTAGGGAGAGTAAGCATTTTAACTACATCCATTCTCCATCAAAACACACTGGCCTTGAACTTGTGATCTTCCTGCCTTGGCCTCCTGAGTCTCTGGGATTGCAGGTGTGCACCACCATGCCTGGCTGATTTTTATATATTGACCAATATATTTTTATATATTGATTTTTATATATTGTATCTTAAATTCTCGCTAAACTCTTTAGTTCTAATCACTTTTTTTGTGTGTTCCTTAGTATTTTCTATACAGAAAGTCATGTCAATGGGAAAAGTAAAAGGATAGTTAGATAGTTCCTGCTGAATGGAACTGGGTAGAGTGGACGTCTTCACCTTCCTCCAGTACCAGGGGCCCTGTTTGGTCACTCACCGTGAGGAAGGCTGCAGACTGTCAGTGATTCCTAGCTGCCTCTTACCAGGTTGAGAAAGTCATCTTCTATTCCCAGTTTACTGAGAATTTTTGTCCCGGATTTGTTGAATTTTGTCAAGTGCTTGTTCTGCATCTCTCAAGATCATCTTAAGCTTTTTCAATTTTTTTTTTTTTTTGAGAGAGAGAATCTCTCTATTTTTTTTTTGTTGTTGTTGTTGTTGTTGGTAGATGGACACAACACAATGCCTTTATTTTTATGTGGTGCTGAGAATTGAACCCGGGTCCCACCCGTGTTAGGCGAGCGCTCTACCGCTGAGCCACAATCCCAGCCTGGGTTTTTCTATTTCAATGTGTTCCTCTGGTGAGTCATTAATTTTTAAATATTAAACTACCTTACATTGCTAGGGTGAAACATTTCTTGGTAACGATGTATAACACTTTTTATATACTGCTAGATTAACTTTGCTAATTTTTTTTAATATTTTATTTTTTAGTTGTAGTTGGGCAAAATAACTTTATTTTATTTATTGTTATGTGGTGTTGAGGATCAAACCCAGGGTCTTGCATTGTGCTAGGCGAGTGCTCTACTGCTGAGCCACATTCCCAGCCCCAACTTTGCTAATATTTGTAGAAGACTTCTGCATTTATGTTTATGATAGTAGCCTGTAGTTCTCATTCATTTGTACCAATGTATTTATTTGGTTTTGGAACCATAAGTGGAATTAAGTGCTTACTTCTTCAGCACTTACAGCAAGCCAGGTGTTGTGATGCACACCTGTAATCCAGCAGTTTTGGAACTGAGGCATGAGGGTGTAAGGATGGCCTTAACTTAAGAAGGGCCTTAGCCTAAGTAACTCCATTTTGAAATAAAACTGCACTCCTGACCAGGTACACCTATGGAGCCCTCCAATATGGTCATCAGGCACAGCCTGATAAAATAAGTCACTTTACACAACCCTGATAAAACTCAAGTAAAGTTTCTATCATTTGCCTTCACCCCGATAAAGGCAAAAGGCAAAAGTTCAGGGCAGAGACCACCAGACTAGATGACCTCAGAATGAAAGATGTCACTGAGAAACCTGATAACAACTAATAGGGATTGAAAGGGTGGTCAGAAGCTCCAAAATTTAGCATAAATGATGGAGCAAATGAGCAGACATTCATCTAGCCGACACTGATGCACACAAGCCTGAGCCTGATGAGGATCTGGACTGACATCCCAACTGTTCTCATCCGTCTGTCCTCACCACTCTCAAACTCTACAGCAGCCTCTTGACTCTGGTGAGAAAAGGACTTCTCCTTATGACCATCTCCTCAGCCAGCCCTCAACTCAACTCCACCCCAGGAGAAGCCTCTATCGGTTCCTGACCTGGTCGCTGCGGTCTGAGTGAGTGTGCATCTGCTGGACTTAAGACCTAAGACTTAAGACTTTAAATCTAGCATTTAAGCTTGGCGTGCAGAGGGAATGTCTGCAATAGGTCTGTCTTGATTGAGTATGTTTGCAGTGCTTAGAATTAATAAGAATTGTTTGCTTTGAATTGATTATGTCTGTTGCAATGCCCAGCATTAAGGATTATCATTCTTTGATTAAAAGAACCTATAGAGTGATATTGTATGATATGATTTGAGTAAATAAAACATTGAAAAGGGAAGAAGCACACGGATATTCTTTATCTCTCCCCTCGACTGTAGATGTCAAACTTTTGCCATTGTGACAGAGGGTCACAAGTTCAAGGTTAGCCTGGGCACCTAAGCAAGACCCTGCATCAAATTTAAGTAAATTAAAAGGATTAGGGTTATAGCTCAGTGGTAGAGTGCCCTGGGTTTAATCCATAGTATCTCTCTCTCTCTCTCTCTCTCTCTCTCTCTCTCTCTCTCATACACACACACACACACACACACATACGGAATTATGAGTGTGGCTTCCTCTTCTAGTTTTTGGAAATTTGTGTAATACTGGTATTATTTCCTCCTAAGTTTTCTAAGCATGGGTAGGATTGACCTCTGAAGCCATCTGCCTCTATGCACAGGTTCTAAACCGAGTGAAGGCGTATGAATAGGTAGAGGGCTCTTCAGGTCGTCGCGTCTTCTGGAATAAGCTTTGGTCCTTTGTGTCTGCCTTTAGAAAACTTTTCTGTTTCATCTACATTGTAGAATTTCTTGGTGTGAAGTTATTCATTATATTCCTCAATTGTAATGTACATATAGGGATGTCCCTCCTTGGTGAGGGCGATGAGGTGGAATCCACAAACGAACCAGCGTCCACCTGGCTCTCTCTAGTCTTCAAGAAAGACCTGGGTTGGGCTGCATTCATACCTCGCTTTGTACATGGAGGAGAAGGGTCCCCTGCAGCCAGCTGAGTTGCGAGCTGGGGTCAGGGCTCTCGCAGAGCCCACAGAATCGGTGGGAGGGCACCACAGGAGCTTCCTGGTCAGACAGCCCCTCTTCTCCCCCTTGGGTACCGACAGCTGGGGAGGAGGTCTTGCCTCCTGTGAAGGGGGCCCACTTCCTGGAAAGTGACCTTTATTTAAAATGTGGGAATAGGAAGAAGGGAGAGAAATCCCTGAACTGGAAAATAGGGAGATCATTGTTATATTAAAACCATGCCAGGTTTGCGTGAATTTTGGAGGAGAAACGTTGAACTTCTAAGGGATCAGAGTATTCTCTCTATGTGTCCTGTCCCTTCTCTGCTCCCTCCTTTGCCACCTCAGTACCAGGTGCAGGCGGATGCAGAGCTGGGTTTCTGGGGAGGAGTAAAGAGCTGAACATTTAAGGGCTTCAACTGGGCCTCTGGTTAACCCCCAGAAAGTACGTGGTTTGTGAGGCATGCCCTCTGGGTAGTCACTTTTCCTCTTTTGGGGGAATTACTGAGACAGAGGTGAAGTCTGTCAGTGCCAGCCAAGGGGTAGGAAGGGGCCAGCAGGTTCCTTGTGGGCTGTGTGGACTGATCCCAAGTGGGACAGAAGAGGTTTGCTTAGCTTCGACAGCTGAGAGGCAGAGGAGAGAGTCTCTTCTTCTTCCTGTTTACCTGTACAATTTTTGTTTGTTTGTTAATTGAAAAAGTAGTTTGGGGCTGGGAGTGGTGATATATGCCTATAATGCCAGCTACTCTGGAGGCTGAGGCAGGAGGATGGCAAGCTCAAGGCCACCTGGGCAACTTACCAAGATCCTGTCTCAAAATAAAAAAAGGGCTGGGGTGGGGCTGTGGCTGTGGCTCAGTGGTAGAGTGCTCACCTAGCATGTGCGGGGCCCTGGGTTCCATCCTCAACATCACACAAAGATAAACAGATAAAGGTATTGTGTCCCTCTACAACTAAAAAATATTTTTTAAAAAAAGGGCTGGGGTGTAGTGGTAGAGTGCCCCTGGGTTCAATCCCCAGTAACCGCACCTGCTCCCCATCCAAAAAAAGAAAGAAAGAAGGTAGTTTGGGCAGGAAAATGAGAGAGCTCCTATAGACAAAAAAAAAAAGAGTTCAATGCCTCCCATGCCTCCAGCCTGAGTTACGCAATCCAGAAAGTCCCTGAATAGACGGTTTTCTCTTAAAAAGAAAAAAAAGGAAAGAAAAACAAAGATCTTGTGCTGCTGTTTTTGAAAAAGATTTATTTGAACAAGTTCATAAACTGCGGGGAGCCGCCATCTGTCCCCATATAACCATGACACAGGAAAGGGGGTTTACCTTTTAACAAGGGATTTTGTGGTCCGGAGTAGACTCTACATTGGCTTTAAGTGCTTTTTCATAGTCCAGTATATACAAAAATGGTTTTTTTGTTAATATTTAGGTGGGTCCTGGAACCCACCCCAATACTAGAGAGGCCAGGGGGCTTTAAGCTTGAGGAACTGGTGTGCTGGCTCCAGCCTCCATCCCAACCCCTGTCCCCTGTCCCCCCTTTTGTCAGTGTTCCCACTTGATAGAGCTCAAGTGGGATCCAGCCAGCATGGTGGCCAGACCTGTAATCACAGCTACTCACAGCTACTTGGGAGGCTGAGGCAGGAGGATGCAAGTTCAAGCCTCAGCAATTTAACAAGACCTCCCTCAAAAGAAAATTTAAATAGGATGTGGTTCAGTGGTAGAGCACCCTGAGTCCAACCCCCAGTGCCACACACAAAAAGCTCTATATAGTTGTATATAGGTCTGATAGGGTCAGATTCAGTTTGCTGGGTGGGTCCAGTTTGCTCAGCCCCAGTATAGATCAGATTTGGACTCAGAGCTCAGGCTTCTGACAGCGAATAGTACCAGGGGCAACGTGAGGGCTCAGGAATGTGAGTAAATGAATCCACTTGATACATAGTATGTAAAAGCTTGTTCAGTAATGTGCCCTTAATTTCCTCCCCGACTCCCTTCTTGTAAATCAGAGTTTTAATTGATTTAACTTGGGGTAATTATATAAGCACGGAAAGGATTTGAATGCTTTGGGGATAGCAATTAGTCCAAGAGCCCATCAGGCTTAATTTTGAGTTCTAGCTTCTATATTTTTAAAGGCTTGATTTTTTAGTGTTTAAAAATAGAGCTTTGTATGTGAGAGCAAGCAGGTTGCAGGGTGTGGGGGGCTCTCGTTTCCTTGGGGGTGTACTACCGTGGGCACTCACCTTTTCCAGGTTTGTGTTTCTCTTTATCTGCTGCCTCCTGCCTGATTCCTTGTAGGTAGTCAATGTCTTTCCAGAGCATTTAAAGCTGGCTTTAATGATATTTTTAGAGAAACATAAATCTGTCATTGCTACCAAAAGAATTGAATCTTGATTTCCAGGCCCATTGAAAATGGAGTTCGGATGACTCCTGACCGGCTGGTTGCTATTGGCAGAGGCCAGGTGACCACTGTGCAGCTCATTTGTTGGTTTCTAGCGGTCAGTTGGGTTTGCAGTTCCCTTTAGCTCCTGATTGCATGTACTAGGCAGTGAGTCAGGTTCTTATCCTTCTAGAATGTTTTGTTAGCAAATCACTTCAAGGAGAAGAGAATGACTTTGTGTAATATTTTATAATTGTCTTCTAGATTTTTTTAACCTGAATATGAGTTTGCTTTCCAAAACTCTCCATTTCTCACCTAAGAAACATATAAAATAAGGACTATGTTAATATGAGCATAAGAAATCTCTGAAGAACCCCTTTAAATAGTACTTCAGTACACAGTCAGTCCTGTTCCAGGCCAGCCAGTCAAGGGACTCGAGGCTCAATAAACATACTTTGAGCAACTGCCAGCAAGTAAGTTGAAAGCTCCGGCAGGCCTGGAAAACAGACCAACCATGTGCTGTGTCTCTTAGTAGCCAAGTGTGGAAAATCACTGTTTGATCAACAGCCAGCAGGGCCGGGGCCCTGGATGGGCACAGAGGCTCTGACTGTGCGCCCCACTGTCCAGGACCACAGACGTCCCATGCACCCCTCGTCCATACCTCTAGGCAACTGACCTTGACTCTGCCACTCTTCTGTGAACCCAGGTGGTAAACACAGAGCAGTCTGTCTTGTTTTGTTTATTGCATGTTAGGTTCCAGAAAGTGACTAAGCCTAAGAGGCCACCATCACTATTTGTAGAAGTACTTTGAAAATATTCAGATTCTGTGGAAACCCTAATCTAATATGCTGAGTGTCTGCTTTTGATCAGGGCCTGGGGAGTGTGTGGACTATTGACACTGGTAATAATGACCGAGTCCGAGCGGCCTGCAACCTGCCTGCCTTTCCTGAGCTCCTTTAGCTTTTATTTATAGGTCAGTTTCTTTGAGCTTTACTTTGCATTCAACCAAAGTCCCAGATTAGGCATACAGGAGGAGGTACTGACAGATGGCTGCCCCATGGAACCACCTGGAACAGGATCCATTGTCACCATCTCCCGGCCCTGCAACGTGCCGTGCCTCCCAGGGAGTGCCCACTGCCCACTGCCCGCTGAGATGGGTCTCGTGGGTCCTAGATCACACTTCACAGCTAGAGCTATCTGTGCCGTCCCCTCTGAGCACTGAGCCCTCTGTTTCAGGCCCAGCTCCCTGGGTCACATTAGGGGTCTGGGGCACTTTGTTCTCTCTGGGCCTGGCTTTTCTGGCAGGCTATGGATCTGAAGTGGTGGCAGAGCCCCTCAGAGTGAGATGCCTGTGGATTTGCACCGGTATCCTGTACGTAAGGGCTTTTGAGTGTCCCTAGGGACAAGACTATCTTGCTGTGTAGCCTGGAGCAGGACCTTGAGCAGGACCTAGAGAGTGCAGTGGATCTCTCAGCATAGAGCAGGTGGGGCCCGTGCTGTCACTCCAAGGTGGCTGCCCTGTTGCATTTAACTGCCAAGTTGCAGGTGGTACCAGAATTCCTAAGAGGCACCGTAGGGCATTGGCACCTTCTCTGGCATTGGAGCTGCTGGACCCAGACCTGTTTTCAGGTGTCTGTTAGCTGCCAAGTCCCCTGGGAGCAGCAGGGGCCAGCTGCATGACTGCCCGGGCTGTGCCTGGCCCTGGTGCCCAGCAGGTCATCTGTCCCTCCAGGTGGGAGCAGGGAAGGTCAAGTCTGCATTGGTGGTCAGTGTGCGTTCCGAAGATGGCACCACAATAATTTTTAATATGATGGGGCCTAAAAGAGTAATTTTATCATAACCAAGAGTAAAATCCCATGGAACGGTTGCCAAAGGCCGTGCTCCTAGGACCCCCTAAAGCACCATTTGTTTCCCTAGATTGTGAGGATGGCGGGGGCCCAGCCTCTGGGTTGAAGGCGTGGTGTCCACTGGCCTGCAGTGAAGCCAGGGGGTGCTCTGCCAGCCTCATTCCTGGGCACCCAGAGGGGCCAGTGGGGCTCGGCTGCAGCAGGAAGCCCTTGACTTTCCGAGAGAGGCTGGCGAGCGGGAGATGAAAACATCAAAGCGCCCACAGGATGCGCCGCAGCCCTGCCTGGCACGGCGCCGGGCCGCAGGGAAGGGTGACCTCAGACCCCTGGTGCTCGCAGGCCAGGCCCGAGTTTAAAGTTCACGGCATTTTGTTTTTTCACCTGCTTCCTACAGTTCTAAGAGACTTCTGAAGAATTAATGTGTAACTATATCAGACACTCGGCCTCCTCTCCTGGGAAGCAGTGTGACCATGGGGGAGGGGAAGAGATTGCATTGAGAGGCCACGGGGTTTCTGCGGAAAGTCCTCCCGGGAGAGGACGTGCCACCAGCAGTGCTGCCTGCTGCGTTTCCAGCACCCCGTCACCTGCGTGCATGCTCCGGGCAGATGCCCAGCACACAGCTGCTGCTGGTCACCTGAGGACTAGGGCAGTGGTTGGCACTGTGTGTTCAGTTGGGACGGGGTGGCCTGAGCTCCGCCCACTGTGCCCTGCATGAACTCTGCAGGATGCAGCTTGGACACAAGATGGCGAATAATAGGAGCTAAGGAGGCGCAAGTGAAAGGACAGGTGAGATCTGTGCTGGGCAGTTCCCTGGCCAGAGGCTGTGGTGAGAGCCCACGGCCCCCAGCCTGCAGTGAGGGGCAGAGCTGCTGGCCACCCCAACCTGTCCCTCTACTGCTGACAGCGGGTACGGTGCCTTGTGATGGGTTTGTCCGTAGAGAAGAGCTGGAAGGGACAGTGCACGGATTTCCTCCTGCTTCCTTGTGTCTGAATTTGAACACAAACAGAAGGGACACTTTATTGAGGCACCTTTCTTAAAGGTCACTTTGTGAGAAGGCAGTGACTCTTTAAAATCCTTTGGCAAGTCAAGAATAAGGAAGTATCAGCCCTTTTCTCATGCAGCTCACCTGGTGTGATTTGGGGGTGGACGGGCATGTGAAATAGTGTCCTTTGTAAACTGTCTAATCAACTCCGAAGTCCTGCCTTTTACACTCTTGCCACCAGGTGGCTAGGAGGGAAGTGAAGCAGGCCGATCCACGATCACATGGAGACCCGATCCTCTCCATTTCTGCTTCAGTGATGAAATATGAAACGATAGACGGCCTGCGCTTCCTGAGGGACTGCCAAGCAAGTGACAGGCGTGTCCAGCGGTGCCGGCCAGAGGCACGTTGCCATGAGGGGTTTTTTTGATTTTTGTTTTTTTAAAAATATTGACAATTTAAACCAGCCAGATTTTGCTGAACTCAAACTTTTTGAGGCTCCCTGAGCCCATTCCACCTCCAGACTGACCCCTGGATGGTCGCAGTGTTCCTGGCCAGCTGGTTTTGGGACAGAGGTTCAGCTTTGGGTTCCTCAGTCCCCAGGCAGAGCACACCTCAGCCCTGAGAGTTCATGAGGAGGCGGCCCTCGCGCCCAGGACGTTGTGCTGTCCCGCGTGAGACTGCCTTTGATTCTGTTTCAGGGGTAAGAGGTGTAATCCATGCCTGAGGGGTGGGGACACAGGCTTTCAGACTTCCTCACGGCCACATCTGTTAGAGTAAGGACAGCAGCATGTGCCACAAATTGTACTTTCTCCCGGTATTTGTTACAGTATCACAAAGAGAAAGGGAACCTATCCCACGACAGGACCTGCCCGCTCCTGGCCTCGGGGTGTACTTGGGGTGCTCCTCGGTGCTCCAGTTTATTAGTCGTGACAAGCCACCTCTTGGCTATACACCATTTTGTCCACAATTTGCTTTTCTGATTCAAAGCGAACATGAGTGCCTTAATCCTCTAATGGGAATTAATTGCTTGTTTCAGTGCTTAACTCTGATCCTTTCTCCATCCCACAGGGACAGGTTGCTTCCTGAAGGATCTCTGTGTGTTCAAAACATAATCAAAAAAGGTAAGGAGGTTTTTCTTAGGAGAGAAGCCAGAAATGTAGAATGATTTTTGTTGCAGGAGCCAGCCATGTTTTCAAACTAACGTTACATTATAAAGGACACACTTACAGATATATTTCCTAGAAAAGAAGGTTAACTTCTATTGCCTGGTTTCTTGTTTGGGAATAAGCTATCATTTGCTGCAGAAGAAGGTCACGTTCTGGGGCTCATCACGATCCTCCTGCGTGGTGTCCTTTTCTGAGCACTCTTGCTTCTCAGCAGTAAGACCATAGCCTATACCCAGATGGCTTGGTTTCCTCTCCCACTTCTAGGGTACTCATTTATATTTCTAGAGGCTTGATCAAGAATGCAGTGAGCAGATCTTTTTGTAAGATCTTGCTAAAGAAGGCAGTTGGACTAAGGAGGTCAGGGAGGAGGGAATGGGCTGCATCTGGGGCTCGTGCCTGGCACACAGTAGGCAGTTGGTAGAGACTGGCTCACAGGGAAACACGACAGACTCTCCCCCAGACCTACGACTGCTGGGTGGTGGCGGTGGCTTTAGAGTTAGGGCTGCTGTTGTCACAGTGCACTGTGTCTTAAATGTCTACCCACAGAACACTGGGCCACCCCATCTGGTGTGGCTCTGCGGGGCTGGGCCCACGCGGTGTCTGTCCTGTAGAACCCTGCTCCTTGAGTGTCACTGTTCAGGCTGCTTGGGGACCTCTACTTCACATTAAACCAGATCTGAACAGCAGCCCTGATCTTGCTCTGGAAAAGCCCACCAGTCGCACCTAAGCTGCCCCTGTCTGTTCTGTATTAAACCAGGCTCTTGCATTTCACCCAAGACTCTCGCCATCACCAGGGTGGTGGGAAGCACCGGGGTGCCGGAGGCCCAGGGCGAAGACGCGGTACCTTCCCACGACTCTCAGGCAATGGCCCTTCCCAAGTGTGGCCCAAGGGCCCGCTTGGTCAGCGCAGGGTTCCCATGCTGTCCTGGGCCCAGGAACCCATGCACGCTCTGCGTCGTCCTGGCCACTGAAGTGCACTTCTCATGTGTCCCACTGGCTGCGGTCTTCACAGCAGCCTTGGAAATGGCTGCACGTGACAGCAAGGAAGGCACATTAAAGCCCCAGCTGGGAGACGTAAAGGGACAGTAAAGGTTAGAGCAGAGATAACAAACGGAGATCAGAGGAAAACAATGAAATACGAGTCGGTAGACAGAAAAGAAGGGCAAAGTCGACCAAATAACTAACACCAGAAACCTTACGGAAATAAAAAGGGCCACAGGAGGGGTGTGGACAGCGTCCTGCAACCAAAGGGCTGGCCAGGTGAGGCAGCCGGCAGAACCCCAGCAAGAAGAGGTCACCACCGACAGCTGCTGCGGAGAGTGAGAGAGAAGTGCTCACCCCACACTCCCCCAAAGGAAAAGCCCAGGGCCAGATGGCTTCTCTGGTGAGTTCTACCCAATACTTAAAGAACTAGCCCCGGTCTTCCTGAAATCAATCCAGATTCACTCCATGAAGCCAGCATGACCTTAGGACTACAGCCGGCAAGGACACTGAAGAGGTCTGCAGACCAACATCCCCCATGCGGACTGATGCCACATCCTTACGAGCACATAGCCCACAGAATTCACCATCCATTAGAAGTATCATGTTCATGGTTAAGTGGGATTTACCCCGGGAATAGGAGGGTGGGTCAACATACAAAAATCAATCACTTTGCCTGCTTAGTGGCCATACCTGTAATCTCAGCAACTCAGGAGGCTGAGGCAGGAGGATCACAATTTTGAGGTGAGCCTCAGCAACTTAGCAAGACCCTGTCTCAAAATTTTAAAAAGCTCAGAAGTAGAGCTTTCCTGGGTTCAATCCCAAGTGCTCCCTCTATCACATACACTTTAACCACCGTAATATACCACATTACAGAATGAAGGAAAAAAAAACCTGGGTCGTCTCAGTTAATACAGAAAAAGCATCTGACAGGATTCAATGCTATTTCTTGGTTAAAAC
The DNA here is from genome assembly GCF_021218885.2 of Marmota monax. NCBI lineage: Eukaryota > Metazoa > Chordata > Mammalia > Rodentia > Sciuridae > Marmota > Marmota monax. Next base: position 10,670,879 of record NW_026693108.1, read on the forward strand.
ACTCCAACTAGGTGTGGAAGGAAAGGACTTCAACAGAGCAGAGTCATCTGTGGAAAGCCTCCAGCTTACCACTCTCACCCCGAAGATCAGGAACAAAGCCCTCACGCCTACTTTCACCACCTCCACCCAACACGGTAGTAGGAGACTCGGCTGGAGCAATCAGGTGAGAAAAAGAAACAAAAGCCATCCAAATTGGAAAGAAGTGAACTTGACACCATCGTCTTGTCTATTGAAAAAAACCTAAAAATTCCACCAAAAAAAAAAACCTATTAGAAAGAATAAGTGAATTCAGTAAAGTTTCAGGATATAAAATCAACACAAGTCAGCTGTATTCTTATATACTATAACAATGAACCATTGGACTAACATCAAAAAGAATAAAATACTTAGAAATGAACTAAACCAATAAGCTTAACCAAGTGGGTAAAATATTTGTACACTGAAAACTATCAAACATTGAATGAAATTAAGACACAAAAGGAAAGACATCCCATATTTGTGATCTGCAAGATAATATTGTTAGAATGTTGGTACCACCTCAAGCAGTCAACCTACATAACACAATCCTTATCAAAACCACCATAAATAAGAAATAAGAAATTCCATCCTAAAATTCATATGGAATCTCAAGCCTCCCCCAAAAGAAAAAACACTATTAAAAAATGACAGTATTGGAAGTTGCATTCTTCCTGATTTCAGAATTTACTATAAAGCTGCAGTAATCAAAATGGTGACATAATAGTATAAAGATAGACATTACACCAATGAGACAGAGTAGAGGACCCATAGATTTATTCCTGTGTATACAGTAATGAGCTTCATCAAGGTGTCAAGACCATTCCATGGGGAAAGGACAGTTTATCAATAAATGGTGCTGGGAAAACTGGATATCCACATGCAAATGAGTGAAATTAGACCCTTATTTCATATTTAAAAATTAAAATAGATCAAAGAGCTCAAAATTTAGAGCTAAGTGTATAAAACTTAGAAAAACAATTTGGGAAAAGCTTCATGACTTGGATTTGGCAGTGACTTCTTGGGTATTACACAAAAATCATAGGCAACAAAATTAAATGTCTACCCACGGAACATTAAATTAAAAATGAATTGGACTGCATCAAAAATGTTTTTGTGTATTAAAGGTCACGGTCATCAGAATGAAAAAGCAACCCATGGAATTAGAGCAAATAAGTGCAAGCCATATATCTGGTAAAGGGGTTGTTATCCAGAAAATAGAACTCCTAAGACACAACCACAAAAACCCAGCAACTCAATTAAGACATTGGGTAAAGGACTTGAAAAGACATTTTTCCAAAAAAGAGAGATGGCCAATGAGCTCAGGAAAAGATGCTCAAGGTCACTAAGCCATAGGAAAATGCAAATCAAAACCAACAACGAAACACCGCTCACACCATTAGGATGGCCACTATCTGAAAGCAGCTGCAGAGCAAGGGCCGGGAAGGCCGAGGAGAGACTGGAGCCCTCTGTGCCACTGACGGTCCTGCATGTAACAGGGTGGATCAGCTGGGAGACAGGGTGGCGGGCCCTTAAAAAAATTGACCATATGAATTCATGGTTCCACATCCAGAATAACTCAAAGCAAGATCTCCAAGAGGTATTTACACACCCGTGTTTGTAGCAGTGCTATTCACAATAGCCAAGAGTTAGAAGCAACCCGCGAGTCCCCCTGCAGATAAATGGATAAGTAGAATGTGGTATAGCCATATGGTGGAATATTACAGAGGATTAAAAAGGAGGAATTCTGACCCAGGCTGTAGGAGTGAACCTTGAGGACCTTATGCTAAGTGAAGTAAGCAGTCACTAAAAGACAAATGTGACATGATTTCATTTATGTAGGGAACTTAGGTTAATTAAGTCTGCTCTCCCCAAGCTCTGGCCTCCCCTTCCCACTCTGCGTGCAGCTGGACGGCACTCCCCGGAGAGGCTTCCGGAGGCCTCAGGTGCACCGTGCTCCTCACTGTCCCCACTCTGGGACTCGCAGCACCCCGGGGACCAGCTTGTCTCCACGTCTTGATGCACAGCCTTGTGGAGGCAGGAGGAGGCCAAATGTCCTGTGTGCTTGATCAGCCTCGTGGAGGCAGGAGGAGGCCGCTGTCCTATGTGCTGGGCACGTGCCAAACTTGCCCCTGCGCTGCACGGGCTTTCCTTCTCCTGTAGTTGTGGCCTTCTCTTCCCCTTCCTCTTGTCTCAGCAGCAGAGGTGCGTCCCCTCTCAGTCCCTGCTATCTGCCTGACATCTTTGGCCATCGCTAGCCCTCCCTCTGGTGCCCACAGTGGACCTCACTGGTTGCTCTTGGTGAGCCGGGAAGCCCGTCATCCCATACTCTACATGCTCATCCATCCCACTGCTTCCTGTCTGTTGCGCATCAAAGGTGAAGACACCGTCCGTGTCCCTGTGGAGGGGCTGGGCCGTGCAATGGGAGGAATAAGAAGTGGAAGAGGGGCAAAGAGTGAAAAACAAAACCCACTAGTCTACATCATAACCTTTCATAATCCAGAGGGTCATGGAAAGACCCACACGTGTGAACTGTCTCCTACCCTGTGGTACTCTGTATCACCTCAGGGCCCTGCCAGCTGAAAGGCCATTTTTGCCAGATGCAGGCCCTCAAAACTCCAGAACAATGAGCTAAATGAACATCTTTTCTTTATAAAGTTACTCAGCCTCAGGCATTTCATTACAGTAACACAAAACAGACTCAGACACTACTCAAACAACCTATATGGCCAGAGAGGAAAGCATGCAACAAAATTTTGAAATAAAACAAAAGTAATGCGTTAAATCCCCCATACTACAAAAAGAGAAAGAAAAGAAAACAGAATTGAGTGGTAACTGACTTAGCCTGGAACCACCAGAACCTAATCTTAGGTTCCTGCATAATGAGAAGGCCTTGAGATGTCAGCTGACGGGTGTTTCGGAATCACAGGCCAGAGGTGTGTGAGGGCAGGGCTGGGAACAGGGAGGGCTGAGAGGCTGTGCAGGACAGAGACCCCAGGCTCCCCTCAGGCCCAGCCGAGGACAGCAGGCCACTCCTAGAGAGCTTGGCAGGAACACCTGGGTACTGGGAACACAGACCCATCTGAGGGCGGCTGTGAGTGACACTCCCCAAAGTGGGGATTTTACTGTCTGAGTCCCCCAGTCTGTCCTCAGAGCTGGCCCAGAGCTCGCTCCCTGTCTACTCCAGTGTCGCTTCCGCAGTATCTCAGCTGTCATTGTGAACGGCTGGCCAAGGACTGCGACAGCTGAAGAGACCTCGAGGAGACCAACGGACAGGAAAGAGGAAGTCAGAGGACAGCCACGGGGAGGAGGAGGACATGGGCCTGGGAAAGAGCAAGAGGCTCAAACTGGAGGACAGGAAAAGACGCTGGAGAGAAACGGGGGCGAGTAGCAGAAGTGGAAGGAGAAGTGGGAAACCCTGGAGCGCAGGAGGAGAGAGCAGCGGTCACTTCAGGACATGCCCCTGGACACGAGGAGACCCAGGAGGAACCCGAGGGAAGAGGCAGGGCCTTCCTCAGGACCAAGATCAAGAGTGTGCAGACTGGATTCCAGCACGAGGAACCAAAAGGGAGTCCCACGAGCCTCATTTCAGAATCCAGGGGCAACACGGAACCCCAGAAAGGAGATGCAGCTCCGCAGGCTGCGCACGACCCCAGAGCACGGCCTCGGCAGGAACAGGAGCTAGAGATGGCCCTCACTCCTGGGGGCTCTAGAATGCTTTGCCCGCCATATCATTAACCCCAGGTGGGAAAGAGAAGCCTCAGCAAAGCGAGGGAGTGGGCCCAGGGTCCCCCCCAACACAGAGAGCCACAGGCTGCGAGGGTCAGCAGTGTCCCCGGGCCAGGCTGGGCAGAGGGCTCTGCAGGCACAGAGAAAGCAGCAGCGAGGACAGCAGGGGCCAGCTTCCAGAAAAGTTGAGGCAGGGTCCCCACCATGGTGACAAGCCCAAAGCAGTCTTCATGAAGAAGAAACATTGCCCCGGAGAGGAAATTTAACCACCGGGCGCTACAGGTCTCAGCTGAGAGCAGTGTCGCCACTGTTCCCGGGCTGAAATGATGAGCACTGGACCAGAAAGGTGCGGAGTCTCTTGGGAGGACTGGGGACAGGGTGGAGGGCACGTGTTGGCTGCCACGCCCCCCAAGGTGGCTGCCGAGTGCTTCCTTCTACAGTTAATGAAGAGTCAGCACAGACAGGTTAAGGGATCTACTCTACAGTGTGAGCCCCGTGCGAGGACCCGGATTTCAGCAGGTGATCCGTTCTGAAGTCAGCACTCTATACTGTGCGCATCTGCTTCAGAGTAGAAGGGAGACATAATTTTTTTTTAAGAGAGAGAGAATTTTTTAATATTTATTTCCTAGTTTTCGGCGGACACAACATCTTTGTTGGTATGTGGTGCTGAGGATGGAACCCGGGCCACACGCATGCCAGGCGAGCACGCTACCGCTTGAGCCACATCCCTAGTCCAGGGAGACATAATTTAAAGCATCAAGAAATAGTATTGGCTCGGGAAGCTGAGGCAGGAGGATCACACGTTCAAAGCCAGCCTTAGCAAAAGCGAGGTGCTAAGCATTTCAGTGAGACCCTGTTTCTAAATAAAATACAAAAATGGGGTGAGGATGTGGCTCAGTGGCTGAGTGCCCCTTAAATCCCCAGTACCAAAAAAAAAAAAAAGAAAAAGAAGGAAGAAAGAAAGAAAGGAAAGGAAGAAAGAGAAAGATCCACAGTATAAGGAGTAGCGGCCAGCAGTGTGGAAATACCCAACAGGACTCAGAGTGTTGCCTCTGGGGAGTGGATGGACAGGGAGTTGCACTTCCTTGCAAAGCTATTTACAGGCCCTCGATGCACCTTTTGGTTCTTTTTTGCTATGCTGGGATTGAACCCAGGCCTCCTGCACACCAGGCCAGTGCTGTGCCGCTGAGCCCCGCCTCAAGCCCTCCCAGGAAGTGTTCTGAGCTCCTGCACCGGGAGCCCCATCGCCAAGGCGTCTGTCCAAGAAGCCTGCAGAGGGCTGAGAGGCAGGCTTTGAAGAGGCCCAGCTCCTCCTCAACGTGTATCTCCAGGTTTGTCGGAGTCTCTCTGTCGTTAGGTAACAGTCTGGCCCAGACCCAGGTGAGCAGTCAGTGTTTGCCTTCCCCGGGGGCAGGGTGGCTGCTGGCAGTCACAGCGAGTCCATGAGGCACCATCGTCCTGGGACCTGGGGAAGGAAGTCCACCGGTGCCGTGGTTAGGCCTGTGGTCCTACCTGCAGGACCAAGCGCAGACGTGGTACCAAAACCTCCCTCTCTCTGGGGCTGGATTCGGGGGACTGTTTTACATATATGTTTGCTTATGATTATTCCTAATGTTTCTATAACAAATATTTATTGTGCCAATTTAAAAGTCCTTTTAAAAAGATTGAAAATTAGTGGCTTAAGAAACTGGAAGTTCTACAAGGCTTTGGCCGAAACCAGGCTGTTCCCCACTGGACGGACAAGTGTGTCTTGAAAGGGCTGCTTTCTCCAAGAGAGCAGCTGTAAAGGTGCCTGGCGTTTCCTGGGACCACAGTGCCCACCACATGGTAGTCAAGAGCAGGGTCACTGCTGGGGCCCTGTCAAGTGTCCTCTGGCCTTGAAGCTCTCCCACTGGGGGGGATGGGCCAGTGAGGTGTGGGTGTGAGGAGGTTTGTGGTATCAACAGGTCAGGCCTGTGGTCCTGAGAGAGGTTGGCCTCTTTCAGGTGATGCCTGGTAGGCTGCTGGCACTCAGTGGGCAGCTCAGGAAGTAGGTCCCCTGTTGCATGCTGACTCTGTGGCTCCCCCTGAGCTTGTTTGGCTGCCTGAGCCAGGAGACCTGGGTGGGCTGTGCAGGGCGGCTCTGGGGAGGGGTCAGTCTGCCAGGTGGCACAGAGGTATCTAGCATGCCCCATCTTCCTGTTAGAGCAGACTGGCGTCTTGTGGCTTTGAGCTTAGCTCTGGGGGCCAACAGGTCCCAAAGTGAAAATCAGGGCTACCAAAATGTTCTCTCAAATGCATGAAAGATTGTTGAAATCACAAACAGTTTGCCTCTTCTCCAGACCAAGGGTTGGCAGACTACAGGTCTGACCTGGCACTACTTCAAAAGGCCCGCAAGCTAAGAATAGCTTGTACACTTTTAAATGGCTGAAAAAAAATCAAAATCTTTCATGACATGTGAAAATTGTAAGAATTTCCAATTCATGTCCATTAAGAAAGTTTGATTGGAGCCAGTGCAGTGGTGCAGACCTGTAATCCTGCTACGTGGGAGTCTGGGGCAGGAGAATCACAAGTTCAAGGCCAGCCTGGACAACTTAGGGAGACCCCCCATCTCAAATATTTAAAAAGAAATTAAAAGAGCTAAGGATGTAGCTCAGTGGCAGACTGCGTGCCTAGTGTACATAGGCCCTGGGACCACTCCCCACTGAGGGAGAGAAGGAATGGAGGCGGGGGGCGGGTAGTAAGTTTGGGAGCTGTCACAATCCTCAGTGTGTCTATGGTCAGCACCGTGGAGTGGCCCTGAGGGAATGCCAGCCAACAATGCCTGCTGGACATTCTCTCTGGCGCTTTCCACACAGTTTGCACCCCACACACGGGGGTGGCAGTTCTTCCCACTTCATGACGTGCCTGCACCCTCTCTCCTGCAGCCCCTGCAGACAGATGGCCCTTGTCTTCGTGTACGGCACCCTGAAGCAAGGCCAGCCCAACCACAAAGTCTTGCTGGACTGCGCCAATGGCTTTGCAGCCTTCCAGGGTCGAGGACGCACAGCCAAGCCTTACCCCCTGGTGATTGCTGGTGAACACAGCATCCCCTGGTTGCTCCACCTCCCGGGCAGGGGCCACTCTGTGCTGGGCGAGATCTACAGGGTGGACGAGCACATGCTGTGCTTCCTTGATGACTTTGAAGGCTGCCCTGACATGTACCAGCGCACCAAGGTGCAGGTGGAGGTGCTTACGTGGGAGGGCGAGGGCTTCCCGGGGGACAGCGTGCAGTGCTTTTTGTACAGCACGGCCACCTACCCGCCCGAGTGGGTCCACCTCCCCTACCACGAGAGCTATGACTCGGAGGGACCCCATGGGCTGCGCTACAACCCACGAGAAAACAGGTGAGAAGGGCCGGTGGGGCCACGGTGAGGAGAGGGCACTCTGCTGGGAGACCTCAGCTCAGTCTGTACCTGAATGCTACAGCAGACTGGTGCCCTTTTCAACAGACATTTGCAAAACTCAATTGGGAAAAAAGAAGCCAATCTGTCTTTTAGTGGAATCGATTTTGCAAATAATTTTGACATCCCAACAGCAAGATCATACCCCTGAATCTTTCCACCCAGTACCACCTCATTGCTTGCTGCTTTAAGGGCCTCATGGGCTTCTGAATGTACTAGAGGAGGAAGCCTCTGGATCTGAATTCCCCTGAGTGCACCTGGAGAACTCATATGCTCTCCTGCTTCCCTCCACTCTGCTGTCTTCTGATGATGATGTCCTCAGTGACCGGAAAGATGGCTGCCGTCAGGTTGGCAGCTGGCTGAATTGATTCTAGCCTGTAGCACCAATAAAGGAAATCTGAGTAAATACTTATTTTGGGTGGTTCAATATAATAATAAAAAAAATAAAGAAAAGCATGCTGTACTGGAAATATAGCCTCATTCTTCATAATTATGAGAACACACACAGACTACTGAAGATAGCGCTTAAAATTCAACAAGATGTTTTGGGAATTAAAATATAAAGGTGTTGGTGTTTGTTTGACTCTTTTTAAATAGATTTATTTGAATCTAGCAAAATAATGAACACCCACTTGCCGGCATATGCGGGTGAGCACCCAGGTTTCACATGGAGGTTCATCTGCACCCAGACCCCTGCAGCCAGCCCGCCACACCTCCTGAAGGCACAGGACTTGGGGGTGGGCCTTTCGAGAAGAACCAACACATTAGCAATTTGTTCTTCAGGCCTGACAGAAGGCTTAGCTTCCAAATACAACAGCACTTAAAATAATGTTAGCAAGGCACCAAGTACCAATTACTGCCCCCTCCATCTGATGGTCTGTCAGCGGGCTTCACGTCGGCGAGCAGCTCTGCTGCTCGGCTCTCTTCTGCTCACCAGCAAAGTCTGCGGTGGATTCCAAGAACTCAGAACAAATGGAAATGCAGCTGCTGCTCCTCAGTGGCCTCGTTCTGGCTGGGGAGCTCACTCACCCTTCAACTTAATGGTAGACTGGGTCTGTAACTACATCTGGCACAAAAACATGATCATTATTTTTAGCCTCTTTTTTCTTAACTGGAAACTGGCTTCACAAAACACAAAAGGCAAGGCTGGGTGTCAGCTGAGGAGCTCGGGTGAGACGGCCCGAGGGCCCAGTGGGGACGGGACCTGGACAGTGCGCCCAGCTCAGCCAGGGGGCCCCAAAGTCACCTCCTAGGACTCGGCCATCCAGCACGGCGCCTGCATAGAATCACAGCAGGAAGGGGTTTTGAGAAGTCATCCTGGCCACCTCGTCCTTAGGAAGTCGGATAATCAGCCCCAGGAGTTAGTCTTCAATTACGGAAGAAGGAAGGTGATCAGATTGTAAGATGGCAAATGCTGATTTACTAGAACTGGAGGCAGAGAACTGGAATCCACATTTCTAAAAGGGATCACAATGAATGCTAGTGTTACGTCAACTGGCACAGCCTGTCGCTTATGTGTACATTGTCTTCATTCGAAAAAAAGGGCAAACTAATATTTAGACAAATGCTTCGTTTTATTGATTTAATTTTGACACTAGGAAATCTCACAGAAGTACAAATCATATGTATAATTGTTTATATCAATACAAATTTCCATTGGTGATTTTTTTGGCAGAATGTTGGTTTTGACTCTTCTGTGGAATAAATACGAGATGTAGATCCGGCTGCACAGAAGTGTTCCCGTGAAACACTTGACGAAATCGAGTGTGAGAGAATAATACAAATGGCTAAGTCGGGTGATGCCTGAAAGGCTATAAATACTTCATTCCAGCTCCACGAGCAGATCCCCTTCTCCGACTGTGTCTCCAGCTTTACAGTGCACCAACTTCACCTGGAATTCAAAAAATGGGGGGAGAAGAGTCATAAGCTCCAGTCCGAAGGCAGCAACCCCCTACTCCTTCTCTGGAGGGAACTGACTTTTGGGCCAGGGAGCTCTGGCCTGGGGGCATCCTGAAGATCCTTAGGATGTCCCTCACCTCTCCCTCTGGGCTGACAAGGACAGAAGAGGTGCAAAGAACGTCTATATGTGTACACACACACACACACACACACAGTCCAAATAGATGCTGATGCAAAGGAGAAGCTCCCCAGCCAATCTCAGCGCCCCATGTGACGAGAAATGCGACCTTCAGGAGCCTCGAGGCCTGCCCTTGGTGGCATGATGGAACGTGGGACTATGCCCTCTCATTCTGCCCGTTTCTCCTCAGTGTCATCAAGTTGTGCTCGCCAAATCTGTGTTCAGATTTAAAATGAGCAGGGAGGGGCCAGAGTGTGTGGAGACGGTCCCGTGCCTCCCTGGAGGCAGCCACTTGGGTGTGAAAGTGCACGTGGGTTTGTGCTGACTGGCAGCACCGGCCGTAGGCAGACACCCAGAATGCCAGTGACGTCTGGGGTGGTGCGCTGGCCGCTGTCCCCGCCATTCGTGGTGAGAGTCCAGCCAGGCTGTTTTATCTCAAACTAGAGCTGAGTTTTTAAGAAGGATGTGAACCCGTGCAGGAATATTCCAAAGCCCTCTCAGCAGATGCCATTTGGACTGAAGTGCCTAAATGACAATCCTGATGTCTCCTCTGATTATGTGTCGTGATGTTTTACAGTCACTAGAGACCCTGTCCACTGTGAACCTTTTCTCTAGGAGGAAATATGGCTCTCTCGGCCCAGGGGAGGGGGGGTGGTACGTGGAATGAGCAGAGGGACTCCAGCTTGCAGGGGATGGGCCAAAGCACAGAATTCGCTCACACCCAGCAGCCCCTGAGAAGCAGCTCTGGGCTGCTGAGGGCAAAGGGTTCTGCCTCCTTTGAGACTGCTCCATGAGGAAATCCAAAGACATGCAATGGGGCTTCACACTGCTGCAGGAAGCGAGGCCACGCTCAGCCCAGCCACATGGGGACCCTCAGCCTGCAGCTGACACTCTTCTTGATCCCCCACAAATCATCACAGATGAAATGTTAAATAAGCCCAAAGAATAGTTTTTATGTGAACAGAAACCTACATTTTCTTGTCCACTTTTTAAAATGTCATCAAAATTTTGAAAGGATTCCTGAAACACCACAAATCATGCCCTCCTACTCTGCCAAACCTCCCTGACAAGGTGGGGCCACCTGTACCTGCTCCAGCCTGGCAGCCAGCTCAGGGCTGGCCAGTGTGCATGGGGACCTCTGCTCTACCTGCTGGGAGCTACAGGGATCCCCTTGTCCTTCTCTGAGAATCAGTCCCTTTGACTTCTGGAGTGACAGACAGAGGCTGTGTATCTCTCTGATGTAAACCTGGTCGTGAACTGATGGATCTCTCTTTACACCCAAAGTCCCCACGGTGTGGCCACAGTGCAGGCCACAGCCAGCCTTTGCTGCTGTTCTCACACCGATCATGCTCCGCTGTGCAGACACTACCAAACCAGACACCCTTCAGAAAAGGGTCATTTTCCATTAATGGCATCCCCTGAGTCCTGGGAAGAAAGTGAAATGATTGCTTCACAGGCTTTTTGTTTTCCTCAAAGAAAAAATACACTCAAAAAGTTTCACTCTTAACAAATTTCAGTACTGTCACACCTCCTTTTCTCCCTGAATCATTAAGGTCCACGTGTGTGCAAGGGCAGCGGATCCTCATGATCTACAACTGAATTGTTCTCTTCATGGAAAAATCATCTTGAAGAGTTACATTAATTTTTGCAATCTGTAAAACCGTTTCCTGCTGTGTCACCTAAGTCTCAGATAACTAACTGCCTCCAAGACAGATGTAAACATTAAAAATTAAAGACCCCTTAATTTGAAAGACATTAAGGTGAAGAACAATTGTTCTTTAACTATCTGAACATAATACAGACTTCCAGACTTTCTGGAACCCACTCTGTGAGACAGGGATGCATCAATGCAGAGCAAAGAGCTCCTGGATCTTAACATCTTCCCCAGGGAAGAGAAAGATCACCTCTGCAGTCCCTAGCGGGGCAAACCATCCATGACGCAAAGGTGGAAGTTCTCCTCTGGTCATAAGGCTGGTGTGGACTGGTGGGAACATACCTTGCCAGTCTTCCCGGCCGCCATACTGTTCTGCATTTTCATGGCTTCAATCACACAAATTTCCTGCCCTTCTGATACCTAGAAAATGAAAGAAGAGTAAGCTGAAGTTTTAAAAGCACTCTAACTTTGCAGTAACATCCAAGAATGAAATCACTAAGGAATTCTTGGTCAAACGTACTGAAATATATGAATGACCTCTAACATTCCCATTCCAAGTTCATCTTTAGGGGACGGTAGTGAAAGGCCATTCCTTCTATCAACAAGTCCTCATTAGAAAAAAATGGAGTATTGCTTATGGGGGCTCCCCTGGGGACCTTTAAATTTAGGTGCAAAATTGGAATATTTTCTACTTTCCTAAAATGTCCAGAATAGGCAAATTTCCCAAAACTGAAAGACTGAAGGTTTTTCTGGGGCTGGGGGACACAAAAGTAAGTGCGGTCAGGTGCAGGGTTTCGAAACTGGATAATATTGTTCTAACATTGATTATGGTGACAGTGACAGCTGCTCCTTTACAGGGTCATACCATGTGTGAGTTTAGCTCGTGCAACCATTACCAAAATGGGCACATCTCTGCTGATGGTGCTGGGGAGCATCAGGCCACGAGGATGGCACCTTCCCCTGCAGACACCCCTCCTGACGAAGGCACTTCCCCCACCTGGACAACGCCTGCAGCTGGGTTCACAGGCCCCTGCTCAGGCTTCCTGGGTTCCGACGTCTGCCTTATCATGAGGGAAATCCTGGCTGAGCCCGGTTTAAACCCAGTGGGGTGAAGCCAGGGGCTTCAACCCAGGAATTGCAGACTAAAAGCCACTCTGTTTATTCACTTTTCTCTGGTCTTGACAGGCAAGCCCCCACGAGCTAGGCCAGATTTTTCTTAGCTTTATGGAAAGGGGCTCTGGGTCTTTGAAATGGCAGGACCAGGGCTCTGCGGGGTGCTGGTGGGCACTGGGGCTGTGCTTGGCCAGTGCTGCACAAGTGCCTAGAGAATGTTCTTTCCTGCAATCCCCAAGTGATCTCCAAGTCCCCTCCCGGCCCCCTGTGGGGCGCAAGCTGTCTCACTGGCAGTGCCGGGAGCCTGAGCTCTGGGTATTCTTTCCTCTGCTGTTCAGGTGGTGGGCTGTTTTTTCCTGGCACAGAAATATAGGAAGAGAGGGGATGCCAAAGCTCCGGAGCTGGCACGGAGGAGACGCCATGCTGCCGAGCGCACAGTGCTCGCTGTCACTGCAGATTCACCTCACCTGGCATCTGCATTCCATACCCGGGGCAGAACAATGCTCAGGGGGACAGGGAGGGCAGTACCTCGGCAATGCACATGCCCCTGGGACAGTCACCCCGCCCCCCCCAACACCATTTAGTCCTTTTTCTCTCTTCAGAGGAAGGCAGAGACCAAGAAAGAGAGAAGGGCAGGTCCATGAAGTAGCCCAGCCCACGGCCTCCCAGACAGAGCCAGCAACAGGACTCTACTACCCTGACCCAAAGACTGGGCACCCAGGTCACAGGGGCAGGTGGCTTCCTTGGAAGTGGGTCCGAGTTGCAACAGAACACCATGGAAATTCTGTCCAAAAATTATGATTCAATCTCCACCTCTGGGCTCCGGTCACTACTCCCTTTGCAGATGGACAAGTCCCTGCCACGGGTACTTGTGTGCTGGCCTCCCACAAGCCCACCCACTCTGTCTTCCTCCATGGATATTAGAGCCCAGAGCTGGCTTGGAGCCCTGTCCACCCCTGCCCCTCAGCTTGGGTGGGTGGGCACAGCCTCAGTCCTCTGCCAGCAGCTGTACCCCTGCTACTACCTGTCCCCACTCATCCCATTGCTAGGGTCTGCTAGGCAGTCAGGGAGCCCCTGCTGCTTCCCTAAACAGATCTGCAAATAAGAGTAAGAAATGAAGCCTGCACGGGAGACAGTGGTCATGCCAAGGGGCAAAGGCCAGCCTGACAATAATTCCCATAGCAAACATGCCAGTTTGGCCAGTTAGGCCAAGCCACAACTGCCCTCCAGGCCCTGCTACAGCCTGGGCACAGGGGGTGGACAACGAGTTATGGAGCTCTGCCATTACTTCTCATTGGCCATTGGCCCTGGCTAGCTGGGGTGCTTATAAACATGGACCATTTGCGAAGAGGTGACTGCAAGGGCTAGGTCCCAAATCATTAAGCAGAAGTCCAAAGACTCTGATGTAGCCAGAGACAATCAGAAGTGGGAAATCCCAAAATTACAAGTCCCTCTGACTGTGAAACTCTGGTGATTAAAAGAAGTCAAGAGGCTCTAGGGGTGCTGCTCAGTGTACAGTGCTCACCTGGCATGCTCGGGGCCTTGGGTCGGACCCCCAGTGCTGCATGGAAAAAAAAAAAAGGAGACATACACACACACACACCAGAGAGAGTACGTCCTGATACAAAGGAATCCTGTCTTCAGCCCGACCAGCGCAGCACTGAAGTACACAGTGTGACCAGGGCTCTCCATGGCCCCAGGTCCTCTCCCTGTGTCTGTGGCCATACTTACCTCATGATTTACCTTCAAATGAAAACCCGAGTCACCGCATCTCCCCTCGGCTTTATCTGTTTTATAAAGTGTTTGCTCTCACCCATGCCTAAGAGGCAGCTCTTAGAAATCAGTCCCTGATACCCCCCCGCAGCGTTGTCCCAGAGCATCATTCCACACATGCACACACACGTTCACAAACACACATGTCCACACATGGGCTTCATCTAATTTCAACATATTTCATCCTCCAAAAATCCAGTCGGGGAAACACAGTGCAGACTGCACATCGGAGAATGCAGTGGAACCAAACCACGGCGGCCAGCCTCTGGGCAGCGGCTGTCCCTGGGCGGTGTGCTCAGGGTCTGGGTGGACTGGAGCCAGGCCCAGGCCCCCCTAAGCAGCATCTCTGGGCTCTGGTGAGACCCTGCTCTCATCTGGGGCCCTGGGGCTCGTGGCCCACACTGTCCCACAAGAGCACACCACACATCCCAGCGCACGGGGCTGGGCAGGGGCCCGTGGAGGCAGCACCTTGGGGCCTGCCCTGAGGGCCTGGGGAGCTGGGCATTGGCTGGGCTCACCGGGGCCTGCAGGCTCGGGCAGGCAGTGTGCATGGCAGGCCCCGCTCCTGCAGCATGTGCGCACGCTTCTCCAACACTTTTGTGAATCATCTGATAAAGACTTAATGATTGTGACAGGATGTCTCCAGTGTTGGGCTTACTAAATGGTCACAAGCCTGGAAAGTCTTTCTGATGAGCCCAGCCCGCCTGATGTATTTCTCCGCTCCCTGTCTAATTGGTGCAAAGTTTGGAGGCCCGAATCCTATATCTTTCATCCGGCTTATTGCGTCCTCTCCCCTGACACGGGGTCAAGGTTCACATTCGCATCCGATTATCAGAGCGGCACTCATTAAGCGGGAGCCAGCCTTGCCCCCAATGAGTAGGCTGGAGAGAGAACTCGGCCCATTTACTCAGCAGATTTTCGCATGTTTAGGGGCCTGCACGTCACCCAGCATCGCTCTGTGCTGAAGAGTTTCAGACATCTCCAGCTGATGATTAATTGTGAGTGATGGGAAATAAAATCCAGTAAAGCCAGCTGCTTGCCATGGTCGGCAAAATGACTCTAATGGATAGAGGCTGCCAATTTTCCAGTTTTACTGGCAAGTCTTCCAAGTGTAATTAAGGGAAGTTATAAATGATATGGAAATCTATCAAGTTCCATTTATTTTCAGAGGACTCTTTCCCCAGAGACTTTTATCTTGAAGCTTATAGTATGCTTTGTTGTGCTAATGATGTAAGCCACATCTTGTTTCTGATTAAAGCCCCCAATCTCCTTCTACCAAGTCCCCTTCACTCCTTCCACAAAGATTAAAAGACAGAACCTCCCCGCGCACGTGGCCTCTTTCGGAAAACACGCAGGGACTGGGACACATTTGGCAACGTGTATCCTTCAGACCGCGAACTGCCATCGCCCCTCAGGAAGCTCAAAGGAGGTGCAGGAGAGGAAAGAGAGGGGGGGATCTCCACCAAACATAAAAGGAGGACCCCAAAAGCAGAGGCTTGAAAGCTGCACTTGCGACCAGATATTGATCAGAATCGGGTGTCGCCCACTAATGTTATTTGATTTGGAATAAAAGCATGAAAATGATGGCAGAGGCCTCAAATTGGAGACGTGAAGGATGACTGCACAGTATTCCATTTCTCAATTTCATCCTTCAGAGCCACAAAATGGGGGTGATACAGTGACTGGATGAGATTTACAGTAACAGCTGTGGCTTCCCACACAAGGGAGGCCCTTCTAATGGGCTGAGGTCTGCTTGCAACAGACGGGGAGGAACAAAACAAGGTTCCCTATTAAGAGTGTGCAGCCATATCTCTGATAAAGAAAATCATTATGGGAGTCAGATTTCCTTTAAGATGGCCCCTACCCCCTTTTGTCAATCAAACCCAGGGCTGCTTTAAGGTGCTGTCATTTCAATATAGGAGAGACGACGCCAATGGCGTCGAGTTTGTTCCCCCTTGGAAGCCCACTCTCTAGCAACTGTAAAGAATGCAGAGGAAACCGTGCCAGTGGCATATGGCCTTCTACTGTGCTCAACATTCACACAAAAGACAGGTTCATCAGTCATTGGAGTATCTGGATAAAAAAATTAGCTCCTGATGGATGGTATTTTGAGCTTACCTGCTGCTACTACATTACCCGAGAAACACAGGTTTTGAAACCCACATGACATTAGAAACTGCAGACCATGAAACACGACACGTGCGTGAGCACATAATGTACGCCAGATTATACAAAATAATAAATAAGCTATTTAAACCCTCTGCCTAAAATTGGGCCCGCTGCAAGGAACCCTGGGTCACTTCTACGCAGGCCAATTAATGCACAGCATCTGCTGTATAGAAGCGGGGCATGAAGCACTTCCGAATGATTTCGGCAATTAAAAGAAAACTGTTTCCTGCCTCTTCAGACAGCAACTGTTTCCCTGCAAGACTGAGCACCAAATCGCCGTGTGCAGCTGAAAAAATCAGTCCCCTTTTGGAGGGAGAAAGGAGGGGGAGGATGCATTTTTATGGGAGAAGGAGCCTTCTTTTGTTGTCCTCCCTTCTGTGTTTGTCTGCCAAATGAGACAGAAGGCTTGGAGGGCTTACTGGCCTGCCGCAGTCTCCCCTTCAGCCCCCCGAAAACTGGGGATCAGTGTCAACCCTGCCACTACTCCGCACAGGCGAACACCCCTCAATGCCCCTTCAAAGGCTGTGCCATGTAGGACAGGTGCCCAGTGCAGTGTGTCTAGGGCCCTGACTGCAGACTTGGCTAAAAGGCAGGCTGGACTCTGGTGATTCCAGCTTCCTCTTTCTGAGCCGCTGAGATAGCTGCTACGTGTGCCCTCATGGCTCCTGCGGGAGCAGTGTGTACTTTCCCAGTATCTTCATGTAAAGTGTGCCCTGGTGGGGGCGGGGGAACCCCAGGAGGCTGAAGCATTTAAGCCAGGTGGAACCATCATCAAATTATGAGGAAAGGAGACACACAGAGAAGTGTCCCAAGCCCCTGGCGGAGGAGCTGCAGGCCTCCTGGGACTTGCTGAGGGGCGAGGTAACATGTATGGCTTGGTTGCTGGCTCAGGATTGGAGGTCGTGGGTTGGGGTCCCCCACCTAGGACTCCCTGGAACCGTGCAGTGGGAGACAGGAGACCAGGAAAGGAGGGCGGATTGTGACCAGTACAAAATAAGTCTCAGGTTTCACAAAATTCCTTAAAATAAAGAAAAATATTACTCCCTACTGCCTTCTAACTTAACTCAAAACCAGAGCCAAAACCTATATAGTTACAAAAATGCCTTAAGGTACCTATAAGATACCTTAAGATACCTATACCTCTGTGGAGTAGGCCATGGTAGAGGACTCAGTAAAATTGTGATTTTTTTACATTTGTGGAAGACTGAGAAAAGATATTTTGAATCTGTCTAAAGCTGAGAACCATCATGTTCAGTGATGTTTAAAACAAATACAACATGCCTCTCGTCCCAGGAGAGAGCATTCCTGGGCTTGCAGTAGACTGTCCTACAGTATTTAATTTGCTGATTGATCCATCGGGATATTTTGATCTCATATTGATAATTATCATTAAGTTAAATTGTAAAAACTGCCAAATTGTTGCCAACAAAAAAAAACTACCCCTCAGATTTAAAAAATATACGTTACCTGGAAGAGATTAAATGGCCAAGACCAGGAAAGTTGTCACCTCTGAAGAAGACAGGGCAGGAACCCCACTAGAGAGACCACAGGGCAAGCTCATGGCATGTGTAATATTTATTGCTATGTAAAATCTGAAGCAAATATTGTAAAGGTGAACAGAGAGCATACTGGTGACTGTGAGACTGCTCTCCATAACCTTCTGTACGTTCGTAATATTCCATGATTTAAGGGTTTAAAATGTTAATGAACACAGGAATCTCCTCGTACGTGCTGTGGAATACAATCTGAGGTTTAGGTGCAAAGCTGGCATGTTCCCAAATAAACTGCTTCAGTAACTACTGCTATGAAATATGTACATGTAATTATTGCCATCATTTTCTAATTCTAAATCAAGGTATCCAGAAACTGAAAAATCTGTCCAACGGCCTGGCTCGCTCCTCTGCCACAGAAAGATGCAACCACTGCTCCTGGCTGACAAGGCACCCAGGCTGGTGGCATGGGCACACCCACCAGCAGGCCCCACCCAACCCTTCTCACCCAGATACCTCACAACTATGGCCTTTCTTCAAGATAGGAAAAGTAAAGGTTTTCCAAATCTGCCTGCTACTCCCCAAGGTCAGCCTGAAGCTCTATTGAAGGAGGAGCTTTGGAGACAAAGGGAAGGTGGTCCATCAGGCTGTGCAGTGGGGCCCCTGCGCCTTGTGGTTTGTGGTTACCTATGTGCCTGGGAACCCCCCCTGGAAGGGACACATGCAAGGAGAAAGAGCCAGGGAGAAATCTGGGTGGTTCTACTAATGATCCCGCAGTGTTTGCACTGTACAGAGGATGCCATTTTTTGCCCAAGGCATTGTTCTCGAGAGCAACAATCCCAAATCCCTAATTGCCCTTCTGCTCAATGTCAGTCTCAAAACAAAGGGGATCTTCCTCATCTCAGCCTCACAA
This sequence comes from Marmota monax, assembly GCF_021218885.2. Lineage (NCBI taxonomy): Eukaryota > Metazoa > Chordata > Mammalia > Rodentia > Sciuridae > Marmota > Marmota monax. Next base: position 10,689,234 of record NW_026693108.1, read on the forward strand.
AAATATCCCAAAGTCTGTCTTTCTATCAGGAACAGGGCTAAGTGTCATGAAAATCAGCAACAGGTACTAAATGCTTCTCTATTATTTTACCTGGATTCACAAACAAATGTCACCAACTAAGGAAGACAGAAATGTAAATGAGCTATGCAGCCTTCTTATGTGCTGTGCCTCATTTAATTTTCTGATGCATTAAATAAGATGAATATCTCTAATGCAAATATGAGATTTCTGCAGAACCCAAGCATAACTCAGAAGAGTCTTAACTAAATGCAGTTAAAATATCGAGTGGGCTGGCTCTCTTTCTTTTTTTTTTTTCCTGATATCAATACAAATGTGCTCAGAATGGCTTTATTTTACACTTCAAAGTCAAAATAAAAATCATGCAATAGGGGCTGGGGATGTGGCTCAAGCGGTAGCGCGCTCGCCTGGCATGCGTGCGGCCTGGGTTCGATCCTCAGCACCACATACAAACAAAGATGTTGTGTCCGCCGAGAAATAAAAAATAAATATTAAAAATTCTCTCTCTCTCTCTCTCTCTCCCTCCCTCTCTCACTCTATCTTTAAAAAAAAAAATTATAGTAGAGGATAGAAAAGGCAGCAGAATACAACAGACACTAGTATGGCAATATGTAAATCAATGGATGTGTAACTGATGTGATTCTGCAATCTGTATATGGGGTAAAAATGGGAGCTCATAACCCACTTGAATCAAATTGTGAAATATGATATATCAAGAACTATGTAATGTTTTGAACAGCCAACAATAAAAAAAAAAAAAATTTAAAAAAAAATCATGCAATAAATGTAGCAACTGTACATCGAATGTTAGCATATGGGAAAAGTGTATTCTGCCTTCATTCTGAAAGAAAATTTTTGTTCAAGAATATCACAAGTTTAAAAATTAAAACATGGGGCTGGGGATGTGGCTCAAGCGGTAGCGCGCTCGCCTGACATGCGTGCGGCCTGGGTTCGATCCTCAGCACCACATACAAACAAAGATGTTGTGTCCGCCGAAAACTAAAAAATAAATATTAAAATTCTCTCTCTCTCTGTCTCTCTCACTCTTTCTTAAAAAAGAAAAAATTAAAATTAAAATTAAAACATTTATAAAAAATGCTAACTTTGATTACATTAAGTGTTCTCAGTTTATGATACATGCATATAAGATATATATATTTTAAAATGATAGTGTTGTATGAAAAAGAGGTATTTTTCAAAATGAAATGTCACTGTAAAAACATTTTCAGAAAGTATATAGAAAAGGCATAAAAAAGTCATTCTATCATTTTCAGATTTAAATTTGTGAATCATGACTTTAATAATCATAGTCCTACTTTGTGGTTTGTTTGCTTTTATGCATTTTACTGTCCTAAAATCTCCTGCCCCCATAGTCAAGAAAAACCAATTTAATAATCATGTAAAAATGATTTTGCTGCCATACTGAATGTTAAATAGTGAATCACAGAGATTGAAAATATCAGGTGCTTTTGCCATGCAAACCCGGAAAGAATGTCTGGAACACGGGCTCTGGCCCCACACACCAAGACGTCTGGGTGCATCTCAAGTCCAAGCAGCCAGCCCAAGTTTCTTCTTCCTAAGGTTTTTAAACTGCTCAATTGGTCATTTCACAAAACAGATTCGTCATTTATGGTTTATGTCACTTTTGCAGAACTTATTGCTGACCCACCATTCTATATGTGTCAAGTTTTGCTAATGGTCACATAAAAATGATAGATTGCTGGAAGTTAAATTACAAATAATGTTTCAGAGTAAAACGGAATGCTCGCAGGCCCTTGGTTGGTATTGTGTCCCTGATTCCCCTGAAAACACACAGAGTAACTGATTGCATCATCTTCGTACTGACCAGAGTGGAAACCTGCTCAGCTTTTGTTATATTCTGAGAAAGACCTAATGTGCCCTGCAGGGTTAAAATAATTTGAATCAACAAAACTTAAAAGCTACAAGTAGTATTTTCTTATAATGGCCTAATGGAGTAAGTGCTATGCTTTTGGTCCAAGTAAAGTTTCTTATGTTTTAATTACACAAGACAGAATTTAACTATAGAAGTTGCTTTAAGAGCTGAATTTTTCACCCTCATTGTTTTCAGTATTAGGGGTTTGGGACATTCTTCACTCATAATAGTAACTCAAGGGTAAAGACTGTTTTATCCCAATACAATGGCACAGAATATGAAAAGAAGTTCTGCAAGGACCCAAAGAGAGGAATAAAAGGAAGCGTATGCCCACCTGACCGCGTGGGCACACATGGGAAAAGGGCATTCCTGAAGAGGATGCAGGATGCGGAGATGACGCGCCACTTCCCTGGGTGGCCTCCACGAACTCTGACTTTAAGGGACACGTCATATAGGCCTCACTGCTCCACAGTGACACCGTTTCTAACAATGAGTCCTCAAATTAAACCATTCTCAGTACCCACATTTAACTATGGGTGGATGCTTTCAGTATCTGAGCCACCCCAATGAAGCAAACACTAATAGCACATTGTTCCCTTCCACCAAATGCCTTGCTTTCCCACATTAAATTATTAACCAGGAAATGGAAAGTATGAAGGCTAAACCCCTTTGGTATGTGGAAAAGCTAGGCCAGGAGACAGCACTTGTTAAACAAGAAGGCTGTGCTGGCCTGGCCTAGCAAGCTCCTGCTTCCTGCCTGCTGAGCCGCCCCAAGCTGGGCAAATGGGGGGCCAGCACCATAACCCCGACCTCCTGTCCCTCTGCTTCCAGGCAGGTGGCACGCCCCTCCTCCCTGCCCTGCCTCTCGGCTTAGGCTTGGACTCGGGTGTTAGAAAAGTAAGGATTTAAGATAAACACATTACTTAAAAAAAAAAAAAAAGCACAAATATGATTTTCAAATTAAAGCCACACAATCAGGACTGACAAGCTCAGACGGGCAGTGTATATACTCTACAGCTTCCAGAAAAACTTTAAGAAGGAAAATGAACAGACACCCTGCACACTGTGTGCTGGCCTGCCATGAGTCCTTAGAAGAGCCCCCTGTTCCTCCGCCAATGGAGCGTGTGCATGTGCGATGGTTAGCATGGAGGCCAGGAGCCGTCCTCCGTGTCCGCTCCTGGGGAAGCAGAACGCAGGCAAACACTGCCCTGTACACGTGTAATTCCCATGGATCACCTCTCCCACTTCCTAACCCTCGGGGTCAGTCCTAGCCAGTGCTTTCTTCCAGGAATAGCCATGCTTTCAAAACGGGCAGCAATTCACAGCCACTTCGCCTCCGATGCTTTTCCAGAAAGCTAGGGGCTCTATTTCCGTATCATCAGGTACAGCTGTTGCCACACCACATCTCAATTTCAGGCTGTGCACCTAAAACACCTGAATGAACCTCATCACGTTTATTAATATTCCTTTTCTGTAGATACTTTTCTAGAAGCCAGTGCCAACTCCGTGAGTTTTCCTCAATGTTAAGAGGATATTTTCCCTGTATTAATAAAGAAATCTGGAGGCATTTTAGTATAATCTTGACAGGAAAAGATGTAAACCCCAATGACTTCACTGAGGTATAAAATGGAATCGCCTTATCATCCATGACAGTCTGTCATGTTTGGCTGCTACTTTCCTGCACATAAATAAAAATGCAAGTACTTAAGTGCCTCTAGAAACCTTCTGCTGCATCTTAAATGGTTTTCATTTCACTTTCTCTGCTAATCAATAGAGATTTCTGTCTATACTTTAAGAAATGCATACATCCTACCAGGTCATCCAGGGCGAGCTGTCTTGGGACTGCACATGTGAGGGAATGTTAATATGGCTTTGATCTATGCTTTAGTGTCACCAGGCCAAGATGAAAAACTTCAAACTGCGATCCTACATTTTGTTTACCAAATGACGGAAGCATTCTGGTACCATACAGATTACAGGGTTGACCTGCCCTTAACTCTCCTTCCCAACTAGACGTTTATTTCAGAAGTCATGCAGGAAGTCCCCCAGCAGAAGACTGTTTCTTAACATGAGTTCTTCAAGGGTATGTTAAGCACAAGTGCTGGAAAGTAAATAGCAATTCTAAGTAAAATCTTCTCGACACACTGAATTTGGGAAATAAGAGAATAAACCTGGCCTTCTTTCTGCTGTAGCTCCAGATCACTGGGGAGGGGCGGTGCTCAGAGCTGTGTCACTAAGTCAGTCAAACCTCAAACAGGGAGATGGAGAATTCACAAGGTCTGCTTTGCTATTTTGTGGGGGTCATTTAAGGCAAGGAAAAACAGCCACGGTTGTGACGTCATGGAGAGTAATTCTGAGCAACCAGGACCCTCTGGGATAGGCATGGCCCTTACCATGTCCCCTGGCTTGACGGAGACAGCCACCACCACTCCAGGCATCGGGGAACGCAGGATGCTGCTTGTGTCCTCAGCCACTTTTTCCAGCATAAACTTGTTCAATTCTGCAGCGAGTTTGGTTAAAACACGTACCTTGTACTCAAGGGGGGGAAAAAAAAGTAAGGAGTTTAAAAGATGAACTTTTCCTCCAAAGCAGCACTCATTTAAAATCAGGATTTAGCTTTTAAAGGAAAATTCCAATATCCTTTAAGTCACATGCTTAAATTCCTTGTATATAACACCCAAATACATCATCTTCTTATACTTTCTTACTGTCAGTCAGCCATCTAAGAAATTTCTTGAAACAAAAACAACTCCTTAATTAGCAATACATAATAATCATCCTGGAGTCCTGAGAAAAACATCTTAACACTTCACAAAGACAAAAGTATGGATCTGCCGGTGTCCCTTCACGGCTTACAAACTTGTGCTGAGAAAGGCAGACTGGTGGGCTGGGTCAGCTGAGGACTGAGGCGGCAACGCTGTGAGCTCACATCAGTAGATGGCAGCAGATCGCTGTCGCAGGACTCCCGCACCCGCCAGAGAGCCGCTGCACTGTGTGCACCCACAAGTTAAGACAAAGGGTTTCAGTGTTTGTTTTGGGTGAACAATCTTTAAAATTCAGATCTTTTCCAATGGCATAAAATGTTACATTGGCAACTGAAAAAGTCAGCTTGCCTTTTTAAGCACATCCCGCAGTCTTTCTGCCATGACAGGATGGGGAGAACACCTTCCCAGCTGGGGGCAGAGTATCAAGGCTTTCCACACACAATGTGCACAGCCAAGGGTTTCAGGGCCCCTCTTGTAGGAGGCACATTAAAGTGGGTCCAGTCCCACTCAACATTTCTAATAGAGAATTTCTACCAGACAGGAAAAAATCCTATCTCTGGGAATCCGTTTTGATTTGATTCATCCAAACGGAAAGGAAAAGAAATGGCTGGAGGAAGAGCTACTGAAGACTTCTGGACTCCCACCAACCAAACCTCTGGGGCGAGCGGCAGCGGCACCAGGGCAGCCCGCTTTGAGGAGAGCTGCTGCAACCCGAGGCCTCCTGTGGGCACCATGATGGCAGCGACGCCAAGACGAAATCCAATTTGCCCTTGGATTCTGTACAGAGGCAGCGAGACCTCCAAGTAGGCTCTTTGCAGGGCCTCTTTAAAAGGAGAGGGGAGGGCCCCGATGAAGAGCTTTGATGGCCTAGGTTCCGAGTAGAATTGCGACACTGTGACAGGTTGAATAATAACATCTTTTGCATGTTTCTTTACTCCTGAGTGTGTGTTTTGCAATCAAGACATACAAGCATCTGCCAGTTTCTGAAGGATATGATCCTTAAGTGAAATTACAGTGCAAATAAAAGCTTTTTGCTCCTATTAAAATTCATCTGAGTCATAAGTGGCAAGGGAAAAAGCAAGGAGAGTGCATGCTGCTGTCAGTCTAATAAACATTCTGGGCAGAGGGACTATTTATCAACGATGAATTGTACCTCCAAGTCCTTCATTAAACCTATGGGGGGGGGGAGAAAAGGGGGGAATATAATTGGGCCAGATTGCACAGTGTTAGTATCTGCCTCTGCCTTGGAAGGGAAAATCCAGGATTGAGAAAGGTGTGGGAGTCCACCAGAAGTTACTTTTCTGCGGGCAGCGCCCTAGGGTGTCCTTCTCTGGGACTGGTCAGCACGGTGCCCCTTCAGCTTCCAATGCTGCACACAGGTCGGTTTTTGCCCAATTCAATTTTCATTGTGAGTTCAGGAAAAGTGAGGAGAATGCCATTTACGAACTTCCACCACAACAGATAAACTGAACTAATTTTAGCTATATCACAAAATAAGCATTAGTAGGGATCCAGTGCTAAGAGTGCAGTTAGCCCTATTTCTCCCCAGAAATTACCAGATCCTGACTAAAACTGGATCCTTTTACTCTCTTTATAATTTTCGTATCTTCTGGATTCCTTTCTCTGTGGGACTCCTGCTTGGCTTGGAAAGAGATGTGAGAGTCACAAAGCTCAGCGCCTTCAGAGGCAGGCTTTGTTACCAGTGAAATGTTCCTTTTCCTTTTGTATTTGTTTATTGTTCTTAAATCCGTTTGGGGGATAAGTGACTTATTGTAATCACAAGCGAAAAAATAACAACAAAGTAAACTCTGGTGCACGTGGTTGGCTTAGAAATGGCCTTTCTGAATACAAAGGGGGGCAGAGAGCAGGTTCTCTTAAGATTACCTTTGATGTCGTCCTGGCCCTGTTAGTGTGCCTGCACGAGCCAGCCCACCGTCTTAAAACAGCCTCTGGAGGCCCCTGTGGGGTACAAGGAGCCCATGCCCCATGGGGCTGAAATGGGGCACATGCGGGCCCATCCAGTGAGAATGAGAAAAGCCTTTTGATGCCCAACAAAGAAGTTATTTAAGAACATATACCAGAGATTACAGTCAAAACTGATATCCATCGGTGTCTCGGGATTCTTTGGGGACTCAGGGCAGTCAACTAGCTGAGAGATTTCAGGAAGGTATCCCTTCAGCAACGGCAGGATACAAGTTCAGTTTAGTGATGGACATTTAAATATTCCAGGAGTGGCGTGCGACACTGCCCTGCAGAGTTCAGATGTTTTTGTTGCTGTTGTTGTGAAGCAGACAGACCCCACTGTAGACATTTTCAGGTGGGCAGTCCAGCATTCTACAGGCGCGTTGACAGGGTGGCCAAGCAGGACCCAGAAGACAGCGGTTCTCACTGCCTGGGTCCGCAGTAGCGTCTGTTTGATGAGAAGCTGCCTGTTGGTGGAGCTGGGCTGCTGCGGAGGGGGAAGCGTCAGCTGGGGCCTCATCATGGACGGAACTTCACTCTGCTGGCTTTGGGGAGCTGGTCCCCAAACCACCGCCACATAGATACAAAGCTCTTCAATAACAAACACCTCACCATGTAAGTTAGAACAGGGAACGGTGCTCTCTGGGTCTGGCCTGCATGGGCTCCTCAATCGATAAGTGACAATAACGGGAGCAAATGGCATATATGACCCAGTTATGGAAAATGACCCCAGCCTGGGTCTCTAAGCCCATTAATTCTACAGTGTCTACAGTGTAGGACCATGTCTAACAAGAGAATTCTCCCAAAAGTCTAAAAGAAACCATAGCAGACATGAAAGGCTCAGGAAGAAAACCACAAGAGAGGGACGATTACAAGGAAGGCATTGGGATTGTTTTTAAAACGAGCACATGGAACCTGACGAAGGAGAAGGCTAGGAGCTGGGCCCAGTGAGGTGTGGTTAGAGGAGGTGGGAGCTGGCCCTGGGCCACGGCTTGGTAGAGATAGATGCTTCTGGTGTGTGTGTGTGTGTATGTGTGTGTGTGTGTGGTGCTGGGGATTGAACCCAGGGCCTTGTGCATGAGGCAAGCACTCTACCAACTGAGCCATATCCCCAGCTCGACAATGTTTCCTAATTGACTTGTGAATGGAAATATCCTGCCACGAGCATGCCCCATTGTGGCAGAGCTCACCTGAACTCTGCACCCCCAGACAGCAAGAACCTCACCCTGCGATTCACATACACAGTGCCGTCCCTGGATTCTGTGTCCATTTAGTATACACCTTCTTAAGCAGGCTCTTGTTTCCAGGCCTCTGGAGGTGCTGGTGCTCTTACAGACCCCGCGTGCTGCTGTGTCACACCACTCACATGTTGAACATGCCCAGTCTGCATACTTTCAGTTGTGATTTGAGGTCCTCCTGTGTTGTTCCTCTTCAAGTGGGCTCTACTCCAGTTTCCATTTCCAAGTCATTCTTCCCATGACAATTAGGGTATGGACAGTTGATCAACTGCTTTTGTTTCTACATGTCAACTCTTAGACATCTCAGGCAACACAGAATCAAGAGCCAATAATGAAGCTTTACTGCAAGTTTTTACATTAATTATCTCCACATCCTGGTGTAGTGGCCCC